>NC_133974.1:62330516-62955516 GCF_047716275.1 Strix uralensis
CCAGTTACTCAATTTTTGTTTGCCATTACTGAAAAGCTTTTGCTTACCATTTGTTAGGATTCAGTGTGTGAGAAGCTACAGATAAATGAATAGCTCTCAGAGTTGTTAGGATATTTAAGCCATTTTCCTGTGTACTTGGAAACTCATAATCAAGAATGATGTTGTATTGTACTGCTTGCCCTTCTTCATACAAGTTGGCAGGATTGTCAAGGAATCATATTCTAGCCTAGGAGTAGACTTGATCCCATTACCTATATTTTTAGATATGTTCTTCTCTCTCTGCGCAGACGCTATCTATTTCTCTTGCTCAAATATGAAATTTGGCATGTTTTGACATTGTAATGAGATGTACATCTAACATACTCCTTTATGAAGAGGGATGAGAGTAGCACCGTGTCTTGGGGCAGCGTTTTTCTGCAGTAAACAAGCTTTCTGAAGGAAGTGTTCCTTGAAGCACGCAAGTGTATGTAACTTAGCTGCTATAGCTTCTCTCTTTTGCATGATCTTGTGCTAGATGGACTTGGCATCTAAGGTATGAGGCAGCCTGCTGTACTCAGGAAAAAGTGCTGCAGCGTGGAACTATGCTGTTCTGGAAACATGGATATCACAGTAGGATTGTTGGAGGTCAACTGAATAAACCTGGTACTGTTTCTGAGACTTGGCAGGTGTGTACTTGTTGCTATAAATTACTGTGTATTTAACAGTTGGCTTGTTTCACCTGAGGTATGACTATATTTCTGTAGGAAGGAGAAGTTAAATCACAGATAATGGACAAAAAAGAACAAGGAAGAAAGTAGAAGAGAAGGGAAGGCGGAAAAAAGAGCATATGACAAAAGAGAAATATTGAAAAAAGAAAAAAATGAAGGCAGAAAAAGGAGATATAGTAAGTTGCGTTTTAAAAGATGAATGATGCTACATTCAGTGTTGTAAATGGAAATAAACTCAAATAATGTATAGAATAGTAAGACCAAAAGATATGGTGATATTTCTTTGAAGTATTCCCATCTTTTGACTCTGGAAAATGAAGAGATTAATTCTTCCCTCTCTAAGATGCATTTTAAATGATTTGACTTTGTTGTGTATCAAAGTATGATGCTCTGCAAAAATGGTGTTAAACACTTCTTACAGAAGATATACTGTAAGCAAATCAGTTCAAATAGACATATGAAAGGAAAGGTAGCTATGGAGTAGAGTTTGCTTACAAAGATTGAAGTACTGCATTTTGAAGTACTTGCAGGTTAGGTGAACTGTTGTTTCCATTTGCAGACAAATACTCTGAACTCAAAAGTTACCACCATGCAGATCTATGTAATCTGTCATTGTCTCACAGAAGACTAGTGAGCACAATAAGCACAATGGGATGTTTCTTCAAAATGGTGGATAATTAAGTGGTATTTATCAATGCTTAGCTACCATACTTGCACAGATTTTTCTTTCTGGTATGTTTTTCCTATGTCTGTGTTAGGAAGGTAACGAGGCAAAGACCTGTTCTCTGGTGGTGAGGCCAGCCAAAGTAGTCTGGCTATATGCAGGTGTTAAACTGTCTTTGAGATGGTTGCATCCAAACTGCCTGGTTGGAAGGAGCTTCTGGACTGAACTAGCTAAATGCCTGAGAGGGTGCTAGCTGACCTTGGCCACTTACAAATACCCCTGGCATCCTTCTGGTAGCGTGAAAGAGACATCATGGAGTCCCACTGCCTGGGCCTGTGCCTGGGACCAGCAGCTGGTACTGGCCACTAGATCCATGACTTGTTAAAATGTTTTTCCTTCTCAGCCCAAACAATCTTATTACGATGATCCTAATATACATGGCTTTGAAATAGAAGATATTAAAAGCTATCTTTGGAGGCCATTGTCTGCTCTAACAACATTAAAAGAAATCTGATGTTAGTTTGCTATCACACTAGTAACTTTGGTATTATGGAAACTGGAATTTGGAACATTGTTTTTGGATACACAAAATATGTGGAATTGGTGGAACATACTGGGACACATACTCCCAAATGGATTACAAGAAATTTACCAAACAAGCACAAACTTGCACATAAGATAAATCTCTAGCTGGCAGTTCCTTGATGTCACAATTATTGGCCAGGTAATAATAACCTGGTACAAAAATGGCTAGCAAATATTAATAATAAACATCCAGAGGCTTAACAGACTCTTCTTGGGAAGTAATGGCTTGGCTGTTAATACATTTTATAGACTTTAGAGCAGTAGAATCACTTTGTATTAATTCAGTGCCAAAGTGCTTTCCCCAAACCCTTCTTATGACCCCTGCAAAGTATTTGCTTTGCTCCTTGCCAGGAAGAAATTTCTTTTCAAATTACTTTGCAGACGCCTATTCTGAATTTATTGCTGTTCTTTTTCTAATTCAATTTTATTCTCTTGTGACATGGCCTCATTAATTGATGCCCATGGAATATCTACAAGGACCTGCATACGTTGCTGGAACGTAGTTCAATAGGCTATATTATATTAGAAAGACACAAGTCACTGTTTTCCAATCCAAGCTTGCAAACAATATGCATACCAATGAAATTACACACAGAAGCATTTACTGGTTAAGGACAAGCAATGTTGTGTTTTGCAGAACTCCGGTTTGTAGTTTTTCATTGTTCTATTGACTGTAGAGTTGAAACAGTAATGGAAAATAAGTTATAGCTGAGACTGTGGTTCTTTTTTATTTTAGTTCTTAATGTTGTGAATTTTTTCATTCAGATTTTTTTTTCCCCAGGGGAATTTTGAGATTATGACTAGGTAGCATTGTATACATTATATAATTCCTGTAAAAGAGGTAAGATTATCACAGAGTCAGAATTAGACTATGAGAGCCTGGGACCAGATGGAGTGGTATAGCTTTCTGTTAATGTTTTCTAGATAGTTTTACCAATGTATTCTTGTGCTGCCTTCATAACATACAAATGCATTTTTGTGCTTTGTGACATGACTTCATGACACATGAAGTTCATTGTTTTTCTTACTCTCTCCAAAGAATTTTGAGACTACTTAATCTCTTCTTTTATGACCATGTTTGTCAGTGTACATGTTACTAGGTATTTACCCTGTGTTAAGGAAGGCAAAGTTCAAAGGGAGAACCTGGAGCAGAAAATGGTCTGTGTGATCCTTAGTTTCTGCAGGCCTTCCTTCCAGAGTTTAGACCTAGTCTCAGGGAAAACTCTTTATATTTTTACAGAATATTATAATTGTTACTAGACACAGTTTCATTTTGAGTAAGGCTTGTCATCCTTGGTTTTCAGGTTTGATTTTAGGAGGTTATTTTCAGCCCAGAATATTGAGTGCTTTGGAAATAGGCTTAACACATTGCTTAAAACTCCTTGAGAAGCCAGTATCAGCATCATCCTCAGGTTAAATATGCTTTTGTTAAACCTTGTGGCTGAAGAGATGGATTTGAGAATTCCATTCCAAACTTTCTTTCTTAATCTAGCTATTCTCACTTTACAGTTGAAGAAGCATCTACTGGGGAGAATGGGCAGGAAAAAGAAAAAAGTAAAGAAGGACGGTTCCACTGCAGCAAGCTATGAATTCAGATGGGGGAAGAGAGAGAGGCTGGTTAAACCAGTCCGGATCATAGATGGCCCTTGGAGAGGGTGCTGATGTTACAGAAATTTGGATTGGAAGGTTTTTCTGCGTCATTTGCTCTGGAATGAGTTGAGGATGTTGCCCTTCAACAATGAGACTATGTCTGGGAATACCCATATTCCCAAGAACATGTGGCTGAAACTCTTCTAGTACTCAGGGGCTTGGGGCTTCTTAGGTTGGACTTGGTGCTTGGAGGTCTGGGTAATATTTATTGTGTGGATTCTTCTATTGCTGTATATTAATAATCTTGGGTTGTGCCTAACTGTCTGCATTTGATTCAGTAGCTCTGTGCTGTACAGAAAACTCACAGAAACTCTGACACAGTTTACAATTTTTTACAAAAGTGTAATAGGCAAACACAGTTCACTCCTTGACAACTGCAGGACTGTGAATATAATGGTATTATGAAGGCAGAATGTAGATAGAGAGGAAGATGGGTCAGTACTATAGCAGTAACCACAGACATTGATTATTCTATAGAGGCAAGACTGTATTTTTGCAAATAATGCCTTGGACAAGTAGTAGGGAGATTCTCATCCAAATAACTGGAAGTATAAGTGGGTCTTATCATGTAGTGTAACTAGAAGTATGTGTGGCATTAATATCATAACACTGTTTTCCTTCTTGTCTTTCAGTTAATCCACAAGAAATGGTGAGGCTGGGTGTTGGCATTTGCCAGGGTTAGCAGTTTAGAAGAGAAAAAACGTGGTAGGAGTAACACTCAGGTCTTCAGTAGTGACAGCAGAGGCTGACATGCAGCAGTAAAAGGGCCCTGGAAGAGGGGTCTGATCTGCTTTTGTGCCTACTATTCTCCAGAAGCTTGTGGCTTTTGAACTCTGCAAACAACTTAAAAGCTTCTCTAGCAACAACTGCATTGCACCGAAAGATTGCCCTTAGCATGGTCATATTCATGTCTGTACTGTTTCTTGACTGTACTTCTGCCTTTTAGGCTCTCAATGTGCTGTGGGTAGTGTGTCCTGGGGGTATGTTCCAGCCAAGCTCTAGCCCACATATACTGGTTCACAATACGGAATGTAGACAGAGGAGGAAGGGGTATTCACAGAGGTTGTTGAGATGAGCACTAAGTTCAGGTTTTCAAGATTTTTTTTTTTCTTCAAGATCTTGAGGCAGTTTGTTTTCAAAAGCTGAGATTTTGAACATGTAATCACATGGACCTTGAAGTTGGGCAGGTTTCTACAGTTCCTGTGCCCAAAATCCCGTATTGATAGGAAATGATCTTCTCAGACAGAAACATCAATGAGATGAATGTCACAGAAAGTGTCTACAGATCCTACTTTATACATTTCTTACTGTTCTAGATGCAGGGAGGTTTTTCTGAAAATAAAATACAATTTGAGATTTGGTCAAAACAATAGAACTGGTTTAAAAAGCACTTAAAATCACTTTCACATACATCATGTGTAAAACCATGTGGCTGTGATTAAACAAGCTCATTGTGTGCAAAAGCTAGAGGATGACTGTTGCTGAATATAACTTGCTTTACACAGATTTTTCAGAAGAACTATCAGTCATAATGATCAGACTGTAAAAACAGAAAATATGAGCCACAGCAGAGATCTGAAAAACAGCCAGAGAAACCATCCTGGATTTCATCAAAAACTAAAAGATTATACGACTTTGTGTCATGGCTTTGGGAGAATGATAAAACTGAAGCTGACGAATGGCTTGTCTTAATCATTTTCTATTTGGCTTGTGTTTTAGTTTTCAGGATACTTTATTGTCAAACTTTTTTATTGCTCGTTCTCAGTATGGGTTTTGTTTGTTTTTACTGAGACAGACTCTGTGTATTTATAGCGCAGCAACTCTCTCCACTCTGTCTGGATAGTTCACGATGAGGGAGCATGAAAAAAGCATGGCTATGTAGCCAAGCTAATATTGCATTATTTGAACGTTCATCTGAATCTCCTATGGCTCTTCTGGCTGATCTGACAGTAATTTCTGTTTTTCTCAAGCAAACCTGTCTTTTCCATATAGATATGTATATGTACACACACACATATAATCTTGGAAGGAGAGTAGGGGGTTAATGGAACTATTTCCCCTCTTTTTGTTAAAAAAAAAAAAAATTATCAAGTAGTGGATTTGCCTCATGGAGGCTTGTAGGCCCTAGTTTTGTCATGTGCTTCAATGAATAGCAGTAGAAGCACCTTAATGCTATAGCCCTACTTTATGATGTGAACCAAAGCCACCCCTGTATTGTATAGATACAAACAAGATACCAGATTGTAGTACAACATGTAAGAACCTCGTGGACATGATTTTATGTGAAAGGTTTGATAACAGCTGACTTACTCTATTCGTCTCCGAGATAGTCCTTTAAATCCTTTAGGTTTTTTGTGTCCCTGCAACGCTGCCTTCTATTTATATCGTAGGAGATTCATCCTTTCCTTCTTCACTTCTCCCTTTTTGCTTTTTTCCTACATCAGAGCAGCAAATGCTTCTGGAAGCAAATGGTATTTAGATTTGCTTATATCTAGGGTGCACACAGCCAGGAACTGCATACTGGACTACTGAATGACTCCCACAAAGTTAATTTTTACAGTTGTATAAACTACACAGGTCAGCAAAGACATAAAAACTTGGATTCTCTGCTATCATTGCTCACGTTTTATATCAATATAAGTCCTTGATTTTAGTGGGAGTTTTAATATACATCACAAAAGTAGTGGAGGGTTAGATATTATAGACTGAGAATTGGATGATACAAGTCAAAAATTGTCTTCCTGCTGTGATCTCAAGAACACTGTAAAAAGACTGAATTATTCTTGTTTGCTTACTGTTGCTCTGGTAGTGTGGTCAGATCCTGACCATGTGAAATAAAAGGCAGAATTCCTATGTCTTTCAACAAGGTTAGGGTTTCATTCAAGTATGTTAGCTAGTCATGGTCCTAGGGTTGGTCTTACATGGCCCAAAAATGTCAAAGATGTTTTCTGTGAATCATGCCTTTATTAGACAAGCAAGCCAAAACAGCTCTCAGGAGCTAGAAGGGTTTTAGTTCAAAGCCCTGACAATCGGTTTCAGCTAATAAGCTGCCATCCATGAACCCCAAAGCCTTCCAGAATATGCTTTCTCCAAAGAAGGCTTTCTAGTTTATCTAAGCCATGTTAAGGTAGTATTTTTGTTGCTGTTTCAATGTTCTTAAACATATGCTTTTATTGGCTGGATTTTAAAGTGTCTGTCTCTTAAATTTCTAAATGATATATCTAATGTGCCTGAGTAGAATGAACTTTGGAAGTAGGAGATTTTTTTTTTCATCTAATTTCTTTGATTGTAATAGAATATTATGAAAGCATATGGTAGGTTAATTAAGTTAATCAAGATACGGAGTAGATGTTCAGTTTTCTTATTAGTGGTATTCAAACTCTTAATGGAAACGTAATGGGAAGATGTCTCTTCTAGTCCAGGAGAAACACTTTTTAGAGAACTTTTAGAAATGCTTTAACACAGATACGAAAGATTTTCTGAGGCCAGTAAATCTCAGGAGGTCAGATGTTCATTCTGCAAAAAGCTGGCCATTCATGAAAGCCCATATCCCTCGCTTCAAAAATAGTAGTAAAATCTCAGTAACCTTTACATCCCAGTGTGCTTAAGCAATAAGATTGGAGGTGTAAGAAAGGTTATATAAATGTGCTGAGAATTTACTTTCTTCTGGTTCTGCAATCCCATCTGCTGGGATGGGAAACACTGTAATTTTCTGTCTCTTACTATGATCTGACCTGCTGCTTTGTATGACGTAAGGCTGTGAGAGTAAGAGGTCTGTGCCTAATAAGGCTCCTCTCAGACACTCTGATAGCTATTAGCTGCATTTTGGAGAAAACCTATTAAGTTCTTTCATCTACTCAGTAGTGTTCATTGATCCAGAAAAATGCCTTCCTCCCAGGTTCAGATGTGAAAAGAAGAGACTGATGTGAAAAGAAGCGCCTGAGTGTGCATGCTTCCATTGACACGGAGTCACTGGGGACTGAACTGCCAGGCTGAGGTCTTCATTGTCTCTGCCATAGGTCAGAGTTTCCACAGCTGCCAAGGTGAATTTGGGCTTGCTGTGAATATTGGTGTTTGTGATTCATTAGGCTTAAAGTGTCTCATTGTATGAAATGGGGTAAGAACAGCCAGTTGCTTAAGCAGTGTAAAACCTCTTGCATTCCTAGTGTTGGACGGTTTGTACCATTAATGCAACTGAAACATTAAATTGTAGCACATTTCTGAGCTGTTTTAAATGCAGAGTTGTGCCCTAAACTTTATACAACAGTATCTAGAAATAATGTATTAAAATTGTAATGGTTTTGCTATAGAAGCACAGGCATAAGAATCTGACAATGAGGGTTTTGTTTTTGGCTTGGCCAGGGGTAGTCTGTGTCTTTGGAGAGCTTGCCTGACCCTGCCTTCCCAGAAATGCATAGGCACCTTGTTCCCATGTTGTTTCCATCCGTTTGGACATTATGATCTTTAGCGTCTTTTCCTTTGGTTTGCCTATCTGCAAAATGGGGATATTTCTATAGGGGGCTTAACACTCATAAATACTCATGAGGCTTTTCTGTGATACTTGAATGAAAGGTGCTATGCAAAATCAAATCAGTATTATATACCCTGAGTGAAAAGAGCTCTGTGAATGTTGGTGCCTGAGCAGAATCATTAATGGTAGAAGGCATGTTAATGCACCAAAATATATTGGAAATTGAAATACTGAAACTGAAAATAACAGTTGAAATTTGAAACACTTCTAACAGTGAGAAGAATTAAAGTATCTTCTAACAGCTGAGTTGTTTCTCTTAAAATCAAGGCTATCTTTCTGAAACATCTAACTTGAGGAGGAGTTATAGGCTTGATACAGAAATCAGAGGTGAATTTCCTTGGTTATGTGTGCAGCATGCAGATGACAACAATCTTTTCTGGCCTAAAATATCCATGCATATATATATATTTTTTTGTAAAACAGTCATATGTTTGTGGCTAAATAGTGCTTTTCTCTAGAGGGATTTAAATTCCATCAAAGCTATTACTTTGAAATGTATAATGTAAGCTCGTTATTTAGACAAACATAATGGCCTAGATGCTTATTTTAGGCAACTCTCTCCAGCTGTATTGATAAATAGATGGAGAGATTGGACGTGGTTCTCTAGCACACAGCTCCTTGGATAAAGTTTAGATTGCGCATGCTCAGTGTAGTGAATGGCACAAATGTGTCTAGGAGTAAAATTCTGCAGACCCACCATGCCTTTAATGCATTATCTATGTGTGGCAAAAGTAGGGTTGGTGTTGGTAAGCCTACCGAACAAAATCCAGTACCTTGTGGTGATGCCTGAGCTAATATTGGGCACCAGACATGGGATGGTTATTACATGTGTGCTCCAGATGAGCTGGTCCAGATGTCTCCATGTAGTTCTGGATAACTTAAACAAACCCTGTAAGTTCAGGAGCAGTTGTCACGCTACAAGTTGTAAGGAGCAAGGTGTAATGTACAATACTGCATACAAGCAATTTGGTAATATTCTTGATGGGTTGAACAAAGACTTGAATTGTGTGTTTTATATGGCACACATGATTTCAGCAGTTGCTGAACTGTTTCTAAGTTGAAATAAGTGTTTCTTTTGTCTTCCTTTGCAGTTTGTAGGAAAATAAATGTGAATTGGATACCTGATCTAACCTTGGAGTTAGTGGTAGAGGTCTATTCCAGCCTAAATTATTCTATAGTTGTGTGATTTAAGTGGTTTTCCTTTGTATGCATGTAAGAATGAGTCTGCACACTTCAGGGCCACATCGTTGGACAGGTATACATAGTTGGGGCCATTCCGGATGTGAGGGAGTCTGTAGACACCCTTTACTGACTGTGCAGATGAGGTCCACTGTCTGTATCATGCTTCTGTGAAGGTTATGATTCTTGCCTTGTGAAATTCCGTGCCTGAATTCCTGGTTGTGCATTGGCTCAGCAGTTCATCAGGGAAGCCTGAGCCTTGCTTCTCCTGGGAACTGAGGGAACAATAGCACAAAGGTGGGCACTACTTTTGTGTCTTAAAACCTCTTGTTAGTGGAATATAATTTTTTTCATGCCCAGTGTTATCTAATATTGTAAGTAGTCCATCAGGGTTCCCTTTCCGATAGATTTTTGGCAGATGGAGCATCATGTGTGGTCTTCGCATTAATTCCATATCCTGGCTGGACTTTTGAGTATCAGGAGACACCTGCCAGTAAGAGGCAATAGCTAACTGCTTGTCTTGTTTAGAAAACAGTATTGGTCAGAAGAACAGTTGTTTACTAGTGCTGGGACCATTGCATGAGTAACTACCAGGCTAACTTTTAATGAAATAAATCTGTGTATCAAGTGTCAGAGATTTTGGATGATAAGGTCCTGTATTTTCATGAAATCTTGGGGACATGTCTGACTGGAGAGGCAGGGAGACACCCTGTCTTCTAGGTGGGAAGTTTGCCTCGCAGGGGAGGATGGCACATGGAGGTCAGTCAGCGAGGAGGCTCTTTCCTTCCTTGAGGAAATTGCCCTCTGAGTTGACTAGCACCCTCGATTAGCTCTGTGCCTGGAAGGGCACCCAAAAGGAAGAAATCTCACCAGAAGAGACTGCCTTTCCTCCTGCCTGTGCTTCTTACAGGTAACTTCTGTTGCGTGAAGTTGCAGTTAGCTTTGACTCCTGGTAAGCCTCAGATGTGGGATTTGGAGATTCCGTCAAAGGCACTGATGAGGATGGATCATATTTTTGGAAGAAGGGGATTATGACATTTGTGTTTTGTTCTGGTGAGGTATTGGACTGTTCCTGTTGGTAGACTTGAGAGAAGGAAGGTTAAAACATGCCATTTTTTTCCTGAACAGAAACAAATTAGATGACAATGTGGTCTGGATAACTATGAATGAAGTATTATTTTTAAACATACTTAATCCCTCTAGTATCTTATGTAAATACTATCTCAAATAAATGCTTGGATTAAGGAGAAATATATACTTTCACCAGCAAAATAACGTTTTGGTTATTTTAACAAAGAATGTAGTAAGTAGAAGCCACAGTGTTTGTGAAGAAATAGGTTTGGCATGTTTGTGTGATAATTAACCAGTTGAAAAAGTTTGCAGCTAGTACCCACTGATAGTACTGTGAGGGAGAATTACTGTGTTGCTTGCACGTTTGCAAGGTTAGATCAAAGTGTGGGTAATACCTCTCACTTCATATTCATTCATGTCACAAAGCAACACATGATGTTGTGGTCTCAAAGAATCATTGAGAGTTTGCCTGTTAATTTCAGTGGGACCAGAATTTCATGTCCATAATTAAATAGCATAAATGATTTGTTTCTTCTAAAATTCTCACTTGCTGCTCAAAACTATCAGGGACTTCACCAAAGCCTTTGTATTTGCAGTCTAGAGCTGGGCTGATTTTCACAATTTAACATGAGCAAACTTTGTTATTGTTCAGATTCATAACTCAACATGATAGAACAGTTCTTTTTCTGACATATCTTTTTTTTAGAAGAAAAATCTTTATATGAGGGAGGTTGGCAGAATGTTATGTGAAACATTCAAAATTATCCCCATTCTTATTTAGGTGGGTTGGTTAATAATGAAGAACTTAGGTGTTAGTCTGCAAAATCTGTATTGTAGAAAGAGAAAGGTTTTGTGGTCTTTTTTTCTTTAAATGCTATTTTACAGTTTTGGGCAGAACAGAAAAATAGTGTGTGTGTGTGTATCCCATTCTTTCATGTTATTACAGAGTCTGAACAAAAATTATCATCACAGAACTGATGTCCCAGTTATTATTACCAACAGTCTGCATATAATTTACATTTATGTGAGGAGTTGCAGATTTTCAAATAACCAGTTAAAAATATGAATATCACCATTTTTATATATTTTCCCCCAATCTCATTTAGAAGTTTTTGGTGAAGTTTTCACGAAAACATCAGATGCAGGACTGCCCTGTTCCATAAAAGCCCCATGCTATTAAATTCTGGCAAAATTGCAAACAAGAATTTACAGAGAAAACCAGGCAACTAGTTAACTTGGCAGCATTTTAAATGGACTTTGGTCAAGGAAACCATATCCTTTCCAGTGATACAAAATATAATGTATCACAGAAAATCAGATAGGAAGGGCCATTGAGAGTGGTCATTTTATAGTTTCTTGCGGTCCATGGCAGAATCAGATGGAACTGCTGTGCTAGATACTGTCAAGCCATCATGTTTCATTCTCATACCCAGCACATAGTTAAAAGACCAGTGCAGTTTTAAGCATTCTAAATTGCAGGCTCAGATTATCTTCTAAAGAAAAAATATTTTCAAGTATTTAGATCTACAGCTACCTAGTTAGTTCTGAATTTCATCTTTCCTGCAAACCAAAAGTGTCAGTGCAGAGTGAGGTACAGGAAAATTACTGAGGAAGCACAATATCTTTCTTGAATAATCTTGAAAAATATCATCAGAGAGAAGACAAGAATTGCCAAAGAATGACAGATTTTCATAACTGTTTCTTCATTATAATGCTCAGGGAAAGGGATGCGAGTCATACTCTGTATGCATTTTCTTCAGTGAACTATGGGAGGTTTCATTATGCTCGATTTGACTTTAACCACAAAATCTCTTCATCTGGAGTATATCTAACTGTAGTGACCATTAACAATGGTTGCATTTTAAATTGAGATGCTGTAGCAGAGAACGCAGGAGATTTTTAGAGAGGACATCAAGCAGTCTTGATGTGGAGACTTCAAAATTTTTTGTAATTTAAGAATATACAGAATAGAATCATAGAATCATTCAGGTTGGAAAAGACCCTTGGGATCATTGGGTCCAACCATCAGCCCTACTCTACAAAGTTCTCCCCTACACCATATCCCCCAGCATCTCATCTAAATGACCCTTAAACACATCCAGAGATGGTGGCTCCACCACCTCCCTGGGCAGCCTATTCCACTGTCTGACCACTCTGTGAAAAGTTTTTTCCTAATGTCCAGTCTAAACCTCTCCTGTTGCAGTTTGAAGCCGTTCCCTCTTGTTCTGTCACTAATCACCTGTGAGAAGAGACCAGCACCAACCTCTCACAGTGTCCTTTCAGGTAGTTGTAGAGAGTGGTGAGGTCTCCCCTCAGCCTTCTCTTCCTCAAACTGAACAGTCCCACCTCCTTTAATCGCTCCTCACAGGATCTGTTCTCCAGGCCCTTCACCAGCTTCGTTGCCCTCCTCTGCACTCGCTTGAATGTAAGAATATACCTACTTTTATGTAGGTTTCATGAAAATCTAAGAATTTGTTTAATGCTCATAATTAAAATATTTTGATAATTGTATAGTCGTTCATTTATCTGTTAATGAATTACAAGGCTTTGCAGGCAGAGACACTTTGACTTAATACACTTTCCCAAAATCCAAGTTAATGCCAAATCATTGCAAAGTAGTAAGTGGCCTGTAGTGGAACCTTGCATAAAGAGGTTCCCCTAAAACTGTTCATTTCATGTTCAACTTGATTATATTTGTTTAATTAGCCTCTGTCAATCACACAGAGCCATGCTAAAAAATAACTCCCTTTGGACAAATGTGGAGAAGGAGAAGCACTGGCTCTCAAAATGCAAGGACATGCATAAGGACTACTTTTCTCTTGCACTTCTTTTAGGATGCGCTTCCTCACACAAATGGCAAACCTTGATACCAATGCATGAAGGGCAGGGCTATTACTTTTCATGAGAGCCCTTCAGCTAATGGCTAGTTGTTGAGAACAAAGTGAGTTGTGTGTACATATTGCCATGTCAGAAATTTTGTTACCTGCTTAACCAGCATCATGCCATCTGGAGAAAGTAGCACTTCTGCAGAAAGAAATAGAAAAAGTGATGTTGCATCCAAGGCAGTAGGATCTGCTTTCAAGGCCCAAGCTAGCACTGTTGCACAGTGCTTTGTTTTGGATTTTGTTAGTTGAAGCTCAGAATTCAGTTTACTGCACTTCATTGCGTGGTGTAAATATCCCCAGTGGCTGCAATTCTGGCTCGTAACAGAAGTGAAAAAGACTCTTTATGGCCTGTGCAAAAGAACCTGCATCTCTATTCAAAGGCCAGACAACAAAGAGTATCTGATGATTGTTGTAAAAATGCTATTTATGTTGTAAAACCAAATATTTTGTAATGTATGTTAGCTTTATAAAGCTTCTGGTTTTACCTGAAAGTAGTAATTGAGTCACTATTTTTTGTTTGCTGAGATCTCCATGTTCACTGAATATTATTAGTACATTTCTACTAATGTACATGTACACAGTGTACACTAGTACATGTACACTAAACATAAAGTACATTTTACTTATTTCCACTTCTGTAAAAGCTGTACCACTGCACGCTTATAGCATGCATCAATTCAGTGTAGTTTCTTTATGATTTAAAAGTGCTAATGATTATGATTTATCTTTACCAAGAAACATGTTCAGTGCTGCTGAGTGAAACTCTTAAGGTCTTGAGACAACTGAGTCATGAAATATAAGATGAAGAGAAGAGGGGGAGCGAAAGAGAACAATGAGAATGTAAAGTGAGCTAGTATTTTCATTAAGTCCTTGTTCTCCCTGTAATGTAATCTGCTTTTACTCGGTTATATTTTCTTTATGTGGTCTACCTTATACTGCACGCAGGTAGTGAACTTCAGTGGTTGCTTTGGTGAGGCCTTTATTGTCGCTCTGAAACAGAAAGTGTTTCTGAAGGAAGATGAGGCAGTGGTAGGTGTTCACTAGAAAAGTCAGAACAACACTCTAAAGTCAGCATTTTAGAGTGACTTTGATAAAAACTGGCACATGAGTTTTTCTGGTTCCTCTATAGAAGCGAGGGATTAACCAGCCCCATTTCCAGGATCTGAGCATGTATGCTAACTTACTGACAAGTAATCTACCAAAGAGAGACCAGGCTTTGTTTCAAGAGAAGGGTGGGAGCAAGCCAAAATAAGGCTTTTAGTGTACAGAAGCATATGACAAGCCTAGATTAAAAAGATACTGAGAGAAAATATTTTTCTCTGTGGTCATACTATACTTAACTGCAGTCAGCTTGCTGAGCATGAAAATATACTGCTGAATGCACCTTTCAATTAATTTTAATATGAGGAAGAACTTCTCAGGATAGTTGATGTGCTGTAATAGAAAGTGAAAATCTAGGAGGAGTTCAGAGGAGCTACAGTAATACTGCATTTTGTGGAAACATATACACAGATGTGCCTTTGGGAGAGAAGGGGCTTGTTCTCTGCAGTGACCAGAGTTAGGTGAGGTAAAGGCAATGGGGAGTTCATAGTCTTTTTTTAATTTAAAATTGAATTTATTAGGAAAATAAAGCATAGAGCTGTGGAAAATTAGTGCATTTAAGATGTAAGAAATGAATATTTCTCTTTGAGATGTGGACTACTGTGTTTTGTTTTTATAGCATGTACTGCTGAAAGGTCCTGGTTAGTGAAGGAGCTCGTAGGTGCTCTTGTTATTGTGTATGACCTGCTGCTAATAACTTCAGAGCTGAACTATTTTAATAAATTAAAAAGGGAACAAACTTTACACAACAGGACTACTTTTTTTTTTCAATTTTTTGTCCATGTGTCTCCCATTAATTCATTCTGACTGGTCAAAATGTCAATCCTGCAAATAAAGTAAAATACAAGCTTAGAAAAATCATACAGCTCATGTGTTTTGTTGATAAGCAAAACCATATGAAATTACACATATGATTAGATCTGCCAGTTTCCATGGAATGACAGAATTTTTCCCCACCTGCCAAATAGCAAAATGAAAAGCTGTAGTACTCTGGCCTCAGCTCTACAAATTCTTGCCAGTTTTAGCAGCCATTAGTTACATGAAAAATCACACTTTTAATGGAGGGAATTCCAGGATTTAGGTGCACTAAAGGCATTTTTTTGTTCTGAACAAATTCCTCATCCAACTTGTAAGATTATAATGTTATTTTGCATCCAAGGTACAATAACTTTGAAGAATTTACTGTAGAAGTTTTGTGACCTTGAAGAAAGTTAGGGCAGGTAGGCAGATGTTTACAAGTCAGGCTCTCTGTAGTTTATACTAAATTTGTAAACATAAAGCATAATTTTGTCACCATAGAAATAATAATTTTTCCCATAATTCCTGTGAGTACATTAAAATGAGTCTTTTACTTTTTAGGGTTACGAAAAGATCAGCGTTTTTAAGTTCCACAGTAATTATCATCATATTGTTTAATAAGCCAATTTAATACCGAAGCATTAATGTTTAAGAATGAATAACAAGATCAGATCTCTTAAGATTTGAGATGGACAGCCTCCAAAGACAACTAAGCATATAAATAATAAACTATAGCAGCAGTTATTTTGAAGAGGCAGCAAGGTGCACATCAAGAATAACCGAGAAGAAAAAAAAATAATTGTGAATCACATACAATATTCTGATCCCATTTAAACTGATGTCAACCTCCTGTTGCTTGAACTTAAGATTTAACCTTTTGTCTTGTTATGTGCTTTCAAAGCACATATGTGGGCATTCAGATATCTAATTGATAAGATAAATTACTTGAAAATGATGCAGAACATGGGGAAATATAGTTGAAGGATAAACAGAAAACCTGGAGAAGAAAGTTAACCTTAGAATTTGCTGGCTTCCATACCTCTTCCTTACTAAACTTTTTTTCTCAACTAAAGATTAATGCATGTAACAGTCCTATAATTAGATGGCTAAACAAAGTGTGGGCTGATCTTCATCTTTATGGCATACCTTTACTTACTGCTATCTTTCTGCTGGAATGGATAAGATGAATCGCTTTTGTATTCTGTTCCACAATCTTCAGCAGCCTTCCAGGGGCAGCCAGCTAAGATCTGTCAGCATGGATTACTTTTTTTTTTTTAATGGGAGGTTGTAGTTTGGGGCATGTAAAGAAGACCTTCCTGTTACCTAAGAAATGTTGATACGACTGTAGGATTGAAGGCCATCTGTCTATAGGTTGTTTTAAGCAGTTAAGGGATGTTACAAGCAGCTGGTGCCTTCAGCAGCTCCAGAGCCTGACAGTTCCTCCTACACAGCTGCTGGAGCCCAGCCCAGGGTGCCCTGAAACTTAGATGTCTCCATCCAGACTGATGGACATGGCTGCTGCTTTCCCATTTACAGGTTCAACCAGTAGCAAGGCTAAACGACACGCACACACACACACACGCACACGCAGAGGATGTGTGCACGGCTGGCTACACCACCCACATATAATGCTTCCAGGAGTGATGTAACAGCCATGTCCCCTTCCTCCTCTTTGCCTGGTAAGGATTGACTTTCACTAGGGAAAGCACATGCACAGTTGTGGATCCCCCAAGCACTGGTGTGGTGCCTCTGTCTGCCCAGCACCCCTGCCCAGATCCCAGACCCCCTTATGCACCCATGAGTCCCCCACTTGCCAGCTGGTCTAGCTCAGTGCTTTCTGCAAACAGACACACGGACTCATGTGCTTGTCCCACAGGCACCCCACACTTGTGGGTCCCCCCAAATACCAGCATGAACTCTCTGCCCACATGATACCTGTGCCAGGTCCTGGAGCCTGTACTCACTGGCTAGTTCAGCTTGAGGACTGTGAGTGAATACACAGGCGCACCCTGTGCATGTGCTGTTAGTTTCTTAATGGCCCATCAGTTAGTAACTGGAGGTCTTTGGCATTGTCTCTGTTTATCTCTTGTCTATCAATTTGTGTGCTTTTGTTTATCCCTTCCCTCTTTGCTTATCATCCCCTTTTGTATCAAAAAGGTCCTTGATTGGATAGTTACTGAAGCAGACGTGCTCAACTTCCACATGCCTTTACACAAACAGGTTTTGGTGTTGGTAGGAGTGACAATTTGAGCTTAGTAACCTGTACTCAACCTACCCAAAGACTGCAGGCATCTGGCCAGTTAGACAATGCTTCTGGTCTCTGACCCCAGTTCAATGGCAGCAGGTTTAGCTGTGGTGGTTTAAGATGTTACTTTGCAACTGTCCATCCCTGTGCTTATCAAAGGCTTCCTCCATTGGTGAGCAGCAGGTGTGAACATATGACAACTCAGTTGCTACAGTTCGTATTTAGCATATTAGCATGAATCATTAATGGCGATTAACAAAGTGTTCACATATTCCATTGCACCTTGCTGTAACTTTGGCCCTGGCACATCTGATTCTGCTGTTTCATAAGGGCACTGCAAGACTGAACTGAGAAGTTCTGGGGTTGGATGCAGCAAGGTGAAACGCTTAATCCACTGGACATTGTGCATCAGGGCACTTCCCCTGGTAGCAACAGCCAACCCTGCTGGGCTGAAGCTGGCCCAGCTTAATTGATAAGAGCTCCAGTCACTGTTTTAGTAGCCTTGTGAATATACCCTATCTATGTGTTTCTTAATCTTAGAGTTTTATCTTGCTAAATTAGGGGTTTTTCTTAATGTTTTTGTTCTATTTCCTGGATCTCCATTTGCCCATCGTGCACTGATCAGAGTGTGGGAAACATTACAGTAGGTCAGAGAGCTGGTTGGTGCCAGGTCCTAGCATTTTTGGCATAACAGATCTCTATCTCGGATCTTATAATCCTTCCAGTAAAATTGACATCCTGAATGGTTTATCTCCTAAATAGGAAAAGAGGAAGGTTGAATAAAGTGAATGAGGAAAGCATGCAGTGCAGATAGGATGGAGAAGAGCTAGAGGTACACAGACCCAAGTACAAAGAGAGTTATAGGGAAAGGGGAGATGTTTAGAGCCCCAGCTCTTCTGCAAGGGCAGAGCAAGGAAGCCTGGTAATATGATTTGAGGGATCCTTAGTGACCAAGTGAGAGACAATCGGATCCTGCCTGATGAAGGAAGGTGGTGTTGGTAGGTCCTTAGGAGGAGGTGGCACATAGGAAAGTTTAGGACTGGAAGTGGAGTAAGGAGATGCCTTCTTCTACAGAAGCACCAAAGGCATTCAAAGGAAACACTGGAAGTGTACTAGTTGTATGATGTGTTCTTAAATCTCCCCAACGATTTTATAATCTGCAGGTATAATCTGCATTCTACTATCTGTTAGAAAATGCATTTTTCTTAAGAAATGTAAAGGCCCAGCTCTTGCATCTGTACCAGATGTAAAATCTGTAAAATCTTACTCAAATGAGTAGCCCTAGTCAGTTCTACTTGAACTGTTTGTCATAGAAGGTACTACTTGGCATCTGTAATGGCCCCAGAACAATTTCTGTGAGCTACTGTAATACTCCTACATTGAACAGACTGTTGATCACAGCAGGATTTCTCCTGCGGTGTGGTGATATCCTGTATGAGTCACAGCAACAGGATCTAGTCCCAGCCAGCAAAGTACTGATTGTGGCAAGAATGGCTGCAGCTATAGGCAGCAAATCTCTATCCTGTGTTCAAGAATATGGCTGAATTTCAGCTCTATGTTGATGCCATGTCTGTATTAATATATTTATTACAGGGGAAGGTTTTTTAGCCCCCCCTTCCTTTGTTGAGTTAGGGTTCTTTTCCCCCATCTCAGCAGATATCCTGATGGAATGTATGTGGCCTGTAATGCAGCTGTGGATTTTTATGACAACAGGGCAGCAGATGTTATGTATTTGAATTCACCTTCAGATGTTACTATTTTGATAAACAGCATTCAGGGACTTTTTACTTTGTTGCCTAAGTGTTTTTCTGTTCATCATTTGCAAAGTGGAATGTTGAATTCTGAGACTGTTGAAAATGATAAATCAGTTATGATGGCTTAATCACTAACACAGATTAATTGAATAATAAGTGACCAATGTGAACATTTGTGCAGAAGTAATTGTATACGTATATATTTCAGAAATTCCAGGAACAGCAGGAAAACTAGTCTTTTTAGAGACAGACATATCATTTTTTCTAGTTTTTAGGGCTAATCCAAGGCTAACGTATGGGTGATTTCTTCCTATGAATAAAAGCTGCATACTAGGCTTTTTGTTTCTTCTGATTTGTTCTAATTCTTTTCATTTCTTCTGATCAGGTATACTTATATTGCAGAGATCTTACTTAATTTGTCATAGCACTCCCCACATTTACATGTGTATGAAACACCTGGCAGAAGGAAATCAGCTATCTCAAACTGCCGCTGGTTTCCTAGCAGGGAGTATAGGGAGTGCACGAGTCAGTCAGAGTCAGCATGGAGGACCTGGACTCATCTACGTGGAATATCCGCTTCATAGCACAAGTGTGCCTGTTTAAGACATCTGGCTCTTAAAATAACAGTTTGCCATGAAGATTTAAGGAGTTACTTGGTGGAGACATAACAGGAATGGAGAGACATTTGATCACTCTCCAGTTCTGCCATCTCAAAGTCAGTTGACATGAGACTTGGCCACTTTCAGTAGCAGTCCATTAAGGCCCTAAGAGATTTGGAGACCTGAACTTACTGTGGGATGAGGACAATAGGATTTGGCGTTGAGAAATGAGAAAGTTAAAATGTTTGCTACAATAGCTGGACACCTCTGTGGAATCTTTCTGATATACAGTAAAGAAATTTTATGTATGTGTTTTGTTTTGTATTTTTCCTCACAAACTTCTTTTCTAAAACTGTAATTATTTTTATTTTTTTTAAAGATGGTTCATTTGGCTGCTGAATTTCTAATTGTAATTCTAATTCTAGTTAAATTGTAATTGTAATTGAATTTCAGCTTGTGATCTTTGAACTATGGAGGGTGGAAGGGAGTGGATCTGTGAACAACTTCTAAGACATGGAAGAAGACTGAGGAAAAAATTTCACCTATATTCTACAGAAGGCTGTACTGGAAATTTTCTAGGTGTCTACAAAAATCAGAGGTTTGAAAATCACTGATATAGAATATGAATATTTTGCTAGCTGAATTACAGGTGCTAAGGCTTGCTTTCTTCTTTGCTTTTAGTCTTTCCTAGGCATGTGGCCCTGGAATTTGGTATTAGCCTTTTGGCTGGCAGCATCATGCAGTTACATTGAAATCTTCTCATTGAAGACATGCATTTTATTTTCTGTTGCCAGTTTTATGGCTGGGTGTTAGGACCTGTGCAAATAATTCTAAAGTGTTTCTAGCTTAAATATATTATGTATTTAAAAATGTTAAAGGAGACAACATGCATTAGAAATCAGTACCTAATGTCAGTTTTAAATGCTAGACTTCTGAGTGCTCCTGAAAATGTTAACACTTCGTTTTCTATATTGCCATGTAAAAAAACCTCTTGCAAATAACAGTCTAAATATAAGAAAGAGAAACTCACTGTACAAAAAAGCCTGGCAAATACACAAAAGTAAGAAAAGGTAAAATGTGTCCTTTTTCTGGTTACTTTCAGTTGTTATTGCAGCAAGTAAAACAAGCAGTAGAAAATATTTAAATTTTGGTTTTATTTTAATTAGCTATGTTTATGTGTGGAGTCAAGGCCTCATCAAGACCTTTCTCTGAGTTGGAAGATTGCTGTGTGGGTCTGAGGATGTGGTGTAACCAACTTCCTCTCCTGATGATGTATGTGTCTCAGGGTAAAAATTTATTTCAGAGCACTTAGAGCCAAAGTGCTCAATCCCTTGCAGTATTGATTCCTGGCAACTTATAGGCTGATCCTGCACTAAAGATTATAGTAATTTTGCTAGTGCATTCAATTGAAGGTCGTGTAGGGGTCTTATCAGTGAATGATACCTCAATTCTCAGTAATATTTTATGTGTTAATGTTTATCCAATGCCTACTATATGCAGTTACACACATGATTTTTATGCAAATTGAACAGAAGTAATTTTAATGTCAAAGTTAATCATGAAGCTGAATATTGTAACCAGTATCAAACCTGGGAAACAGGACTCCATGGAAGTTAGCAGTTACATCTGGGGTGGTACAGAGGATTACTGCCAGTGCCAAAGGATATTTGTGACAATATGTGAGGTGGGGAGGGCTGAGGAAAAGATGGGAATTGTGGCATTGCATATTTAACCATGGTCTTTCACCTGTGTTGAGAGATGGTATCTGTTGGACCATCTGTTCTACTTCCTCTGCTTATCTTCCCATGTATGATACCAGGCTGGGAGCCCAAAAAAGGGAACAAAGGGGACACTTTAATGAAAGTTCGATGAATGCTGCTCCGAAGTCCCCAGGCAGCTATCGGAACTTCTGTGGATACATGCAGTCTTTTGTCTGGCAGAGAGGAAGATGCAGCAGGGCTGCCACAAATGTGGTTAATATCCTACAAGAAAGTTTTCCTGATTGAGCTTCTATCTAGAATAAGTATTACATTGTCTGACAGAAAAACTACTGAAAATGAAGTTGAGAAGGTCAATCACCCTTAGAGAATACCAGTTTGGTGGAGCTTCCTGATTTAAAGTAGCTCTGCAGCTACTGTTTAAAAGTCCATTTTTCACAAAACCCAGCAAGCAGGAATATGTAAAACTTTTGGCAACCAAGAGTAGCTTTCAGTGAGAGAACAATGGGATACATTAAGGGAAGATAACTGGTCATTGCCATAAACATCTTCAACTCTTCTAATAAATCTACTGTATTTGGGCAGCAACTTTTCAGCTGTTGGCAAGCTTGTAGGATGTTCCATAGCAAAGACAAGAATTTGGAAAACCTCGAGGGGCAAGCCTGGCTGCAGTCTGTGACAGCTAGTAATGTATGAATCTGAAAATATTGTGTGTATTGTATAAAAGTTTCTTAACGAACATCATGATTTGTGGAGATGAAAATCAGATTTCATAAAAACAGATAATTTTTTTTAACCAGATGAATGTCAGTTCTATGCGAAGTGTTTCTTTCTTTTGACAGAAGTTGTGTGATTTATAATATGACTCATTCTGTACATGCAATATTTTGGTTAAAAAAAAAATCACTTTTACGTGCGAAACATTTCACTCCGACTCAGTGTTGACAATAATATAAAAGAGCTGCTATAAAGTTTCTTTTCATCATCTTTTTTTATTTAATCATTGTCAAAACTTTGAAATAGGATGGAGATAAAATCGAGTGTACACTACATGTATATCACAACAGCATTTTTGCTAATTAAATGTTTGCCAGAAATGCAGTATAGATTAAAAAAACCAAACCCTGTATGGGCATACTACATCCATACCACAGCAGGTGGTTTTGGCTTAAAATAATAACAATTGAAAACCAAAGTCGAAGCAGCCAAAATATTTTTTGTTTTGAAAATAAAACATCTTTTTTCCTCTCAGAAGGATGTTTTTAGTCAAAATAACTATTTTTAGTCTGGTAATGACACACAGAAAAACCCTGTTGTTTGACCCAGAACTAGTTTTGCTTCGTTAAAATTTTGCTAAGAAAGCTAGAAGCTATTTATGTTCATGTCCAAACAATTTTCCATATCATTCAATTTTTAAGATCACTGCAGCGGTACTAAGATTTCCCAGCATACGGGCAACTGAAAATCCAGAATGCTGATTTGACGCATATGTTACTGACTGCCCTATAGAAATAATTATCTTTTGTTTTTGAAAAACGAGCACCATTGGAAAAACTTAATTCTTGCTTGCTACATCTTTTCATTTCCTGTGTGGTGTTGCCCACATTTGTGTAGCTTCCAAATTATGATAATGTCTGTGAAACAAATGCTTCAGAATATCCACAAAATAAGCTAATTCACAAGTGAAGGTCTATCCTTGTTTAAGTCCATGCAAATTTTGCAACTGATGTTAATAATTAGGATTTCACCCAGTAGTGTCACAGCCATCTTGTTTCCTGTGACTCAGCGATCATACCTGATTTATAATTTTTCAATAGTGTCTCAGAATTCAAGATTCCATTCTGTAAACATGGAATGGATAAACTCTTTGGCAACAATGTGAGAAGTCTTTGAATGCTGTTTGAAATTATTAGAAATTGTACTAAAATACCTAACTTTGTTCTACATTGAGAGGGCATGTTTATAAACTTGTGTTCTCAAAATTCAAGAGATCTCATCACCAGTGTCTTGGGACCACAGTGTAGTTATTTGGTATTCATAATCCTATTTTGTGTTAGAGGTGCAACTTAATACGCTTTAATATAATTTTGTATTCCTTGCACATTCAAAACTTCCATAAAAGCCAATCTTAATTTCATATGCACTTAGAAAAGTAGGACTAGGCCTATGATGGTAGATGAATTTTTTTTCTAATTTGGTTTAAATAAATTATACTAAGCATAATCCTAACAGACATTTCCAGATCAAGTTTTACTTGCCTTACTAATGCAAAGTTCTTGCTGAGAATTGGGCACCCATAAGAGTAGCATTTGCTTAACCATAAATCTTTGAAAAATCTTCTGATACACAGCAGGTAATTTCAAAGATAAGGAAAAAGAGAGAAAAATCGTGTCTATTACTCTGCCTTCTATTTGGAGATAATTAAGTTCAAAGGTTCTGAAGCAACATTGACTGTGTTACAGGATGTCCTCCACACCAGAAAATGAAATTAATCAGTCATTGCCCTGTTAAGTGAAAACGAATTAGTTGCAGACAAAACACTGTACTTTCATTAGTCATGTCAAGATGCAAATGCAGAGATACATATCTTTGCATAAATGTTCACAGATAAACAAAATAATTAAATTCACTGTTGAAACAAAATAATTGAATTCACTGTTATGCAACAGATACTCTCTTAAGTATATGATATTTGGTTTATGGGAATACACAGTAGGTTCTTTATCTGTATTTTGTGTATGATGATAGGAGAATTTAATTTCTGTTAATCTGGGGTGCCTGGGTTCAGGCAGTAACTCAAGAAAACATCTGTGTTTATGCTTAATACAAACAGTCCATCTAAATCTCACTGGCAGCAAGTTTATGTTTGTTTCAATAATGTTCCCCTGAGGAGTATAGTACAAAATCTGATCTCATAATATTGTGAGTGTCCATCAGGATGTTCCAGTGAGGCCACTTTTGTCCAATGACTAGAACTGAAACAAAAGTTTTGCTGTATATATTGTCAAAGGATTTCATTCATTAGTGTTAAAGCAAACTTTATACTGAGCATTTGTTTTAATTTCTGGAATCTTTCTAGCAGCAGAAAATACTTAAAAATCACCTGTTGATTAAAAATTATTCAAAATTTAAATTATTTGAGGGTATGCCAAGTGGGAAGGGATGCACTTCCACGTTCAAGTGGTAGTGCTGTACACAATGTCCTGTGCATAGGTGTGAACTCCTGCATAGCTTGGAAGACAACAAGGAATCATGTTCAGCATGTCTGCCCCATAGAGTTTACACTTTGACATGTATATCTTCAGCTACTCTCTATTCATACTGATGGATGCCAGCTGGGAGTGGAATATGATGAGAAGGCTATAGAAGACCATGACAGACAGGAATGTAGAGTGGCAGTGGGAGAATTTTTATAAGAACCGTTCTCATAAAAGACAAAATTCTTTAAACTAGATTGAAAGGGTTCAACCTCAGGTAAGGGACATATAATGGAAGACAAGGTGAAGGTGTACAAATCAATGAGTAAAATAAATGAGGGTGTTTTCACCCATGTGAGAACTGGATTGCATTTGACAAATGAAAAAACTAATCAAAGGAAACAAGACTTCACATTTCATACTTGAAATCAAAATCTTTGTAGTCTTCAAAAGATTAAATATTTCCTGACAGTATTTTGGCAATAATAATGAAAATTAAAACAAAGTATCTTTTTGTTATAATAAAAGGTAATTAGGGAGAAATTTGTTTTCTGTGGTTGGTACACCTTGCAACTGGCAACACAGGGCTTCTTGCATGTGTTACTAGACAGAGGGAAGTTGCCAGGTTAGGTGCTCCACTGCCACAATTCACCAGAATGGTTTTTACAAATAAAGTTTAGGGAAATCGTCAAGATTCTCTCCGCAGTAAAGTTGGGAAGTTACTACTGTTATAACTGGATAATTGTTTTGAAGCCAGATTTTAGAAGTTTTTTTATACAGTGGATATATATGCTTTCATCATGTTATTAATAACTGATAGTCTGGAATATAAAATGTTGCATATTCTCTAAGGAATATGTCACTAAATCAGCCATTTATGATTAGAAAAAGACTTCAAGTCCTTTAGCATTTGCTGAAGACAGGAATATATACTGTTTGGGTGGGTTTATTTGGGGTTTTAAAATTTTTTTATTATTTTCTTCACAGCTGTCAAACATGTTAGTTTTGAAGAGTTAAAGAAAATCAGTTGAGGTGACAATGAGGAAAACACGGAGCAGCATGGGAAAAAAATGAATAATCAAAACCTCAAACAACCCAGAAGAAAGCAAAGGGAAAAAAACTATGAGAAATGTGGCCCTTCTTCAACTGTATGTTGCAGGATCAATAACAGGGATTTGCATAAATGCCTTTATATGGATTAAAGTCACTTATCAGTAGAAAAGTAAACTGCAGATTCTTCTGAAACAGCTAATAAGTCGAAAGACAGTAACAGTGCCAAACCTGTAGAAGTCTTAAAGCCTGCAGTCCATTTGAAAGTACCACCTTGATCCAACAGCACTTACTTATACGAGCTCTTCAGCATCTCTGTGTGAATCTTTTGCATAAAAACTTCAGCAGGATTACAGCTCAGGAAAGAACTGCAGGAACAGGAAGGTGTTAGGACCTAACCCCAGTTTGTGCAACTGGGAAGCATCCACCACCTTGCAACACTGAGTGTTTGATCCTGCATTTGTTTGTTAGAACTTCAGTTCAGTTTCCATGTTTCCTCACAGCGGTTGATGGCACCAAAGGTTGCAGCCCACCTCTTGATCCCATTACTGTGATTATTTTAGGAAGAGGAAAGCCTAGGTTCAGAATCTAGGAAAGCAGGAGAAGGAAGAGATAGCATGATACTTGAATATATTTGCTTTCTATTGCATGAGTGAGCACATAGAGTATAATACTTCAGGTCTGCACTGTAGAGTAGGGCATTTTTCAGTCTGTAATATGTGATGATGTTTCGCAAATATTTTTACATTTATTTATTGTAATAGATTTAAGCTTAAAAATAGCTTGGTTTGAAACATTTTAGCTACTTTACAAAAAGAAACCCTCAATCACTGATACAGGTAGAGTACTTTTTTCTGATTTCTAATTCATCATGTGCATCATCTGTGAATATGGTACAGATTGTTAAAGTAGTGTTAATAGGTATGATCTTAAAGAAATAAGTATTACTCTGTTAAAAATGAACAGCAAAATGTTTTACCCTAAGTTATCCTTTCTTGATGCACTACATCTGCTCTTGTGCTTGTTCTTTGTACTGGCTACCTCACATCCTGATCTCCTGCTCCCTTGGCCTTAGTCCACAACTTGTGGAGCATATTGCTTCAAGCCATTAATGCACAGAGCATTTTAGCTTAAAAAAAGTGAAGCACGCTTGTAATGCTGTCAAGGTCAGCTTCAGTATTCATATTCTTAAAGTTTAGCATACATTTAAACGTATTGGTGGATCAAACAAGTGCTCTGAGAATGTAAGTGATGAATCTGTCCTGCTTAATACTACTGGGAATTCTGAAGGTACCGTAACAGATTATTTCATTAGAGAGAGAAATAGCAATGGGTTGTTTCAACAGCAGAGGTGCAGCTAACTCGAAAAATATAGTTGTTTTCAACTGTCTCAGAATATGTGGCACAAAAGCAAGTAAGCATAACGTGATCATAACCCAAGAATAAAATGGAGCTGGAAGTGAGAAGAATATTTCTGAACATTGGGGTAAAGCGATCCCAGTGGGAGGGTGGAACAAATACTTCACTTTTAAACTGGGGGCTATAGATTTATTGAAAGAGATGGTAAAGGGGTTTTGATTGTAAAGTAACAAACCAGACATCTTTTCCAGTCTCGTATTTAAAAAAAAATATCTGGCGCTGTCTTTGCCATTGGTAAAAACTATGTGTTTTCTCCCTAGATTTTAGTTTGACTTTAAGAGCAGCATTGAAGAGAGAGTATTTAAAAAACATTCGAAGAAGAAGCATTTTCACCTAATTGGCAAGAGTTTATATTTGTAGAAGTTAATCTGAATGTTAAAGTGCTCTAGTTGACATGGTACAAAGCATGAGTTTCTTTTTAATTTTGTGTAGAGAAAGAACACAATTAATGTTTACTGAGCAGTTGAATATTAAATGTAAAATATGAAGAGATCCCTATGAAGAAGACTGTGTCTAGGGGCCAGCTTTAATGTTGCAGCAAGGCAGACTGTATAGGGAAAAATAAATCCTTATATAATTTGTTTATTCTGTTAATATGTTTACTTTTCTGTTTGTGTAAACCAATCAGTTTTGAATGTGTGATATATTCAGTAATGTAGCCCTTGTATAATCATTTGTGCATGTTACGTCCCACTCAGATGAGGGAGACAAGTGACTCAGATTTGTAAATCCCCAACAGAGCGGACAACGGTAAGACAAGTCTCAAAGTCCAAACATTTATTAACTTCCCACAATGTACTAATTGGACACACGATAATTGGCTAAGTATATAATGAGTTGTGGCAAGCAACACAGTATGCCTTGCATTTCTTAATGGTAGTGAAGAAAAATGGAAAAAAGGAAAGGAGGGAGATAGAGGGAATAGAGATCACTGGTCTGGGTTTCTGCATCAGTCCCACCAGCGAGGGTTCCAGGAGGCATCAGTCTGCTTTGTTTCACTTCACTCTCCAGATCCCCTTCCCCCTCAATTTATACACCCTTTCCTTGGGTCCGTCCACTAGGTTGACCCACATACCTACGTATCCCATGTATGGGGAGGGGTAAGGTGTTTCATGGGATGGTGTAATTAGCATGATCTTGTCAGTCTTTGTTAGCATATTGAGGGGTGTTAACTTTAATATGCATTTCGTGGATAATGAAGCAAAGTTCATTCACCAGATGGATGGCCCTTGAAATTTGACCAGGTGCACCAGAGCAGAGGTGTACTGTCTCCACAGGGCTCCCTCCTCCAGCTGCATCCTGTGTTATTTGGGCAGCCTTATCAGCTTCCACCTCCCCACCATCCACCCCGTGACTATAGTTCCATCTTGCGAGTGTTTGAGGCATTCCTTAGCTCAGAGGGCCTCCACTCCCCATACTAACTTTTATCTCTTTCTTAGGCTGTTTTTCTCAGTCCGTGTTTCTCGCAGGCCTGTTTTTACAAGTCGTCTCTCACAGTGCAACAATAGAAAGATGCACGATTTTGAATTTACGTATATTTCAGCATTCTTGTTACTAAGTATGTTAATAATATTGATGCTAAGTCCCCAGGTTAAATACTAAACTGACAGAGAGCTTTTGAAAAAACTATTGCTGTTGCCCATATGTCATAGTAATGTTTTATCATAAATAATGTTTTCTATGTACGTTTAAGATATATTATTCTTTTTTCTCCTCCCCTGTAATTTTCTACAGGAGAACTCTTCAGAAGTTCACAGGTGGGCTGTGAACTACAAGGAAACACATTAAAAAAGCAAAATTGAAAGACTTCATAATTAGAAAGGTCCTTTTGGCAAAAGACTGGTAAATCCTTCATAGTAACTTTGCTAATGCCTTCTGAATTAACAGGGGTTTTTTTATACACACAAACACACATCCTATATTTTCCTGCTGTATAAAGCCTACTGTAATTTAAAGCAGGAATTACTTAATTTGGGCATCATTTAATGTATTTTAAATCTGCTTTTTGTGTACAACTCAAAACCCCAAGCAGACTGGACTACTGAAATAAAGAGTGGAAAATACAGATATTTTGTCCCAAAATAATGACAGACATCACCCATTAAACAAACACACTAGGGAAGTGAACAATATGGCCTGTGTATTCTTGTTTGAACTGCTTTTCCTCCTCTTCCCATTAACAAAGACCGCTAGACAGTAAAGCCCTACAGATCTACAGACATCAAGATGTGAATTCATCTGTTGAAACCTTGCCTGAAAGTCTTAAAACTCAGTTCTTTATAAGGGTAATGTATGTGGAGAATAAGGCAGAAATGAGGAAGGAACAGCTGTCTAGGGAAACAGTTATAACAATTACTTGGTGATTAGTAAATAGGAATTTGGTGTTCCAAGGTGAGAGCAAAAGAGCCATGGCCCAGTTAACAGATGGAAACTGGGAAGTTCTAATGCTCAGTTGCAGGTTCAGACCCTAAGGGTAAAAGTGTCAAAAACTTCTAAGTAATTTGGAAACTCAATTTCTATTCTGAATGAAGATTCCCAGGTAACTTCTGAAAGAGGTTCTGAATCGCTCTTTAAAATTTTTCCCTAAGCTTTCTTATGCTTTAGTTGTTCCATGAAGAGGAAATGGATATTAAAATTTTTAAAGTGTTTTAAATTCTACTGGTGATAATCTCTTGATGACATAATTTTTATAGCTATATTTGAACATCCTGGAACATGACCTTATTGTGATATTGACTAAGAGTAGGATCTGGTCTGCTGGAGTCTGGTTATGATTTGATAGGTAAGAAATGTGGGTTTAGGACTGCTTGTCTTGGAGCATCATCTCTTCCTTACCCCTTCCATA
The DNA here is from genome assembly GCF_047716275.1 of Strix uralensis. Taxonomy (NCBI): domain Eukaryota; kingdom Metazoa; phylum Chordata; class Aves; order Strigiformes; family Strigidae; genus Strix; species Strix uralensis. The sequence continues at coordinate 62,360,515 of NC_133974.1, forward strand.
TGCCAGTAGTGTAAACAAGTATTTGATAGTATTCCATGGCTAACATCAGTCTTCAAGAGTTGACACTGGGTGGATGTAATGTACTTAAATTATTGGTGAAATAAAAGTTCTTAAAAACTGACCTCTAATACAACCACATGTTCTGTCAAGAGGAAAGGATAGGAATAAAGACATAGATGAATAAAGATGTTCTGAAGAATATATGCCTGTTGCAGCTATACAAATCTAAATCTGTCTCTCCCCAAAACCCATGTTGAGGTCCTATGTGCACTTTGTCTTGTTCTTAACACCCCTGTTCTTTTTAAAGCAATACGTTTCTGTGATAACTGTTTCAACAAAGTATAAAGAAGCTGATGTGGGGCTTATGGTGAATCAGGAATGCAAATGGTGGATAGCATTCATTGTGGAGGAATGGGAACAGATAATGTAGCCTGCACTGCAGAAGTTCAGAAGAGGATTGGATTAATCAGCACAGTGTTTGTTAGGAGGAGGCCAGGGCAAGCCCAGTTCAATTGAATTTCAGTATGTCACAGCTCTCCAAGCCAGAGTGTCTGTAATTAAATTCAAAAATCAGTGTTAGTGCTCATCTGGGTCACACAGCTCAAATCAGAAGATAATCAGAAAGTGCTGGGAAATTGAAGGTTTCATAGAAATATTCTGTTGGCTGTACTGCACTTCATCAAGCTTCTTCAGCAATGCTTTTTTGGAACAAGTACTACATCGTAGTGTAATGCAATTAGGACTGTGTCACAGCTACCAAGGACAGGTGTCACTGTGCTTATTCATGAGTATAACAACAGTAGAATAGAGTAGGGGAGGAGTAGGGTGCTGCATCGTGCATGGATTGCGAGTTTCCAAGCTAGAAAAAGATGGCACATTGGTACCTCAACTTTTGGCCACCTCTGAGCTCACAGGAGGCTTTTGGAGTGACATGAATGTCCCAGCAGTTCTTAAAGCAGTTTAGGTGATACCATGGTCCTGCTTTAAGACTTACATGATCTATATCATGCCTCAGATGGAAAGAAAATTACAATCTCATTACATATGCTGATCCTCTGTGAGCAAGATCACATGGCATGATATTTATGGCACCAGGGGATGATGATGCCATTAACACTAGCACTCTTTACAGACATTTCTGTAATGATTTTAGTGTGAGAATATTTTATCAAGAAAGGTTCTGCATGTAGACTGCAGGCAAAGGAGTCTTGTTTGTTAAGACCTATGAGCTGGAGAAGCAATAATTCCTTCCAGGCTAATTTAGGGATTATTTAGGAATCTGTCCCGCTGGTCCCAAAGCAGGCTGACTCATCTGGGTTTTTCTTGTTTCACAATCCGCTGAAGTTCTGCCCTGGCTCCATATAATGTGCACACACAAGCTTCCTGTAAAATGGGTCATTTTTTTGCTTCTCAGATGTGGAGTTTTCAGTCTAGACTTGTGGATCTACATATGGATTATGAACTGCAAAGTTAGGAAGAGTGCACAGCTGGGTTTCTGTTTGCAGATTTAAGTCAGCTTAAATAAAGCAGACAAATATCGAGCACTAAGATCCTAATACCTTGTCCCTGCTTTCAGCATGCATGGCAGCGATGAGCTGAATGTTGTGCTTCTGTTATGGCAAAGACATGTAGTAACAGCCCTTAGGAAACCATCAGGTTCAGTATTGTCACTGACTATTCCGAGGTATATGGAAGGCTCCTTCTGTATAAGTGGCACAGAAAGGCTGCCACATGGTATTAGTAAGCATGTAATAGAGGTCTACTATACAAGCATCTCTCTGTGGCTTGTAAAATGTGACTTGGAACTGTATGGAGGTGGACTGTCCAAGTGAAAAATGTAAACACAGCTTTCAGCCAGTCTGAAATGCTGGCAATATTCATGGTTGCAGTCTGCAGCTCACCAGAAGTCCTTCAGAGATCCTGAATAAAACCTTACGACAAATAGAGATTTGCCAACAAGAACAACAACAGCAAAAATACCAGCATAACCTATCCTATTTTCTGATAGTACAGAAATTTCTAATTATGTAGTAGGCATCTTATTTTTGGATCTTTCTCTTCTGAATTTAGCTTTCGAGGGCTACAGCAGGGATGTTGCAAGTGCCCTCTATTCAGACCCATTCTTTCACCCACTCAGCAACTCAGCCGTGAAGAATTGCAGAAGGCTTGTGTTAAACCTTTTCTCAAATTCACAGCTATTTGAAAAGCAGAAGCATCAGAGTTGGCTGGAATTGGGAACGCTCTCAGTTGGGATGTGCCTCACTTAGAACACACCCTGGGATGTCAAGGCAGCGTGAGAAGCCGCATGCGTGTGCCAGGGCAATGCAGGCATATTTCCAAGGGAGCCAGCTGGCATAAGTGTCTGAGGCTTAGGTGCTTATGAACCACCCAGAGTATTGTGTAATCCTCTGTCCGGTGGTGGCTGTGTTCATTGGCTATACTGAATGAGCATAGAGCAGTCCATGACTTCTGTAGCAAATTTTCTTGTTTCTTGTTAGTGTTTTAGCAATGCTCTAGGATAAAGAAACTGAAGAGTAAAGAAACCTAAATGAAGCACCTGTGAAGTGGTCATTTCAGCCACTCTGGACAGGTGATGGTTGATCCTTTCTATAGAGGAAAAACAAGTGTGATGTGAAAGGAAAAGGAGGTTCTTGTTCTGTAAAATCTTATCCTCCAGCTGAACCTGGAGGATGTGATCAGCTTCCAAATCTGCCAGCAGCTGCAAGTGTATCTGACTAGTTAACTCCCACAGACCCTACACATTTCCTACAAATCAAACAGTTCTCATAATCAGATGCTTCTTTTACCTTCCCTTTTGGTTTACTTCTCATCTGTCATGTTTTTTCATTGCTTGCGTAGGTCTCTTTGTTGATTTGATTTTTCCTTGCCTCCTAGCGTGTTCTCATTTGTTATCTTCATTTCTTTGGCATTTGCATTGGTTAAATTACATTCTATCTCTGATGTTCCAGGCTGTTTGCACATAGTTGCATGATCTGGTTCATCTCTCTGCATGCTCCTCTGCCTCTTTTTTCACTCTGGGTGGTCCTCAGTGTTTGCAGGTCTGTCAGCCACTATTTCAAATGTCAAGCTCAGTTCATGTTGTACAGAACTTTTTCCTTCTAATATTTGTTCTGCTAATTCTTGGGCACATTTTTGCTAAAAATAACAGTTGTCCTTTTACTTTCTCATGTATCTGGCTTACTGTGGCATTGCTGCAGTACTTCCATTGCCTTGAACAAGTAGTAATTACTTTATTCACATTTTAGTCCCATAATGAACTTGAGCTCATATGGATGTATATACTGATGGAGCTGTCCAACCCATTTATTTTACCCATGGTTTTCTAGGAAGTGCATTTTCTGCAGAATCAAAGCCCTCAAAGCTTCCACAAGGAAGTGAAAGAGCTAACTTAGTACCCGTCTTCAGAATTGACCCGTTAGCACAGTATCTCACAAAACCAGAGACTGGTTACACTTCAGACACGCTCTGGTTGGTGTTAACTGCACTAATCTGGATAGTCCCAACTGTGCCATAACGTCTGTTGTGTTTTAATGCTCGTTGCCTCGTACTCCACACTTACATTGGCATTGCTGCTGTCTTTCCACCAGGAGGAACAAGCATTGAACAGTGACCTTTAAACACAACTGTGAGAAAAGAAGAATCATAAATAAACATTTGCTAAAAAGTACTCTATGTATTTTCTATGAATTTTAGTGAATACCTTCAATTATGCATGGATAATTTTCGTTTTGTTTTTGCTTGTTGCTTTAGCTGTCTAAATAAATTTATTTCAAGTAATTTGGTAACACATTGCTAGCGTTCTACTGAAAAAATAATTAATTGGTGACATTGTATTTCACTCTTTCCCTTACACTCTGAACTGAAAACTTTATGGTGGACTGCTGGCAGCTTCCTGCTGCTCAACCTGTAAGTACATTTTCTATTTATCTCCCTCTCACCATTTCTTCATCCTGCTTTTCTTACACAGAGCTGGTAATTTTGCAGTAGTTTCTTAAAAAAAAAAAAAAAAGTAACCTATACTGTATCTGTTGGTACATGGTAGTCTGCTGAGTTTTACTGACCTTTACTTTCTTTTCTCCTCAGCAATGCGTTCAGAAATTGGGCTAAAGGTTTAGGCATAACAGACTGATTGATACCTACAAATGCTCTGTGACGAGCTGAGAAGACCCTAAAGTCATGAGACATAAATGTAAATTTTACACTAACTGCAAAAACTTGACTCTGTATTTTCTGTCTTCTTGACGTTTAATTCCTTATTGATATAATCTCTTAGTTGTTTATGCTGTCTATATTTGCATCACAGGTCAACCAAAAGCTTTTAACAAGGTGCCTTGAATAACTTTGGTCTTGCATTCATTTTAGTTTAAACGTGCCTTGTAAGTGCTTGATTCTGAACATTATGCTGGCCTTGTGTAAGTTGGGAGGATATTCATTAAAATAAACTGATATTTATCTTTGTAACTAACAGTGACTTATGCAGGCTAAAGAAAAGTATGTAAAATATTAATAGCATAAAATAATGTGGTAATAGCAATATAAGTAAGGAACTCAAGGAGCTAAAAAAACCAAACTGCAAGTTGTTTGTGAATCAACTGCAACCTATAATACATGCTAATAAAAGTTGACATCTTCAGCTAAAATTAAAATGTTACCTAGTATCAGTCAGTGTTAACATCTGTCCTGATCATATGGGTCAGCTGAGATCATGTTTTAAATTACACAGGGTAGCTCAAGTATGTTAAAACACAGATGTATAGACTTTGTGAATGGAGGGCATTGAAATTGCACAACACACTGGATAAGCTAGCATGCTATCTGCAGTGCATCCGTTAGTAGGTCTTTAACTAGGGCACCACGCTTTAGCTAGTAGTGCCATTTATCATTCCTCTTGTATTAGGAATATTCTCATTTTTCTCAGATCTGGCAGCCTACTGTTGCACAGACTGTCTATTAGGGACTCAGTCTAACTGGAACAACTGGATGGAGCTGGTTTTCTGCAAAATAGCAGGACAGGTATGTGCTGATTCATAGATGCACAATGAAGTAACAGCAACTCTGCTATCTTTCAGAGGCCTTGGTCACTGGAAAAGCAGTGTATATCTGAAATGTAGAGCAACAGGATGGAGTGTAGATGTCTGAGGTGAGGGAGGCCAACCTTTTAAGGGTTACAAAATAAAGTTTTGTAGTAGATGTGAAGTCCCCTGCATGAACAACACTTGGGCATTCTGGAAGCAAGTAGAAGCAAGGAGGTAGCAGTTCTGCTCTATTTAACTGTCCTTAATTTATGTACCGCCAAGGAATTGTTTGGTTTTAACCCCCAATGGTGTTCACAGATTGTTCATGGTAAAAGAAAAAGGGATTTACTAAGCAAATCATGTATCTGTATAAGTGAATTCTGCTACCAAAGTTTAAGATACAATTCCATAAATGTAACCCACAGTTGTTTCAACATGTCTTTCTCTTAGCATCTCACTACTCATAGGTTACTTAGCTGCCTATGGGTTCTTCCTGTTTGCAGTATCCTTAGTTTTGGGTGTTAAAGCACAGAGTGGTTATTATAATGCAAGTGATAATGAAGTTGATTAAAAAGTACAGAAGAAATTGCTTGTGAGGGATAATTTACATAATGGCCTTCATATTGCCATTTCTATTGTTTTATACATGTGAAATACTAATTTGTGTTTTGAAACTGCTGCTCTTATATGTACTCTGTAACTTGCATTTACCAGTCGACAAGCTGAGTAGCAGTGTGGATGCTTACAGGTTCTACTGATGCCCCCATGTGGATGTCTGGCTAGATCACTCTAGTCTGAAGTTGAAGACACGGTTGAGTTTTACTGTTAATTTAATAATTATTTCTGTGACATCCATCTCTATTAATGGGCAAAAAAGCTTGACTATGTGGGATACCAAAAGTATTTTTGAACTATGTTTTCCATTTTCTATGAAATAGTGCTTCACTGTCACTTTTTTGTATCTAGCATTTGAAACTATTGTTGACATATTGGGAATAGCATCACACTAACCAGTTTACTTATTTTTTGTGTCATTTCTGAGACCCAAGAATATTTTCATTCCATTATTAATGTCCTAATAATAGCTATGATATAATTATGGCCTAATTGGTTTGCCAACATAGAATAACCTAAACCTCATACACTGATTTTTCTGCCCCTGTGGATGAATATAATGACATTGTCACTACCCGAGAGTCCACCTGCGCCCCTGAATCACTGGAAGTTAGTGTAGAGATGATGGAACTGTCTTTAAATGTGACAGCTCAGATACTGTGACCTTGCTGGTTACGGCAACAGAGACCTTAGGAGGAGCTGGTTGGTCTTTCTTCTTGGCAGGGTAAGTTAACTTGTGCAAAGGTCTTCAGTAAAAGACATCCTAGTGCTGACCCATTTTTTTTTTTTAGTGTTCCTTAGATCACAGTTGTCAAAGATTTCAGAAAGCAATGACAGACCAGATGAGCATAACGATAGCATAGGGCCACAGCTGTGCTGAAGCAGTTATTCTTGTTGGCCATATAAATACTCTCACTTTGTGGCTAGCGCACTCGAAGAACCCAAATTCTAGTTCTTCCAAAGACCCCTTGCATGGACTTTTCTAATGACAGGGAAAAAAGTCTCCTGCTGGTGGAGGGGCCTGGCACCCAGGACACCCCACTTTCCAGGCAAGTGTCTTGGCCAGTAGTTTAAAACTATGCTGCTAGGGTTAATGGACAGGTAGCAAGGTTAAGTTTGTGGCTTTCACAGTTACTTTTTGGTCCTAGGTTCTTAAGTTCTGCTAAGTTGGGCACTTAACATCTTTTTGTGCCTCTGTCATGAACAGAGATTTTCAAGTACAACTACACAGTGTAGATGTAACTAAGTACTTTTCAGAGTTAGGCTCTTGCATTATTTGAGGCTTTTTTAAAAAATTGGTCCTAGGTTTCTGACAGTAAACAGAATGCTAACTCCTACTCCTTTGAGTTTGTACATTTTATAGAACAAGAAGTATTTTCTAGGTCAGAGGGAAAGCTTTGCTCAGACGTCTTAGTTGTGGAGAAAATAGCTTTGATTTCATATCTAAAATGTATATTACTTAAGACTTATTTGACATACCTACTTCATTTTGTTCCTGTTATTGTTTGATCTTACAGTCATTGGACTCTACAGTGGGAAATTACAGTTGTTAGAACCTGCTAATTAACATGATTAACTGAGCATGTAGTGCAGATAAGGACATTTATTTGGTCTGATGACAGCTGGTCACTGCCTACATTAAGTGTGTGTCGAGGCTGGAGATTTCACCTCTGACTAAATCAAGTAACAGATTTCCAGCTAAGCTAGATGATGTGAGTGTAAACTGTAGCCAAAGCACTCCAGCATTGTTTGTGCTTATATACCTCCGTACCAAGTGCCTGCCACTGTTTTATTCAAAATTTTGTACATAGGAACTGAAGAACCAGTAATCCTAGTGCTTGTAAATGAAGATACTTCCTAACATTTTCAATCTTGTTTCATGTTTGATTTTTATTAGGAAACTGAATTTATCTGGCACACTGAGCCCTGGAGTGTTTTGTCATGCCTTTCCTTTGCAGCAGATGACAGAGAACATACCTTTTACTCTGCTTTTATACATTCAGTCTTTTAGAAACATAAAATCATAGAATGGTTTGGGTTGCAGGGAACCTTAAAGATCATCTAGTTCCAACCCCCCTGCCATGGGCAGGGACACCTTCCAATTGCCCTGACCCATGTGCAGGATTGCCCTGACCCATGTGCAGGACCTTGCACTTGGCCTTGTTGAACTTCATGAGGTTCGCCTGTCAAGCCTGACAAGGTCCCTCTGGGTGACATCCCTTCCCTCCAGCGTGTCGATCGCACCACACAGCTTGGTGTTGTTGGCAAACTTGCTGAGGGTGCACTGAGTCCCACTGTCCATGTCACCGACAAAGATGTTAAACAGCGCCAGTCCCAACACTGACCCTGAGGAATGCCACTCATCACTCCTCTCCACTTGGACATCGATCTGATGACCACAACTCTTTGAGTGCAACCACCCAGCCAATTCCTTATCCATCAAGTGGTCCACCTGTAAAATCCATGTCTCTCCAATTTAGAGACAAGGAACGTCATGTGGGACAGTGTCAGATGCTTTGCACAAGTCCAGGTGGATGATGTCAGTTGCTCTTCCCTTATCCACCAGTGCTGTAACCCCATTGTAGAAGGCCACCAGATTTGTCAGGCACGATTTGCCCTTAGTGAAGCCATGCTGGCTGTCACCAATCACGTCCTTATTTTCCATGTCCCCTAGCATAGTTTCCAGGAGGATTCACTCCATTATCTTGCCAGGTACAGAGGTGAGACTGACTGGCCTGTTGTCCCCCAGGTCCTCTTTACTTCCTTTTTAAAAATGGGGGTTATGTTTCCCCTTTTCTAGTCAGCGGGAACTTCACTGGACTGCCACAACTTCTCAAATATGACGGATAGTGGCTTAGTCACTTCATCTGCCAGTTCCCTCAGGACCCTCAAATGCATCTCATCAGGTCCCATGGACTTGTGCACCTTCAGGTTCCTTAGATGGTCTCAAACCTGGTCTTCTTCTACAGTGGGAGGTTCTTCATTCTCCCAGTCCCAGCCTTTGTGTTCTGCGTCTTGGGTGCTGTGGCTGGAGCGCTTGCCAGTGAAGGCTGAGGCAAAAAACATCTAGAGACCTTTACAAAATTTGTTTCATGACTTGTGGTTGATAGCTGATCAATACTCTGATCTGTATTGTGTGAGCTTGCTTCAGAATTCCCATTAGTTTTGTGCATTTTGGATTTCAGTTCTAGGGTTGCTGGGCTTTAGTATTATCTCACAGTTTTCACTTTCTTACTTCTAAAAGAAGCTCCTTTTTATTCTTTGTAATGTCTAAAAGATAAAAACTGGAAAAAACACAAACTAGAATAAATGCATAAAGCTCCACATGCTTCTTTTACACATTTTAAATTAGATTGTGCTCATAAAGTGATTATTTTCAATAAAAAGCTTTACTTTCTGTTTATAGTGAAAGCAGATTGATTGCATGGCATAAAAGATTTAAAATAGTCTACTTATTTCACCTGTAAACATAGATAACCCAGGATCTTTTCTAATTATTGAATATGAACACTAATAATGTGAATGGAAAAATGTGTCTAAAGTAATTATGAATATTTGGCTAAATAGCCAATATCTGCTTCCATTTGTAGTACTGATTTTCACTAGAAAATGGATTTACGCAAACTAAAGTGCAAAAATAGCTTAGAAACAGATTTTGTCACTTTAGTCATAAAGGACAGTTATCACCTTACTCAATTTAGGCTAAAAAAACCCTAGCTGTTTTTTAGTAGAAAAACTCAGACAAACTGGAGAATGCAAGCAAATAAAAGCAAAAGTAAAGTCTAGTATATCCAGCTTTTATTTTCCTGTATGCATATTCTAATTTTTTCTTCTAGGAAGAAAATGAAAAAATTTTATTAGTCATTCACCTTTTAAACACCTTTTCTTCAAATCTTATAAAGCTTCTTCCCATGTTTGTTTCCACAGTCTTTTTTTAGCTCCTTCTTGCTTTCCGTTGTAGCTCTGTAATATATTTTGGAACAGGACGTGATATATCTGTGCATAAGAGATGAAAATTTCTGTACATAAGTAAAGAAGTTATTGGTGCACACTTCTGAAAACAAGTTACAGCTCTCAATTTATTGATAATTTAATACAGTGAATACAGAGATTGAAGTAGGTGTTCCACAAACAAATACATCCAGTGCATGAGAGCTTGTGTCTGTCATCTAGGTCTTGAGCTAAACTGGTACAGCCACAGAGAGCAGGACAGCTGGGAATTCGGGACATAACATGTGACGATGGTGGGGCAGGTGGGTTTACGCTGCATGAGACAGGTGCTTTGTGGCCTGAGAACATGTTTGGTTCAGTGTATGATGACAGGGAAGCTGTTCTAGACATATGAGACCTGGTGCCAACCTCATGTTACATGAGGTTTACATTGGTAAAATCCATGAACTTCTGTAGACTCACACATGATTTACTGCAGTATGCCTGTAGATGTAGTTAAGGACAGAACAAATTTAAAAGTGTGTGCAACTGGGCCAGGCAAAAGCTTGTGACCAAATCTAGGCCAAGTCGTAGAGCAGTGTCTTGAAAGCAAAGTATAGAAACTCAGATTCCCTCTTTCTCTCTTTGATGTGTGCTCTGTGCTTTTGTGAGTGGCTAACGAGCTCTGTGTAATGCTGCCAATATTGAATGTTGCTGATTTTGCACAGAATTACAATATATGACCCACTGAAAGGATCAGGTTGAAGAAGAAATAATAGTAAAGAGGATAAGCAGCTCAGGCATTCATCTTTGTGCAGTACTGCTGGGTGTTCACCTTACTTTTGACCTTGGCATAATAGTTGAAATAATTAATGTATATGGCAGATACTGTAAGTGATGAAGGCATTCAAAAGGGATTTTTGTTTGGTGTGATTTAAATAATGCAGTCATGGCATTCCCCAAACCTGGGTAACGGGCATCCTCACTTAGCTTGCAATTATGTTTATCAGTATTTCTGAGTTTTTAATTTTTAGTTCAAATTCCATAGTTATTGGTTAATTGTTTCAAGTTAGTTTAGAATCAAGTAAAACCCCAGATGTTTTCCAAAAAGAAATTTCACATTAGTAAAATGTGAAGAAAGGCATTCGCAGACTGGAGCAAGTTCAGCGTGGGGCCCCCAGGGAGGTTGGGGGCTGAAGCTCTTGTCCTGTGAACAGACAAGCAAGTGGGGCTGGTTCAGCCCTGGAGAAGACGGCTCTGGGAGGACCTGACAACAGGCCCCCAGTACCTATGGGGAGGGATCAAGAAGACAGCCAGGCTATTTACAGTGCCACATGGTGTTAGAACATGAGGCAACAGACACAGGCTGCAACAAGAGAGGTGCAGACTGGCTATGGGGAGGAACTTTCTCCCCCTGGGGCAGTGGGGCAGTGGCGCAGGCTGCCCAGGGAAGCTGTGCCAGCTCTGTCCTGGGGGTGTTTGCAGACCAGGCTGGACACAACCCTAGGCAACCTGGTCTGACCATGCAGCTGGCCCTGCTGTGAGCAGGAAGTTGGACTAGAGACCTCCTGAGCTTCCACTTAGTTTGGATTATGCAATGATCATATATATGATCCTATATCCACCCTGTATATATGAACCAGGGCTCTGACCTGCTGAGTCAGCTGTCTTAGACAGTATGTCCCAAAATTTAGTTTGAAAACCAAAATTGCACTCTTTGAGCTCACTTAGATGTGCATTCTAAAGGAAGGAGAGACTTGCATTACTGTGGACACAAACTGATTAGCTGTGAAAGTTTGGGTATTGATCAGTTGTAGCTTTGTAACTAAGTTCTATTCCTTGTTGAGTCGTTCACTTAATAGTAATGAAGTATAATTATATAAAACTAGTTCAGTGGGTTGTGGGGGTTTTTGAGTGTTCCCCCCCGCCCCCCCCCCCCCCCCCCCCCTTTCCAAATAATAGTAGAGGGTTAAAGATTTTTTGTTGTAATTTTTGTGAATTGGGGTAATTTCATAGCCTTTCAGCTGAGTCACTATGCAGACCCTTAGTCTAACAGTTTGAGGAAGGCTAGACTGGGAAGTTGGGTTACTCACAGTCATACTTGGACTTTCCTAGCTGTGAGAGTCCTGCTTTAACACAAGGCAATGGACAGTCATAAAGGTCAGGACAGGGAATGCCATGGCCTAGGCTTGCTAATGAAATGGGATGAATGTGAGTCCAAACGGAGATTTGATATATTCAATGTGGATTCCGTGTGGCTCCTTCAACTACTTGCCAGACCTGAAAGTTGCATAAAAGTCACTTTGATAAAAGGGAGCTATGCTCCTTTATACCATGTAAAGGTACCCCAGTGTGACACAGTATAAAAATGAGATCTCATAACTCTCATTAAAGCCTGCATTTGTTTTTTAAAAATTGATTTTCCCTTCTTAGTTTGTTTCAGTATCCAACTTTTTATAGTAGAACAATTAGCTGTTTCTCTTTTGTTCCCCATGTGTGTTCAGTCCATCCTTTAGATCCACTCCAAATCAGTAGATTTCTGTCCTTCACAATTTGTGGACCCCCTGGATTCCTTAAAGCAGTAAAAATTTTAGTTTTTTTAAGAAAGTTCTGATGTGCCATGTTTAGTTCTTTCACAGATTCTGCAGAAGTAAGTGCTGGACCCCTGTGGTCTTGCTTGGACCAGCACAGTGTAGATTTGAAAACCACCGCCATTAGATTTTTTAAATAAATGGATCACTGTTGGACTTCCAAATTTCCCAAAAGATGTTGACATGTCCTTAATACCAAGCCTTTCTTTTCCACTTACGGGTACAAGGATTTTGCTATTTAAGATGGTACTATTGTAAAGCAAATACAGACCATTTGATACAGCTGCATGGTCTACCAATGTCCAAGGAACCTCAGTTTTTAATCTCTGCAATGGACCTTCTGCCTGCTGCTGCCACTTGCACACCCTCATGCCTTTGCATTGCCTGACCCATGTGCAGCTTGCCTTTTCCTTTTTATGCTGTGAAACTGCTTGCACGATTTGGCCTGCTTCCATAATCTGACTGGCAACCAGGAGGTTAAAAGGACGTGATTAGTCCCTAAGCTTATCCCTTTACAGTCTAAAAGAGGCACAATTAAATGGAATTTGAACCCAAAGGGTTTGTTTCAGCTGAAATTTCAAAGCTTTAATGTTTTAAATAAGCATGCAATTTCCTATGCTTGGCTTTTGCTAGCATGACTTTAAAATCCCAGTTGAGGTTATGAAGATTTTTAAAACCACATTTCACATGCTTTCTTCTCACCTATTGTCAATTAAAGTAGACTTAAAATACCCCATAATCATGAATATAGAAGATGTCTTTTGCTTGCTTGCTTTTCTTTTTTAATCTGTTCAATCAGGTCATTTTTTGAGGAATGAGTGTGAGGATAGAGATGTATATCATAAGGTAGTCCCATAGGCATGCTAGGTAAACAGAGGGGGCTGCTTGTTAAACTGCTAAATAAAAATGTAATTTGAGATTATTTTTTCTGCTTCTTGTGGCTATTCTACCTTCTGTTTGGCTATTACTGTATTATCTCTGCCAGAATGATTAATCTCTTTGGGCCTAAAAAGTTGCATATTTCTACCTTTGGAATAGAACAGATTGTACCAGCTGACAACCTCTATACATAGATAACATTGATATGTATATATTGTACATCAGGAGAAAAATATAGGTGTGTTAAATACAACTTAATATTGATTTGTTTACTCAGTTATGTTATCAGTTCTCATTACTTTATCATTTGCATTCTTGATTATGATAAATATTTTATGAGTAAACAGTCTCTCACGTACCCCTTTCATTTCTAGGACTCTAGGTTTATCAAAGGTAAAAGAAACTTTCCTTGATGGCAAAATTTTTCCTTTTGTTAAAATTTGAAATTTAGTCACTTAAATTGTAAATCAAGTACTAATGGGAAATAAATTTCCTAATCAGCTGAAATAGTAAGATAGGAAATGCTGTGGAAATATAAATCAGTTTCTGTCACACACTACTTTTTGCTGCAGTGATGTTTAATTCTTTGCTGAAACACAAGAACTCTACTTTTCAGAAAGTTTTACATGAAATTAAACTGCAGGGAAATAGCATGTACATTTCACATAATTAAGTTTCAGTCATTTTTCAAACAGTAAATGAGAAAAAATTATGCAAACAACAAAGATTATAACTGGTAAGGGACACTGAAATATATCTGGAATAAAACAATATTAAAGAAATACAATTCTAGTATTTAGTTTGCTTCCTATCTTTGCTGCTAGAATACATATAAAATTAAGCGTAAGATCTCAGTATAATTCAAATGACTACATATGTATTCAAAAGACTTAAGTTGTAGGTAGAAGTAATCGCTTTTGTAGTACCAAAATAGTTGAAAAAGATAGGTAAGCTTTCAGGTACCTAAAATAGAAGCCCCAGCTTTAAAGCTTGAGAACAAGCTTTAAAGTTGAGAACATTTGCTGAGATTAATTAGATTTTTAATAGTTAGACCATCTCTGAAAAAAAGTTAGTTGACAGCAGTACAGTTAAGGTGATGCTAGTCATTAGGGAGGAAAGAGGGGTATTAAGATGGAGGCCTCATAGGTAAAAGAAAGAAATAAGTAGTTTATAGTTTGTGGAACCAGAAGTTAGTTGGAGCCACTAGAAGATGCTCTGAAGTCAATTCCTTACACTGAATCTGTGCTCTTGCACACACATGTTCCAGATTTTCCTGGGCTGCCTAGCATTAGAGCCGTTGTCTAAATAGCAGCTCTTGCCTCAGCTGCTGTTAAAACAGGAGTGTGCCGTCTGTAATAGGCTCTTGCAGTTGACACATCTCTTGTAGCTGGGATAATCAGTGAGTCAACTGGGCTCAAATCCCATCAAATCCTATCCCACCCATTTTGTCATTTGCTTAGCTTCCAAAGGCTAACTGGGTATTAGTTGTGTAGATGGTTCCTAGCTTCAAAAGGACTCTGAGTCACTCCTCTTATCTGCCATACCTCTCTGTGGAGGTGTCCAGGCTGTTCAAGTTGCTCTGTGCTCTGCAGCTACTCTTGAGTCCCCAGGTCACCTGCCTCCCTTCCTTTCTCTAGGCTGGCAAAGTCAGACATGGGTAATGCTAGCAGCGTAAATGCACTATATTTCTGTCTGATCAGCAGTGATAGCCTGATGTACTGGTAGAAGAGAAGGGTCCTTGTCCACCTGTGCTAAATTACAGTTTGTCTGTGCTAATTTACCTATGCCTTACCTTTGTATCACAGAGTGAATCCACCATTTCTTTGTTGATTTGTTTGACCTCCTGACTTGATTAGGAAAAACACTTCATTCTTTGCTTGGTGAATGCAAGTCTAGTGGTTACTCACAACAAACTTTTGTGAAAGCTGCTTTTATCCTTTTGCTTAAGTTTCTTTTATGACAGCTTTTCCTTGAGTATCTGAGCAACCTTTGCCCATATAGAAAGGTGATAAAGGAGAATCCCTTCCAGCCACTCTGGCAGCCTTGGCTTGGGTAGCCAGTGTAATGTAAGGAAGAAGCAGATGTCACACTGCATCCCAGACTGATGTTTCTTTTATCATTACCCATTTTGCATCACATCTGCAAACCTTTCCTGCATGAATTTATTCTTCTGGCTCTAGTATTCTCTTCTTAAATGGGCGGCAGCCACTCTTGTGCCTCCTTACCTACCACCCATACTTTTGCAGGTGTCACCCAGGTCTTTCCCTCTGACTCCCTTTTTCTGTCCCAGCCCCATGGCTCTATGCAGACTCTACTGAGGCTACAGTCACCTGAGATATCTATCAGTGGCAGTTGCTGGTGGGTCTGTCCTTTCTTCATGCTAAGGGGCTGTCATGGTTCAACACCAGCCAGCAACTCTGCGCCACACAGCCACTCACTTACTCCTCCCTGGTGGGACGGGGAAGAGAATCAGAAGAGTATAAGTGAGAAAACCCATGGGTCAAGACAAAGACAGTTTAATAGGTAAAGCAAAAGCCAGCAAGCAAAGCAAAACAAGGAATTCATTCAGCACTTCCCATCAGCAGGCAGGAGCTCAGCCATCCCCAGGAAAGCCAGGCTCTGTCACACATAACGGTTACTTGGGAAGACAAACGCCATCACTCCAAATGTCCCCCCCTTCCTTCTTCTTCCCTGAGCCTGACACCATATGGTATGGAATATCCCTTTGGTCAGTTGGGGTCAGCTGTCCCAGCTGTGTCCCCTCCCAAATCCTTGTGCACCCCCAGCATCCTCGCTGGTGGGGTGGGGTGAGGAGCAGAAAAGGCCTTGACTCTGTGTAAGCACTGCTCAGCAATCATGAAAGCATCTCTGTGTTATCAACCCTGTTTTCAGCACAAATCCAAAACGTAGCCCCATACTAGCTACTACAAAGAAAATTAACCCTACCCCAGCCAAAACCAGCATAGGGGCGTAAACAACCTGTTATTCTATTTGCTGCTGGGATTTTTAGGACATCTCCTAGAAAGCATGCCAGATGCAGAGGACTGGGCTTAGCCTGCAGTCTGGATGAAAGGTGAAGTACATCTTGCTAATGGCCATTGAAAGGTTAGAACTGAATCGTCAAGAGCCTGAGTCATTCTCTGTGTGGACAATGCAGAGGGAGAGTGAGAGGGAGCAGGAGCTGCTTTACAGGATCTCTACCAAGACAGGCTTTTCTTGGGTGATCTTTGAGTGGCTGACAGGGCTGGTATCAGGGCCACTCTTTAATAGCAGCACGATGCAAAACGAAGCTAAATGTAGAGGTAAATCTGGGCCACTGCTGCTTTCAAGACTAAAACCCTAAGCTGTCCAGGCCTTTGGACCTGATGTTCTCACAGAAGATGAAACAAACAAAGCAGCTAGAGGTTAGAGAGTCGCTCAACATTTGTTCTTCCAAAGGAGCTTGGCAGCTGTTGTGCTTTTGTATCAGCAAGACACTAGTGTTTTATAAAATGAATAACAGGCCTGTCCCTTTCTTTTTGTTCTGTATTCCGCATCCGTTTTACCATTGTTTGATTTGTTTTAGAACCAGCCTGTGTCATTCACAGTGCCACCAATGAGGTGCTGTCTGAGCTCTTAGCGTAATCTTTATTTACCTCTGAGTCAGTCTTCTAAATCTTTGCTTTTTCAGAAGTTTGAATTCAGACTTCAGGGTAAAACTAAATGTAATCACTGTACTAAGTTAAATAAGAGAAGCAGCATTTGTCACTGGCACTCATGTGGTGAAACTAAACAGATTTGCAGAATAAATCAAATGTATCTACAATGTCACTTTATTCTAAATATAATATTTTCTAAAAAAAGGTTTCCATCTTAATATGCACTTTATTGTAATTGGTTTCTGAAAAGCTGTCAGCATGAAGTGAAATCATCTCATATCAATATGTCTGTTAATACCATTGATTTCATTAGATGTAGAAAAGATCAAAATTCAACTGTTAATATTAAGTAGCTTATAAGCCTTACCAACACTGTGGCTTGTTACAAATTATTATTTACAAACCTGGTTGTGATTTTTCCTGTGAAAGATCTAACAATATTGATGTGAACTCAAGAAATAGAAAAGAGACTCTTTCTATGTATAAAATATGTTTGTATCTTGTTGCAGCCAGACTTTCTCTCTCCTGCACCCAAGTTCTGATACAGGTAAAGTGAACAGAGGAATAACATGTTCCCCTGAAATGCTGGGAGGAAGCCAGCCATGTGGCTTGAGAGATCTCACTCTCCCACTTTCACTTTGAGATCTCAATTTCTGTCTGTCCTTCAAGTTACTGGAGACCAATTAATAATGAAATTGAGATGTGGTTTTTGCAAAATTTGCAGATGAGAACCTTCTATAGAAAGACACCCCAAGATGTAGTTTTTAAGAATGTATTTATTGGCTTGACTTTTCAGAGTTAGATAGGAGCTCTTGCTAGAGGTATGTTTAAAATATTTAGCAAGCAGATGTGAGCTTATTCCATTCACCCTTTGGTGCACTCCAGGTAGCTGTGATAAGCACAGTACAGTACACAAAATAACAAGTCCTGCCAACAGGCAGAGTGTGGATTTAGCACTAACCTGCCATACCTGTGCAGTTCCTTGGCAGCCCTGAGAATGACAGAGTGGGTTGATGTGTGCCTGTAAAATAGCACATGAGTATGGAAACTCCTTGTCCCCCTCAAAGGTCTGGGATCTGGAAAAGAACAAGCTAGATTATAGCTAAATTATTATTCATTTCAGTGAAGATATGTCATAATTCTCTTAATTTATTTCATGGAGAAAATTAATTACATTTAATTGAGTCTTGACAAAATACAACAGCTTTTATAATGGATGAGTCCTATTTATTTCTGTTTAGAGATTCAAAACATTGTTTTACAGAATAACGATCTTCTGTAACCCTTAAACACATAGGCATATGAGAAAGTTTTGTTTTAATTTTTTTAAAGACTATCAATGTCAAATAAGGTTCTTTGGGGTATTTTTAAATTGTTATATTTTTAAAAAATGGCTTTTCATGAAGCATTCAAGAAATTAATTGGCGTTGAACTATTGAAATTGGTCAGATGATAGCATAAAAATGGAAGTGAATTTTAAAGGGTGAGAATTTCCAGAGTGATTAGGAACATGAAACCTGACACTACAAGTGAAATTTCTGAGATTTTTTGAAATAGTACTACGAATTTCTCTTTCAGAAATTCAGAAAATGCTGTCTACTTAGCATCCCTAGGCCTTTTTTCAGGTCTTTCCTTCATAAGGAAAAGGTTTCTCACAGGGAGAGAGGAAGCGCTCTGTCCTTTAACAATGATGGTGCAGGGAGAGAGTTAAGGTTGCGACCCTTTCTGTCTGTCATCGGAATTGCTGCTGAACAGACGATAATAAACACTAGATACTTTTTTTTTCTGGATTATTCCTTCTATTTGGCCGCCTATCTCAGATTCCCTATTAAAATCATAATCAAGTTCATAACTGGTGGGTTGGACCGATTTCTGTTTGTAGATATGCTTATGTGACACCCGCTTGCAGTGTTGGAAATCTATGATAGTGTCCAAATACGGAGTCTGTTGTTTGTTTCTCATACGATGATAGATCTAATCTCTTTTTTTTTTTCATGGGTGCACTGTGTTATTTTTTAAAATAACGTAAATATTTTAAGAGATCTGATGAAAATTACTGCCTGTAAATTGCAAGTAGTCACCTGTTTGCTTTGCCTCTGCTTTTCAGCCTCTCACATTATTCATTCAGTCCAACTTTAACATTGTCTGCTTGTTAAACCATCCCCATCTCTGACATGGAGCCTTTTCCTCTGCAACACACTGTCAACCTTTTGTTATCTCTAAGCCTAGTAAGGCCACCAAAGAGAACATAATTTTTTCATACCCAGTATCTTAATTTTACTCTATGATATTATCTAGTATTCATTCTAATATTCATTAATTATGCTCAGAAACTATTTTTGAGTCTGATTATAAGATGCCTTGTAAAATAAAATACAATTTTTCTGAACTGTGTTGTTTCATTTGTTACTCTTACTCATAAAAACCCATCAAACATGGCTTTCTCTTTTCAGACCCATGCTGGTTAATATTTCTCATGTAATAGACAATGAGGTATGAAAGTAGGTCTAAAATGAAAAAATTTCCTCATAAAATGATGAAGCTTTGAATTGATGAACTTGAAATTTATGAAGATTTCTTACCTAGTAAACTAAACTGAGCTACTTGATTTGTAGTCCATGAGGAACCAAGAAGGGGAGAAAAAAGATCTAGATATGCATAAAAGAGGATCAGCCTTATAGGAAAGGCAAAAAGGATTCTGGTGTTTGAGACTCAGGTGATCTGAATAGGCTTAATAAAAGCTTCTTTAAATGATAGAATAAATACGTATTAATATATACTGAAATCTATAAGGAAAGATCTCTTAAAGGGGATATGTAGAATGATCTGTATTCATACTCATTGTGTGTCATAGAAGTTTTAAAAGAACTGCTAGCTAAAGTGCTAAAATTATCTAAAATGCATACAAGGTAATATAATACATTATTGACTTTGCTGCAGACCAGTCTGGAGATAAATCATCTATTAAGACTTCTGAATATTTGCATCTTTAATCCTGGTATATCACCACTACGAGCACTGGCTTTCTGCTACTGTCTGTATCACTGATGGAAGATTTATTTTCTGTATTTATAGTGATAAAAGACTTTTGGAAATTTTTAAGATGACATGTTAATCTGAAAACTTCTACTATGTCATAACTGGATTAAGATACAGTAGCTTTTTTAAAGTAATGAATATTCTGATTATCAAGAAATATCTACAGATTAACAAAGTGCTATTTATATTTGCAGACACAGTTTTTGATCAATATGTCTGCTTTTTTTTCTTTTTTTTTTTTCCCCAGGGCACAATATAGAACTATGATAGCAACCGGAGGAGTCATAACAGGACTGGCTGCCTTAAAAAGGCAAGACTCTGCCAGATCTCAGCAACATGTAAATCTTGCCACAGCACCAGCTTCTGAGGAGAAGAAACCAGTTAGACGCCGTCCCAGGGCAGATGTAGTAATTGTCAGGGGCAAAATCCGTCTCTATTCTCCATCGGGATTCTTCCTTGTTTTGGGAGTGCTTATCGCATTCTTTGGAATTGCAATGGCCATCCTTGGATACTGGCCCCAAAAGGAGCAGCTTTTAGGATCTGAAGATAATCTACCTGTAAATGAAACCCAGGTCCTGAGAAGCGAAGGAAGCATTTTATTTCGTTTCTTTGAACAGCATGTGCACTCGGATAAAATGAAAATGCTGGGCCCTTTTACTATGGGCATTGGAATCTTCATTTTTATTTGTGCAAATGCCATTCTGCATGAAAACCGTGACAAGGAAACAAAAATCATACACATGAGAGACATATACTCAACTGTAATAGACATCCACACCCTGCGGATCAAGGAACAAAAGCAGCTGAGTGGTGCCTTCACTGGCTTGTTGGGGGAAGGAGAGCTGAGGCACAGCGGGAGCTCGTGTGCATCACGGCTGGCTGCGAACACGGTTGCGCCTTTCTCTGGCTTCAAGAGTAATTTTAGAATGGATAGTTCTGCTGAAGAAGATGAGATTATCCTAAATGAAGATAGGACCACTGGTAGCCTCCTGCCACCTCTGCTGACTGAGCAATCTGGTTCAGTCTTCGGACTTTACCCTCACTCCAGCAAGGCTTCAGATGACAAAAACACTAGCTCTATAAAGTGTGAAACAAAATCCATTGTATCATCTTCCATTAGTGCTTTCACACTGCCAGTAATTAAACTGAATAACTGTGTTATTGATGAGCCCAGTATAGACAACATAACTGAGGACTCAGAGATCACTAGGAGTCGGTCTAGAAATCTGTCGATGGATTCTCTGGCCATTCCATTAACTGATACCAATGAATCCTACAGACCGGCTGCTACCATGCTGCCACGACACAATTCATTTGTGGACACTCCATCTGATCAGTTCAAATCTTCTATGACTCTTGGACCAAGCACGGGAAAGCTTTTATCCCCTGGCGCTGCCAGGAAGCAGTTTGGGTCCAACACATCCTTGCATGTTCTGTCTTCACATTCGAAGTCCCTGGACTTGGACAGGGGTCCGTCTACACTCACTGTCCAAGCTGAACAAAGGAAACACCCCAGCTGGCCCAGACTGGATCGGAGCAACAGTAAGGGATATATGAAACTAGAAAACAAAGAGGACCCAATGGATAGGTTACTTGTGCCACAAGCAGCAGTCAAGAAAGACTTTACTAATAAGGAAAAGCTTCTTATGATATCAAGATCTCATAATAATTTGAGTTTTGAACATGATGAGTTTTTGAGTAACAACCTGAAGCGAGGAACTTCGGAAACAAGATTTTAATATTTAAATTGCAATTTAGAAGATGTCATACAGTATTTTTTAAAAAAACATTTTGACAAATGTTTCCTTTTCAGTGAGACTAGTACAAGCCTGTTTTTAACCAAATGCTTAATAGCCCATTAAAATTGGCTTGTGTGAACAGAGATCTTCATCTTTGTAATGCCAAGAGTTTTTTGTCTTAGTAACATACAGCTGCAATACATTGCAATACATTGCTCAGAGAGTTTTGGTATGACTGATTCCAGTTTTTCCCAAGTCATTATTTCTTTTGTTCTATAGACGCATGTTACTTTTCATCAATCTGACTCCAGAAGCCTGCATTAGAAAAAAAGCTCCATTTACCTGTAAGTTCTGTTTATTTAATGACTGCAAGAGTCTAAAAGTGGTGCTTGCAGTCTAGAATGGGAAGTGAGCAGGAGCACATCCTGCAATTGTCAAATCCAGGCCTTTATCCTAGGTGTTGTCTTTCACATATGGTACATCTTGGTAACTGCAGTCTTGCCATTGTCATTGTGAGAAACTTGTTTACATGTTGGGGTGGGTGGATAGAAAAGAATGGGTACTATTAAAAACATTTTTGTGAATTCATTGTAATTGGTCAAGGTGAATACCAGTGTTGTGAATTATTAACTATGCTTTGTACAATAATCTTTCTACATCCATTGTAATTTAATCCTGTAATTCTGGGAAGACATACCTAAAGTAAGAAATCTGAAAATTCTTCTGGGATTAGTTTTCTAAACTGCTTTGATTGGCAGCAGTTTTAAAATCAAAATACACAGATTCAATTAAAATCATAGGAACATGATGAATGCCAACAGGATTTTAGAAACATGGTGTATAGTAAGATGATATTGTGACATGCATCTGAAGAGAATAATGGAAAATTAATATATTGCCTCTCACTACAATAGCAAGAAGCTAAATAGCTAGATCTCTGTTCAAAATACTGATACAAAGCATAAAATTCAATATTTGTACTAACATAGTATGAAAGCCCCTTGCCTAAATTTTGATTTATGTATTTCACATAATTGTGGTGTGATGGTTCACTGGAGGCTTAGCTGTGGCAATTTGCATTACAAGATTTTGCAAAAGGAAGTGACATTTAAAACAATGTTTTCCTCAGCAAAGCAAGCTTCACAGTTGACAGTTGTAGGCTATTGCTAAAGAAAATGACGATTTGAATGTGTATACCAGAAGGTTTTCATGTATTTCATTAAGGTATTTAGGCCGTGATCCTGCCATGACAGCCATGCTAGAGAATGTCACTTCAAGCTGCAAGGCTCACCTAACAGGATGTTAGTCTTAATTGGTCGTTTTTGATATATTCACTTAACCTAAATACTCAGGAATTATTTTTAATGACTTTTCCCAAAAATAATCAAACCTGTTAAAATGTTGTTTTTCTTTAATTACTTTGATTATGAAAGATCAAAGTTAAAAATACCCTCTTTTTTTTTTTTTTTTTTAATATTCAGCTCCGTGTTTCAACTGCGCAATGTTTATGTATCAGGAGCATTACTTGCTCGGTGAATTGAGGCATAGTGTTAACTGTTAGAACCTCAAGCCTATATATTGTAACAGAGTTGGCTAAATATTTTGCTATGAAGCTTTTAATAACTTTCTGGTTTGTGTTCTTAAGACCTTTGCTATTTTTTGAAATAAAGTAAAATGTCTATCTACATACACCCATTGTAAGACCTATTTTTCCTCTATGATCTCAAATCTTCCATATCAAATTATAATTAGGATTAATAACATTGTATATAACATTGTGCATATTAGCTTGTCACTAGATATTTGGCTATGACTAATTGATTTCAATTACATCCCTACACAGGTAAAGGCTGAATATTTTTTTTCCATGTAATGTGAAATCTATTCAAAGTGGTTTTAATATAAGGAAATCTTGTATAAAAGAACATCATGTTCTTTTTAGTTTGGCAGTAAGTATTGTTATAAAAATGGAAAACACTATTAAAGACATGGATGATGTAAGCTTTTATTTCCTTAATAATGACATTAAATCATAGATTAAAAGACTGGTTTTTGGGGTGCTATCATATGTGGCAATAGTAGTCCTTTTGTGAGTATAGCAGGACATGAGCTTTTAATTTTAACATAGACAGCTGGTACTGAAAAATGTACTCACTTCGGAAAAATTTGCCCACTTGGGAGACCAAGGTAAAGCTACTGACTTAAAGCAAGAAATCAAAATAGCACCATACAAAGAAACTCTGTAGTTGACAGACCAACTACAGAAATATTCCCAAATTACCCAAAAATTGAATATTTCATTCAGGTAATCACAGGACAGTTGAGGTTGAAAGGGACCTCTGGAGGTTGTCTGGTCCAATCCCCCTGCTCAAGCAGGGCCACCTGGAGCAGTTGACCAGGACTGTGTCCAGATGGTTTCTGAATAACCCCAAGGGTGGAGACCCCACAACCTCCCTGGACAACCTGTGCCAGTACTTGGTCACAGTAAAAGAGTGTTATCTGATGTTCAGAGGGACCCTCCTGTGTGTCAGTTTGTCCCCATTGCCCCTTGTCCTGTCACTGGGCACAAGGCTCTTTTCAGAGCCTGGCTCTTTTTTTGCACCCCCCTTTAGGTATTTCTACACATTGATGAGATCCCACCTGAGCCTTCTTTTCTCCAGACTGGCTGGTCCCAGCTCTCTCAGCCTTTCCTCATAAGAGAGATGCTCCAGTCCCTTCATCACCTTTGTGGCCCTTCACAGGACTGGCTCCAGTTAAGTCCATGTCTCTCTTGTACTGAGGAGCCCAGAGCTGGACCCAGCACTCCAGGTGTGGCCTCTCCAGTGCCGTGTAGAGGGGAAGGATCCCCTCCTTTAAGGGTAATGTAGGACCTTGTATCCTTCCATGTTCTGTTGGTAGTTCCAACTGAAGCGCAAGTCAGGAAAACTTGTAGACATTCAAAAGGCCTGAACACTCATCTTCATCTATGGAAGTCAGAAACTGCAGTAGGGCAAAGATGTCTGAACCCTTTGCAATACATGGGGAGAGTTAGGAACCTTACAATGTCCGAAATGGGAGCCATATACAGTTGGCAAGTAAGGAATTGGTGAAGAGAAGAGCATGTCTTAAATTGTATCTTTAGGGCATAAATATAATTCAATCTGTTGCTAATCCAGTTCGCAGACTTTTTTTAAAAAAAATTAATTTCTGTTACTGATGCTCTGTGCAGCCCCACAGTGAGTTGCTCTGGTACAGCTGCAGGTGAAAAAAGCCAAAGACAGGAAGTTTTAAACCAGTTTTGTCATCAAATAATTGTATAGCTACACCGCAAGCCTTTTCATGGAATAAGAAGGTAAACCTTACATCTAGCAAGAGAAAAAGTTATGATACTGCATCCTTTATATGTAATAACTTCAAAAAGAAATAATTTAGACTGTGAAAGCAATGAGTTTGCTCCTTCCTCTGCCTAAGACTGTTAAAAAAATACCTTTTCTGCCTCTCAGGTAAGCGTCTTAATCACTACCTATGGATTAGGCTGATGTTAAGGTCTGTCTCTCCCTCCTGGGCAATGCTGTTTCACTCTGCTCATTTATTGGGCCAGTTTTATCAGGAAATAAAGAGCATGACACTTCAGTGATAGAGCAGAAATGCTGGGTTACATCGTCTCTTCCGGGACTGCTTCAGTATTTTACATGAAATGTCGCTGGATAAAATCCTTGAAACAGGGACTGGATTCTTGCCAGGCTGATATTTTAACTGCTCCCCTGGGGAGCCCAGTTTACTCTCCCTGTGAGCCAATGAAGATAACCCTTCCACGCAGAGGCACACAGAGTTCAGCAGGGGGGACTGGCAAATGCTCCAGCTGCCCGGTTGCACAGGGCTTGATGGGTGGGAAGGCATGGTGTTACCCGTCCTGGTGGCTGCTCTGCCATCATGGGTTGTGTGTGTAAAGGATGGAAAGGCAAGTTGGCACCACCACTCTGATTTTGCAAGAAAGCGGAATTTAATGTTATAACTGAGCTGAATTTTTGAGACTGCTAGTTTTGGAGGTAGGCATCTACATCTGTTCCACCTCATATATTAGACAGCTAAATAATTTTTTTGCAACTGTATCAGAGTGCCTTTCTCAGATCTAGAGCTGACTTTACTTATCCTTAAAATGCAGCATTAATACTCCTTTCGTTTCTGCTAAGTGAAATTTGGGAGAAAGTTTTAACCTACAGCAGCAGTTTTCTCTCTGAAAAGCTTTTCAGGCAGCTTGTAGAGTTCCCAGATTGCTTTAGTCTTACACTCTTAATTTATTTTTTTCTATGAGTCTTTTTCTGACCCTTTTTCAGGAACTTCTGCCTTCATCTTCCCAGCACTACCTTTTTTTTTGTTAATTTTCCTACCAAATACAGCCTTATGATGAGCAAATAGAAATCTTTTAGCAAGACTGTGTGCATGTGTATATGAGAATGCAAATGGAATAAATGGTCTATTATAATGTAGGAGTGCTTCAATTAGTATGATTTAACTACTCAAGGGCAAGTTCATGCCCTTTGTTTAAACCTTTTCAAATTAAACTTGGGAACAATTAATTGCAGTTATCACAGCTATCATGTGTTTAACTTTCAGGTCACACTTATTAACTCTTTCATCAGTCCTCTATGTTTGACAACGTTGAGTTGTTTTGTATTTTAGGACTCGGTATTTCAAACTAACCTCATTGGAGTATTTTACGCATTCAGTAAAGCCCAGTTTTTAATAGTATTACTTGTCTGAGTGACAGTTGGCACAATTACAATCCTGAGTCTCGTAAAGAATGGAAATCTGATAGTTACAATACTTTTATTTTAGAATAGTTTGTTGAAATTGAAATATAAGAACCCACTGTATTACACAAAAATCTGTATGTCTAATCTGTTGTCTTGGTTCTAATTCAGGTAGATAATGTTTTAGAGAAGAGTAATTTACAATCACTGTGAATTGTCCATAGGAAGAATCATAAAACCATTGTTGTGTTTTTATTCCAGATAGTGTAATTATTCATGATGGCATTCACAGAAACATCTAATCCATTTCTGAATCCCACTAAGCTCTTCAATTTACTAATATTGCTTTTGAAACTACTGCAGATTAATTATGAGTTGCCAATAAATATACTTCCCTTATCTGCTGGAACTTCTTATCAGCACTTTAATTTCATTGCAACAACCAACTGCTCTCCTACTGAAAAAATGTGACAGGAATAACCAGATATCTGTTGTAAATACACTGATATTTCTGAGGGTTTGTTTTTCGTCTTTTTAAAGAAATTCATCACTCTAGTTGCTCAGAGTTATCCTGTGATTCAGTGTACAGCTGGTTTAGCACTTAGATCTTTAAGTTCTCAGAATAGGTTCCTACTTTGTAGGCAACTGTATTTGTTTTGGCCTCTAATTACATGTTTTTTAACTTTTAATATTAAATTCCCTTTCACTCCAGCCCATTAAGACAATTCAGTTTTCCTTCTGATGTCTTTCATATTGATAATACTTACCTACTCAGGCTATATGGGCAGTCAGTGCAGCCCAACAGCAGTAGGTTTGTGCTTGGTGCCAAGGACCCATTGTCCATACTGGTTGCATTTCAGAGGGTTTGCTTGACTAGCTTCTGCCTGGGCTGTTGGACTGGAACGTGTTTTATGTATATACACATATATGGAGGACATCTCCCCATTTCTTTTCCTCTGAAAGGAGTCCAGTGTGTACTATGAGATTGCTCTTTGACATGAAGTGAATTGTGGTACTTGCGGCCAACTTCGAGATTTGTTTCAAAGGAACACTACCAACCTGGAAAAAACTTCTTGTTTAGCCACACCCTTAGTGACTTCTGAAAATTGTATCAGCACAAATAAGTTTTCTTAAATCTGATAATAAATGCTGTTTGGTAAGATTAGTTCCATGTCAGATCCTTGAAAAAGTCCACTAATTACCTCCCTGAAGCCTTATACATCCCCTCCTCGCCCAACTTGTCACCTCCTTATTTGATGGGTAATACTCAGCATATTTTTCCTCCTAATTCTCTTCTCTAGTTTAGCTAATAATTTCACATGTGCTACAGTATGAAATGCTTTGCTGAAGTCAGAGCAGATGAGATCTACCGCATAGTCTGTCTAGAAAATTATTTCAAAAAGAGATACCAGTTTAGTGTGGTATAATCTATCTTTGGCACATCTACTCAGCATCTTATCCTGTTTCCCATTTTCATTCTTGGTTAGTGCTTTGAATTTTTTTTTTCTGAAGCCTTCCATACTACCAGGATCTTACTGACAGGTTTGCAAGTGGACAGATAAATCCTCCTTTCCTTCTTTCTGCCATTTCATAAATATAGTTTAAAAGATTACTACTTTTAATATACATTGCCTTCCCTCTCTCTGTCAACTCAGTAGATTTATTGAAATTCCTTGCTATGTACCAATTTTTTCAGGCTACTGTAACAGAGATTATGTGCCCCCACACCATGAGAGCATTCAGGGCTTGAATTTAGCTTTCTCACAGATGAGGATTTACACAGCTTCCATTTTCATTCATCCATTTTTCACACTTCTATCTCCCATTTCCAGATTTTTTTTCCTACTAGTCACCTTATTTTTCCCCTGTTTCTAATATAGTTAACCTAGCTGAAAAATGAGGCAAAGTATTCACTTAGTATATAGGTTTATTCTGGAGTGAACCTGTCACTTTTAGTGGTTTTGGGGGGTTCATTTAATATATTTACTATATATATAATATATTAAATATATTTATAGTATAATATATTTAAACTCATCCTGCACCTGTAGAGAATTCACTATCATTTTAACAGACGAAAAGCACTCTGATATACGATGTGACCATATTGTATTATCTCCAGCAAACAAGTTTTCTTTAGCTCTTTATGGGGACTAGGAAGAGGATTAGACTCATAATTAAATGGTAGTAGCCTTTGATTCTTGTGTAGAGGAGTCAGGAGAATACAATAGATTAGGAGGGGTTAGGAATTAATAAAATGGACATTAGATTCTCATTAAACTATACTTTCTAAATCTGTAGGCCCTATAGCTAATACTGAAATGAAGGACTCTTGCTGATTGTCACAGAAAACAGTCCTGGGCATTCTTCTAAGGAAGAGAATACACCTGTTTCTTGTCCATTGACTTTTTGAATGAGTGTTTTTATTCTTATATGTTATGTAGACTGGCAGTTTTGCAAAGTTTTCATGCCTTTCCTTAATGCTGTAGTTTACTTTGCATTTTCCTTTTTCAGGTAGGACAGGTTAAGGCATTTCTGGACGTCATTAAGAACTCTCTGATGTTTAGAGTTGTACCTACACTCCTTTACAGCGGGTGCTTTAGTCTCTGGTCTCATAATTGGTGTAAGATGACTAAATCTTGTCTGCCAACATAAGGGACAGATTCCCACTCCCTTCCTTCTTCCCACCCTTTTCTCCATGATCTTACTCCCTAAGCAGCTGTGGTCAGCCAGATCAGGAACTGAAAAAATCCCCTCAGCAAAACCAGCTACAGCAGCAACAACTCGTTGCAGCAAACAACCAGCAGTAGCAAACAGGTACTGGATCAGAGAGCCAGTGTGCTTTGAGTCTCCAGCTGGATCAGAGTGACGGCCTGCTTTGAGATTTACCTTTGTAAGCACAGAGGAAGAGCCAGACTGCCAGGGCGGCAGGTTGGTGTCAGCTGATTGTGAACCTCACCCTCTCTTCATAATACCACAGTGGCTCAGATGAATTGTGATTTTGGACGGCACTATAGTTTAATGGTTTCTAGAGAAACATAACAGACTATCTGTGGTTTCTAATATCCGTTCTGGTAATGAATCCCTGTGAATCTGTGGCATACCTGTCTATGATTGTCTGTCTGTATTTATTCTTGTCGTCGTCTTTCAAGCATCCAGTTTCTTGGTGACTGTCTGTGAATGAGCACACCACTTGCAGAAATCAAAATCCCTTCCTGAAAAGAGAACAAAGTTTACTTGATATGTATTATTGGTAAGTAATTTATTCAGCTTCTGTTCTCTTGCTAAAGGTAGGCATGGGTGCTTCTTAATGACTGTGTGTTTATAATAGTCAGTTACTTTCTCCTCTGAGATCTGTAGATCTTAATTAGTTAATGTTATAAGTGGCTTTCCAAACCTAAGGCAGATGGTAAAAAAATGGACCCCTGAGCTCTTCTATGCCTTCTATGAACAGATTGAAAAGTTTATTTTTTAAATTAAATTGTTTCATTTGAATCATGTGCTAGATCATACATGCATATGAATTTTACACACATTTTTATATATGTATATACACACATTTTTTATTGGATCTGGAAGCTGATCTACTTCGAGCATGCTGCTTCAAAGCATTCTGCTTTTGTTGCTCAGCAGATATAAACAGGATGGTACAAAATGGGTGGGGAGAGGAAGATGCCTGTCCAAAATGCTGGGCTGCCTTCATCCATTCCTGCCTCAGTGGAAGTAGGCGCAATAGAAATCATTAACGCAAAGACTTAGAAAAGTGAGAGAATTATTAATGAGATTAATGAGCAGTAAAAAGGAGGCTAGCATTGCAAGTCAGAGTTGGGAGGTGCAGACTAATACATCATCAAATTGAGTCTTGAAGGGTTCAGGCTAGCACATTATCAAATTCTTTGATTTTTAAAAAATAAGGTGATATCTCTGATTTTATCATTGTTGGAGAACCCCAGAAAAAATATAAGGTTAGTGCACTGAATCAGAAAGAGGTCTGTTGCTGGTAGCAGACTTGGAGAGTCCATTACAAACACACTTCTGCTGTTATCACACACTATTAACAAAAAACCTTAAGAAGGAATGACCTCCTTAATAAGTGGTATAAAGCATTATTAAGATACATTTTTCCAAATTCACCATGGGAGAAGAAATCATAACTCTTTCCTTTTGGCGTTCTGGAACTGAAACCAGTAATGACTACCGACTCTACGACACACATTTGCAGTCTCTTTGAGGCAGGTCTCTGAGAAGGTCAGGGGCTGAGACTCCTTACAGAGTTAATACTTATTAACATAAAGAGTAAATTCTGTGCACTCACACACGCTTTCTAGTTTCTTTTGTTCCCTTCCCTGACATCAGGAATGCATATCATGGTAAAGAACCTCTGTATTTTCAGATATGCTGATACCAATCTTTGCCAGCATATTTAGGCTTTGGCAGCTTGAAAGACATTTAAATGCATTGTAATAGAACAATGATTTGCAACATAAAAATTAGAATTTATGTAAGAAATAGCCATGTAAGCCTCAAGCATAGTCCTTAGAAATCAATTTCAAATGTGATCTGGAGATGAAAAGTATTAGGTAAGGTATCAGCTTCACCTGACACAGGCCAGATAGGTGGCTTGCAAAACTCCATGACATGCAATATGCTAGCCTGGATCATGGCTATAAACTTGGTTTGGGGAAAGAAAGACTGTGCTTTTCACTGAACTGAACAAATAATTAATTAGTTATAGCTAACCTTATTTACAAGGATATTATTCACTTTTGCTTTTGATAATATCAGGTGCCACAATAAGCAATGCATGAGTACTTGAGGCAAACACATACACAGATCATGACCACAGTCCAACTAACCTTAACTTTCAAATTAGTATCTACAGAAAAGAAAAACTACCTTTCATTCAGTTTAGATTTCTTCATGTTATCTATCTAAGGAAAGCTTTTGTATTTCATAAAATATAGACTCAGCATAAACACACATGTGCAATGGGAGACAAAAGGATTTGTGTTATTTAAAACCTGAGCACAGTGAGGTGTGAAGAGGGTACTGGCTTTCTTGAAAGGGGAAATTCAATCTGCTGAAGTTGATAGATTCTCTGCAGCTACTTAAGATCATCCATGTTGAGTGCTATGAGGATGACAGATCATTTCTAGGCATCAGCTCAGCTATAACCTGCAAAAATGTTTACCTGAGTGCCCTAAGCAGCCCAGGGCCTGGTTTAGTGAAGTGCTTTGTTTTTATTGTCTATAGATGGCTTTCTTCCTGAATGAGTAACAGTGTCTGCTACTATAAAAATGTTACTTATAAGTCAATTTAAAACTGTAGACACATGGAGGACAAACATGGTCATGTTTTCATTGCATTTCCTCATTTCTCCCCTTAATCTAGTGTAGTCTTTTGTCTTTTTCAAGTGTGTAGAAGCAAATGATACCATACAGGAATAAAATTTAAATAACTTTCAAAACCAGGTTCTCTGTGATGAAGGTCTGTCACAGAACCTGTAGAAATTGAATGAAAATGGTTTTGAAAGACTCTTGCTTCTTGGCAAAAACCACAATCCTGAATGAAGTCTGAATAGATTTGGTATAGTGGAAGGACATAAGTATCACCAGCTGACAGAATTAGATCCATGCCACTTTAGAGAGTGGATACATTATATGGACAAGTATGAAATAAGGATTTTTCTCCTTTTTCTATTTGTAGAATAGAACGTGTTGAAGAAATGTGTCCTGCCCAACTCTTTGCTGTATACAACTGTCTGAAATATATTTCTTTTTAGGTTTTTGGAGCTGGTCAGAAGAGTTAGAATGACAGTATCTCTTCATAAAAGTGTGGGCTTCTTCATATTTGTTCATCAATAGGCATCTGCTCTATTTTAAAGAAAGTATCTCCAGAATGTAAAGACAACTGAAGTGGTCTATTTTTTTTAATGTCTCTCTAATAGTAGGAAAAAACTTAATAACTAAAGTTAACGATAATGTCAGTGTGAAAGATTCTAAAACAGATTGAAAACCCCTTAGTTGTTTCATATATGCTGCTAAACTGTAAGGGTTATAACATTTCATTATCTTAGGAACATTAGGTACATTGGGAACTTTGCCAAGGTGAAAGTGTCAGTTTTTTGGATAATAAGGTTTGCATCACTATTGGGTATGGGTCTTCATGTTGTCAGTCATATCTCCTGCAAATCCAATAGCTGATACTACAAATGATTCAGCTATTTCAAAATTATGTTTAGTGTCTAGTAGAGTTGGTGAAAGTGTCAGTTTCTGGACTTCTAGCTAATAACACAGAAAAAGCTGAACAGTATTAGAAAAGGCAATCAACAACAGAACTAACAGGATCCAGACCCTGAAATTATCATTAAGTTTCCACTTAAGCTTGTCTCTCTCTTGGAATCAGCATAGTTCAATTTACAATAATTTCCTTCAGGATTATTTCGTTACTCAAGCCTGTGGGCATCATCCTAAAGCTCAGAATGTAGTACTTGCCTTTTTCAGTATGAAGGAACCATCTGTTTTTTCTCCTACACAAGTAATACTGACAAAGGACATATATAACTGTTCTAATGTTATCTTAAAGGAAAACAACATTTGCTTTCTCCAAGGAACATAAATAACATATTGAAAAGTATATGAACATCCACAGCATGTACGTGGTTGGATATAGCAGAAATTTAACTAGTTACAGTAACAAAAATTCAATTTTCTTTTGGTAGGAATTGAGGCTTTTATTGCCTTTTCTCTTAGCCCTGTCACCACTCCGTGTTTCCCGTCACAGTGAATGTTGGCTTTAACAGATAAGAAAATGAGAGGAAATAATTTTGCCCAGCAGACTGTCTAAATCCTTCCTATTTCAGCCATTTGCCATTCCAATTTCTAGCCTTAAATGAACTGACTTTTTCTTCTGATTTTGTCCATCCTTTTCAAACTGTGGCTGTTTTCAGTAGGAACAGCAGCATCCTTAGTTGCTCACAGGGAGAAGGGATTTACTGGGTACTTAGGTAAGGCAGCAAAATCAGGGTCATGGCATAAAACTCAGTCAGAGCATCATGCCTGACGTGCTCCTTCATGCAGTGAAGAGTGTACGTCCACTTCACTCTGTTTTCTTCATTAAACATTCTCTCATTAAAAATGTCCTCATTTCACCCATGTACAGACTCAAAAGAAAGGTGGAAAAAGATTAGTTGTTCTTAACCAACATTGCTTCCTATTATACAGTGCACTTTACATCCCAGCATTACTTTATGCAGATACTAGTTTCCATTCTACTTCTAATATTTGCTGTCTTTTTCATATCCCTGCAGACTGTTTCTTTCCTGCAGCCCTTCCACTGCAAGAATGGCTAAGTTAATTTTTTTATATGTCATTCTACCTCTGCTGCAGGATCTCTGCTTCATAGCCTGCACCTTACAGCAGTGAGATCACAAGTCTCAGGCTACAGATTTCCTTAACTCAAAGGTGCCACCAAAGATAATGAATGCCAGAAAACACATTAAGCCCTGTTAAAGATCTCTTTAGAGTAGAGAGCCCTGTAGAATCCCAAATATAAGTCCATTTTGCTCTTAGAGGAATGAACAAAGGAAGAAATGTGGCTTCGTAGCACCTCTAGAAGGTTAAACCCAATAGTTTCTGTTGGGTTCACAGAACACTCATAAAAAAAAGAACTGTTGTTACTTGGAATATTTCTAAAGCAGCCACAAAAAGAAACCTTATATGAACATAACAGGGCATTGCTCACATTTAAGACTAAAAATACGGAAATCCCTTCAGTTAATTTTCCTTGTTTTGCTTGCTTGAAATGTTGCATGTGGGATGTAAAGTGGTTTGCTTAGTCTTTAGATCCCTTGCAGATACCTGCCTGGCACTGACTGATTTCCTGAAAGAAATACCCAACCCAAAACTCAGTAATAGTCACAAGGAAGGTGGCCACAGAACAGCCTTCTCTCCTCCATGGAGAGTCCTCGCAGTGCAGGGCAGGGGCCCCAATCTGACCTCAATTTCATCATCAAGCCTTGATTATGAATATAACAAAGATCAAACAGAAACAAAGAGAAAATTTATCCGATTGTTTGGAGTGTGACCACAGCTCTGAATATACCAACATCAGGAGACAGAGGGAGGCTGGTTCCTTCAGCAGTGGGTTTCCTATTTGGTGGAATCATCCTTGCTTCCTCTGCATGCAATATGTTTGTTCTCCTTCACTCCTTTGATGAAATTAAGACAATAATAAAATACTGAATGAGTGAAACTAAGAGAAATAAATAATAAAATCTCAAAATGGAGTAACCAAAAAGTAGAAGTTTCTGTGAAAATACTTATTTTGAAAGAGAAAAGATTGGACATGAATTTCTATTTTTAGTTCCATACAAAGCTATTAAATAAAGGGATGCTTAGCATTTTTTTTGTTTTTCTCTCCCTTTTTGAAGGGGCACAGGAGCTTCACTCCTCTGGTCTCTCACATCCTCTTCTTCACTTGAGTCAATACATTTGCTTAGTTCAATACATGTTTTTCTATAAATGCCATAGCAGGTGACAAATGGAGCTGGCCATGAAGTGCTGTGGCAGCCAGCCGAGGAGTGAGAAGCTTGCTGTGTTGGGAGAGTGCCAAGGAAAATGGAGGGAAAATTGCCAGAAAGGATCAGAAGTAATGGAAAAATGAACAGATCGACCGACCAGAGAAAGTGTCCAGTTTTTTTCACTTAAAGGTAGGTAGCATCCCACAAGAGAGAAAACAGGCAATTGAGGAAAAAAAAAGAAGGTAAGATAGCCCTCCTCCTGGCCCTTGTACCCCAGAAGCTCAGTGGCACACATCAATGGCAACTGCATCTATGCTTTGGACACCAAGAAATGGGCTTTAAGTAAAGAGTGCCCAATAGGCCTATTTTTGCAAATAATCAGGGTTTGATTTGCCTCAAAGTCTTGCATACAGGAAATCACCCACCACTCAGTTTGCCTAGTGCTTTCTGAACCTGAGAGGTCTGAAGCTCTGTGTGCTGTTGTTTCAATTCTGCATCCTAAACCCAAGCTGCAGAGCTGTGGTTCCCCCACCCAGGCAGTAAGCGTAGGGAAGCAGGAAAGATACAATGGATTATTGCAGAAAGTCAGTATCAGCAGATGATTTCAAGCCTAGAGATAGCAGAAGTGCCTGAGGTCTCGGCTGCCCTAGATTATGAACTGGGTAGGAGTCTGGTGACAATAAACTGGACAGGTTGCTGAGTAAGCAAGAAAGCTGTCAGGGGAGTGACTCTCCACAGAAGCGGTACAAGCTGGCCCAGAACAGAGCTAAAGGGGCTCTGTCAAAGACAGTGACCCAGTAGAGAGTTGGAAATTGCGTATTTTGGGAAGTGGGGGGTCAATGGCCACTGAAAAGAGTCCTGGAAAGCAGTAGGAGCCAAATAACTGTCTGCTGTAACTGGTCTTACCATATTGCCTATTGTCAGGGCTTGATTGCAAATCTTGCAATATTTGGAGACTAATTTTCTTGCTGTTTGTGGGAATGTATGTTCTCACTGGAGGGGAAAACAAACCCTAGACAACCCCTCCATTCTTTACCCTCTGTCCTGAAAAAACTCCTGGAAGCGTGACTTGAGCATATTCTGCATACTCAGAAGTCAGAAAATCATGGAAAAAGCTTAAATTTGTAAATTTAAGAAGTGATTTGTAAAATATCTGAAAACTTTTAAAGGGAAGCACCTGATTTTTTTGGACTTAGCCCAGTTTTGCAGGCCTGGACCTGGAGACAACTGGACCTAGCTACAAGAGCCCAGCATTGGGAGGTTAGTTCCTTGTGGAAATGGGAAACTCCTCGTAGAGCTGTGTGCATCCAAAGAAAACATACATGTTCATCTGATGTTGAAAAAGTTATAGGTGTCCCAGCAGCAAGTCTGAATCTGTCTTGTGGCTGCACATGGAGCTGACAAGGGGGATTCATAATGTCTAGCTGGGTGGATGAGTTTATACCCCCTGAACTAACCACACAACTGCAGGTGTATGTGGAAAGATTCCTACTATAATACCTTTTTCCCCAGTTCTTGTTGCTTTTTTTTTTTTTTTCTTTTGTGGCCTTACAAAGGAACATGGAAGAGAGAGCAGAAAAGAAATCTCATTTAACAATGTAGTTTCTGTACTTTTGTGTAGAGATAGGAAAAAAAGTGATGTTTCTCACACCACTATATTTATTTCAGGATTGGATTTCAGAATGATCTGGTTCTTTACTCTGAAGTGACTGATGACAGGATTTGGCAGGAAAGGAGACCTGTGCTAAGAACCATTTAATTCAGATCAAAACACAGAGCTGGTGAACAGAAGAAGGTGAAAACTGAGATTCTCCTAGATGTGTAAGGTTTTCTCATTTTCTTTATTTGACTTCTTGATCCCTTATTTATTGAACCTTTTTTTGAAACAAAGCAATGTGAAAAGGGATCATTGAACTTGTGAGCTAGGAAAGGGAAGAGCATTCACCTCCCAGGTATAGGTCTGTCTGCATGAATCCTCTAAAGATCAGCAGAAACATTTAAGTATCTACAGACCCCTGGCTTACCAGATTTTCAAACAAGGTGGCTCAGTATTTGGTTTTACAGTGCCTGATATGCCAAACCTGCAGACAACATATGGACTCATATGCTTATAACGTTTTGTGGGGTAAATTCAGCCTGAGACCAGACATGTGACCCTTGGAGTCTGCCATAATGCATTCTTGATGCAAACACCTGATATACAAAAGCACACCAGCCTGCAAAGAAGCCACATCCTGAGGAAACAAGGGGCTCTGTTCTGCTTCTCTCCTAGCTCACAAGTCAAATGTCTGCTTTAGCTGGTGCTGGTGGCTGTGAGTGGAGTAAGCACCCTTAAATAGATGCATTCAGTGCCATTTCTGTTTACACTGCCCTTAAACCTGGCCCTCCTTTGCACTTGACAGACAGAGTGGCTCCTAAACAACTGCTGCTTGATGGCTAAATATACATTCTTACCCCCACAGAGTTCCATCCTGCCTTGCAGGCTGCAGCAGAGCCTTCAACCCCCCGTGGATGGGGAAAACAACACCACACAGAGACATCACATAAATGGTAAAAATAGTTGAGAGACCCTGGAGCAGAGAGGATTATGTATGTGCTGACGCCTGGGGCAACCAGCATTGGAAAGGATGGTTCTTACGTAAGAAGCACAACTTACAGGATAAGTGAATTTGTATTTTCATTTCCCCTGCAAAACTAGAATGCAAGAATTCACTGTTTACGGAAGGAGTCTACTGTCATCATTTGGGGATTGTAACAGAAAACACATCCCAAAGCGAGGCACACAATGGGGGCTGCTTTCCTGCATGGCAGAGCCCTGCAGGGTTCACATGCTCTCACAGGACCCGAAGGCAAACCCACCCCAGGTGGTGTTCCCTGAAAGAAGTCACCCGCCTGGGGCTGATTCCCCTGCAGGCTGGAGAAGCAAAAGTCATAAGAACAAGAGCAAAGCATAATTATTATTTTTTAAATGAATGAAAGATTGAATGAAAGGTGAAGAGGAAGAATGCTTTAACCAACTAAAAGGGACAGCTGTTTTCTGTTAAGCATGTTCATCTCTTTGACATCTTGTTCTTATGACTAAAGCAAGTGAGGAATTCTGGTGAGATCCTAAAAACTTCAAGAAAGAAACGAGCTTCAGCCTATCAGTCAAGGCAGATGTCTATTTAAAAGGTCATATTTGAGATCTGGGTAAGAAATGATACAATTAGCATATTACTGGTAGCATATTGGTCAGCCATTCCTGTGGCGAATTGCCTTTCTGTCTTCTGGGAATGGAGCTGCTGGGTTCCTTTCTCGAAGGATTTCTCTCACTGCTCTTCTGTTTGAGTGTGCTTCTCCATCGGTGACCTTATAGCTTAGCTGGATGTACTTGCTGATCTGCTGTCTAATTGCTGACCCTATTTGTCAATTTTCCTAATTGACTGGGCAGCATCCTAACCACTAATCTCAAGCAACAAGAAAAAAATGTGTTATTCTTCTCTTTCTCTGTGTTTTCTCAAACAAAGGAACATTTTGTACCACTTCTGCAACCTCTGTGAAGAATTTTAGTGGCTCAGACACAAAGATTTATGCTGGTAAGACAAAGACTTGGGGCTATACTTTTGTTATTCCCAACAGAGGCTGAAGATCTGTTCTTAGCCCATGGAAGGATGTTTGATGTGGAAGTGCTACAGCACAACTGCAATGGAATCTTTTCCATTTTATCAGCATTTTTTATCAGAAGCCTTTCTACAGTACTGAGCCTCTGGGAATACAGCTGGAAATTACAGACATACCACTGGAAATGTGCCCACAGATCTGATGTCATATAAGTGCAGGAAGCAAAATTGCCTGTATATGGGTGAAGCCAAATTTACATTGTTCACTGTAGATTTTTTTAAGGCAGCAATGAGAGACAGGCACCTAAATACCTTAAAAAAATTACGTCTTGGTCAAATTTTGCTATTTAAACTGCTCCAGAATTTGAGCATAAACTCTGCAAGAGCAGGTGGGAAGATTTCCTCTGAATCTTTAGCTGGGATGCCTGTGTATAGTAAAGACAGTATTAGTGACACTTCTGCTCCAGTGCAAGAATTTGTTTGGTCTATACCTGACCAATAGTACAGGCTGGTACAACCACCTAGGCAAAAGTATGGTCTTCTGTCTTTATGCTCACATCAGAGGTAGCATGAGCTTGATGCAGTTCACATACATGCAAAGACTGTGCATTAAGAGCATAAAATTGTCACCCACATGTGCTAGTTGCTAGAGTCTGTTGTGCTGAGAAGATATGTTTCTTTCCTGACCAGCTGTTTAGCATTTTCCAAAGGCAGAAAGCTGTTTTTTTGCTGGGAAAAGTTTGCCTTCTCTTTTTGTCTTTTACTTATATGAACTCAAAATTCTTTTACATCTGATTAAAGATAAAGTGGAGGAAACTCTATTTATGATGCTGTTTGCCAATGTCTTTCTGTCCTGTAGGGCTGCATACTTCAGGTAGTTAGGGATGGCAAAATACAATGTGGAGAAAAGTGCATCATGAGACACCTCCCCTGTTCCCCCTCCTGCCCATACAGTGCAAGCTATTCCCTCTTACGACAGCCTAGCTTTGTGTTCTGGGTATTTGTTTAGCTTTATTCCCTTCCTCTTTCTTTCTTCTGGGTGAAAGATTTTGTACTGGGGAGTAGCACTATATAGCTCAGGCTATAAGATGCCGAAATAGCAATAAAGTGATATAGAACTGAGAGAGTTGCGTTGGTGCTGTTCCCCAGGCCTCAGTACTGGAGCCAGTTCTGTTTAATAGCTTTATCAATGATCTGGATGAGGGAGTTGAGTGCACTCTCAGTAAGTTTGCAGATGACACCAAGCTGGGCAGAAGTGGTGATCTGCTTGAGGGTAGGAAGGCTTTACAGAGGGATCTTGACAGGCTGGATTGATGGGCTGACGTCAGTTGTATGAGATTCAACAAGGCTAAGTGCCAGGTCCTGAACTTGGGTCACAACAACCCCACTACAGGCTTGGGGAAGAGTGGCTGGAAAGCTGCCAGGTGGAAAAGGACCTGGTGGTGTTAGTCGACAGCTGGCTGAATATGAGCTAGCAGTGTGCTCAGGTGACCAATAAGGCCAACAGAATCCTGGCTTGTATCAGAAATAGCGTGGCCAGCAGGGACAGAGAAGTGATCGTCCTCCTGTACTGGGCACTGGTGAGGCCGCACCTCGATTACTGTGTTCAGTTTTGGGCCCCTCACTACAAGGAAGACACTGAGGTGCTGGAGAGCATCCAAAGGGCAATGAAGCTGGTGAAGGGTCTGGAGCACAGGTCTTATGAGGAGCGGCTGAGGGAACTGGGGTTGTTTAGCCTGGAGAAAAGGAGGCTGAGAAGAGGCCTTATCGCTCTCTACAACTACCTGAAAGGAGGTTGTAGCGAGGTGCGTGTCAGTCTTTTTTCCCAAGTAACAAGAGACAGGACAAGAGAAAATGGCCTCAAGTTGTGCCAGGGTTGGTTTGGATAGGATATTAGGAAAAATTTCTTCACC
This sequence comes from Strix uralensis, assembly GCF_047716275.1. Classification (NCBI taxonomy): domain Eukaryota; kingdom Metazoa; phylum Chordata; class Aves; order Strigiformes; family Strigidae; genus Strix; species Strix uralensis. Next base: position 62,400,748 of record NC_133974.1, read on the forward strand.
AAAAGGGTTGTCAAACATTAGAACAGGCTGCCCAAGGAAGTGGTGAGTCACCATCCCTGGAGGTATTTAAAAGATGTGTAGATGTGCTGCTTAGGGGCATGGCTTAGTGGTGGACTTGACAGTGTTAGGTTTATGGTTGGACTCGATCTTATGGGTCTTTTACCACCTAAATGATTCTATGAGGCTACGTGCTAGTATAAAGAACAATGGAACTCTCTGGCTTGCAGCAGAGATTCCCTACTGCTTCTGATATTAGTTTACTGTTGATAACATACTTATTAAAAAATGAATAGCACCATGCTGAGGCAGAATTTTAAAGAAAGCTGGAAGGATCGTACACTGTTTGATGGATTTTGCCACTCAAGCTACATGTGGGTAACAGTTGGCAGTGGGTAGTGTGCAGCAATTGACTTTTACATAGATGAATACTGTACCAGAATGTTGATTGGTGAGAGCGCTACTGCCATTAAGCAGTAGGAACTGTTTCTTGCTGTTTTGGGCAAAAAGGTTTTATATAATTAGAGTTGTAATTAGAAATGCCAGACCTAATGTTCTGTTGCCTACTTTGGTTTGAGGACTATGGAAAAATATTAACTTCTGACAGAAGTTTGCACCCACTAATTACTTGTGAAAAGATTTGGATGGAAAGCAGAGCCTCAATCTTTCAGTAAAAGGAAAAGCAATTAAAAGAAAAATCAAGCCATTATGTTATTCATTTCTCTGGATGATCTGTGCCATTACTGCATTGTTATCACTCTGACAACATTCCCTTATTAGTAGCATTCAGTCTTTTATTTATTCTAATGTCCCTGTACATAGCTCTGTCATAAGAGTGCTGAAACAGGGGGATAAATTATATTATAATGAAAACAAGACTAGGGTCCCAACTGACCAATAATTCTGTCCATCTTTTCACAATTGTTCCACAGGGGTTACTTTTTGAGGGTTACTTTTCTTGACAAACACTCATTTCCTCTTGAATCCATAGCTGCTACTGATAGCTACAGAAGTTAGTTAACGTACAGTGTCATACAAAACTATTGCAACCTATTAGTTATGCAAAGGACTTTGAAACCTTCTCCTTTCCCTTCCATGTAAACATATACACATGTATCAGTTATACTTGAAACAAACTTGAAAGTGAGGTTAAGTTCCTCAATGCCTTCTTTACCTTTAATAAATAAATGAAAAAAAGAATCTGTACAGTAGGTGAGCATGTCTAAAGCCCCAATAACCTCCTGAAGGAGCCTATTTCTCTCTGCTAGTAGGGAAGGGAACCTTGGGGAATTATTCTCCCTAACTAGGCAGTGCAGGAATTTAAAACTTACTGGAAGTCAGAGCATATGTGATAGTCTAACTGGGGCAAGAATTCTGTCTGTCTAACAGTAATATCATATTAGCTTTATCCATCAGTGACATACTGTATATAGGTCATAGCACTGCATTTTTTATCAGGATTTAGACTGCTACACTGCTACAGTGACAGTGGAAGCAGATTTCTTCAGCTGTGACTTGGCTTCTTCCATTGCTACATCTGGTTACACCTTTCCTGAAAAAATGTACAAAATTAATCTAGACATATATGATTGATTATTAGGATAAAACCTTAAGCTATAAGCCAATATACATAAGGCAAATATTGGCCTTAAACCAATATACTAAATTCAGAAATGAATGAACTGTAATAATTTTAATTTATTTGACCAGTTCTCTGAGTTCTTTCCTCAAACAGCAGCATACTGCTGTTTTACAAATTAGTCCTGAAAGCGAAGACTTGCACAAGACTTTCCATGAGAAATTTTGCCCAGCCCTCTTCTCCTTCCAAAAGGCAAGGATGAGGGAGATAGATACAATCTCATGTTTTGCCTAAGGTCAAACAAATCTTTAAACTTGCTGATGTTAGAACATGCTGATGTTAAAACATGTAGAAGTACTTTACAGGTTGCAATCTTCGGCAGCTTCGTATCATCACAGAGAGTGCAGACATTGCTGTTGAGGTGGTTGCATGAAGAGCTGGGGCCCTGTTAGGCGCATCCTAGGGTGAGCACCTTGCGTCAGGTGAAGCAGGCAGTTGGATTCACCAGGCCGTTTTCAGTTTAATTTTTCTGCTTCATCAAATTGACATTCATTGTAATGCAATGCTGGTCTTTGCTGAGAACAGTGAATGATGCATTCCTGCAGAGGAAAGAAATCAGAATGAAAGACTGATATCTGAGCTGTCTTACTGCACAAGCAGAGCATTTAATGTTTTTATTTTTATTTCTAGGATCATTGCTCATAGTGGAGTTAATTTTCCGTTTGGTGTTTTTTCATCACAGTTCCACTTATGGAGCTGAAATGACATATCCATCTATCTTTTCAGTTCTTGGGTGATAAAAATACAATAGGAAAAGCAAACCTTATGTTAATTTTCTGTCATGAACAACTATGCTAAAGCATAACTCTTCCTTCCCCTCCCACGAAAAGTCCTGTACTCATACAAACACTTATTACAGGCTTCATGTAGGATTTAAATAACATTCCACTTTCTTCTCCCAAATTTTCAGCTTTTATCCTTAAAATCTTCTTCCTACAATGAGGTATATTAGCTGTTTCATAAAATATGGTTTTGTTATAAAATATTGTTTTGGAAAATAAATAGAGAAATACTCAAACTTATGGCAGGCAGATATTCACCTGGTTAGCCACTACTAATCTAAAAGCAGGCTAGTCCCAATTAAATTCTGTTTGTACGCTTGTGTTTAGCCCCAAAGGGTTTTTGCAACCTGATTTTCCTTTACTTTGCTGGTTGTTATACAGTAGCTGAGACATTTGAATGCTCATTCAAGCTGGCGTTCTTAATAGAGAGTTTGCAGATTCCCATGTCAGTCGAAGTTAACTGCTGAGATGCCTTTGGAAACTGCAGCCCTACATTTGATAGTATTTCCTTAGTTGTCTGCCTAGGTGACAGTAGCTTTTTAAACAGAAGAGCAATGAAAAGCAAAAACTGAATAATCTTATACGCAAGAGTTTTTCTGTATGTGGAGATACTGGAATTTATGAAGAACAGCAACTCACAAACATGTATGCATTTATACAGTCAAAACCTAGTTTTTACAAATATTTGCCTGGTATCACTGCATTAGCCACCAGAACAGATTTCAAATGTCTGTACTAAATTTCATAGTCATCACACAATTCTTGTTTTGCTATTGATATGTTCCTAGAAGCTGTGGTGACCCCTACGTGAGCTGCAGGAAGGCAAGTTGACTACCTCTGTAGATGGCAGAGGAAAGAAAGTGTGACTGGATGCAGAGGCTGAACTGCTCTGTTACCTTAAAAGATGCTTTTTCTGAGAATCAAGGCACACTGCCAGATCCCTGAAAGGAAGTTTGGCAATACCTATGATGCAGGTAGACAGTTCTGAAGACCCTTTCATCTGATACATTTCACAAGCAGTAAATTCATTATGAAAGCAGCTTTGCTATCATCCCCTTCATAGCGGCTTCTTTCCCTGAAGAAATCCCAGGAAAAGGGTGCTTCTCATGAGGATGCCTTGCATGAGTGATGGTGGTCATACCCTGTGGACAACATGAATTTTAAGAAACAGCTGTGACACCAAGACTGCCTTTCTTCCATAACTACCTCTAAACTAGACAGAGCTGGTGTTCCTCTAAGGAACAAGAGCTAATTTCAGTCTCATCATTATTCATGTAATATGCTCTTTCATTTTTGATGAGGAAGGATATCCTCTTAAATGAGTTTTGAATCTCTGTGAGTATTTTACTGAACACAAGCATAAAATATGGTAGGCTGAGCAGAGAATAACCCAAATTCATAATTTGTACCGTGTGGCACCCGCTCAGAGAAACTTGAAAATAAGTTTGTTTTTTGCTTTGATTTATGGCATGCTCAGTGTGATTAAGGATCCTAATTAATTCTAGTTTGATCATATCTACATGTCTGACTCACATACTGTATCTAAATTTAAAGTAGCTACAACTGGGCTGAAGTACTGATGTTGAGAATACATTGATATAAACCTTTGGCATTTCTTTGGTACATGCAATTAAGCACTGAGCTGTTGGTAGCACAAAGTTCAATGATTTGTGACTATGAGGATGCCTTGCTTTTCCAGATCAAGAATGTCAAAAGTTCTAATTTATTATATCTAAAGTGAAGTGCAGCATGCCAGAACATTAGATTAACAATTGGACTAGGTCAGGAACCTTAGATTAGGTGCCTGCCTATGTGGCTATTGCTTTGTTTCTGTCTTTGGAAATCTCCTTCTCCAAGGAACAAGGCAAATTAAATCAAACTTGTTTTGTTTAAAGTCTATTTTAATGGAAAAGAAAAGAAGGAAGATTACAATTGTGAATGTTTAGCAATATAAAATAATCTTCCTGATGAATATTTCATAGGAGTAAAGAACAACCTCCATAATATGTGGCAGAGATAATTAGAGAAGTGTAAATTATGGACTTAGAAACTCCATAACATTATCTACTCCTGGTAATAGATCTATGGTTTTGATGACAATTTATTTCAGTTATCTGTGATATGCAAAGAAACAATATTCTCAGAACTCTGATAGTATTTATTGGCTTTTCAAATAATGTAAAATTTTCTGTGGTCAATATTTCTGTCAATTAATTTTCTAGTTATTTTCTTCGTGTCTCTGAAATTGTAGATGATTATGGTTTTTTATGTGATGCTACAAAGTTGATGTAAACATTTGCAGTGGTTCTTACTGAATGTCATTTCACATATTTTAGCATTAATATATTCAGAAAGGTGTGACAGAATGGAGAGACTTTTTGTGCCAAATTTTCAATATCAGATGCTTTGACAAATTTATCCTTTGTTAAGAACCTGAAAAGTTTATTCTGGATGAAAATTCTCCTTTTCAATTTCTATTTCATTATTTTGACAGAATAGTGATAAAAGTATTCTCAAGTTTTCACAAGAATATTTTTATAGATTCATTTTTGGGTCTTATTTTTGAATGAAATTATTTGTCTTCTTTCTTATTGAATATATCCATTTTAATTATGTTATGATAACATTTCTGTATTGTTGTATTCAAAGTGTATAGTGGAATAGTCATACTTTGAAGAGTTTCTAGCATAATATAAATCATCCACACTTCCCAACACCGTATTTCTGGGATTCCTGTAGGTGGGTATTTTCAGGTGATACAGGTTGTTCAGGTTAAATAACCCGCTAGTACAGGTTTTCAAATGTTAAAACTTCAAAATTTTCTTTCAGTTGGCTCTAAACACTTCACTGATTCTTCCTTAGCATTCTCACATCTTGTGTTCAGATAACATTTTGGAAGACAGTACTGTTTAAAATGGAGATGCAGGTTCCTCAGCACAAATTAATGCTGCCAATGAACTTGTTTGGCCAAAACAGCAACAGCGTTCAGATGAAAACTTCCACTTTGCTTAGAAGTGCTCTCCTCTAGAGCAGCCCAAACTCTGCTTCCTAGCTTGTCCTCCCCAGGTCCTGTAAGTTGTTCTCTTATTTCTTTTGCCATCCTGTTAGAGGTCTGAACTACTCTCCAGTATCATCCGTAAGGCCCCATCCTTCCAAAAATTCTTCATAGTAAGTCCCCTGTACTTCTGTTCTTGGTTGGCTCAGATCAAATGAAGGCTGGTTTAGATATGGGTGCTGAAACAAGCCCTTTAAAGGAAAAAAAGAAAGAGAAAAAAGAGAAGGGGCAGGGTGGTTGCAACATCTTCAGGATAAGCATGTTGCTATAGGAAAAAAAGAAATATACGAACACCAGGTACTGGGATATCTCCATACTTTGCCATTGCAATAAAGGTGTCTTTGAGAGGTTATATAGCTTCATAGTGAAGTGAGATCAGATTTTCTTCATGAATCAAATGGAACTGACTTTATAAGGGCTGTCTGCTCCTTCCTGTCAAAATAAAAAGGAAAGCAAAGCATAGCATCTACACAGAAGAAAAATATCCACTGAAGTAGGAAAAGGAAATGCTCTCTATCTAGCTGTGTGCTTTCTCTTCCCCTCTTCCAATTACATTTTCAATAATTCATCCAGATTTTTGTGCAATATCTTTTTTAGCACAGAGTCAAGAATTGCAAGTCTCTTTCCAGGGTGATAAATTACTCTGGCGGTTGCTGGGAATTTTAGGATGTTTCTCCCCTCTTTCTCCCTTACCCTCCCAGTCCTGGGATAGTCAGCTCAAGTATTTTGCTGTTCTGCATCAGGTCTGATGGAATCTAACAAATCTCAGGCACTTTCTCCATGGTTGAGGCATGGTGAACCCCCCTGGAGTCAGCAGGACCACCCAGAGTGCTGCTGGAGATTGCCCCTGCTGGGGTACCCAAGGTTGTGGGGACCTGTGTGGGGTGCAGGACAGCCTGTGCTTCCCCCAGGTGGGTAGTGAAGGCAGAGCCAGGACTCACTTGGCTCTGGGAGGGGACAAGGGTGCTAGAGCTGGTCCAAGTGCTGACTTGTACCTTCAGACACTCTTTCATTAACCAGAGAAATTCTCTAGAGCAGCTGGAGAACAGAAATTAATTAAACAAGAGGGAACGATCTGTCTGAGTCAAGCCTCCACTCAGGATGATCCATCTTTCTAAAAGCCACAGGAAAAAAGGAATGGTGAGGAGTTTACACATTTTTGAAAGAACAGCTTAGCAAATCGAAAAATTATGCTTTCTTTGCTTGACAAAATCCAAAAGCGTTAAACAGCTTGGTTACAAAAGGGCAGGTTTAGCATAAACAACCTTTCCCATCTGAACACAGAGTAGGATTTATTAATTAGTAATTATTTCAGTAAAGGACAGATTCATACTGACAGCAATAATGAAAAATTCATGACAGAGACTTAACATTTCTAATCTGCTGGATTACTATAAGGAGGCTGCCAAACTTGGGCGACCAGCCAGTGCTAAGAACACAAACAAATATCATAGTTCCCATAGTAACTGGGATCACCTTGGAGATGATTAATACCAGTCTGACTTACAACGGGTGTTTCAGAGATATCACTCTCTGCTGGTTTAATTATGACCCGGTGTAATGTAGCCGAGCATTTCTGAAGAAAAATAACTCTATATTTCTCAAGTTCTTCCTCCTACCCCTTGATGGTGGTCCAAGAAGGATATTCTTTTATTTTGGGCTTTTTGTTCTTAAGAGAAAGCAGAAAATCATATAGCACACATCCCAGAGTCATGCATGCCATACTGGAACGTAAATAGATATACTGAAGACTATTTTGGAATATTTAGAAATGTCTTTTTTTTAAAAAAAATATTTGTTTGTTTGTTTGTTTTTAGCCTGGTAAAACCATATATTGCACATATCTGTGGTACCCTGAGCAAAACAAACCACCAACAGTTTTCATACTTAATCAGAGTACATCAGCTGGTGCTAGGAGAATTTTTACAATCCATTACAAGAATGGAGCTTTATGAACAGAATCCTATTCCAAGGTTTTACAGTTTTAGCCAAAGTAAAATGTTAATTTCACAAGAGTCTGTGAAAAAAAATTGTCAAAAATTTAAAAAAAATTAGATCTTGTTAGCAGTACCATCAAAGAATTTAGGTATTCTGTGAATGAACCACTCTTTGTGCTTCAGTCACCACTCTAACACTTGTGGTGTCATTCAGTTTCTCAGTTTCTCCATGAATAAAAAGTGAATATCAAATTTTTTACATTAACATGTTTTTCTAAAACACACAAATTGCCTGAAAGTGGTAGATCTGTACTAAGAACTGCTACTATTATAATTGAACTAGCATACAATCGAGTTTTCCTTCAATTTATTCTTGATGATCCGTTTTTCATGCACTTTCCTGATACATGAAAAGTTTAAAATTTAACAGTGACTTGTACAAGATATGACGTTTACCAAAATGAGTTCTTATCTCATATTTGCATAAAGCATTGTTGTTGACTCCAGTAGTCAGTTTAGTTTGAGATACTATAAACTTTTTTTCAGTGCTGAGCAAAGCAGATAGCTTCAGTGGTTTTAGGAAAATATTCACAATGTATTTTATTCTTTTTTATTGTTGAAAATGTTTCCATCATTACCTGTTTCTAGAAAATTGAAAAGAATGAAAGTATTTCTCCCAGTTCATAAGTACAATTAGAAAACGTTCCCCCATCCAGAATCAGAAGTAAAATAGCCTTGGTTTTCCTCCACCTCTGGATGTGGTTTTAAATGTGTCAAGTGAAAAAAGAATGCAGAAGTGTTAAAATATCAGAATAGCTATAATGACTTCCACCTTCTATTCTTTATGAGTGAAGCTGCTGGATAGACCAGGTTCTGGAAAACTAATTGTTCCAGAAAGTAGTAACACCAGAACTGGAAATGCTGACTGTCCCAATGAGAGGAGCAACAGAAAGGTACTAGACAACTAAGCTAACTAGACTGATAACTCTGCAATGGCTTCACTGGAAAAAAGTGAAAGTGTAGATAAAGCAGAAACAGCATCAGAATTGAAAAATGCGTTTAAAAGATAAATAGTTGTAGTGTACAAAGGAAAATGGAAAGATATGAAAGGGTATGCAAAAAGAAAGTCTAAGAAAAGATAAAAATACGTAATATTTAAAGTATGGTAAGTTTTAAGAGGAAGACAAAATACTTGCCAGCTCTTCAACAACGGATGAATGATATTAATGGATGAAGGAAAGAAGTCTGAAGTGGTTACTAGCTTTTTGAAAGACTAACCATAAACAGTCAACTTCTATAAATAATATGAAAGTAAAAAGAGTAAAAACCAGGCTGGATTTTGGATGAGAATTTAAGGTGCTTGGGTTAGTTTCTTTAAGATATTTTCAAATTGTTTAGTAGTTCTCAGATGAGTTACACTAGCCTGAGTATGGAGAAAGGCTATTTCAGGACAGAGAGCGGTGATCTGAAAAACTGTGGATGGTGGTCAAGCTTGTGAAAGGATGAAAAAGTCTAGATGTAGTAATTCTTAAAAAAGAGGAAAAAGGAGAGCCAGAGTTTTGGCTCTGGTCAAGTAAACTTCTATTTCTTGAAAATTCTGCAATAAATAAGCAAAACATGGATGAGAATTAGCAGATAATGAGGAAAAAAGATTTTTCAAGAACAAATCACAGCAGACTGCTGTAACCTCCTTCTAGGACAAGATAATATGCTTTGTGAGTGGGAGAAAAGGAGTAGATGTATGTATTGAAATTGTTTCATTACATGCTCATACAACCCATTCAAGAAAATTTATTCTCACTGAAACTAGTAGACAGCTATATGAAAAAATGGGTGCAAGCCCATACTGCATATCCATGATTCAAGAGACATGAAGACCAATTAAAATGAACCCAGCAGAGACAATGCTCATCAGGAAAGACTGGAGGCATGGATGGAATAAAAAGCAATAGTTTAAACTGAAAAAAGTAAGATTTGTATTACAATTAAGAGGAGAAGAATGACTAGCAATTCAAATAGAAAAATAGATATCCAAAACCAGTACTCCTCCAGCTTTTTGGAAGGGTGAGTTCCTTCTGCATCATTTGCTCCCATGTGACGACTTGCATTGAAAACATTCATTCCTCCCCAGGAAGAATTGTTACATGCCTGTGCTTAATGTTAGTTATCAGCACTGTGCTTCCCATGAATGGTCACAGCCAGTGGTCACAACTTGTTCTCAATTCCAGGTGAAAAAGAGCTGCTGCTCACTGCTTTGTGGTCTTCTTGACACCTTTTCATGAATCTCCCACTTTCCTCCCTGCCTCTGTATCCAAGGGACACTGCTTGAAGGTTTTCAAGGCAATTTTAAGAAAAGGATGCTCAATTTTTGTCATGAAGGATGTTGGTATACCTGTTTGTACTACAGAGCAGGGAGACAGATGCCACTGTCTCTGAAAATCCCTTCCACCTCTATATTTCTGTAGTTCCATGCAAACAAGATGAACTGGAGGATATAATTCATTAAATTGGAAAGCTCACTGATGAATAAGTAAACACTTATCTTAGGAAAGGCTGTAGGTCTCTGATTTGTATCTTTCTTCTGCCCATCAATTTTTAAATTTAATTCTATCCAAAATGCTGGGTTCTCTGGAGGAGAGTAAGTCTGGCTTCTTCCTGTACTAAAAATCTTCTAAGTTCTTAAACTTAGTTGTTATCACAGGTACCCCAGCTCCCACCAAAACTTTCAACTAATAAAATGTTTTATGGCAAGAGTGAAGATCAGATTTTTTTCAAGAGAATAGAGTATCTATGCTGAATATTTTGGTGAATGTCTACATGTTATGAATTTTAACAGATTGCTTCTACATAAATGTTTTTCACTAATACAACCATGTTTTTCACTAATACAATCATTGATCAAATTTTGCAGTTGGGCATGGGAGAAGGGGGTGGTAGATCACTTCTGATTGCCTTCTTATATGCACTGGTCTTACCTCATTTATTTCAGTGGAGTTGCTCCAATCCAAGCTAGCATGATGAGCCAGCTGTGCGCTCCATATCTATTGAGATATATTTAAATTTGGTTTTACTAATTTAAGATCTCTAAGCATGGCTTGCAATTTATTCTTCAAGTGCCTCACATTTTCTTAGCTATGTAATAAATGGATAGGATCCCACACCAAGGCATGCATGCACTGCAGTCGTTTGTTGTAGGCATAGAGTCAGAGGACAAGAAATTCCACACAAGAGCCTACTCTTCTTTCAGCTTCCACTGGGAGAAGTCACAAATATCCTAGCTTTATGAAAGCCTAAGCATCTTTTCCTCCCCCCAAAATCAGGGGAAGTCTATCTTCATCCTCCAGCACAGAGAATCCTTTAGAAATTCTCCTTCCCTTTTGTGTGATGGAAAGAACAGTCCTTTCCCTTTCCCCTCTGTGTTTTTGAAAATCATGTCATCTATCTTCATAACAGTCTTGCTAAATGTTTTCCTTGAGGAGATACTGAGAACACAAAGGCAGTATTCAGTGTTGTTGCAAATACTTTTTTAAGCTGAAAGTCAGAAATGTAATTCCAAACCTATTTCTGACTAGAAAGCATGATACCTTCTGACATCTGTGTTGTAAACTTGTTCCAAACCCCCTTCAGTTCTTGCCTGAATCTAACTGCAGGCTGGATCCCTGTTACCACTTACATTTCTGAGTGTGTTTTACTTTGCTGAGAATAGCTTCATTGGCTTCAGTGGGGCCACTGGCAGAAAATAAAGCACATGCATAAACATTTCTAAGCTTGCTACAAATTATGCTCCTCTCAATATTGCCTGGACAGCAAACTTTGACTTGGCTGAGTCTAATGGTGACATAACACACTTTGTCAAAGAGATAAATAGCAAAATTTTGGTCATACTTTGCATGCAAAGAGTTGAAACACAAATAACTTTATACTTTAATCAACAGAGACTAAACCAGATCAAAACTGGAGTTCTCCAAACCTTGTATCAACAAAATTCCCATCATGACCCTCTGCCAGTGTTCTCACGCAGAAATCAATTTTTGGAAAGTCAGTGCGTATATATGTTGTCAATTCTTCAAAGGCTTGTGTTAATACATGTGTACTTTAATGTATTACTAGATAAATGTTTTCTCTAGTTTCTCTCTGCCCTGACTGACATGAATCTATTTGCTTGTCTTCTGTAGTATTTTTGTGAATAATTATGCTAAACATTGGAAATGCCATAGAAAAATCCAATAATCTGCTCATAACTTCCTGACAGCTTCCTTACTGAGTAATGGGTTGATACTATATTGATAGTAATTCAAATTATATAACAAATGGATACATAGCATATTAAAAATGAATCAAGGCCTTGTGCAATGTTCTGTGTTTCCTAATGCCATCCTAGAACTCACGTCAATGACAAATATATAACAGGAATCTATCTGCTGAATTCAGTGTATTATTTTGAAACATAGACGGAAAGCTGCTTAAACAAATATAACCACATGTCAGTACAAAAATGTATCCTAAGGGCTGATAAACTTTTTCCATATAAGTATGATTTATCAACTGAAGGTTGAATGAATCTTATCTGTTCCAAGAATACCATCAGATGATGCTTTGAATGCTCCAAAGAGCAGTCCCCAGCTGCTTTCACAGGGGTTTAAATAGATGCTGTGGTCCACTCATGAGAAGCCTCACTGACTTTAATGAAGATAAGCTGTACTGAGGCAGACGCCAGTGCTCAACGCATGGTTTCTACAGGATGACCTTTTATCAATCAGTTGATCACTCAGATGCAGACAGAATTTGTTCATATTTTCTTTTCTTGATGAAAATTTTTTTCTCACAGTCTTTTCCATTCTTTTGTGTTCTGATACTGTCTACAGCAAAGATTGTTTATTCACTGATAATTAGTTGAGCATGTCTAAATGTGTGGATTCTACTGACTGAAATTTAAACAATATTTTATTTTCCAAGGGTATCTTTTATTCATGGGTTGCAAGCACTGAACTTAAAATGTAAATTTAACTAATTTTCATGAAACCACAGTCCAGTAAAAAAAGTTATCATGTCTATAATGCCTACCCAGGTACAGAATAATAAGCATATGTGTGAGGGGTTAAAGACCTGTTTTGCAGAAGAAATGGGTGCACATGGCACCATGCATATTTGGTGGGATTACACTGTGAATCAGTGCCACAGCAGAAAGCAGAGAGCAGTACTCCTCTCTCTGGCTTCCCTATTTGCTCACATTTGATAGCCATTCTAGGACGGTAAATAAAAATACACTGGGTATCTTAGTGATCCATTTCTATGTGCATACTGTCTAGTTTCAGGCCAGGTTTTGACCACTCATTTCTTCTTCTGGAGACACACAGTGATAACCAACTTCTGGCTTTGCTGCTGAAACCAGCAATGCATACACAGCACTAGATGTGCAATAATCATCATATGGACTGACAAATGAATACACAAGTGAAAGCACATTTAGAAGGGAGAAGATGAAGGATGATGGCCATTTTTTGCAATTACAGAGCTGTTAAGACAGGCATTCTCTAAGACAGGCATTCTCTTAAGTTGGCAGGGAGATTCTTTCCCCTCTATATATACAGAGTTCACTTGCACAGATTTGAGTGATTATTGATTTTAGCAGGGAGGTATGTTTCACACTTCATTGTTACTTTTATCACACATAAAACCTCATGGAAACTTTGGTGCTGATAATAAGAAGCCCTATTACAGGAGGGCTAATAAGATTTCTGAGATGTTAAAGCCATATGCATTATTCATATACCACAAATGGAAGCACTGAAGCCCTCAGCTGACTGTAGAAGCCTTGGAGACTCTAACAGACAGTGTGGTTAAATTTTTTACACAGCAGTCACAGGGTTAGGAGTGTCAACTGAAATCAGTATATTTTCACAAAATTGTGACACTAATGGTATAAGAAAGGAGTACTACAGCAGGTTTCTTAACAAAGACTGCTTTAGTAGTTAGAGTCCTATTCCCTGTACCTGGTTCCCCAGATCAGCAGTGGCAGTTCTACATGCATCTGTTTCTCTCTTCACCCATCTCCTGCTCCTCATTGACCTTAATGGTCCTTAGAGAGGAAAGTGTCTTGAATTTCTGTGTTGGAAGAAATGATTGATGACTGTGAAAACTGACAGTGCTCAGTACTTCACCGAAGACACTTAGAAACTGAAAGAATTGGATCTTTTAAGAACTGTTGAAGAAAAATATCTAGTGAGAATAGGGTTGGGTTTGTATTTAAAATATTTTCTGGACAAAAGCTACTTGAAATAGCTTTACCTGAGGAATTACCAATAGTGTAAACCATGTTGGTCATCTTCATCCAGGTTTGCATTCTCCATACAGTCCCACATCAGAATTGCAATGGATAGAGTGTAAATTCATCTCAACTCACCCCATTGTAACTGTTGTCTTTATTTGCAGGGCTTTGACTAAGGAGTGATTACTCAAGGAGTAATGGAGGACATTACATTTTTCCTAAAGGAAGGGTGCTGGAATTTGTCTTACACTTTCCTTGGACAAATAATGCACATCCCATGACAAATATGCTGTTTCCTATGATAACAATCCTGGGAGTAATATGATAATACACTGCCTCATAGGTTAGTCTGTTCTGCTTCCAAACTATGTAACTTACTTCCAGAACACACTTTATTACTCTTTTCCTGCTGTTTTAACTCAACATATACTCTGATCCTGATTTCTGATACAAGGGCACATTTTAAAGCCCAAATATAGCTTTGAAGTTCAATTTAAATTATTTGCTAATGATCAATCAGCTCTATTTTTCATAACTAGTGGCATAAGACTTTTAGCTGATGACTAAGATATAGTGTCTCCAACGAGTGGGATATTATTTGATGTACTTGGACTAATTTAGGCTACCATTTCAGGGCATATGTGGGGCCTTAAGCAGCTCTATTTTAAGGTCATTTAAAGACATTTAAGGTCATATTTTGAGACCACTAAAGCTGGAAGCTGATGGAATTGAGACACCCAACTCCAAATCGTGGAGTTGTTTGACATCAGTGTTCTTGGGGTGAACCTGCTATGTAAGGTAGAGGGTGAGAGACTCAGAGTCACTACATTGGTCACTGGAGAGAGTTTAAACTCCAGAGAAGTTTGAAGGAGAACAAAATTGAGGAAGCCATTATGTCCTTCTCACCCCTGGCCAGACTGGCAAAAATGAGGGTGTCTAGTGACCAGTTCAAGTGGGCAGGGAGTGGGGGCTAGTCCCTGGCTGATGATGCTCTGCCTGGCCACTCCCACCCAGGGAGCAGGGCAGGATGGGGGTAGCTGGGGACAGACCCAGTTCCAGGCATCTTTATTTAGTAGTAGTCTGCTGCTTTCCTACTATGTTTGTGTCACTTCTTTTACATCCTCCTCTTCTGTCTCCACTTCTCTTGCTGCATGGGATCTTGTAGCTTTCCTCAAAGAGAAAGTTGACAGAGTACTTGTCCTTCCCCTCATCTAAAGCTCTCGTTGACTTCCCCTCCTACAACTCTCTTCTCTCACTTTCTGACATACACAGAGATGGAGATTTCTTGGCTGCTTTCCTTTGCTTGGCTCTTCTTCATGGCACAATTCATTTTCAGCTCCCCTTTACTACTTGTGGTTATTTCTTTTGACACTTTTTCTGATGAGTCAAACCTACCTAAAACTGACCAGTGAGTCTGCTTCCCCCTCCAGCTTTTTCTGCCCTTCTGCCATTCATGTATCAGTTCCTTGGCTGTCCTATGCGCTGCTGTCCTGGTCCTCAACACTCTCCATTTGATTTCCGTGTCTTGCTGAAGTTGCTTCCTGTAAAGATTATAAAAATCTTCTTGAACAGAGTGGGACACTGCAGTTCTCATTCAGTACTGTGATGGCTACACCTCTACATTGCCACCTTACCTTACATGTTTAAACTGATCTGCAAGACCAGGTTCTCTTGCCACGTTATTGTCACGGTTGATCCTTCTCCCTGAGAAGCAAAGATCCACAAGAAACTCTCCCTATGGTCTCCTTTGCCATGATGCTTCCAAACCAATCTTGAGAGTGGTTCAATTGTTGGTCTACTGAAATCACTATCTTCTGCGGTAAATAATATTTTCTCATATGTTTTGTATACTCTCCCATACTTGAAGCCTGTTGTTGTGGTTGTCATGGTGCAAGGATGGTAATTTTTATGCATTTGCAAAGCATATAACACAATGGGATCATCTTCAGTCCTCCATGAGGTCTCTTAAGCCCTGCAGGAGCACAGTCTGCACTTAGAGTAAGTAAGTGATTTGTGTTAGTGCTTTTTAACATGGGCTGAGGAGGCAGATTCTGTCATTAAGATTTTGTCTTATGGTTGTGGGAAATTGCTGCTGCAATGTTTCCCAAAACCTGGATCTGAAGGTAAGCAGATGTTTTTATTATTGAAATCCTTAAACCACCATTAACTACACTACATCCTCAATAGTCGTAGCTGCTTTCTTTGCACTCTTCCAGATTAAACTAAACCTAATTTACAAACAAGAAACCTTTCAGGTTGCTTCCTCATTAGTGCAGAATTAGTTCCTTTTGAAATTTTGACAATAGAATTCGAAGTAACTAAACATTACCGTGATTTCTGAAACAGTGCTTGTGCTTGTATTGATCATACAATAGAACAAAGTTTGTCTAAGCCCTTAGTTCATTATGGAAGTCTATGAAACTTTGAAATGTATTACTCCCTTGTTGGCTAATTAGTTTGTATGTCAAATTTCAGATTTCATTTCTGTCTTCTTAGACACCAGTATGCCCTACCACAATTGCCATATACTAAGTGGATTTTGTAATGCTTGACTACAAACAGAGCATTTCCTTATTTATGCGTCTGTCTTTAAACATTTTCCCAGCACTAATTAGCACAGTATGATTTTAGCAGTATTTTTTCTGGAACTTTAGCCAATTTCAGGCCCTTATTTGAAGCAATTTAGTTTTTTACCTGGGATATTTTGCTTCTGCAAAGTGATTTGTGTACATTTTACTTACTTTGATTGTAATTAGAAAGCGTTATTTTTCATAACTAGCAGAAATGTTTCATTAACACTGAGCTAGAAATGCTGCAGACCATGTTATGCCATATACTAAATTAACTGTCTTTCTTAATTTACACTGGGTTGTCCAATTTGTTTTGTCCAAAGTTTTTTATATGCTGAAAATGCCCAACTTAATTCTCTCTACATTTTCCCTCGCTACTGTAAACTGACCATACATATATAGCTAATTTCTCACCATAAAGCGTCTCCCAGGTAGCCAAGTGATGTGAAACATTTATGTTTTACTCCCACAGACAATAGCTGCGATGCCTTTAAAATTTAAAAGGTGCGTGTACAGTTGCCTAGCAAAACCTGAAACCTTATAGAGCAGGACTGAGATCTAAGCTGCTTGCTGCAAGTGTAGCTGTTTCATTTCAGGCCCAATTTATTCTGAGTTAATATTTAATTTTCTATTTTAGGAACTATTATAAGCAGCTACTGGTTTGTGTTTTCAGGGTGAGGATGGATGAAAGAGGCTTACAAATATTTTTTGTTCCTAAATAATACTGTCAAGATTTTTTTGAAACATATTCTTGTTGCATAAGGCAATTCTCTTTCTCATCAGGCAAAGTATGGTTTTAGCAAGTGCTACAAACTGTCATTCTGTCCAACTCAGGCAATAATTGGACAAAGGCAAAACACAGACATGAACCTGATTTTTTTTGTTTCCACTGATATCAGTGTTGATGCAGCACAATATGTATAGCTGGCTTTTCTATAAATGTGTCTTGCTGTGGGATATACTTTCTCACATGTGGGTGTGCATTTATGTCAAAATGGAGAAAAAATATATTTGAATTTAGTCTGTAAAGTCTTCAAAGTTAAATAACCTAAAAATTCCTCTTTGTACAACTACAAGGAAGGAGTACCATATTTCCTTGAACTGAGCATATGGCTGGGCTAAAACAGCGAAATGAGATTCATCACAACAAAACATACCTTCGCCTTCCTTGATTTAATATGGTTACCAGAATTCCCTACAAAGCTTACTCTGATAGTCTCCAGACAGACAACCGTATGTGAAGGGAACATACTATAAAGGTTACATAAACCTGGCATGAAATGTTGCTTGGTGTGGGAAAATTTTTTTCAGATTTATGTTATAACACAATTAACCATTGCAACTTTAAGTAAAATACTTCTGAGATGTTACCTTGGGACTTTTCTGAACACTGTTGCTTTGCAGATATGAGGGATCTTGACAAAAATACAGATGGCATACAAAGAGATGTGTTCAATGGCTTTTCCCCTCAATTTTCAGTGATAGTAAAGGCAGATTTTAATTATGCATTTCCCATTCCTCCTCTCTTGGTGAAGTTAAGGTAGGTCAAGATGTTAAAATGAAACACTGTTTTGATTCAGGGAGGAATACTGCAACTGTGCTCTTGTTTGCTCTACATGTCAACACACCTCAAGGCTTTGCTACGCTGCAGAGTTCTTTATAACCTTCCTGGCATCTCAGCAGTGACTGATTTATAACCAAGTATGAAAGCCATTACAGAGTCTGAAAGTGTCATTTACATTATATAGTAGACTGTCTGGTTTTAGAAAAGGGGCAAATTAATTCCCAGGATGCTCTCTATGACTTTATTATACCAAAAATGTCTTAACAAAAGAAGCAGTCCTCAGCACTGGGCACAGCTAAAACACAACATGACCTGTTTTTTTTGATGTTTGCTGTTCTGTAAGATCCTGATCCAAAGCCCTCTAAAGTTCATGAACATTTTTCCTTTATCTTCAGTGCATTCTGACTGGGTTCTAAGTGTAGAAAATAACTACAAAATTTTTCCTTAAAATAGATTGTTACTGTCCATTAAGTATCTGAAACACATGCTTAGCACATCCCTTGTCCTAAATATAGTAACGTGTCATGTGTCCTTGCATGCTCCAGAGGACTAATCCTTTTCACTTTTAGAACTCTAGTCTCTTTTCTTGCAGGCTGCTTATTTAAGACTTCACTGGGCAAGGTACCTACAACCTCCCTTTTTTGCATTTCTGCCTTTCTGAGATGAAGAAAAAGCTGTATCTTCAGTTTTAACACTGACAACACTGATGTATATCAGTATCTAGACAGCTGGTGGAATTCATTGCCATAAGTTTGGTGGTCAGACTGCTCAATGATTAGAGAGGGAGGGGTATCTGTGAATCAGATATTCAAAAGTTCCATAGGCAAGGTTTAACATTATTGTGAAAATATCTGGTGTGTTGGGAGAGCTGAACTGCAGTGTATCATTTATCTTCTGGGGCAGGTGAAGATTTTCAGCTTCTCTGGGATCAGTCTGATGCACACTGTAGCTATAAGTAAATGCACAGTACTCATAGAAGTAACCAAGAGAAAATGGCTCAGAAAGAGTCAAAAGATAGAGTAAATGTGTAAAGTTACTTCCCCAGGACACTCTTCTAGCCTTTGATGTTTTGCAGCCCAGCCAGAGATGTTGTCTTTGTGTCTAGTAGATGTCAATGAATTTCACTCCCATACACTTGTTCAGTCACATGTGAAACCCAGTTTCACTCCCAACAAACCCAGATACACTAAGTAAACAGTAGAGTCTACAGAAGGGCAATTCAGAGCACCTCAGAAAGCTTCTCTGTCTATCAATTAGTAGAGGGATACTAGGCCTAAATTTAGCATAAATGTAAGTTCCCAGCTTTTTCCAAACATCCTGAACTTGACTCCATTCCATCAAAATCCACAGCAGAGGACAAATAGCAGCTCTGGCTGCTCATGCTTATCTGAAGACAGAGGTCTTCAGGCCTGAAGATCAGTGAAATAGTCTAGTGGGGACAAGAGCATAAATAACCAGATGGGGTCACTGTGGGATGAGATGGGATGGGAAGAAATCTCTTCCTGGTTAGGAGTAATAGCTTGAACATGTCTCGTGAACATGTAGTGTAAGCAGAAGTCCAGGAGTGCTAACATGTGACAGAACTTTCCTACTGTGCTGGCTGTACACGGAAGAAAAATAAGATGACTAAAGTCTGCTTGGTAGCTTGATCCAAAGAGGTTGGCACAATATATGAAAAGGACTGAACATATATTTCTCTGCCCAAAAGACCAAATTTATGTTTTACTCAGGCCCAGACTGAACTGTAAAGCTGATTCTCTGCTAAGAACTGGCCATCCCAGTAGATCAGAAGTTTGTATGCAATGAATGAAAACAGAACTTCCCATTTCTATGCTAACAGTGCATAAATCTAATTACTTGACCAGTTCATCTAATGGATATGTGGAAATGTCAATTTTCTTTTTCTCTGACAGATTTTAGATTTTTCTAAAGAAAAGTCAATCATATTTTTTTTTTTTTTCCAGAACAGCCTGTAAGGAAAAATCAAACAAACCATTAAACCAACAGAAAGGAGCTGAATGGAATTGTTTCAAAAAGCTGAAAATATCTGGTATCCCTCAATACTTAAAAAAAATTATTACAGGGATCTTTGAATCATCCTTCCACAGTACAGCTATTCCAGAACAAATGTCTGCTCATCTCTCCCTTTCAGCTGTTACTGTTTTGATTAGTTACATAGACAATTTGAATGATCACCTGAGCCAAATTTAGTTCAAATGCAGAGGGAATATGTGCTGTGAACATGAGAAGACACAATTTCATTGAACTATCCTGTTTCCAGAGCAATTCCTGCTACAAAAAGTTACAGGGACAAAAAAAGTCTAGCATTTTTCCCTGTGCATTGACAGAGCTCTTTCTGCGGAGACTGATGTTCCTACTGGTTCAACAAACAGGGCATCCTGTTTTGAAGAATTAAGCTGAAGTAGGAAAGAGAGAGGCCTTTTGCCTTTGGCTTAAACATCCCAAGTGATGACTACTCATACTCATCAGGATACTTCCTACTAGGATTAAATTTGTATTTTACAAGAATGATTTTGTTATGAGGCTTCTGGATTAAGAGGGCCAGGGAGATCCAGGAATGCATAAATTTGCTTTGAGAATGATCTCTTAAGAGATTTGTACTTGCATAGTTGAGCCTCCCTGATGCCTTTCTCAGAATCTCTGACCAGGTGTTGGTTAATAACATGCTACTGATGATTTTGCCCTAATTAAAAAAAAAAGCCCTCTTCCTCTGCCAGGAATACCATCTCCCAGTCCAGGCTTACAAGGCTGAAACTTCAAGGGAGAAACATCAAAGCCATTGAAATTCGGTAGCAGCAGTAAACTCTTTCTATCAGCTCTGATCTGGTCTCTCTCACACATTGGGACTACTTACAGGCCATTCAGGCTTTCTCTGAGCTGTGTCTCCACTGCTGCCACTTCTGTTGGCTGCATGCTCATGTGGATTAGCATGCATGTATGCAGGAGTTTTCTTCCATTCTGTTTCTCTGTTTTCCTTCTATTCAGTTTGTATGGGTAAGAATTTGCTAATGATGCCAAGCCAGAAGCTTATGAACCTTTATACATCCTCTGAAGATTTCCAGTCCTCTCTCATTGTTACATTTCCCAACATGTATAATGAATTTTGATGGAGACAAAATTACATTGACCTCAAGTCATTCTGTCTCTATAGAAATGCTCAATACTGCTCAAAACCTCTTTGAAATGCAAAAAGTTCTTTCCACAATATCTTTAGAGAATTGATTTATTTTAATAATAACAGATACTAATATGCACTAAGAGTCAGGTATAGTTGGTCCAAATGATTTTTAGAACATAGACAAATAATTTAAGTAATACCTTGTGATAGTAGTGGCTTTGTGTAAAATTATCGCACATTTGCAGCCTGTCACTAATATTAACTGCTCCCTATCACTGCTCTCCTCTGTTTTCTGAAAAGTAATTGCTACTGTTATCTTAAAGAACAGAATATATTTTGGTATTATTATTTATCATTGTTTTCCTCATAATGCATTTTTTATAAGCTTGATATCTGAAGGATTTTAATACAATGCAAATATATAATTTAAACCACATTCAGAGATGCTATTCTTTTTTGATTTGTTTTCCTACTGAGGAATCCTTGTTTCAGAGCTTTAGTGGGACCTCACTCCATTTCCTAGAGGAAAAGCATCCACATGGTCAAAACCATTACCACAGTTGGCACTGATTGGGAGCCCTTACGAAAGTTTGAGCAGAGACCAAGGTTTAATAAGCAAGGAGTACAAAACACCCCCTCAACACCTTGTGCTGTGCTTCTCCATGGCAGTGTTAGACACATTGTCATGGCAATTGGGAAAGTTTGCACTGCGGTGCTTTACATAATTAAAAGACTTGATTCCCTGGAATTGCTATTCTGGAACCTTGCACTAAACTATTTTCTTAACTTTGTTTCTAAGAGATAAGAAAGAAAGGCAATGTTCTCTTGTTGGAAATAACTGCAATACAATATTCAGCAGCTGCAGTGGATCGGAGACTGCTAATTAAATAATCAATAACACCACTCAGTATTAATTAGTGAGTTTCAACATCTATAGACTAATGAGCCTAATCAAACCTTCGTCAATTCCTGTTGTGACTTTCTTGTATCCTGCAAATTGTCCAGTGTTTTCCTAACTATGAATTCTTTACCTTTTGATTACTTCCCAGTAAAAGATTTTAAACATCGAAGTGTAGTAGATGTTTCAGGAGCACAGTAGACCCCACAAGGATGCTCTTCTGCACAAAACACTCTGCAGGATCCATCTACAACAAGCTCTGCTGCATTGGGTGTGCGAATGGATTTACATGGGACACTATTGGACCTGAAACTTTCTTTTCCCTTTCCCCCATCACTGAGCGTTGCTTCTTGTTGCATGAAAAAGAAATACCATTGCTCCTGTAGAGACATCAGTCAAGTCACAAGATGGAGTATGGCATGTCTAATACTTCCTGAATAGAGTCAAAAGCAGAGTACAAGGGCAGGAAGCTGCAACCAGCAGTCCTCCACTGTGGTGTGGGAGGGCTGACTGGGGAGAGTAGTGGAGTATTTAGAGTGTATTTTACAAGAAATAATGAGTGTAACTGACTGGCTGGGAGATATTGTTGGCTTTGTTGGCTGTATAAATATGCTTTTTTAAGCAGCAATTCAAGTGCAAGCTTTTTAAAAGCATGTCTATTCTTGGTTTTGTTTGTGCATGTGTGTGGCTAATCGCTCTTGGCAGACAGAAAAGGAAGCAGAAGAGCCATATAAGATAAGTCCTGGAGTTCCCAGCCACCACACAACCTGCTATTCTTGTCTCAGGGATGTGGCATCCTCACTCTCTGGACAAGACAGGGGCTTGGCTCCCTTCAACAACAGCGTCTCCGAGCTCCCAATTTTCTCCCACATCCTATTACACTGCCGTTTGCCCACAGAGACTGCTTGACTCTTAGTTATTTGTGTAGTCACAGAATTTAGACACAGGCCCTGCTTCCAAAAGGATCAGATCCCAAGCAGTCTCCTATACATGAGTAAACAAAGAGCCTAGGAACAGAAGGAGAAAGACAGCAGTTACTAAATTGGTAACAAAACCTGGTCATATAAGTAGCTTTGGTTAGGATATTTTTAAAGCTATTAATAAATTAGGCATTTCTTTATTACAGTGGTTCTGTCATTTTACCTTCTTTAACCACTATTTCCATTCTTCCAGGGGTGTATCTGTGTACTTTAATGAATGCGTTGTAACAAAACACACAATAGAACATTTTTCCCCTTAACAATACGAAGAACAATGTACGGAATAATATCTGATCATTTTTCTCCCTGTGCATACATTCATACCTCCCACATGAGTTGGCTGAAGTGGGTGCAGGATATTTAGCTATCATCAGGTACATTAAACCTAGTTGGGACTCACGCACTGCGCTCATGGTGAGCCACGCTGATTCACCAGTACTACACATCAGCTGGCATTTGCCTTGCCTGGGTTGGTCTGTGAGGGAGATTTGGGGAGGGAAGTGCAGACACAGGCTTTGTTTGGAGGAACTTTTTATTCTTGCCAGCTCTTTCCAGGGTTTTGATTTTTGTCTTTGATTCCATGGCACTGGTGCTGGATATTAATACAGAGACAAGAAAACACCAGCTCTTTGCATCAAATCCAATCAATTATGATTGGGTTCATGACAAGGGTCATGAAGATCATGAGGAAAGTTGGGGTGGGTATAGAGGAAGGGGTTTAAACTAAAAGAAGGTAGATTCAGACTAGATATAAGGAAGACATTTTTTACAGTGAGGGTGGTAAAACATTAGAACAGGTTGCCCAGAGAGGTGGTAGATGCCCCGTCCCTGGAAACATTCAAGGTCAGGTTGGATGGGGCTTTGAGCAACCTGATCTAGCTGAAGATGTCCCTGGTCATTGCAGCAGGGTGGGACTAGATGACCTTTAAAGGTCCCTTCCAACCCAAACTATTCTATGATTCTATGATTTTCATTTTTGCAGCTATTTCTAGTTTCTCTTAGTTACTTGTAGTAACCATGGCAGGTGGTAAGTCTTTTAACTCTGCTTTGTCTTTAACAATAGTAATCATACATAAAATGCTGTGGTTCTTCTACAGCAATATAACAATCAATCCAATAAAGTGTAAAATCAATGTTATAAAACCACATACTGTTCCAAATAAAGTTAATTGCAGAAGTGCTTTCTGCTGATTAAACATAGCTACTAACTCTTGGGCCCTACACATACACAAATAAAGATAATCTTGGCACAGTACCAGTAACAGAGCTTAAGAAGTTTGCTTCAAAAATAATTTTTCTCTTGCCAAACAGATCCTTGACTATATCTTGTGACACTGTGTCATGAAATTGGATGAAGAAAAACTAGAACTTCTTTAAATCATCCCCTCCGCTTGTGACAGAGATCAGCCAAGAGGCAAAAAGCTGCATCAGGTGGAATGCACCTCTGCTTGCAGACAATAGGGCCCTACTGAGTCCAGCCTTACATTTCCTGCATGTTGCAGTGTGCAATTGCCAGGCAGCTGCCATAGGTGAGAGTAGGTCTGATGCTGCCCTAAACATATGCCCAAAATACCTAAATCTTTTCAGATTGTTCTCAAGATCTCCAGGACTATATGTATGCTCTTTAACCATTTTTGTTCTGTGCAGCCCCTCCAGCCTTAATCTATTTATTGTCAGGCCCTGCAGCAAAATTGGTTAGGAATTGTCTCAGTGCTGTTTCTCCTGACCAGCTAACTTCAGTGATGTGAACATTTTCAGCCTCTTGCTTCTGGCATATCCACTTGGGCAGCCCAGTCCTGCTGGAGCTCTCCAGGCTGCTTGCTCTCCTGGCAGTAAATATACTGCTGCTCCCATGCAGCTCAGGAGCACTGGATTTGTTACTACAAATACTACCTTGACATTTTTCCTAAACAATTCCACTCTGTGTCCTCTTTTTCTGAAAAAAATCTATCCCACTGAAATCGAAAAAATTGGACTAAACAGAACAGACTACATTAAATTGACACCATGCAAACTTTTAGGACACACAGGGAAAGAAAGGTGATTTTAAGTGAGAGGTGCTCAATCCAAAATTCATTGTACTGTGACCACTGCTTATAGAAGTACAACAGCCCAGGTACTGAAGATAGATAATCATAAATCAAAATTTTGGCAATCAGGCAAACAGCAGGAATGCAGTACAATACAATTTGATTTGTACAATATCAAAAGCAGGAAACCTGGATTGTTCTGTAGTCCACCATCATCATAGTAAAATGAACTGGATACTATGTTTTCGCTAACAATGTTTTAAATAACAAAATACCAAAATATCTGAGAGGAAGTTATCAATGCATGCTACTCAGACAGTATATGGCAATAGTGGGAACACTTGCTGTTCTGGCTACCTCCTGCTCTGTCCTCATGGTTGGTGCAAACTCCATCCTCCTTTCTTGTCCTGTCTGGCTGACTGTTGCAGTTCCACACAAGTATTTGCAAACCCAAGTGAAATAGCAAATCCAGAACTGGCATCATGAGCGTGACAGTAGGACTGCAGATAAAAAGTGGGTTGCTTCCAAAGTGGGTTTTGTGTGTATGCAGTTGCATACCCATATATTGGATACAAGGTGAGAAATTCAGGCAACAGGTAAGAGCTGCCTAGCTGTGATCTTCCAAACAATGGCATGTTAAATGGATTAATGAAAAAATGGCAGATATTGCCGAGCTTAGATGTTCAGGATAACAATTCAAGTGGTTATTCCTTCCAGGGAAAATCAAATTTCCCTGCAGA
Source organism: Strix uralensis (assembly GCF_047716275.1). NCBI lineage: Eukaryota > Metazoa > Chordata > Aves > Strigiformes > Strigidae > Strix > Strix uralensis. Next base: position 62,426,347 of record NC_133974.1, read on the forward strand.
GATGGTAAAACTGGTAACTTCAGATCATATTCCTGACCCAGCAAAAATGGTAGAGAGTGCTTGTGACAGTGCTTCCTGCTGAGCTGCAGTAAAATTGCAAACATCTCATAAGTAAAAATCCCTGACTTGCATCAGAAATAGCATGGCCAGCAGGGACAGGGAAGTGATCTTATCCCTGTACTCGGCACTGGTGAGGCTGCACCTTGATTACTGTGTTCAGTTTTGGGCCCCTCACTGCAAAAAGGACATTGAATTACTCGAGCGTGTCCAGAGAAGGGCAAGGAAGCTGGTGAAGTGTCTGGAGCACATGTTGTACAAGAAGCGGCTGAGGGAACTGGGGTTGTTTAGTCTGGAGAAGAGGAGGCTGAGGGGAGACCTCATCGCCCTCTACAGCTACCTGAAAGGAGGTTGCAGAGAGCTGGGGATGAGTCTCTTTAACTAAGTAATAAGCAATAGGACAAGAGGGAATGGCCTCTAGTTGCGCCAGGGAAGATTTAGACTAGATATTAGGAAGCATTTCTTTACAGAACGGGTTGTTAGGCATTGGAATGGGCTGCCCAGGGAGGTGGTGGAGTCCCCATCCCTGGAGGTGTTTAAGAGTCGGGTTGACATAGCGCTTAGGGATATGGTGTAGTTGGGAACTGTCAGTGTTAGGTTAACGGTTGGACTGGATGATCTTCAAGGTCTTTTCCAACCTAGACGATTCTGTGATTCTGTGAAAACCGATCACAAACCATGTATCGTGGTCTGCAGCTCCTTCAAAACTGCTGTTCCTGCATGTAGGCTTCCTAGACTTGCTAGGTCTGAGATGTTTGGGAGTGCTTAGGATTTAGCTGTTCCAAGCAAGAACAACCTGATCTGGCTCTAACTCTCTGTGCTGCCAGGAGTGGTGGTTGTTAGGGGATCTCTTGTATCATTAAATGCTTATTAAGGTTATGGTCACTTGGCAACTCTTTTCTTCTCCCAGCTCTCTTTTCTTGTGTCCCTCCAGCAGCAGAGCTACGATACAAATATTAGCAAGTATGAAGAAACAGTCTTGTAAGAACAAAGCTAAACTAATTTATTGAGACTGTATCTGTGAAATTGCTTTCCAAAGCAGGTTAGCAGCCTTGACAATTCCCAAACATGTGATGACTGACTTAATCGGAACTGAAAGGCATATCCTATGAGACACATTCGGCATTAGGATTCATTTTCCTCCAGTTCTTCCCCCAAGAATATCTGTTAAATTTTCCAAGAATAAACACATTGTGTTTCTTGTCTTTTGGAGGTGGGAAGTGAAGAAAGGGTCTGAGGATTTAGGATTACTCCTCTACTAGATTTAGGATTATGATTTGTTCATCCTTTACAAATTGATTTATTCTTTGAAAGGAAAGGAGAAAACTCCCAAGTCAAATTAGACATTATTTTATCCTGGAGAATATTACACTACTGATGTGATGAGTGCCTGAAGATAGCTGGAAAATATACAGTTATTGAAAGTGTTATAAGCACATAAATAAAATGCCAATCTGCTTGGTGACAAAGCTTGTGCTTGGATTTGCAGCCATGTTTGACTGTGGGAATTCCAGGGTGGCTGGGAGGGAAGGAGGCGTTGATGTCTTTTTGTAGTTCTCCACTGAGTACCAAATATGAGAAACATAAACATTAAACAGTAAATCAAATGTTGAAAAAATAAATAAATACAGAACAGATGGGCAAAAGATGTGTCCAGCTGGCTCATGACACTCATTTTTTCTCATTTGAGCAATAGTTGCATGCAGAGCAGGTTGGGTATTGTGCTGAAACTGTATTTTCCAATGTCACACTGCATCCACTTTCTCCCACAGGCTTTTTAGAAAAATCAGAGGTTTCTCCAATAAGATGCTCGCAGTCAAATAGATAGGGCCTTTCCCACATCTCACTTGCTTATGAGAAAGATAAGTATCAGGGCCCATTGCACCATTGGTGACTTGCACATGTCATCATCATCATTGTCATCATCATTTGTGGGCTGCACAACTGTGCCCTGTATCATGAGCCTATTGACAGTTCATGTGTTCTGCAAACCCATGGTCACGTGCACACCCTCAGCTTTCAGTAGACATCACATGGATCTTCTCTCGACACATTAGCAGGCAAACACACTAACCAGGTGGCTGCTGGGGCATCTCTTTGAAGATGAGTCTCCTTCTCTCTCCTTTAAAACTGTTGATGGTGCATGCGTTTTGAGGGTTAGAGAGTTCTTAGGGCAACACCTTCAGAAGAACGCCATGGCTTTGATGAAGCCTTGAACTAAAAACAGTATTTCAAGTTCTGAAGTATAAATACTGTGAATCAAAGTATTTAGACTATTTCTGTGGCAGATTTCACAGCAGTATGCAGGAGGGCAAAGAACTAGTTTAGAAAGACCTGCTATTTCTAGTTTGTGGTACTGTATAGACCACTACCAATTATAATTCCACCTAATTTTTTTAGCTAATTTTCAAAAAGCAAAATGGTATAAAGGCAAGATTCTCATTCCAAATGCAGCTAAGTAAATATGGTGCAACTGATACTAACATTTGGCCTAGCAGTCCCAGGAATGAATGGGATGGTCCCAGTAAGCATATGACCTGATTTATTGACCCCAAGTACAATCGCTAAGAAACAATTTGTTCTGATGAAACCTTTTCCTGTGTGTAGAGGAAGGGAAGACAAACACTCTAATTATTCTCATGACATTTGAAAATGTCAATCTATATTTTTTTCTCAAGGAGGATACAACACGATGTACCTGCAGAGATGCCTTCCAACTGGAATTATTCTATGATATCATGATCTGCACATTAACAAAGATCCTGGGGTATGAAATTAGAAAAATGTGAGGTTGATAGTAAGAAAACACAACTACAGGGCAAGAATTGCCCACTGCAGTGCCCACCCCTGACTTGCTTACTTCCTTCATCTGTCACCTTAATATAAAATGTGATTTGTGTTTGGCTTGATCAACAACTGAAAAGTATGATCTTTATCAAAAGTATTAATTGATTAGTCTCCTATTAAATTAACACCTGAAAGACAGATATGTTGAGAGATAAACAATTGTAGAGAAAGATTTAGGCAGACATGGCACATATGACTTCAGAGGAAGTATAACGAAGTCACTGAAAATACAGATGTAAACAGACCACAGGGGATGTGTCCAGCTTGGCTTCAAGCCACTCTCTGCACTGGTGAGGAAGCACTCCTAAAACCACTTCCTCCTTGCCATCTCCACCAAGTGTGAATATACAGCAGGTGACTCATGCAAAAACCACTGCTTTTGACTTCATAAATACCCCTTTTGGCCTCTTTCCTATGAGCTGAAACTGACTCAACCTTCAGTGGCCTGTGGTGAAGTCAAACCAGCACTCCAAGATGAGGAGCGTTCAGCCCACAGTCTATGATTCAATCCAGCCCTTGAGAAAATTCTTCATCTGGCCCATTGGTCCTTCTTCTGGCTGCCTCCTTTAGATGCTCAGCTTCAGGCAGGATGAATTAATCTAGCAGATGTAACACCTTGCTCCTGATCACCGTTTTTCCTCAGCAGCCTTTCCTGTAACACACTGGGGTGTGTATGTGGGACAGGGGCTACACAGCCTGTGTGAAGCTATGCATCCCTATGCTAAATCCCCAGAGTTTCCCCACCTGATCATCTGTTCCTGCACCTCTACTTTTTACTGGGAATCCTGTCAATACCTGTCTCTAACTGACCAGCTAACAGACCCATCTTAGTCTACGCTAAGCACAAAGCTTTCATTTTTCCTCTAAACATTGCATATGTTTTGGTGGCATTCAGAGAATAAAAATAGGTAGAGATGATGCTCTAACCCTCTGAAGAAAATCTATGTAGGGAAGGGAAAAAAAACCAAAACAAAGAAAACAAGATGATGTACAAATGCACAAAGTCAAAATGAGTCATCACTTATTTTTCTTGCTGATAAAAATAGTGCTTCCAAGATTTATGACTGCACACAGAAAGTGATTTCATGCTTACAGGGTTCTGTCTGCTCTCCAAAAAATTCTTAGTAATAAATCCGCAACTTCAGTTTTGGGATTTACTTTGCACTCTGAATCAAACTGTGCTCAGCTTTTCTTTCTGAGTTTATGCTTTACAGTCACACTGAGCAACTGGTCATTCAAAAAAAAAAAAAAAATTGAAAATATCAGTTACTCTACAAAAGGGGTACGAAAAAACAACTAGGCATTATTTTGAAAAATCTATTTCCTGTCAATTTCTAGTTCAAAAGGCTATGTAAAAATTACTTTTCTATTATATTTATGGACAAAATCATGGTGTCTTATATTTACTTCTAAACCTACAGAAATAAATGCTGCTTCATAGAATAAAGTTTATTTTCCTGTTTGAGGTATCAACTTTTCCACTTCTGTTTTGCTTTGAAACATTCACATCTGTTTGTTTCATATTTTCTCAGGCTGTTCCAACTACATTTTTCAAAACTTCTACTGCCAGAATATCTGGGAACATCATCTTGCATTGACATAAGCTTCTTTCACTCTATAGTCTCATCATCAGAAGATATTGGCAAGACAAGTCGAATGATCCTCTGTGCAATTCTTGGAGAGATACATTTTCTCCTAGCAGGGTAAGCTCACTTCTGTCTGTGACGATGCCTGCTATGCAGCACAGGTCTCTGCTGCCTCTGTTAGCCATTGCAATGGAGAAGATCACATTCTTCCAGGTTCACTATGTTAATTGTACGTTACCCGATGTTCTGTATCAGAAATTTGGGTTGTGTGGTCTCCCTCATATTTCCCAGTGGTGTGTTGGAAAAGGTGGATGACTCCTGGAGGAGGGCTCGCTGTGAGGGTCTTGCCAGGCAGCTGGGATCCCTACAGGGAAGAGCTATGGGCCTCTCAGGTCATTGTAGGTGGGGAACTTCCTGGTGAATCTGTTCAGAGATTCATCAAAAGGAAATGGTGTAACCTTGTCCAGAACAGTAATATTAGTGTAAGCATGGTGATCCAGAGCAGTTTCAGGCACAGAGACAGGATTGCCTTCTGAAAGACAACCGATGATAGAGGGAGAAATGAGTGTAAAGTGGAGGACAGCTTCCCTGGTTTCCCTGGCCATTGATATCCATAGGCTGCAGTAAGTACACAGTGAGATGAACACTAAACAGGCACCTAATCTGAGTCTGAGTTATCACATCTCATGGATAGCCTTTTCCATGGATTAACCAGTCCTTTGAATTAAGAGGTACTAGCAGTGCTACAAGTATGTCCTTTGTATCCCCACTGGAAAGTTCCCTCATTGCAAGGGTCCAGGTTTCACATGGATTAGGCAATGCTCAGGCAGCAAAATCTTTTAGGCTCAGATTATGTTTTGCTAGATTCAGTCCCACTGCCATATCCCAGCACCTGGGGGGACCTGGAGGTGACAGAGGTCACCATCTGAACAGCCACTTCTACTGCTCACCTGTGTGTTGTGGAACAATACAGTGTTTCCCTCTGGAAAGTATTTTGAGACAGAGTCTGCTTATTGGTGGAGTTAGCTTGCCTCATGATAAAAATTCCTGTGATGAACTTCTCACTGATCACTTGATGAGGACTCTGTTTCCTGCAGAAGAGTCCACCTAGAAGGAGATTCATGCAGCATGATGTCATGGCACCAGGCTTCAGAACAGAATTACAGCAATAACATGGTAGTCATTACATGCAATGCTCAAAATGCTTTGGTGTCATGTAATTACAGCGTGGAACGGTCAAATAGTTTAATGCTGTAATTCCAGTCATTTTGTGAAGTGACTGGCATTTGTAATCAATTGTCAACATATGTAGTATAGGCACACTGCAAACACGATCATTTCATGAAATTGATGTTCCACTCAGTGCAGGCGAGCCTGATCATTCCCATGGGCTGCAAGCAGACGATTCCCTACTGTTCCTGTAGATACCACCCATACTGCCACTGAACAAAATGTGGGCCCTCCATAAGAGCCCAGGCTAACTGGTGGTGCTACAGGTTTGTTCCACTTCCAATGACTTAAAACTAGGGTCTTCCCCCAGAGTCCTCATGAGGCTGGGACTCACCAGTACTGACTCATCATCCTTCCTCTTAAAAACACAAAGAAAACTTATGTATGCTTACATGCTAATTAGCAAGCAGAGGTTTTTGTGGTCACAGCAAGCTGCAGACACCTGGCCTTTCCTGTGGCCACAGAGATCTGTGTTATAACAGAATGGCCTGTGTTCAGTGACAGTTTTGGTATCAGAGTGTGTCAGTACTGGTGACTCTTAGCTTGAAGACTTCTAGGTCTTCCTCCAGATAAGGTAAAAGAGATTTCGCCACTTGGAAGCACTTACAGTGAGAATGCATATATGATCAAACACCCACAGAGAGGAATTCTGTTCTCTGCCATTAACATGTTTCAAGATACACTTTCATCACTGAACCTCCTCTTTCTCTCTGTTGGTGTGCCTATTCCTTGACAGCATCCTGAAGTACCCATTCAAGATAATGAAGCATCATCATGGGGAAAGATTGAGAACGATCAACAGACAAGGTGCTGTGAAAAATAAAGTGCTGCCTGGGCTATGCTCTGGGAATGAGCTTAAGTTCCCTGCAGCCAGATGCATTAAGACTTGTGGGTTTTCCGTGGAGTACAGAATCCTCAAGTACACAAGAACATAATTTTTATTCATATAAAACCTCTGAGTCAGAAATTGGATCAAATCCTCAGTGATCGGTGCTCTTCAGTACAGAACCTTCTGTGTATATGATGCTATGTGACGGGGGCAGGATGACTTTTTTGCTCATCTATTTGACTTACCTGTCAGTGATGGTTTTACTCTGGTCAGCTGCAAAAAAATTTAGACACAACATAACATAATAAGGCACATACAGAGTTACTACCTTCTTCTTCATTTTGTGAAACAGGTGATAACAATTTAAAATCAGTCTATCCCAATTTGAGCTACTGTAACTGCATTTGAATAGAAACCTAAATACTGGAAGAATTCCTCAAACTTGGATCTGTATTAGTAGTCCTCAACAAGACAGTCATTTAGAAGAATTCAGGAGCCTAACTGAAGATTTCTAAAGTTTAACTGACATTAGGACTAAGATAATATAGATACTATGATGCCGGTGGCATTTTTTTTCTTCTTACAGTGCCAGTCCTACAGTGGTTAAAGGAAGGAAAAAGAATATTGGAAGAATAAAACATTCACTGGTATGACAAACTTAAAAGATTTTTTTTCCCCACAGATTTAAGCAGATCTCATACAGTGCATAAAGGAGATTTTTCTATGTACAAGGTAGTTCACATATGCATATACTGGAAAAGTCATAACTTGGAATGGTGACAGGAGATTTCACCTTATTTTACTATTGTAAAATGAAAGAGATATGAAAAGCCACGTTGCTATTATACTTGTGATAAGGCTTTGCAGTTCTTTAAAATGAAAAGTACTGAGGAAAAGTTATGTCATTTATATTAACCATGATAAAAACCATAACATAAAAAAGAAGTTATTTGTTTACTGTATTAAACACTAACCAGCATAACCAGCTGCATGTTTTAAATCACAAGGTAATTCTGAGCATTTAAATAAATGGGATCTGATTAAATCTACAAACCCAAGAAATCAAAAGTAATGAATGAAAAGTAATCAGCAACTCATTTCCCTGTGTTTAAATATTAGAGCAATACAGTCTAAGAAACTGAATCATTCAATAAAGTGTATTTAATCTCATGGTACTGAGCCTGAGATGTACAATTACCATAAACACCCAAAATAATTGAACATTTAAAGAATACACCTTGTGAAGGATCATCTATTGTAAATATACCTTCAGCTAGGTGGTATGCATTAGATGTATAGAATTTCCTTCAGCTGATAGAAAACATGACCCCCACAGATTGCTATGCTATTAAGTACACAAAAAGGCAAAGCCTCCCTAGTATTCTTTCATATACTATATAGCTCAGTCTTTTCACAGTTTATTTGAAGGCAAACCCCCGTTTTCAATCATTTCTTTAGTTACAGAATTGTCTCACATAGCTCCAAGTTTATGCTTAACATAGTAGGTGCTGTTGTGGTTAACAGAAAGAAAGAGGTTACAAGAGGAGGTGGTGAAAAACTGACTACGTGCTGGACCTCTGCAGGCTGTGCCAGACCGTGCGGGCACTCTGGGCCCGACAGCATGTGCATTTCAAAAGTTGTGTTAGATTGCAATTTGATGTATTTTGAATTTACATGTTTTACCATTTTTCAGCTACTTCCTCACCAGCTGCCATCACCTCAGGCAGAGAATTTCTGCTTTTGTAAGCAACTGTGTGCTGTCCTGAGCAGTCTTGTGTGACCTCTTGCCAGCCTTCCTTATTTCCTTCTCTGGAACAAACCTCCTCCCCGGCATAAAAACTGAGTCATGAGGATGCAGAGAGATCAAATCTGGCCAAATCTTCTGGTCCACTCTCTAATTTTCTTGTTGCTGACAGGTTTCTGTGCACTTATCTCAGACATTTTTATTCCACCTCATGCTTATTGCTTTCAAGCCTTGTGCCCTGATGAGTAAGCACTCTTAACTTTTCCTTACAAATCCTGGAAGCAATCGTGAGGGTGGAATGGAAGCAAAGCCAGTGGTGGTAAATCCAAAGTTGGTGAAAGAGCCTGAAGTGTTCAAGGGTTTGAAAACAAGTGTTTGTAGTCAAAGATTCAACCACGACCTATCTGAATCTTCAGTCACATCAAAACCAGGAAATATTTACAGAAAATCTTTAAGCCATCTCAAAAAAGAATATTTAAGAACACCGAGAGCTTACAGGACAGGGGAAAGGACTGATATGAAAAATGGGACACCAGGCCAAATGCTGGGTGAATAAGGGGAATGGGAATGACACAGTCTGAGGTGGAAATAAGACTGATTTTAGGTCAGGGAACCCATAAAGTCTACAGACTATTGGGTTGTGAAAGCATATATCCAGTTGCAAATGCTTTTACTTAGTTTGCTAGACTAAGATATTACGAGATTTTAGCCCAAGAACCATTTTGGGAGAGTCTCCTAATGCATAAAATACCTAAGTGTATCTAGCTTTAAGATGGCACTTAAACAGTTATTAAAAGAGTGTGTGATGTGATTGCTTGAGACTGCAGACAAAGCAGAGGACAGGCCTCGATGAATCAGGAGGTCTGTTTCATCTTTGTAATCCCACAGGAAATCTTCTCTGAAATAGATCTAATGTTTTGAAATTATGCATTTAGAGAAATCTACAAGGTTGAAATCCTTCCTCTAAAAGGAGTTTTTCCTGCTGTTCTTTTGGGATGACAAAAGGAGCAGCAGAGACAACTCTGCAGAGCAATATTGTCTGCACCTCGGAGGTGCACAGCCAGGTCCCTGCTTATCTCTGGGCTTTACCAGTCTCTGATAAAAGTGTATGAGCGTCCTGTCCTTAAAAGCAGAGATCCTGGCAACTTATCCTAGCAATCATGTACAAGCATAGTCTTAGTCCCTTACTGCAAATTCTAGTCTTTGGTAAGTCTGTGATATGTAGGTGACAATAAAAATTCCTTCTTATTTTTCTTTGTTCTTTTTACATAAACTGAGAAGGCTGATGCAATTATACTGATGAACATTGGTAAAGAATAATAATTAGGGATGCAGGAGAGATCTGGTTGTTATCATTGGTGACACAGCTTAAAAGAAAATCTGCTTTTTTTTTTTCAGTTTCTCATTAAGAAGCTGTTCAACCAAAAGTGGCATTCTAGAGACATTGTACTTTTACAGGTGTTTGCTGTACATAGTAGATTTTAGAATCACATCAGCTAAACAAAATAAGTTTTAAAATCACGTCAACATGAAACCAGAGATAAACTAGTGTCGTGGCCAGCAGCCAAAAACACCACGCAGCCACTCGCTAACCCTAATCATTCTTGGTTTCCATTTTGCCTCTCCTGGAAGTTGGAATGCAGATGATGGAAGCTCAAGGTGTCAGAGCCTGTGATAAGAAGGTTTAGTACATACACACAAGTAGGCACACACAAGCACAAATATACACATGCACACACATATGCCCCAGTTTGCATGGGATTCACAGCAGTCAGCAAAGAAGTACTGAATTTCCTCCCACTTCTTCAGCACTGTTTCACAGACAAAAATAGCAGACTTACAGAAAACATTAATTTTGAAAAAAAAAAAAAAAAAAGTGAGTGTAATGCACTAACATAGGACTCTCAGTGTATTTTATAAAATGCAGAAAAGAGTTTATAGGTTTTTAATAAAATGTAGATTTTAAAAGAGGAAAAAAGAAAGAAAATGACCACAAGGTTAAATTTGTCAAAGTTCAACTAATTATCTGGCTGGTTTAGGTTTAACTAGTGTGCCTCTGGGACTACAGTATATTATCCAAACTGTAAATCCTATAGATTGCCACAATAAACTTCAACAGAAAAGCCTTTCAGCTGGCATTTTCACACTCCCCCCTTTTATTTCAGCTGAATCTGTGTGGCACTCTAGAAAAAGGGATAAGAACATGCATGATTTTGATTTTTGGTATGGGTCAAACTGCTCTTCCAACCAAGGAATAGCAAAGAGAATCATTATGGTTTTGTTTGGAGAATGGGGGCATTCAAGTCAGTTTTGTTTTATCTGACATTTTTATGCTTCTTTACTATCACTGATCACTATCACAATTCTGTATTCATGAATTCATTACCTTCTTGAAAGGTTTTGGTATTATACATTCTGTTTTCTCCCTCTTTAAATCTTAGTGCTTGCTCAGTCACTACCCATCCCCAGATAGTCTAAATACTAAATAGTGCCACAAAACTTGCACTGGAAGGCTTTGATTAGTTAAGAAGGGAGGGCAACAGAAGAAGAGTTGCAGATCTAGTTGCCTGGGTGCATTTGCTGGACATAGGAAGCAGCAGTGGCTGTAATGGCTTTTGTCTGGGTCTTCTCTTCATCAAGTTCACAGCTTGCTCACAGCACCACCTTGACATTTATCTTTGGGAGTTGTTGCTGAGCTGCATCTGATGGTTTGAATGAGGTTCAGAGACTAGCACTTTTATTCTAAGTTGCCTGAGACAGCAGAAGCCTACTTGGGATTGTGAAACTGTTCTACGTAAGCCAGTCTGAAAAATCAAATGAGTGGACCACCTATGTTACAAGAGCAATGTTGAAATGTCTTCAAGATTATGAAAAGTAATCAAAATCTGAAAGATTCTAGAAATGGGAGAAATCTTGTGGCTGATATCACCAGACTGTATTTGAAACAATTTTAACCAGATCATACTGTTGTGCTTGAATGTTGTTTACCTGATGGTCACCAAATAGGAGAAGGGAAGACTGGAGGCATCAACCTTTCTTTCCACTGCTCCCCATGTCTACTCCACTTCTCATACTAGGGTTTTTAGTAATGTTGTTTGGCTCAGTGTTGTGATGCTGTGGCCAGAAAGGCAACCTGAAAACTAAGCATGAACATGACAGCACTGCTAAAAGGCTTTCCTGTTTCAGAATAATTTGCAAGTGTGCTGGGTTTCTGTGGCAGGGTTTTTGGTAGCAGGGGAGGAGGTTACAGTGGTGGCCTCTGTAAGAGGCTTCTTGAAATCTCCCCCAGCTCCAAGTCAGACCCACCTCTGGCCAAAGCCGAGCCAATTAGCAATGGTGTGATAACGTATTTAAGAAAGGGAACCTGAGAGTGGTTGGGGACTTACCAGAAGGACACCTATACAAACACTAAGGTCAGTGGAAGGAAGGAGGGGGAAGGGGGGGAAGTGCTTCAGAGCAGGAACTCCTCCTGTATCCCATGGTGAGACGGCAGGGCCACCCCTCTGCCACCCATGGAGGTCACTGGAGGAGCAGAGATTCGCCTGCAGCCTGTGAAGGACCCCTAGGACTCTGTGGGAAGAATAAGCACCCACTGTTGTAGTTTGGTGCTGGGAGGACTGCAACACATGGAGGTGACCCATGCTGAGGCATCTCGAGAAGAATGCATCTTGTGGGGAGGATTCATGACAGAGAAAGTTTGTGGAGGACTGTCTCCCATGAGAGGGACACCATGTGGAGCAGGGGAAAGAATGCAGAAGAGTGTTTCCCTCCTGCCTTGGAGGAAGAAGCAGCAGACTGACTGCACCCCCCATCCCCTGCCCCTGTGTCACTGGGGGAAGAGGTAGAAATATCGGGAACAAAACTGAGCCCAGGAAGAAGGGAGTGGTGGGAAAAGTCGTTTAAGATATGGTAACACTTCCCACTGTCCCATTCTGTCTGTTAAGTGAGGGTTTTTTAGTGTTTGAATTAAAGTGATGTTCTTTTCTTCCCCTAACGAGCATGTCTTTTGCCTGTGACTGTTAATGGGTGAGCAACCCCTCCCTGTCCTTACCTCAATTCCTGGGCCTTTTGATTCATTTTCTCCTTCCCAGTGCTGGGGGGGAAGGGGTGAGTGAATGGCTGCATGGTGCTCAGTTGCCCTCTGGGTTCAAACCATGACACCAAGGGAGTGCAATACCTTGGTGATGTCCTTGCAAATCCTCCCATACAATATTTCACATAGCTCAGATGGAAAGGAAAAGTGAAAACTATTAAAATGAGAGAAATCTGTATTTAAATGCTTCATCAGTGTTTTCTCCCTTCTTCTGTTCTTATCTTCAATGAAAATTAAGGTTTTGATAATGGTTGTTATAAAGAAAGTTGCTCTTTATATGTTGGTGTAGAACGTTGATCACATTTTAATGCTACAAGTGAAAAAAGACCCTTTTTCCTCATCATCTTCTTTGGTGAATGTGGGTGCAGAAACGTCCTCCTTTTCCTTGTTGAACTATGTATTATAGCCACATTTGATCACTGAGGGGTCCAGTTTCTAAACTCTCATTACAGTTCCTCAGCTGTGCCACAGCCTTTGGATGGGACAAACAACTATTACTACAATTACTGGTGCAAAAGTAGCACAAAAAAATACAATTCTGAGTATAACCAAACATTGTATTACCATGTCATACAAATTGTAGAGATTTAAAAAAATAAAGAGAATTTTAAATATGAGAAGAAATTCTCGCACTGCTGTAATTGTTACTTGAGCATGAACAGTAACATTGACGTAATAAGAAAGATTGAAGAAGTCAGCTAGACAGACCTGATGGGTTTCAGCATGAATTTATATTTACTGGATGCATCTTCCTGATTTACCTTAAGCAGGAGATCAGCATAATCATGGTATCTCCTGGTGCTAAAAGCGATGACTTTGTGAAACTTCAGATGACATGTTTGAATGTGTATCAGAACCTTCATGCAAGCCTTTTAAAATTTGCTGATCAACAAACTGGAAGAAAAAATTTAACAATTGCAGCCTAGAGTAATTCTCCATGACATTTTAAAAACCATATTTCCACTTCTGTTTATTGAAAAAAGTTCATTCAGAGACTTACATGTTTCAACAGCTAGAGACAAGCATTTTACTCTGGTTATTGCTGATGAGGGAAAAGCGTTTTTTACCTGCACTTTCTCCTTCTGCATCCAGTGCTGAATTTATAATGAGATGTTGAGAGGAAAGAGTAGGAAGGAGAGTGCTTTCTGACAGTCTGGGTACCAGAAAAGAAACTGTCAGCTCACTAAACACTAGTTTGGACACAACATTTAGACTGCTATAGCTGAGCTAGAAAAGATGATATATAATCTGCCAACGCCCATTATGTCAGAGGGGTGCATGGCCGAAAGGGAGTGGGATGTGCCACCAGCAGAGGAGCTGCTGCAGTGAGGGATAGCAGGGACACTCGGGGTGCAGGGGCAGGCATGGGGTGTTCTCCTGTGAGAGGAGAGCTTGCACTGTGTGCCGTTCCTCCCTTCTGCAGCGCCGTTTGTTTTTGTTTTGCTTGCAATGTATAAATTGCATGTATGCGTTGCTCTAATGTATTAGTCTCTGCTCGTTGAACATAAATGTCTCTGCCTGTTGCATTTATCTGTTTAATAGTTAGAGAGTCTGTAGAAGATGTGCTGTACAAGTCACACAACTTTTCCCAACACCCTTTGACAAAAAAAGCTGAAAAAAAAAAATAGGAAGAGAGCAGGGCAAATCAAAAGGCACGTTGGATGGTCTATATCCCCCAGTACAGAATTACATAGAAATGCCCAGATGATTCCAGAAAATACTTCTGTTCAAACAGAAACTAAAAATGGAGAGGCCTGAAGACCCTAATATTATAGACTAAAAAGTTGCTTCTAGAAGTAACTTAGACTATGTGAAACTGAGGGTTAAAGTAGCTATGAGGAATTGACTAAAAAAAGTTTGTGATATCGCTATCCATTTAATCAACAGTTTCAGCTGTAATAGAGACACATCCTGTGTGTCTTTAAAAGCTCATATTAAAAATTTTCTTTGTAAAAGGAAGACCCCAAGAAATAGTGTAGAACAAGGCAGAGGGAAAGACGATTCACCTCAAGAGAAAATTACTGTGTGTCTTGTACAAAACCTTTTCAACTCCAGCGAAAATATTCTCCTTTAAATGACAGTGCACCATATTCATCAATAGAGAATTGAAAATGCTACAGTAATAAGAGACAAAGTACCATTTAGCACAATAGGAGCAGACAGGAAATTGCAGATCTCCACAAATTGGCTAAGGAGCAGTATTATTTAACTAACAGGCAAGGAAATCCATTGCAGTACTGAATTACAAAGAATAACTCTGAGAAGCACTAGAAGTATCAAAAGCTTCCTAACACTGTAAAACTTCTATTTTCCAGAATGGAAAGACAGAGACATTTACTTTTCTATCAATCAGCCATGTTTGTGTTGTGAATCAAGAGAGTTAATGTACAGATTTCATAAATCCTTCATTTGATCTTGGCAATGCTCTACAGCACCTGAGATTATTTTCTCTCATCCCAACCTATATTCACCACAATGTTGGTTTTTAAGTTCAATACGCAAATTTTTCTTCTATACTTGGCTCATGAGCATTGAAGAAAACCCCAGTCAATGAGGTTAGCTTGCTGAGTGAGAAATGTAGGATCAAATCTCTTCTATACTTCAAAAAGTGGTATTCAAATACCATAGGAAGTGGTGTATAAAATATGCTTGATGTATCTTTCTTCAAACCTTGAATAGCTCTTCTTTTTTATTTTTGAATTTTTAACTGGATTAGACTGGTTTGCTTTGATGTCAGTCATGACACCAACTTTCTCCCTTAATCACCTGCTGCGAAGGTGGGTCTATGTTTCACTAGGTGTTTGAAAGTGCTGTTGCTGAAGCAGAGCTGCATTAATACCATTTTTCCAAGAAAATGTCTTTTTGTTATATTATCTGAAAGACAGATGTGAGCCAGAGTTCCATTCTTCTCTCCCCAAACACAATCTGCTTTTAAGCTGCAAATCAATCCAACATGCCTCAGATGTCTGCCTCCAGCTGACTTCTCCCTTTAAACGTAAACAGTGCAGATTCCCAAGGCCTGTTACTCTGACAACCTTATAATGCCATCCTTTTGACTGTCCAAGCTCTGCAAATCTTCATTCCATCACAGCTTGAAACAGATCAGTCTATTTTCAGTGCTTAAGATATGGGAAGCTATAAAAACATCTTCCATGGTAAACTCATCAGATTATAAAATTGTTTCAGTATGATCTAAGCACCCATCAATGACACAGACAAGTTGCAGCTTTTAACATCTTATTTTATTTGCAATTTAATTACTCAGTGCTGTTTCCTGTCAGCAATTTGTGAGGAAAACCCTATTAATTTCAGTAGTGACTTAGACTGAAAAACTGATGGCCCAGTACAAGCACAGGTAAGTACATGCATACATATGTGACACATTAGATATTTGACAGCTGGCCTTTTAGCATCTTTA
The DNA here is from genome assembly GCF_047716275.1 of Strix uralensis. Lineage (NCBI taxonomy): Eukaryota > Metazoa > Chordata > Aves > Strigiformes > Strigidae > Strix > Strix uralensis. The sequence continues at coordinate 62,442,151 of NC_133974.1, forward strand.
AGTATCTAGCAATATGAAGAGCAAGCATTTTCAAAGTGTGGCTCTGCAAATCACCAAATTCCAACATATAGAAAAGCATGCAGGGGAATATGCACTTAATGAAGCCAAATGGTTACCATTTTTAACAGGATAGCATTCGTTTTTAGCCACAATTCCAAAATTTCAGATGCCCTGTCATAAAGCAGTGAGATATCCATTGTTCTTAGAAACGGTAACCTACAAAAAGGCCATTAATTCTCACAATAATTAACAATTACAGGCTATTCATCCAATGTCTTTTTTTTTATGTAGAGGGGAAGGAGAGGGATTAATAATTTGGTGTGTTGGAAGCAGAGTGCTTCTTCCAGTCTTAAAAACAATGTAAAGAGAATACAGTTTATTTTAAAAGGGGCTAAACACATGTCTTGCAAGCAGCAAACATGATGTGCTGTTTCCATAGAAACAGAGGTTGGTATTATTAAAAAAAGTGAGCCATTCTGTGGCTGGTTCTCCTGAGGGACCCTCATTTACAGCTAGTATTGGGTAAACAGGGTGAGTTTTACCACCTGTTGTTAAAGATCATTAGATATGCCTCTTTAAAGCTTTATTAAGTCTCTGCTAATTCGTGAAGAAAGTGTGAGGAAAAAAGTACCCTCTATCATCTATAGGTTCTTCTGGAGTATTTTTTACATTAAAAATCAAACCCAAAGCCTCCTTTAACTGTGTTGATCTTGAAGGATGCTACTTGCCACTACCAGAACAGAGAAATAATTTTGGCTCTGTCTCACAACCAAAAATATTTCCCCCCTGTTGAAGCCTTGGAAGACTATATGCCTGAATAAAGACAGCAAGAGGAAACTTTTGAAATTAGAAGAATCAAGTAATACCAAAAAAACAAGGCATTATTCCAGAAAGTTACCAAAGCTTTAAAAGTAAAATTATACACATGGATATCTACCTACTCATATCTCCTGTGGTTAATCCCATTTTTTAATGCCATGAGATACTTTTAGAAATGATAAAGCTGAAGTCTTTATTTTTATCAGTGCTCATTGATTTCTATACACTGATGCTAAAGTCATTGCTGGTCTTGGCCTCCTGAGTTTTCAGTACTGACAGAGTGAATGGCACATTGGGTAAGGCATGAAAAAGTGTTCCCTGTCTCCGAGCTCTGAACACAATATGTTAGGTGCTAAAATGCCAGCTAATCACGTCATAACATCATGTTGTGCTACATAAGAAGTATAAGGCTGGTTAAGTAAGAGACGGCTGAAGCTGTATGTGTTTCATTATCACTTTTCTTTCAATCTTGAAGCGTAATTTGTCTGTATTTTCTGCAAATCCAAAACTGAATTGCCCATTTTTCCTGTTCAGCCTGAGGCCATAGGAAACAGTGATCTTGGTAAACTAAACATTTTTACAAACTATGGACTTTACCACACAGGGAAGATGAGCTACTTTTGCCAAATACAGGAATCACATGGCCATCATGCTCTGGCTACTCTTTTAGGATCTGCACGTACTCCAGATATAAATGGCTTGAAAGGCTTGATATAAAACACAGGTCTGGGCTTAGTGATATAAAAAACATCTTAAAGCCTGTGTGGGACACTTCACAAACTACAATATTCCTTTGATTCCTCATTTTTTTTTTTGTCCAGCTTAAGTGATGCTTTTTTATTAATTATTCTAGGACAGGAGGGGTGGGCATCACACTCAGCACACTGATTCTGGTGCACGGACTTCATATCTTGATGTTACTTCTGGAAGCTTTGTTCCAGTGTGTTTCAAGCAAAAGAAGAGATGTTTTGAAGTATCTGCTACAGATACCAGATTATCACTGGTTTTCTGTTTGCTGTTACAGCTTGAAAATGAAAGACAAATTAATTATATGTTTCTAAGCTTCTGATTTTCAGTGGCAAACAGAAGGTCAGTGTGCATGTAAGAAGGACATATAAAATTATTTGTTTCTTCTTCCTCTTTTGCTCTAAAAGAGCTTCTCTTTTCCATCAGTTTCCCAGGGCAGTTAGCCAGCACTGTTCCTACAGCTGCCTGTTGCAGCAGGATTCATCTCTGAAGTCCTCCTACATCAGCATGACAACCTCAAAAGGGAACCACACTGAGCTCTTCAAAATGTTAATTAAAGTTGACAAAGGCCAAAGTCTGGGTATGCTGATGCAAAATGGTAAAGCTTTCAATGCAGAGGAATTTGGGTAGATAATGTAACTATGAAAAGAAGCTGAGACCTGCACTGGCTCTGCATTATAGTCTGCCCAGACTGGAGGAATTCAGTGAGTTTTACATGGCTATTCACTGTGCCTACTCGTTCCTGCTCTGAGACTGCCAGGTGTGGGTCAGAGGGATGGACAACAGAAGCGTGGGTCCTTCAGGTAACAAGAAGAGAGCTAGTTATCAGAAAACACCTACTTGTTTGCTGTGAAGTATGCAAGCTGAGGTCAAATCTAAGTTCAGACAAATGCCATCCTGAAAAAAAATATAATATGTTGAGAAAAGGGAAAAAGAAGATAAGCAAACAGCAGTAGTTTGGGAAGAGATAAGTGTGTGTGTGTGTTATATACATATATACATATATATAAACCCCTGGCATATATGTAGGGCCTTCAGCAGGAATGGAGAGTGAATTGGGACTTAACTGTGTGTGCTTGAGACAGCTGGACATCCATCTAAGTTCTCAGAAAGGTAGGCAGGATGAGATGTGCAGACATGTGTGTGTTTAACACTTTTCAGACTGCTCTGTGTCTGCGTGTAAATAAGCAACACCTCCACTTTGCAGAAGCTGCTCTGATCTGCTCCAAACAGCTGTGGGCTGCAGACATTGCAGAGAGGAAGGCATCATGCAGACACCAGAGACAACTGGGCTCTGCACACTCCTGTGTGGTGAGCAATGGAGAAACTGCCCCACAGGAATCTGTGGGTATCCCTAGGCTGCAGGATGCACATCTGACAAATTATGAGCTGGTGTCAGGGCTAGGGACACAGAAGTCTGGTGATCCAGGTGAACATAGCGTGAACCACAGAGCTCCAGCAAGGACCTGTCTATGCAGGTCTGCCCTGTAGAAAAGTGGCACACAATGCAAAAAAGAGAGTGAAAGAAATCAGCCCATCCCTTCGACAGGACACCCTTCAGGTTTACTTTTACGTAAGAAAGCTTTCTTAGAACAAGGCAAGGAAAAACTCTCTAGGGAGATACATGACTTCATTTTCAAAGAAAAACACTGGATATGTATACACCAGAACAAAATTTAGAATTTAAAAAAACAAGCATTTGACATTTAGTGGAAGCCTGTACAACCTTAACTATTTCATTGTTTGCCTACAAATTATGATACACTTTTATGATATACTGGGGTTTTTTTAACCTCCCTCCCATTCAGCACAAGATTCTCATGCAGCTAGCAGCTATTTAATATTTGCTTTCTTCATGTTTTTCAGCATGCAGCTCACCAAATGTAATCTACCACACTCTATAACCTCTTCTGAAGTTGTAATTAGCCTCTCTAGGTTTTTCTGCATTCCCCCCTACTATGGTATCTGAATGCTTCTTAGACCCGAATGCATTTCTTCAACATCCATGAAAGGCAGGAGGGACTAGTTATCTCATGTTCAAAACTGAGAACCAGGACATGGGAATTAGCTTCCTAGGAGGATTTAGGATGTAATTGTAGCATCTACTTTTTAAATACCCTGCCATTTAGTGCCTGGCAAACAGAGCAAAGAACATCATTAGCTAGCCAAGGAAAAATATTGTCAAGAAGGGTACAGAGTCAGTACTGTTTTTCCAAGAGTGGGAGACCTCCATTCCACTCAAGATTCATCGCCAAGGAACTACCTCTGGGATTAAATGAGAGCGCACTGGGATGATGGAGTCAGTGCCATTCTTCTTGTGTTCTGTAGTCTGTAGGTAATAGCTTTTATCTGCATTACAGAAAATAGATTCAAATCCTTCTTCTGCATAACTAGATTTAATTTGGATCAATCCTAATTGTATATGACAGTACTGAAATTGAAAACAAATATGTCATAACACCACCAGGTACTGCAGTACTTGTAGGTTTATGTGAGACAGGGTTTTGGAGAGTGTTTCCTTTCTTCTCACCCACTTCTCTCCAACTGCTCCATTCTTGCCATGGAGCTGGGATCTGACTCTCTGGATTTTTTGCTAGGAAATTCTGCCCTCCTCCCCCCCTCAAAGGCATGGGATTTTTCAAAGTAAGCAGAGACTTTTCTGGACTCCCCACACTGTGGCTTCAGGAGATGAAAGCCCTGTACTCTGACTGTGCAGCAACACTGCATCGACTACATCTGGAAAAAGAGGGTTGAAGTCAGGAGCCAGCAGGTTTGGGCAGTGCAGCACCGGACTGGGCCCCCAGCGCAGGGCATCCAACTAGCATTGGTGACACTTCAGCATCACAGCAGAATACGATATGCTTATTATCAGCAAACTTTTCTTACTATGGTATTGGTATATTGTCCATGATTAATCTGAGCTGTCAGTCTTTCCCTATGAAGCTCACTTTATATAAGTACCTCTTCACCAGCTCAGGAACTACAGCCTACCTTTCCTGCCTCAGCCTCATTATCCAGAGCCTCTCCCTTTTTATTAGAAATTTTGGGTCAGAGTTGAGCCTGTTTTGTGAACCTAGCTGAGGCTAACCTGTGGAGGAGGATTCATGTAACTCAGAGCTGTTAAGATGTAAGTGGTTGTCTGCATAAACGTAACAAGAAGTAGAAGGTCTACCTATGCGTATCAGCTGGATACTACATCTCTGGATACCTTCCTGAACATTCCCCTTATGGATGTAGAGGACAGAGATTTTAAACTCAAGATTATTTAGTAACCCTGAGTGACCATACTATAATAACTATGATCTGATTTTTCAGCATGTTTGACATTATATATTGAGGACCAGATCCTATTGACCATCACTACACTTGATGTGTAAACCTGGAGTAACCATGGTGAAATAGGCAGTTACAGGTTACAGGATCAAGCAATTGGGAATCTCATGCAAATTCTCACAAATTATCCCATTTGATAACTTCGGAGATGAAAACAGATGTGTGAAAAATTGCCTTTAATGTAAGCTGAAGCTTTGAACTCCCAATCAATACTTGTTGCAGAGCACAGATCTTGTTTAGATAGTGTTTAGAAGTTTTAGAACTTCTAATGTAAAGACTCTTGAAGAAGATACTTGGAAAGGGATGAAGTAAAATTAAAAGGAAGATAGAAAAGCATGACTACAAGTCTGAGACCAGGCACATGGCACCATAAGGTATGTCAAGAAACTGAGAAAATGACCCTGGTTTTAAAAGACATTCATTAAAAATAGAATTTGAAGATTTTCTGCAGACTATTACACCACACTGAGATGGGCTTTACCCTGGAACAGACCCTCCTTGGCACTGTGGGCTGCAGGAAGAAACCAACAGATATTTTAAGAAAGGTCTCAGTGAGGGAAATACCCCTTGCCATGCATATTTCCAATTGCCCCATTGCATCAGTGCTTTGAACTAGAACAAAATGGTTTCACTAGTAGAAATATACTAGAATGGGGGAAGCAGAAAAAAAAAGTGGTGAAACACTGTATTTGGAAATGATGATATTTCCATGCCAGTCTTATACAGAGAAGAGTGAGATGCAACCAAAGACTGTTCCTGGGCATAGCATGGAAAGGCAAACAGAGCAAAAACCCTGTCCATAAGTAATAGAGTCTTGTTAAAGTGCAAAAATAAGGTAAATCTTCATCTGAAAACAGCATCTTCTTCCTCACCCAAGTTGCTTTACATGTGGTTTCTGCTGATTTCAGTGACATTTTAGAAAATTCTTGGTTTGTTTCTTTTTTTTCAGAACATACCAGCAACATGAACAAAAAATGCGCTCTCCCAACAGTAATCAGTCACAGATGCAGACAGATATATACTCTATCACAGCCAAGGGAAGAGTTTGTCTATCACCCCTTGGTGGCACACCTGGCTGATCCTGACCACTGTTGGGTCAGGAATTGTGGTCTCCTCAGATCTGAGGTTCATTCGATAACTGCACCAAGTGGAGCCAGGTTAGTAAAACCTACTCTGTAAACTGTTTAAACTAGCTTATTTTGACTAAAGCAAATTAAGGTGCAGTTTACATAAGAAGTAGTTTACACAGCAAGCAGAAAACTAGCAGTTCAGCCACCAAGTCTGATGGGCAGTAATTTCCCATAAAGGAACTGTGATAAGTTAAGTGAGAGACAAGTAAACCTTGCACTTCTTCCACAGCCACAGCTAGATTCAGGTCAGAGCAGCTGCTGGCAGCCAGATCACCCACTGCCTCTTGCAGAAAGATCTATGCTTTAAGATCCTGAGTTAGGGTCTCAAGGCTACCAATTAGGCAGTATTTTTTTTATGCAATGATTATACTTCAGTCACTGAATTGCAGAAAATCCACACCTTTCTATGTCATTTTTATGCCACAAATCTGTATTTTGCTACCATCAGAAATGTTCAGAGAGCTAATGTGGTGTGACAGCAGTCCAAATGAAATTAATCTGCAAACTGAGATAGTAGCTTGATGTTTACAAGAATTTCTTCACAGCGGAAACCTCTTAGGGAGAGCTTCACAGCTCACTTGGTCAGCTGTATGCCCCATTAAGCATCACTGACTGATATCAGTGAAGGCTTATCAATTACCAGAGTCTCAGAGACTGTGAAGAGATTAGGAGTGGCACAGTTTAGTATGGAAAATAAAATCCTTGGGGTGTTTTCTACATCCCCCAGTCTGCTTTGCTTTGCAGTGAAATTTTAATAGAAGTTGAAGAAAAAAAAGATGGAGAAGAGGTGAGGGTGCATTTCTCATCTGATTCCCTCTCAAACCCTGCAGGAAAGTGCCAGAACAACCAGATTATCAGAGAACTGCTCCGTAATTGCAACTGGTCCTGTAGCAAAGACATTATACTTTGGTAAGAAACTTATGCTTTCTTCTTCTTACCACAGAGTGGCTGTAACCTTGCCCTGATTTCACATGTTAGGAAGTGAAGGAAGGAAATGCTTCTGTGATTCTCTAGATGTTTCACTCAGCCATAATGACTAAAATTAACATAAAACCCTGCTATCTACTGATTGAAAACAAGAAGACTCTTTTTCTGATGCTCTCATAGATAAACTGTCAATGAATTTGGTTTCTGTGCCAGCAACAAGTTAAGACCATTTTATTTCCTAAATAAGAAGCTTTCATTCTTAAGCACACCCTATAGTATTGATCACTTTACTGTTTGCAAAGTATAATTTAGAGAGAAAACTAAAACGAATAGAAACCAAAACCCGAATGTTTCACCAAAAGAAAGCAAAATCCCTCTTTCCAGTTTTTTACTGTTTGCAGTCCTACTTTCACATTTCTCAGACGTTCCACTGGAAGTCAAAACCCCCAAAAAATCCAAATAAGAGATTCTAAATGAAACACCAATTGCATGTTTAGAAAAGGTCAGAAGTCTTAAAACTCCCTAAGCTATCTCTGTTTTCTGCTTGGAAAGGAGTTTGAACGTGGGACTCTCCATTTGCATGTCTGCAATATGGACTGTTAATTTCAGAACATGAATAGAAACATGAACTCCTAAGGTGCAGATGTCAGGTGAATGCTATTCTGTATCAGTGACAACAGCTTCTTTGCAAAAATTAAGCTGTGTTCCATGTCAGCGAGCAGAATGACCACTGACCCATTACTGAGTTAGTTCACATTGTGGACTAAAGCTAGCCAGGCTTTCTAGAAAGAATCACATTTAATAACAGAGAAAACATGCTGAGTGAAAGGAAGTGAATTCTGATGCCAGTAACTGATTTTGCATATTATAAATATCTTCCCAATCACTGCTTAGGCAACACTTTCTTATCTACAAAGCGTCCACGCTGTGTGCTGGCACAGCTGCATATCTTTGAAGCACAACAACATATCATTTTATCATTCCAAAACCAAAACAAGTAGCAGTTATTAAAAAAAAAACCAACAACAAACTGCAGAAATTAGGTCTGATAGAAATGGATGGAACTGAACTGGTACAATTTTTGTATCAAAAGTAAATTTCTAATGCCATTCCTAGTTTTAGTTCAAATTTTATGCTTCAGAATAATTTCATCAATATCAGTATACTCAAAATTGAAATGATTTCCAATTTAAGTCAACTGGGAGGGAAGAAGTCTTAACAAATGTCAGATCTCTCAAGGTGAAAATGAAGCGTTTTTTAAAGATCATTCTAGAAAACCTGAATAAATGAGCACCCTGGAGCACATACCTATTTCTACTGACTTTACCATTACTTCTAAATGTACCTTCTTTCCACGAAGGAGGCAGGCTGTGTGAGCATTAATGCAAATATCATAAGAAGATGCAGGTACCTGATATCATTCTCCTATTTCCATATCAAATGTGGAAGTCCATTCATTTCAAGAAATGACACACAGTCTCGTTATTTGAAGCATATTACTTCTATGCTTGATATGGCACAGTGACAGCATCTGGCCCAATGGTTTTGATTATAAGGCAAAGAGATTTCTCTTCTTCAGAGCACACAGAGAACAGAAGAGGAACTGAAACGACAGCCCTCAAGTTTTCAGGACAATAATCACTTCAGAAAGTTTTGACCAGATTTTTCAAAGCAATCTGACATGATTGTGCTTCTAACCTCAACTCCAAATGAGCTCACCTGAGGAAACTGTGAACAAGTGAACAATAGAAGTTAAAATTCATATGACTACCCGATAAAGTAATGCGTGATTGCCATGAAGAAAGCAGCCAGTCTGATCATTTGTTTGACGCAATTTAGATATACTGTAAAAGTCTTCTTTAAAGGCTCTTTTTTCTCCCTAAAAGTCTGTAACTGAGAAAGACTTAAACATGTAGCTTCAAGCATGACATTACATTTTGCTTCAGCTATACTTACTACATTGCAGAAGTTCTTGAAATTTCTAAAGTATGCACATACACTTTCTGGTATGAATTGCAGAAGCATGCTTGATGTTGGAAAAGTTCTTCCAAAGAGATACACTTTGATAAAAAATATTTTTAAAAGATAATTAAATTTAAAATATTCTTAGGAGCTATTTCCCTATTTTTCAAGTTCTTCTCCTTAGGCAGTAGAATGTCATTTACCTCTTCATTATAAAGGCAATATAGCATTTCTGTGTATAACAGTACTTTTCAGTTTTTCAGTACTAAATCTCCTGTCAACTGAAGGAATTACTTATTATAATTGAAACACAGACATAATCTCACCTATTTTTTTATTGCTTATAATAGATTTAGAAAAAAATAATCAGACAGCTCCAGGGTAACTGGTTTAGAAAAATGTGACAAACTAATCGATTAATTAAAAATTAATGGATGAGTATCTGGAAAAAATAATGGATGGGTATCTGGAAAAAGGCCTGGAATCATCAGCCTTTGGTGCCTGGCCAGCTCTAGGTACATGTAGGAAGCAGTAGTAGTGATACTGTATAATTACACCTGGAAAAAGGCCAAGAATACATATTTACATATGGAAAACAGCAGAGAGAATTGAAGGCATTCTCTGTGCCCACTGGGAATACCCCCAGCCTGACGAGCATATATGCAGTATTCTGCTCAGGTCTCTCTTGCAGAGCAAGAGGATAGGTGCAGCACGATTTTTGCCTGTTCCCTGTCAAAAAATGTAGAAATGTCGTGTTTCCACAGTCTTGTAGAGGGATCCAAAAATTTTGCCTTTATATAATAAAAATCCCTGTAGAAATGTACTATTCATCTTTGCCTACCATTCCCTCAGTCCCTCTTTAAAAACTGTCTGAGAAGAAAGAAAAAGATCAAGAGACTTTGCCTTTTGCTTCAAGATGACAATAGACATTATGGGAAATATTTGAATTTCAGTCACTTTGGCATTAATCTGGAAAAACTTCATTGACTAATGGAATTACAGTGGATTTATATCAGCATAATTGAGTGGAATCTAGTCTTGTGCATTATAATGTAGACTGATCTTTTTTTCCCTAAGTCATAAATTAGGGCTCATCCAATTACACTCTAACAGAATACTCAGTATTTCCCACTTTCTAAAAAGAATTAATGGCAGGTAAACTTGTGAACAGTGAAAATCAGTGACAGTTAGTAAAAATTTGCTACAAGAAAGTCATTCAATATTTCTTCAGCAAATATTTGGAAACAGTTGCTAACTCTAATACCAAGTGAAATACGCCCAAGTACAGTCTGGGTGAAAATATTAGTCTATACTGAACAGAATTATTAGACTGTCCATCATATGCCCACAGATGGGCTTATTACATTTTGCATATGCTTGTTATGTAGCATTTAGCTGGAAGCTTTCTTCAGGCAGTGCTGAGAATGGGCTCCATATTGCAATAGTCACTTAACCCTCACAGTACCATACAGAAGTAAGAGAAGGACAGAGTGGGAGGAAGAGAAAGGACTGGAATTATTTCTGTATAAAGGAGTGCTAGATGTTTATAATTGTTTGAACTTCACTTGTTCTATTCAAACGACACGGTAAATACCCTGACTGAATCCTTCGCTGTTTTGCATGTGTAAAGTATTGCATGAACCTTTAATTATTAAAGATCAGCACCTATTAAGTGTTTAAGACAATATATGCACAGAAGGCACATATACAAGGAAACATAAGAAATGAACAAGCACACATAAATCACTACTTTCACTGAAATGTATGTTGTACAAAATTATCGGTCAATTATTGTGCAAGTTCAAATAATTTTGTTAAAAGACTCCTCTACATCTTTCAGGATAAACATAAAAAAATCTCTTTCTGTTCAGGTTTTGGATTTTTTCTGAAGATTTTTTATTAAAGTGTTAATTATATCTAACTGAAATCATCAGAATGTCATAACATATTCATCATCCAGTGGGGTGTGGCCTAGGCAGCCTGTTATTCACACAGGTGTATGAAACCTTAAGCAAGACCACTTAAGTATGTGCAAATGCAGAGGATCAGCTCCTCAAACTTACTGTTTTGCTCAATAACCTTAAAATCAGCATTTAAAGTCAGGATGTGGCGAGGTACAAGAACCATTTCATGCATACTGATCTCAAATGCATGGACAAATCACACCTTGCTGAAAAATGTATATGCTGGAGAATCTTTTCATTGACTGAGTCAAAGCATTAGCCAGTCTGTGCTGCCCAAGACGACTTTGGAATTTAGTTGGAAAACAAAACCTTCACATGAAAACTCAGACTGAGAGTTGTTAGCCTTTGGATAATTTTCAGCTTCTGTTTCTTTCAACACAAAGTTAAAATACAGTGCAGAAGGTCTTGTTTTCCCATCCATTCTAGTAGCAGGAATAATAGAAATAATCTTGATTCAGCCTGTGCCACACCAACAGATATATTCCCAAGAGCAGAAGAAGCAGCGTTATCAATCTCAAAATAGGAAAAATTCCATGTTTTGCATACTTAACTATATATTTCTGTACAAACATATTATAGAATACATTACTACACCTATAATGATACTTATATCTGCAGCCCTCCGCACCTGAACTTACAGAAGTGTTGTACAGTACAAACTGTGGGCTGAATTAATTGTACTGAACATCTGTATGTGCAATCGGTTGTCTGGCAAACTCCAGTCACAGAACTGGATTCATGAAATCCTAAGGAAACCGCTTAAGTCCTCCCAGAAGGAAACCCTAAACCAAGGCTATTTCACAGTACCCATAGGCACTGACATCAAAGGTGCAGGAGCTCTGTGTGCCCACATCATCCAGAGACTGTGAAGAAGTCACTTACGCAAGGAGCAGGTTTGGTAGCAGATTGCAGCTCCTGAGAGACCATGCAAAATCTTCAAAATGTGAAACCCGCACCATGTAGCAACTGAAGACAGTCTGTTTATTCATAGTAAGACCTTCTCTTGTTCCAACCCTGCATTAAAAATAAAAATATATATTAAAAAATAATATTACAACACATTAAAAGAGTGTTTTGAGAGCCCTGTCAAACAATGCATTTTCCAAATGGCTTCCACAGCAGGTGAACCTTTCTGAAGGAACTCCACCTTCAGCTTCCTCTTACAGATGTACTTTGAAAGCCTCTGAAACCAGTGAGGGTGTGACCAGAGGGCCCTTCCATGTGTGTGCACACACACACACACACGCACACAGAGCGATCATTTCAAACCATCATACAGATGGCTGGGGTGAAGATAAATCATTCTACCACAGCTGTCTCTGCATTGAGGATTCTGGTCTGAAACATACACAGGAGTAATCTGTGTCCCCAAAAATCCTTGACATACATGTTTATTAAAAAACTTGTTTCTTAACAATAATTTTTTACACACCGGTGCAATGACTGTAGTGTTTTATACATAATTAATAAAAGAAAACAAATATTTCTTCAAATGCATATTATCTTTTTGACACTTACTAGCAGTACATTAAAAAATTATCTCAGTTCTAGTTGATGATGCAATATTTCAGATGTAGCTGCTGGAGCCCATGTGTCTGTCCAAGGCTCTTCACTAGTGCTCATTTCTGGAGCTCACATCACAAGTTCATCTTTTGTGAATCGAAGTAATTTAATTTTTGAAAATACTGCTCTGTATAACTGGATACTGATGATCCTGTTTGATGATCCTGTTTAATCAGTGTCCAAATGTTACAGACACAGGATAAATTCTAGGAGCTTTTCTAAATGTTATGATTTGATGAGGGATTTCACTCCTGAAGAGAAGATATATCATCAGGCTGGCTAGTAGCTTTGTTAATCTTCTATATCCTGATATGGTTCAGGAATCATCTTGGATTAAGAAAAAGCACACCAACTGTTTTTGCATGTGCAGCCTCCTCAAGACTAATCTATCTGCTCACCTACTTTGCTCTAGTCCTTTGGTGCCTTTTTTTCAGGTCCTTTCCTTAGGTACATCCAATTTAGCCACATAGCCAGCACATGGTCTAGGGAAGTTATCCCCAACAGCCCACAAAAACCTGAATACTTTTTTCTTGATTTATCAGGTTCACACTAATCCCAAGTGAAATTATGTGTCAAAGATCCTTTTGCAAATTTGAGCTATAAATTATATTGACTCAGGTCATGGAGATAGAGCATGGGTAAATCAATAGGAAATAACAACACTTTCTTATTCTATGTTGCATCAAATTAAATGAAAATATATGTCTCCCTATTTTTGGTGTCTTCTTTTTCATCATTTTACTCTTCTTTTTCCTTTTTCCTCCTTGCCTCCTTTTCACTATAACCACTATAGTCTTCACCTTCCTTTCCCCTAACTTGTCAAAATGCAGTCCTTCTACCTGTCATTTCCTTACTTCTGTAAAACACTTATTTAGATTTTATACATAATGTCTATTCCCCAGCTATGAGCCCCTGTCACCCAGTGGTTACACCACGATTGAACACAAAGCTTGACCTCCACAAACGAACTTTGGCTGTGCTGAAGGCTCCATGGAAACATTTCTGACCCTATATCGACCTTTCTGAGTTTCTTTACATTGATTAAACAAGACTCAGACCAGGACAGATGACTACTGGGTTAAAGGGGTTTGTACAGATAGCTGCTTTCAGAGACCATAGTTTTCCTGACTTACTCCATTCACATAGACAGAACTGATGGCTTGCTTAGCTACAAGAATCTCATGATGCTCAAGATTAGCCTTGATTAGCAGGGCTGTTGCTGACCCATCAGCAATGTCAGGTATTTTGCTTGCTCTTATCCTTTATTTATAGATGACATTTCATTCTGTGTCAAATCTACAAAAGAATGGATAAGTATATGGATGACAAATATTTGCACCAGGGTTAAAAAGAAACACTACATAAAATATTCAAATACCTGGAAGGAAATTTCTAAAGCATTTTTCATGATCCTGTTCCATTGTTCTGATAACAAATCAGTTTAGAATGTGAGGCATTTGCCTTCATCTTCAGCTTCATCTGATTAGGTAACATAAATATTTGAACTACTGTAGTGATGAATCACTACGTGATATAGCTATGTTCATTCAAAAACTATCTGTAAATGCATATGCTGCTGACTCACCTTCTGGACAGTATTTCATAGCTACGCTATAACTGCAAGACAACCTTAATAGCACGCCTGGGACCTACAGGAAACATTTAACAGGTGAATTTCACTATGTAAAATCTATGATGTGGTTTCAAAGCCTGCTGTTAATGCTCTGAGAGATCCCCAAGATAACACCGGGTCTGACCTCAGGCACTTAAAAGAACCAGGAATTGCAGTTGCCTATAATATGGCAAAATAAACACCTCATCTTGCGTGGTCCTGCCTGTCTGTTTTAGATACGGCCTGATCATCTCATCAGTACAGAGGTCTCCAAGTTGTTTAAAATGCCATTTCTAAGGTTCTGGTCAGCTCCAAACTAGGTTCTTGCTAGAAATAATTTTGGTGTAAACAATCTGTGTAAAACTGCAGCTAACACATGCCAACTTCACAACAATTCCAACTCCAGTCAAAGTCACTGCAAGGTACAGCTACTTTAATTTGTTTAAGAAAGAAATGCCATAAGACAAATGAACCACTAGTAGTAATTAACAAGACTTCTGTTAATTAAATTCTGTTTTCGCTGTAACTTGTAGTGTCCCTACTGCAAATGGAAGTTTGTTTAGTAGCCAGACCTGCAGTAAACATCACCATACTTTACTAAATGTCCTGTCTTTAATGCAAAGGGACCTTTCTAGCTCCTGAGTATTCCAACAGCTTATTGAGCAACGATTGTTTTTTTAATATAAAGTCATTTCTTTTGCAGTCATTTGAAGTCTTGATTTGGAGCAATCCATATAGATGGTTTATGCAGAGAAAGATTTCTGTTTCCAATATATTATCAGAAAACGTGCACTTCCGTAACTTTATCCATTAGCCCAATTATGTTACAGGAGCTGATCTTGCATAGAAGTGTAACATACCCTGAATATGTTCTTTTTCATTATTCCATTTCTGGTTCCACTGAACAAATCAAAGCCATTGAATTAGTTTCATTTGTAGCCATTCATAGAATTATGGGCACATTATGAATCTGTTTGAGTCTACAGACTATTTTTGGCTGCATGTATGTATCTTATCAGCCATTACAGAGGCTAAGATAATTTTAAAAATGTTGAACAAGGTTGTTGTGGGCTTTTGGGGACATTTGAATTTCTTCAAGATTGAACTCAGACTGCTTGCAGATTTTTTTATGCAGAATACATTGAAATCAGGCATAAAAAAATTTATTTCTACCTAAACAAATTTTAGCTCAAAGAATATTTGAGTTAAAGTGCATGAGTCAAGCTTCCTGACATTCTCAAAACAATAGAATAATTGCACTGCTGTAAGTGTCAGGAGAGGAGATATCAGCAAGCACAGGAGTTCCTACCTTCTTGTTGTACTTTTTACTTTCACGTTTTATATTCCATGCACTTTAGTACTAATGTGTATCTTAGCAAGGCGAATTCTGAAAAATGGACTTTTCAGGAACACTGCCTTCTTCCTGAGGCCAGGTAACTCCAAGTCATGGACATAACATTAGAGGTGGCTTTAACAAAAATATCTAATATAGCAAAATATCTGCTGACTTAAGTGTAGCGGTCATCACAAGCAGTGGCCAACAACCTTTTCTGAGGAAAGAAGGGAAGAGACTCTTCCTGTACTGTACAAGGTTGAAAATAGACAAACTGGTACACACTGATGGTGCTGAGAGAACTTCAAGATACCATAAATGGTTTGTCCATTTCCTTCTCTTCTTGGACTAGCACAAGACAGACTAGCCAAAAAGATAGCCCCACAAAAGAAGTGGCATCCTGGGACCACTTGACTTCAAGAGCACCACACTCACTGCAGTCACCATTAGCAACAAAAGATGGACTTGCTATTCTGAAGAGCATTCCCTCAGTGATGACTTCTGGAAAACGTGAATGGTTTCTGACACGCTGATATTTGTCATAGATTATAAAATTTGATTTTCATAATCCTGGTCAAGTGTTGTGAACACACTCTTTGTCTTCCAGTATCCCTCACAGGCAGCTACTTTCAGCCTTCATCAACACTTGTCAGGAACCAATTGTGGCAGTGGATTCGACAGCCAAGGCAGACCAAGGGTCCTTCTGTGCAAGTCTTCTGCCTCTCAGAGATCCAGCTTCATCTTCCTGCTTGAGATGCTGAAGGTTTTGTCTCTTTGCAGCCTCTGACACTACCAGTGTTGAAGGACAAGGCTGTACTATTGCTCAGAAATATCCTGCTACCTAATTCTGGTTCAATAAAGGCTACAGTATCAGCATGATGCTCCACCTACATATCTTCTCAGCTGGGTTAATTAACCTGGACAGATCGCTGTGTTAATGTTGCTATACTGCTTTTGGTGCCCAAGGTAGCTTGGATATACTTCCATTGCACTGCATATGTTGTGTAGTTGCATCCAAAGACAAAACCCAAGAAAATATATGAGAGAAAAGAATTATGAGGGATGAAGGAGCATTTAGCTTCCAAATCCCATGATCAGTATCACTCAACAGAACAAGGTACAAGAAATATAGTCTTCCATTGTCAAACCCATCACACTTTTCAGACAGATAAATGACTGTGTCAGTCAATAGAACTGCAAAGACAGGCAGTTTGGGAGGAAACATTTCAAACTGGCCTAATCAGGTTGAGGACAAGATATGACCTTCAGGAAAAGGTTTTTAGAAATAGATTTTAACATCTATAAGGAAACAAACTTTTCCTTTATTATATAGCTTCTATAGACTTCTACAGAAAATAAAATTATGTTTACACTTCAAGAATTGCAATTAAAAGTTCATCTTTACCCCTAAAACTAACAACAGAATGTGACAATTGGAATTTCTCAAACAAAGAACTAAATTTTTTTCATCCGATCTTTATTTTTCACTCTAAGTAGAAAGAAAATTCTTCATATGGAACAATTTTTCAGTGAGAAATAAGCAATGGATAGAAAATGCATTTCACTTCCCAAAACTATGTGTTATAGAAAGACCATTCAAACTGAGTTTTAAAATGTTATAGTCTGTCAAAGAATTCAGGGCCCAGCAATGAAAGTTCTTACTCATTCTAGCAATCCCATCTGCTTTCTGAAGTGAATACAGACTAGCAGGACATGAGATTTTACCTGTAGATTGAGAAAGAGGCTTTTAATTCCTGGAGATGAGAACTGCCATAAAGGAGCTCATATTTTTTTACTAGCATTATGCAGGTACAATTATTATCTTTCCTTTCCTAACATGGTCAGGTGTATGATTTAGTAAAGATCTGGAAAGAACTTTTTTCTTCCTGGAGATTTTGTCACTCAAAAGGTAAATACTGCTTGATTTCAGATAGCACTTAGCATTTTTAAGGTATTCATTTTTATACAATAATGAGACAGATTGTGGCAGGGTAATGTCTGTGTTAGAGCAGCTATTATACATTAAATTACAGATTACATGTATTCTTGAATAATATAGGTTTTTTCCCCCCTTTTTAAACATTATTTAAATCCATCTGAAATCCATCTGAAACCTGAGCTGGAATCCATTATTTCCATCAACTTATCAGCTAGAGAACTTTATCATATATTTAATAAAAAGATTAACTTTCCTCAGAGTCCTTAGAGTCGCTTTCCTTTCCATCTGAATACTATAAAAACCTTAATTATGGGACTTAAACCAAAACCCCAAAACCCAACAACACAGAAACAGAGTTTCTGAACAGAAACCATTTTATTTATGATTCTTTATTTTGAGTTAAAAAGCTTTCACGCTCTTTTAAAAAGATATACACACTCACTATATTCCTAGTTCCACCTGCTCTGACATATTGAAAAGTAAGAAAAGAAAGATTCTGTGTGTGATCTTTAGTCTAAAAAAAAATATGTGAACCCTTCACCCTATACAGAACACATTCCGGTTTTGTTTTGGGATTACCTAATCCTTTTTTGTTTTAATTTTCATTTCATGGGCTAAGACTCAAGTTTCTAACAATACTACTTCCTTAACCTCCTTATCAAGCTTATAATAAGACCTGAAGATACATACTGGTCATTAAAAAAAAGGAGTATAGGAATTCTAAGCTTTCCAGGATCTTATGTAGTTGGAAAGGATTTTTATCTGCTTTTATAAAATTAAGACACATTTAAGATTAACTTAAAATATGTTTTGATTCTAGAATTAATTTCTAGTCAGGCCATCCCCTGTGCCAAAATGGATATGCACTAGGTTTATTTAAATGCCTGTGGGTGTTGCTACTCAGTTCTTTGGCCTTGAAAATGTTGGATAACTGAAAGCAGCCTGGAAAAACCTGTGGGTCCTAAGTGGAATTATTATGATATTAAAAGATGGAACAGTCTATGAGAGGAAATTCCTGGCAAGAAAATTCTCAGGATAGCAACAAAAATTCTTATATGAAGCTGCAAAATTATCCATCAGAATTTTAAAGTCATAGCATGAATTTTTTCTCATTCACATATTTTTAGAAAGTGGTAATTATTATTCAGAAATTCCTTTTGAACAGGGTATTTAACAAACATACACAAATACCAGGATGACTTCTTTAGTAAGTTTGCAACAAGAATTTCAACCTATGGCCTTAGTAAAGACCAAGCCACATTATTTGTACTGTAGAAAGAAACTTACTGTGGGCAATAGCAACACCCACCTGCATTGTCCAGTGCCCATATACAATTAAGGAACTCATTCCAGTTTTCAAACATTCTTTGATTTGTTGACAATTTAATCCTAAAATAAATTTTCACATACTTTCTTCAGGCTACAGAGAGCTTTGCCTGCAATTATTTATTCTCTTACAATATGGCCACAGTTATCTATCTTGGTCTGTTGTTTCTATCTGTGATTCCTTATAATGGTTTCATGCCAACAAAGGAAATTCCGCCTCTGGCAAGGATGGTGAGGAACTTACAAATGGTGGTTCTTTGATCCATAATGCCTGCAAACAAAACGTGCTGCTCAAATGCATCATTCATAGTCTATACACCAATATAAAAACTGAATAGAGGAATAGAATAGATTTATAAAGGAAAATGTAACAAAAGTTTCAACACAGATTACCACCTGTAAGTAACAGAATTAGCTATCTGAAAAGACCCTTCAGTGCAGGTATTATAAGTAACTCCTGACATTAATTCCAGGTGTGAGTCTTAACAGGATCGTGATCTGAAATAATTCCTACTGTCCTAAACCTGATACTGCTTACATTTTACCTATCTATATTTTTTTTCCTAACTATTAGTGTGTTCTTATATCCCTGATTAATTATTAATTTACAGGTCAAGTACATCAAATTAACTGCAAATCATCTGGTCAAAAATCACACTGGCATTCTGTTATTCCTTTAATGATTCCAGGATGTAAATGTTTTCCCTAAGGGTCCATAAATTTTTTTAAATCAGTTTCAGACAATCTTACTGTCTAATTTATTATTCTGACCACAGAAGTTATATCCATTAATCAGGACTTAGATTCATCCCACAGTAGTAACAAAGTGTCCATGCATATTCAGTCATCCCAAATATTCTGAGCATGAATGTTTCCTTTGACCACAATATTTTTAGCACAAATTAAACTCAGTCCACAATGTGTTCATCATCTTTAGAAAATAATTCTAGGAGTTATGTAGGCCTAGTTTGGTTTTGAAACAATTGCCTAATCAATTGTAGTTTCATAAAACAATGCACAGCTTATATTAAGTATTCCTATAACAGTACTATAAAGACATATGCACATGCCATGAAGTGAGTGGTGTGTCAGTAAGAAATAGCCTGCTGGTCCCCTGCGAAGCATAAGTTATGAAGCCATGGGAGAAGAAAAGGCCAACAAAACAGGACTACTGCTGAACATAGAGAGGTAAGCATGGGAACTTTAAAGTGTATCGCATAACATGATACTCTAAATGTTTTTACAATGAAGAGGGAAGGAAAGAAGTTACTGAGGGTGTCTGTTTAGGCAAAATCTATGGAATGAAAGGAGGTGTAATAAAGCCAAGGCAAAATGAGATAGGAAGTAAGTTCTGAGAGGCTCAAAGAGGAATTCAGCACTCATCTGCTGTAGTGCTTCAGTAGGAAATAGTTGTCTTTTTTTTTAATGCTCTCTTCTTTATTACACTGAAAGTATCTTCACTTGTCTAGGGTTTCTGGATAAGTTACATACATACATTTGGATTTCTGCATATGTTCTCTTTTTCACCCCAGAAATGTTGTCCACATAAAAAAGTGGGTTTTGGCCACTTGTCTGGAATTTCCAGATGTCCGGCAGGCCTGATGAAGGACTAGCTTTGGCCAGGCTCCAGACATCTGGAAATCCCAAACGGACAGACGCTACACATGCAGAAATGAATAGCACAAATGTTTTGGAGTTTCATGTGTCCTGGCTGCACTGAACTCACTGCACAATGTTGTCTGGTACATGCATGTTCATTTATTTTTAAGAAATACAAATAGATATGAAAGCACCACTTTTGTATTAATGAAGTATGGTAGAGACTTTAGGGAGGTAATTCTGGGAGTATATAAGCATTTCAGGGAATATGTAGTCCTCTACTGAGCAAGAAAAAGCATAAATAAATCTGCCAATGCAGTAATTCACTGTAATATTCCTAGTTAGAATGAATTGGATTTCTGAAACATGAATGAGGAATGAGGACTGGTATCCTGCTTTTATTAAAGTCAGAGGACTAGCTGCAGTCCAAGGGACTTGTTGGTACTCCTGCTAAAGTGAAAATAAAAGATAACTTTTTCTGTAAGTGATGGATTCGTTTTCAGTAATGAAGAAATAGGTGAGCTGAGGAAGACCATACCTTCACTCATGGTTGCTCTGAGCATCTGCATTCATCCATACTGTCAATATATCACACAGCAACTGCAGCATCTTCAACCACAAAGTAAAATGTTTGAAAAGTGTTGACTTGGGATGAAGAGTGGGGAGGATGGGGAAAGTGAGAGCAGAAAGAGGGCAATCATCTATCAACACCTGGCATCTGCAAACCAGGAAGATTTGACACCAAGAAGAGGAAAGGTGGAGAATCAAATGGTAAGGCCCATTCCCAGGAAACAGATAAAATGAGCAGAGAGAAGGTTATTTGCAGGCAGCAGAAGGAAGCTGTGGGAAAGACAAGAAATCACTCAGTGGACGAGACAGAAACAACATTCAGCCAAGCAGGGGAGTGCATGTTCTCAAGGCTCCAAAATGTTCTTGGCAGGCCTGGAACAAGCCACCTGTTTCCTTTTTTCTTTCTCTCTCTCTTTTTTTTTTTTTTTTTTTTTTGTTTTGAGTAGTTGCCTTCCTATCTAACATTGTTGGGTTTTGTCAGCAGAGGGACATAGCCACACTGCTTATTTTCAGTATACAACTTGCAGAACACATCATTCCTGGCCGGTTCCTTGCAGAAACAGCTACACATAATATGTATATTTTTATTGTAGCCTAGTTGGTTTTTAAAATACTCAATTTACTAATCTAGGAATAGACATAGGGGAAACGTGGAACTTGTTTTTCTAAGTGCTGTTTACCTATTAGGGAGGCTAAGTGGACTTTCCTCTTAAGATTGTTTTAGGTCAGGGGCAGTCAGGACATGGTGCAGAGGTAAATACAGGCAGAAGATCTCTCATGTGCCATTAGATAATTAGAAATGCAATTATAATTTTGTTCCTTGGCTCCTTGTAGAAATGTTCAGTGAAGCATGATGTAGAAATTCAGGGAAGTTTTAGAAGATTCAATCTCAGATGTGAGAATTGCAAAGGAAAGTGAACTCAGAAATGACAACAAAATTCAAACTAAGAAAAAATATTACTTGATCTTGACCGCAACCTCCTTTGGCTTCCTCCATAGACTTATTTCATATGCATATTTTTCCAGACCAGTTCACAAGGGGATAATGGCTTTCCACTTCTCATGCTTTTCATTTAATAAACATGTTTGGGGTCCCTGAAGTGCCTTCCAAGCAGAAAGAAGAATTTATAGAACAACAATGTGTTTGAGATTGCGCCTCATGTCAGAAAAAGGCAGAATTGCTGTATAAACAGTGGAGTGACCTTGACCACCAGGAGCCCCTGAGTTCAAAACCAGTTTTACCTGCTCTGTGGTTTTAGGACATTTCCCTGAATCCTTTAATTTGCTCTGGCTTCAGCTGCGGGGTATAAACTATTGTGAGAACTTGGGAGCTCCAGCTTGTGAAGTGTCCATTTTATCTTCTGTTATGTGTTTTTTATGCTCAGGCCCAAAACACAGGCTTTGGACAAGAAAATATTCATTGCCATACCAAGGAGACAGGGCAGAAAAAGAGAGAAAATATGAAGGGGCCAGGCCCTGCAAGCCCCATGATGTGGGAAGCTGGAAACTATCTGCCTTGAGAGACACAGTCTCCCAGCACTACCTGAAATCCTCCTGGGAGCCCCAGCAGCCCCAGAGACAGCTCAAGAAATGGGAGACAGTCATGATTTGCTCAGTGGTGCTGCAAGGAACAAGCACAGCAGCCTCACGCTGGGTGGCTGCCCCCAGACCCCTTGCCACATGTAACTCAGGTACGGCCCTGACCTCCTCTGTGCACAGACCCAGGACTCAAATGGCCACAAATCGACTTGCCTGTTGGACAGTCTGCTGCTTGCTGTGGATGTTTTAATTTGAAGGGAGATATATACCTGTTTGTATCTGCCAGTGCATCCAGTCCCTACGCATAGTTAAGAACATGCTCAAGCTTTGCTTTAAACAGTGCAATAAATTAGCACAGCTGTTTGATTCAAAACAATCTGTTTACTTGCCCACATGTGACTGTGTAAAGATTTCAGGAAATTAAAACATCTAAAAGTATCAGGGAAGAAAAGAATTTAAATGTGCCACATGAGCCAGTGCTGACCATTTATGTTACCTTCAAACCACACACGGCTCTTCCTGCTTCCATCTTGCCACCCTCACTGCTCTGCTCTGCTCAAAGGGAGGTCTTGGCATCAAAAGCTGTGTATCTCCTCTCCCCTCTTTTGGTGCGAGCAGCAGAAACAGCCCTGGGGGTGCCAGTCTGTGCCTGCCGTGCTGTGCATCCCTACCACCAAAGCCATCCTGTGTGAAGGCAAAGGGCTCGTGTCACTCTGCAGGCATCTGCTGTGCTTTCAGCTCTCACAGGAAGGCTAGCTGAGGACTGAAAAGTCCTGTGATCGCAGGACAGAGCCAAGCTTGTCTTATTTTCCACTGCAGCTCTTCAAGAAACCAAGTCATTATGAATTCTCACAAACCTTGCATCATTTTGCATTGTAGGCAGAAGTGGTGCTAGCATGTGCTGGTGTTTTGGGTCTCCTCTCCGGTTAGAGGTACACCTCCTGGGAGACATTCAGGCACTTGGTGCCTCCAGGTTAGATTCAGGGTCTTTGATCCAGAGAGACGCACCCTGCCTCCAGACCCCTGGCACAGGATGTGGAGGGGCTCTTCTGGGGAACGAATCTTACAGCACAAAGTAAGGAAGATGCAAGACACTCCTAATGTAGCCTGGGAGCTGGGAGCTTGGCAGGGACAGGGCAAGAGAGCATGGTGAGTAAGGATATGGCACCTCTGCTGAGGGCGCTTCAAACAGTGCTGCTGCCCTTAGACCACCAGTGAATATCTAGCTTTAATTCTCAAGTCTATCTGGACTTCTCAGGCCTAGCTTAATTTCTCAGGCTTTATCTAGATGATGCCATTTATTCATGCAACAGAGCATTCCCAGATTGGAAGGATATGAAAGTAGTGTAAAGGCTGTTGTAGCTCTTGGGGTGTGAGCTTTGAGTTACATCTCCAGCTGTATGTTTCTCTTTTCATGTTTCACAAGCTGGGCAATGTGATGTGTGAACTCCATTTTCTTACTGACTGTACCATTTTTATCAGTGAAGTCTGATGTAAAAAGTGATCAAATAAGAAGATATCACAGTTTTTGTGAAAACATTCACATTTCATATCTAGGACTGAAAATTGGAAGGAAGAAAACCCAATCTTGTGGAAAATAGTTTGTAAACAGTATACTTGGATGTTGATCTTCTTCATAAATACACATCCACCATCCTTCTGAAAAATAACAAAACCCCAGTAGTACCTTTCTTTTCTTTCCTTTTATTTTAATCACATCTGGTTCTTCCCCAGCTCATTAGTCTTGGTGTGCCCTACATGAATACTTGTCATAAAAATAACCTGGGAAATCCTTCCAAGGAGAAGCTTGCACTGGAGCAGTAACAAAAAGTAGGACGTCCTCCTTGATCCGTGGTTGGAGGGAGAGAGAGACAAAGATGTTAAAAGGGTGATATTTTAGACATTGATTTCAGGGATGTATGATCCACACTGGAATGGTAGCTCTCTCTTTCCATCAGCTGTAGAGGATCTTTGAAAATAAACTAAAATGTAGGCCTTTGATCTAATAAAAATCTAGATGAGTAACGTTATTGCTTAATTTTCCCTCTTTCCCTTGGTTAACATTGAACTACACTTGCATTTGCTTTCTAAATTTCCTTTTTTTTCCTTCATTTTGTCTTTACCAATTGCTCTTCAAACTGCATTCTTCTGTTCTCTACCTTTTTGGTTTATTTAACTGTTTCAACTGTTTTCAGGAGTTGCCTTAGTACTGCACTGTGCACATGCCAGTCATAACCTTGGATGCAAGGAAAATATTTTAGTGGTTTTAAACTGAACCATTGTGAAATTCAGCCTAGTGCTTCTGTTATTATAATAACTAATTTTCTACTAAATATCCAAGATGCAGATGATGCTATTTAGAGACCCATACACTTTACTTGTGTTCCATAAAACTTTTAATAATACTGTGAAGTGGACCATATAAGGTGGAGACTCTCTGATTTACAAATGAATAAAATGCAGATGAGCAAGCTGAGGAGTTAAATCATGTCATCACTCCTATGAAACAATGTTCTAATAATCTAGAAATAGCCCCAATACCGCATTAAAATTATGCATAACTTAAGCTTTTGCTGCCGTAGAACTATTCACATGCTTACAGTAAGCAACATGCACAAGAGTATTGAGGCTGAGGACCACAGTGGTGGGTGTGTGAAGTGGACATTGTAATAATTAATGCAGGAGAAACACAAGTTCAGCAAACAAGAGCAGTGTTTTTTAACTGCAGGATACAAGTCGCTTAGATTGTACAGAGGACAAACTGAACCTCAGGTAATTTTCATTCAATTAAACAGTACAAGGGGAGTAGCAAAGCCATGTAAATACATGACACAATCAACTATGCCAACCCAGGCAAAGCACCAGGACAGCACACACTGTGCTTTGAATATCAGACCCCTTCCAAAGGAAAACACAGGTCAGTCTTCATTAACACTTAAGAAAAAAACCAGGGTCAGTGGCAATCAGACTAAGGGCAAGAGGTGGATAAGGATGACCTTTTCTCTGTCTGAGACAGTGGTCCTCCCCCACTGATATCTGAAAGAGATGAATCTACACAGCAGGAGGGAACAGCAGCAGCAAAGCCTCAGCAGTGGTATCAGGGGACAACATCGGCAGCTGACCCAATTTACATTCAAAGCAAAAGCATCTGAGTTCCTTCATACAGACACTGCCCTGGCAGGAACAGCAGCCCATAGCTCCCTACAAATTCCTTTTCTCTATTTTTGCACATCTAGGGCAGATGATATTAGCCCATATCTGTACGTCCAAGCAAACCACATGACTCACGAGGAAAGTGACAAAGGCGCTGAAGCAGCACAGGGTAGTGAAAAAACACTTCATGCACAAATTGTCTTTCAGTGTTAAAACTACATTATTCTAGTTCTGAGATAATATTAGAAAAAGACAAGAAAAGACCAACATTTCTTAAGGTGACAGCATTTTAAGTGAACTTCACTTTAGAGTCCTGAAGTATTTTACAAATACTGATGAATTCAAGTCTTGCATTGTAGTTCCATCAAGTCAGTGCTATTCTCATTTTGCATATGAGAGAACAAAGGTAGAGGGACTTTGGGAGTGGGTTTTTTTGCCATTATCAGGGCTGCCTTTGAGATTTTCAGTGGATCTTGAAAGTTTTTGCTATAAACACAAATGCACTGTCAGTCACTGAATTCTGGCACTTGAAACTTATTTTTAATATAGCAGGTAACTAAACCAACAAAGGCATACGGAGGACTATTTCTGTTGAAAAGAACATTTTAGAATGGATGTAATTTACATGTAGTTCCACATAAATGAAGGTGAAATTTGTTTCAGAAGGGGAATTTTAGAAAGAATATGCTGTTACTTGTGTTTCCATAAGAAATAATCCCTTCCCCAGACTCTTTAAAACCCAGATAGAAGACATGGCTCTGATGGAAACATACAAATCAGTCAGGAAGAAATTAAGAAATTATACAGTAATGCTGGTCAACATGTCAGACAAATGCTGGTCAGCATGTCAGTGACCTGAGCACAATTTTTTACCCAAATACTGAATCCCTAACTCTTGTGAATTGTGCACTTGACTTGGGACTCTGCATATAAAAAACTGTGGAAGACTGGTTGGAAGTACATGATACTTTTTTTTCCTCTTTTAAAAGAATTAGAGTCTATCTTGTCAGGAAAGAATCCAAACACTACAGCAATCATCCCTTGAAAGCTTCAGATGCTAATGTTGTTTTCATTAACAGTATGTCAGTGATACGGGGATTCAACCAAAATTACTGTGATGATTTCATGTTAATGGGTATTTAAGCAAAAGGTAAGCCATTAATCAAAGATTAGAGAAATGTATGCTAAGTTATTGTGATATATGTATAACTGAAAAGAAGTGTTGAAAGAGCAAGAGATTTCTTCCTTGGCAGAACAAATTAAAACCTAGAACAAGACTGATTCAAGGTAAAATATGTCTGAAGATGCTCTGAATGACTGCTTTTATTTTCTTTCTCTTCTTCTCCCAGGGGAAAAATAAGCATTTTGTCTGGTACAAGTGTTTGGAATCAGTAATTTGATGCTATAAATGGAGGATCCAAATGAAAGTTAGTCAGTCAGGTTAGCCTTGGTAGCAGCTAGGGCAAGAATTATCTTCCAGATTAGAAGAATGAGTTATAAGTCCTCTTTAATAAGGCACCAAACTTGAAAATGTTGCTGTGATGGACAGTAACATTGAAACCTGACTTCAAGTTCAGTTCATATATAAGGTTTTTTTTAGGAGGTGTGTATAAAGAAATCAGCTGATGCAACGCAAAAGAGTAATTTCGGACATATTCTGTAGTGCCTTCGGCTGTTTCTGTACTGGGAGAGATCTGACTTCAATTATTCCTCTGTGGATTCAAGTCCTTTTGCTGGAAAGGAGATGAGTGGCAGCTATGGCCCCATGTCCCACTGATCCCTGAGGAGCAGCGTGGGCTACTGAGGGCTGTAAAAAAACCCAAAGCAAAACAGAACAGCTTGAAACTTGTTCTCTTCTGTGTAAGACAAAGATCGTCTTTGGATTACAGAGCTGTAAAAATAGTTTCAACCTACTTCTGCCTTTCTTAGCTCTCTGGTCTTATGACACAGCCTATTTGGGCCCAGAGTTAAGTCGCTCTGGAAAGGAAAAGCTCTTGCCTAAAAGCTCCCCATAGGCCCAAGATATGAGGGGCTTCAAGCAGAGAGACGAGCTAATTGGACGTGAAATCCCTTGTTTTGCAGCCAGCCCATGACCCCCAGCTATTAGAGCCACTTCCTTTTTCCCAACTGATGTTTTCCATGAAAATCTATGATCCATCTCTAGTTTTCTGTCATGTCTTCTTCCCAACAAACCTGTTACTTGAGTAGAAATCCTGTGGAAACCACTTAGTCACCTGTGTGCCTGTGTGTGGTGACCAGGTGACTCTGAAGCCTTCTTAGCAAGTTCATGGCAGGTGGAAAATTGAGGCCTTACTTCCACCTTTGGGAAATATCTTAAAAAATCCAAGATTTGGTGTCACTGCTGAGCACATGGGGTATTTTTCAATGCTTTCTAAATGCCATTGCTAAATTCATGAATCCACTTCAGGCAAATTAATGGTTGTGATTTTGTTTACGAGGCTTGAAAGGATTGAGAGCCTGCAGTGACACACTGGATTATGTCAATCTCATTAGCATTTCATTAGTCCTCTACTTCTTCTCATTAAAATCTCAACCTCATGTAATTTCTCTGCCTCTCTCCACAGATAAATAAGAAGGCTCAGATGCAGAGAGTTAATGGAGTCAGGCTTTTTCCCTGTTTCTGAGGTACACTTGCTACAGGCACTTGCTGAGCCCTGTCAAGCTGATATTTTTAATAATACACTATGTTCTTATTAGTCCTCATGCCTGTGAATCACATTGAGCTGAAAGAAATTTACAGCAGTTGTAGGCTCCATGCACAGCTTGGTATAACTTTCCTAGCAACGGGGATCTAATATGACATGGCTTTGTGAAAAATGTTTGCCTCAAAAATCTTCCCTGACCTTTTGAAACTTTTGTGTCTCTTGGGGTGACAACTGAAGGGTTGTGCTGGATCTTGAGGGTCCTATCCTGCTCACTCACATCAAGGGGAGGTTTGCCCTCAGTTCAGCTGGCAGGGAGGTCAGGCATTGCCTACCAGACGACAACAGCTGTTCTGATTTCTGGGAGGGTACGAGGTTCTCCCAATGTCCTCCACATCCTGCAAGCAAGATACTAAAATGTGAAACATCAGACTATTCAGAGAGGCAGTACAATTCATCTGGTGGCTATTGTAAAGTGAGCAAGAACTAGAGTCCCCCTCAAAAAAAGACACTTCAATAAAGAGAAGAATAACTTTTTCCCAGAAAGAGAAGAGGCACCATGAGAAAAGCAGTATTCTTGTCTTCTGTATGATGCTGTCTGAATATCTGGAAGTTCCAGACAAAATTTATAAAAGCAAGAATACTTTAGATTCCTTTTGTAGCAATGCACAACAGCTGCTAAGACTGGATTTGGAGGGAAAAATTGAAAGGACTTTACTGGGTCTGGTTAGGATAGAGTTAATTTTCTTCATAGCAGCTCATATGATGCTGTGCTTTAGATTTTTGACCAAAACAGTACTGATAACACATTAATGTTCTAGCTTTTGCTGAACCGTGTTTGCACAGCATCAAGGCCCCCTCTGTTCCTCACTCTGCCCTCCAGTGAATAGATTGGGAGGTCCACAATAGGCTGGGAGGGGACACAACCAGGCAGATGAACCAAACTAACTAAAGAGATGAACCAAAGAGATATTCCATACTATATAATGTCATGCTCAGCAATAAAAGGGAAAAGAGGAGGTTTTAGGGGTGTTAGTCATCTTTTGCTTGGGAACTGGCTGAGCATTGGTCTACCCATGGGAGGTGGTAAGTGATTGCCTCTGCATCACTTATTTTGTTTTATTCCCTCTTCTTCCACTTATCCTTCACTTATTAAACTTTTGTTTGTTTGCTTGTTTTATCTTGACCCTTAAGTTTTCTTTCTTTTATTATTCTTTTTCTCTTTCCCCGTCCCACTGAGGGAGGGGGAAATAAGCGAGTGGCTGTGTGGTGCTTAACTGCCCACTGGGGTTAACCCACAACAAGGAATTAAGAATGCTTAGCAGATTTTCTTCTTTTGGTAAACATTTTTTATGACTTATGAGCCTGCCTGCCATCCTTGCTGATTTTTCTGTAAGAAAGGATACTAGGCTATTTTCTAAGCATTATAATAAATTGTAGTCTGGTTGGTACTGAAAAGTAGGTTTCATGGAGAAAGACGTCTTTAGACTTGTTCTTCTGATAAGAACCTATAGATCATTATCTAACGTAGTCTATACCAGGAGTAATTTGTGGAGTTAGAAGAACACAATTTTGTGTTAAACCTCTCAGAGGTTTACGCTTTTTAGCCTTTAAGAAGCTAATTACAAATGACCAGTGAATACTTGATTACAGGCTATTTTTCTTACCTCTTCTTTTGATGACCACATGCTTGCAAACTCCACGCTGGGTCTTTCAAATGCGAACTGTCTGGAATAGAAACTGTTTATATCTTGTGAGGACAGATTTTGGTACAAAAAGATCCTGATCTTTAATAGGGCTTTAAAGTGCTTCCACAATAACATTAACAACAACTAAAAAAAAGCTCCTATGGTAATGATCGTAAATAATCATAAAAAAGAAGTTATCTACGTTACTCAGTAGGGAGTCATAAATGTGAACACATTTAAAACACAGGAAATTGCAAGAGAATAATGACTTAACTTCACACAGTTAAACATCTATCTGCACTTATGTTTGTTTTCTTTGGTCTGCTACAAATGAGTTGGAGGTAGATGTGAAATAGGGAAAGATCAGAATACTTTCAAGCTGTTACCATTTAGAAATGGTAAACATAATTTCTCTAAGTTTCTGGTGGTTGTTCCATCAATCTTTATAAGAAGGTCATTTTCCCCCAAGTGAGTAGTATTTTAATTCACAGACTGCCACTGATTTCATATTTCTGTATAAATAAAAGGATTTGCACTTAAAGGCAGAGGCAAAAATACCCACATGATGGCATCTGACAAAGGAGTATGAAAAGCCGTAAATGCTACAAAATTCTATTGCTGATTGTGGTAATTGAAGGGTAGTTGGATTTTTTTGTATAAATATTTTTATGTATGTGTACATATATACATATAAAATATGAGCCCTTTGTGGACTCCTAATTATACAAAAGCATTTCTGTGATCTTGAATACAACAGTGTAGACACTGAAAAACTGATTTTCTCTGGAGCCAACCATACTGCCATTTCTTTTGTTAAAAAATAGTTTGTCAAATTAATGCCAGCTGATCTTTAATTCCATAACATTTACATTAATAACCATTATGGCTCTATTTGTTTGTTGAATGAGACATTCAAATTCCTTCTCATACAAGATGGTAGTCCCTTACAAGAGTTCTCTCATCTGCTCCAAACAAACTACTCCACTGCTTAGACCCAAACCCACTGAAGCAACTGAAAAGAATCCTTTTAACTTCAGCAGGATTCAAAACAAGCCTTGAGCAAGTAATCGTCTGCAAATGGTTCATCATCTGACCCACAAAATTTGTTTAATATTCAGCTTAATTTAATTAGAAAAAAACCATTAAGGTTCAAAATAAGGAATGTTTATTGTTAACTGGCTGGATTTCATCTGAAAAAATACAAAATCAAGATTTGAAAAGTATTATCTCTTATGGTTGATAACTAAGTTTAAAGATCATTTTCTTCCTTGATTTATGCCAAAAATGTGGTAAGCCTCATCAGACAGTCCAGAAATACTCATCGACATAAATCTTTTTATGTGGTATAATTTTCATGACAGTCTTCAACAATCTATTACAGTGCTTTGACTAAAGATCTTGCATACTAGAAAAGAAATTAAATATGATGTTTGAACACCTTCCATTTAGTTTTGCAAGGTTTATAAATTAGTTTTCCTGTCTACAGCGAGCTCAAATGCTAAACCAGGGAGATCCCACTTTCAGCAATGCAAAGAGACATAACAGACATACCCATACAAACTGGCCCTGGACCAGCCATCCCTATCAGCACTTCTGAGCAGCCCTGCTACTGCCCACACCAAAGAAAAACAGAAGCAAGTTGAATCAAGGGGGCCATAGACAGAGTTGGGGTTTGCCACCCCAGCGGTGCAGGTAGCTTTGCTGACGACACTGGCTCTACTGCTTCTCCCCAGTTTGCTCTGTGTGGGGCACATCAGGCTGTAGGTCCCAGTGCCCTGTGCTCCTAAACACACCCCAGGCCAGGAGGAGCCATATAAGGTCACCATCTGCTTTCTGCTAGCCACAAGTCTTTAATAAATTAAGCATTCAGTGTAGATATCCTTGTTGGCTTAAAATGTGGGAAATTCTGGGTCAAATTAAATCCTGATCATTTTATTAACTTCAGCAATCTTAATGAAGATAGTGAGCAAGGTCTGAAAGGAGACAGCTCATTGTCTGTGATTTCTGAAGCCTGAAAACTGACAGGATTTACCTTTAAGGACTTGGCTTTAGCAGTGCTGAAATTAGAAAGTCTGCAGTGTCTTTCATTCACAAATGTGCATACACTCACACGGAGTCTCTTAGGACCGGACCCATAGATAGAAAGATGCAGTGACCCTGAAAGTCTTTGTATCTGACTTCCAGACACCTAGTTCTCTCTATTCTTGATATCAAGAGAGGCTCCCAAATGAAAAGGAATTCAAAGCAGCCATTCCACAGGGATTAACAGAGGAGGAAAGGGACCACCCTCTCAGTCTCAGAACTTCTAACAGGGGGAGTGGTCCTGTGGAAGTAGTTTATAATGTGAGACTGAACACTCTCAGGCTCAGGTCATGGCTGAGTACCATAGACACTATGCCAATATATTAAAAGCGGCCCTGGGCAGGAGCATCAGCCCTTCAGGATATATTTTGAATACAAATGGCTGCAAGTGACCAGCCCTGGGCATCAATGTTATAGATATCTTGAGCTGTAAGCGTAATTACCGAATAGGCCTTCAGCACAGGTAGCAACCAGGTTGTCAGCCATAAACTGGCATAAGCGTGAAATAAACTCTGAGAGACTCTGCAGTACCAGCATAGAGGCACTTCTGGGCAAAGCTCTGAACTCCCAAGCTGTTGCAGGACTTAGGGGGTAAAGCATGACTGTCGGGACTGTGTGACTACATGTTGGACTCCAGCCTCTGCCTACGTCCCGCTTGTAGCACTCATGTACCTGAATCAGTCCCTAAAATTGAAGAATGAGTCCTGGTTTCAAAGAGCAGGGATTTTCCATGTTTCATGCTATTCTTTCTCTCCGTGTGCTCTGTTTGATAAGTATAATTGTTCTTTAGTGAAGCTGTTACAAATCACAAAAGGCAGAAAGCTGTGTCTAAGCTGGACCATTAATGAAACTACTTCATTGATTTCTGGTGGTACACAGTGTTCCTAAATGCAATTAATTTATATGAACAGTACAATGGATTTTGTTCTCTAATCTTATTCTTTTGTTTCATGAAAGGCTAATGTGATAGAACAGATAAGACTAGTGCTAGCTCAAGGAAGAATGCTTCCATTTCTGAGTATTTTAGGTCACCACCACAGGCATGATGTAGGTTTTACTAAATGGAAGAAGCTAGGGTCCATTTAAAATGCTGCTTCAGTTCCTGCATCTAAAATAGTTGTTCAGTTAAGAACTAGCTGCTTGTTTCTCTTAGGATATAGAAGTTAATAATACTCACCAAGGTTCATGTTCCAGCCATACTGAACTGGAAAGCCTGTTCATTTAACTGGAGCTCACATACTCAACTGGGACAGCTCCTGGGAATTGATTTCTATTTAATGGCAGCAACGTGACAGTGACAGAGGCTTAATTAAGACATAGCATAGATTCCACTTAAACAAAATATCTATTCAGACGATGTTACCACCATAACTGATGCTTCAGCAGGTGTGAATACTGAGCTTCAGCCTACACTCCCAAATAAATTTTCAGCTCTGCCCAGAATAAGATCACTAAACAAAGAATGATTATAATGAATGCTTTTTTCCCCCTGCTTTTTTATTTCTTTAATCCTCATTTTTGGCATATTAAGACTTTTCAGGTTCTGTTTAAGCAATCATCTTAGGAGATTTAGCAGGTTTTAAAACAATCAACCATTGGTTAAGATGACAACAACAAAGAGCTTATGTTATTGTAGTAAACTACTGAGTTCATTGTTAAGGGCAGGATTTCACTGTGATTAACTATGAAGGAAACTCACTTGTGTGAGTTTTGTTTTTATTTTGTTAAAGTTCTACACACTGATGTGTCTAAGGAAACTACAGCTAATACTGCTATAAGATATTACACACTTCTACTGCACAGGGAACACCCCTCAGATCTGACTACTCCAGCGTGCACGTACAAACAGGCACATTTCCAAATCTGCAGCTTACCTCTTCATTATTGCTATCAGTATAAGAACAGGCTGCATGAAAAAAATGTATGCCTGGCATGATGCTTGTCGCCACTGCAGAAAAGTACTTCTACCCTGTGATCCTAATTGGTCTGTAGTGCTCCCTCCAACGATGCACTGACTGATGTCTCATTGAAGTGGGAGGGGGTTTTCTGCCTCTACATTTAGGGATGCACACACAACTCCTGCAGGTTCTGGGGACTAGATGGAGGCCTTTTTTCCATCCACTCAGCCAGCAGCCTCCTTGCATCATGGCTGACGTGGGAGTCTTCCCACTGCAAGTCCTGCTCCAGCCTGTACGAGTCCACCTGCAGACATAGTCCTCCTGTGGGAGAAAAGCCTGCATGAAAGATACTGCACCAAAAGCAACACCTCTCTGGAAATCTCCCTGGGCCTGATAAAGAGGGATGAAATGATTTCCCTGTGTTTATTCCCCATGGAGCTCTCTTCTCCAGTGTGATCCCAGGCTAAGATCTCAGAAAAAAATTGCAGCAAATGCAGCTGCCTGCCACTTTCATGCAACAGTCATAAATTCCATGAGAAAAGGAAATGAAAGATGCATATAATGATCAAGAATTTGTAATACTCATCCAAATGTAGGATGGGATCATTTGTTTTCTCATCCATCTACCTTCCTCAGAGCATGCTCAGTCACACCTAAATCATTTGGACAATTGATTGTCTAACCTGTTTTTTATAAACATACTTACTGGAAAGTTTATAATTTCACTCAGTAAATTTCAGAGCTTTATTCTCCTCAAATACAATTTAAGTTATATTATTATGGCTGTAATAATTCCAGCTCTCACCATGCAGCAACAAGTCGTCTAATAACTGATCCCAAGCTGCAAACTGACCTGGAGAGCTTTCAGTGCAATGGGAATTGTACTTGGACAGTTCATGTAGAGAATTCTTCTTTTCTTGAGGTATTTTACAACAGACTAATCTAAAGTAACCCTCAGGAAAATTTCAGTTTTTTCTTTCCTCAGACATTACTTAAGAGATTTGAAATCTCACAAGCTTCATTTCATTGAGCAATTTTGCAGCTTAGGTGGGCAAAAGGGTGGAAAACAAGTAAAAGGAAAACTGTGATGGCTTATGATGTGCCCACCAAATAACTTCAAATAGAATTTAGAAGGTAATACTAATTCTTAAATTCTTCTGACAGAAAAAATGAGAGAATTAATGAAAGAGACATGGAAGAAGAAATATATGTCAAAAGGAAAGAAAGAGGGGCATAAGGCTTAAGGAATGGGACATTAAAAAATATAAGAAGGGAGAAACACTACATTGGCCCAACAAGAAGTGAGAAAACAAAGGAGGCAAAACAGGTTTTTCAGGAAAGAATGAATGTGGTCACCACAAGGAATAAGAGAGACAAACACTGAAGAAAGATGGCAGGTTCATAAACCAGATGGAATTAACTTTTGTGCTGGTGGTTTCCAAAAGTTTCTCTTACTACTAATGGAATACAAAATTCTTCAGAAAATAACTTAAGAGTCAAGGATGGAAGAAATGTTATAAAAATATTGCCTACATGTTTCATATATAAAATATATTTTTATTATTGCTAAAGAATGCAATGGAGTTGATGCCAAAAGAGATGTAATGGTGTCTCAGGAAATGTGTTGTAGAATTGCAAACCTCTCAACTCCCAGTATTACAGTCCTTCTAAAAAACCAGAATGCTACTCCTATTTAATCAGTAAGGATTCACCCATGAGCTTCAACACAAGATCCTAGGAAGAACATGTGAAAACACAGGGTGTATCCCATGCACATGTATTCCATCAGGTTAGACATTCAGTTAAATTACTACCAAATGGGAGTAAAATCCCATTGGCAACAGGGCATTTTAGTGATCTTTGCAAGCATTACATGTATCTTCTACCTCCTGGTTTTCTCAGGCTGATTGTAGGACTCTCATGCCAAACGCTTAAGAGTCCTTTAATTCTCAGTGGGAGACTATCATCTCAAAAATCAAATCATGAGCACCACGTATTCTAATAGAAAGTGCTGAAGGAAAATGTCGGCAGTGTCTCTACTCAGAATGAACCACTTCAAGATATTTAAAAGGGTGCACATTTGGGATTAACTTTGGCTTTAGTGCTTATCAGTGATGAAAAAAATGGCAATTTGAAAATGAAAGAGGGAGAGAAGCATAAGCAGAGGAAAAGGAGTTACAGCACTACCCATACGCAGCTCAGACACAGAAAGCAGCATCAGTGCCATGCAGGGCAGTATGAAAAGGGTAGGCAGAGCAGATATGAAAAAATTTACAGATTATTAAAATTTCAATGGTAAAAGCTTTTGCTTAGATTAATATGTCTTTGAAAAGGGGTTACTAGACATAGGAAGTAGTTACTGAAGTAACTCCAGTTAAAGAGAGAGAAGAACTTCTAGGAGGGAAAGAGCATCCCTCCTGTCATTCTGCTCAGCCCCAGTGTTTCCCCTGGCACAAAGGTTTAGCTGTGGGGGCCAGGTCACCTCACTCTCCATAGGATATTTTTACTTATACCCACTGAGGCTATAGCTCACAGTTTTTGCAATAACTGCCATCTGGTAATTTTTTTTGGTTTCCAGTGTTGGCATATTCACACCTTTTGTTGAGCCCTCAGAAAAATGAGGAATAAAAATTCCAGTAATGCAGCTTCAGTTATTACCTGTTAACTGTTAGTGCCTTTCTTAATTTATAGTAGTTACTATTAAAGGCTTTTTAATAGCCACCATTATCTTTATGTACACAGTTAACTTTATTAGTTGCAGAGAATCACTCTGCTGAAAAAAATAATGTAATGAATAAACGTTGGCATTTTCATAACCACTGTATTGTTTTGGAGATTATAATGTGTGGGTCCCGA
The DNA here is from genome assembly GCF_047716275.1 of Strix uralensis. Classification (NCBI taxonomy): domain Eukaryota; kingdom Metazoa; phylum Chordata; class Aves; order Strigiformes; family Strigidae; genus Strix; species Strix uralensis. Next base: position 62,478,854 of record NC_133974.1, read on the forward strand.
TAGAATTTTGTTCTAAAATATTTTAACTTTCTTTTTTTCTCCTTTCTCATTCCTGGAGACTGTCCTGTCTGTGTAGGTTTTCTAGGAGCCAGAAGCATCCTGTTAAATACGTTGTTTTCCTTACTGAGGCTTTCTCCTGTTTTGATTATCTTTTTTTGTGTGTGTGAGATAAATTGAGAAGAGTTCACACTGAAGCCAGAAGGTGAGATAGGCAAAATCAAGGTGGGTAGGCAGTTGTTTGATTCCACCAAAAATGCCTTCAAGATACTCTGATCATCACTTACTAGCAGAACTCCCATTCACCTCAAAAGTCAATGTGGCTTGAAAAACTATGATTGCCGAATGCTATTGGGGCCAGAACGTCTAGGACATAAAACACATCCCCTGAGCCAAAAAAGCTATTAACTTTTAATTTTTAAGGGTTTTTCAATGTATCAGGATTGATGTATTTTTCTTCAGTAGTTTTATAAACCAACTGTAAAAAAAAAACCCAAAACAGAAAAATCTTCAGCACTATAATGTGTCTACAATATAATTTTCAGGCTTTTACCCAACATAGGGGTTGGCTACAAAGGTAGCTTGGTGCTCTCCTGCAGGTATCCTGCTCTGCCAGACCTCTGTGGCATGTACCATGTGCCAAAGGGGATGGTGAGGAGAAGATTCTCCACCTCCCTCTGACACGTGTGCACGCTCACCAGTGGGATGAGGTGAGCATGAAGTAAGGAGGCACCAGCGAGGAGCCCAGGAATGGTGCCACAAGCATGGTGGGGTCCTGACAGTCAGTATCTGGTCTCACATTAGGTTTTTTTCTTTTTATTTTCCTTTGTTGAAAGTTATATATGAAATTAGACCAAGACCTTAACTAAAAAATGAGTGAACTAGTAACTGAAGAAAATGCTTTTGTAATAAATGCTGAGACTAAATTGCTGGCATGGTTCTAAAGAGTGTAGCTTGAGTCTGCACCACCATCAGTGGCACAGGTCACTAGAAGAAAAGCAAATTGTTAAAATGGATCACTTGGGGTAGTCAAGGGAATAGGCTGCACTGAGTATATATATCAACCTCCTCCCATTCCTTGGCTCAGTCTGTTAGAATAGCTGATGCCTAGTTTGGAGAGGCTTGACTAAGTATGATGAAGAATGAAAAATCAATATTAGAATAGCAGATACTATTTATTTCCCAGGGAGCAGCAAACATAAGGCTTTCAGAGAACATTATCATTCTGCTGCAGACTGCTCAAGCATACTTTTTCTTTTATTTTGTAATATTTGCAAGCTTAAATAAATGTTTGATATCTTTGTCTCCTGGCATATATATGAGAAACAGATCATCCACCTGAATGAGGTCAGTTCATTCTTCCACCCAAATATGTAAAATATAGAAGAATTGCAGATGTAGGGCAGACACAGCAGCTGTAAATCAGTATGATCTCACTAATATGAAGAACAGTGTCCTTACATCAACTGATATAAATTATCTTAACTCAGCAGATGTCACTTCTTGGCCCCATTTCATATTTTCCCAGTCTGCCAGTACTCCAGCCTCCATGTTGGGGAATGCTTTGCTTGTTGCTGCTTTTCCATGACAGCTGTTCTTAGCTGAAGAATACAGACCTATGTGCAGGCAAGCACACATTTGCTAGATTAAATGGATTTCTTAAATGGCTACAATAACAGACTGCCTATACTTGTTTAGACTGGACAAGTTTCATTTGCCTGTGCCTTTGCATACAGGAGGCCGACAGGAATACCATGTGCTCAGCTAGAGGAGCTGTACTGACGTGTAGCTCAGAGAGGGTGCCAGTGTCCCTGGAGCACTGGTCCCTGTGCACTGCTCCCATGGAGGCTTACCAAGCCATTGACCCAGCTGTGCAGTCTTGTCAGAGTCATAAGCAAGGAAGACTGAACCAGGCACAATATGATTCAGATAAGGCTGTAATAAGAGCATCAAGGACAATACAGCTTGTAAACAATGGTTCAGATGGAATGTAATATTCTGTGTTGTTTGATCCTTCTATAAAAGAGGACCGAGATGTGGAAATGACTGCAATGAGTTAAGGGAATACCATTAGATGTTATGTAAATCGTGTCATCACAGGAACATGGGCTTAAACTCCTGACCTGATAATTATTAGGCTAAACATACTGATCTGGGTTTGCTGCAACAATCCTGGTAAAACTTTGCCACAGAACAAAGCCTGTGGCCATTTAGAGCAGTCTGAATGTTGAGGTCTCTTCAATGTAAATTTTCTAACACTGGAGTTCTTGATATCTCCACACTGACCCCTGAGTAGCACATGACAAAGACAACACAAACAGTCATGGGGACTGCAGTGATCTCTGTCCTTGGTGACCATTGGCAGCACACCTATTACAGGTGAGCATTCTCCGGTATGTAACAATGCACAGTAGTATATATGGATAAAGCTGTAGATATATTTGAATGAAATCACGATCTTGTCACTGAAACTCCACTAGCAGACAAGTAGGAAAACCATTGTAAATTATTTGTCCAGCTCTATTGTACAGCCATGAAAAGAGCAATGAAATATTTGCTGACCTAAAACTCTTCTGCCTTGCCTCAGCAATTCTCGAAGTATTATTAAAGACAAGAAGATATTTCCTTTATATCAGGCATATTATACAGGGGTCATGTTTTCATTTTTAAGTACCTCTGAGAAAAACATTTCCTTGTGTTATCCCCTAAGAAAAATTCTTGACTAGATGGCCCATAAGCCTCACTTAGTCTAGCATTGTTCACAGCATTTAGTTATGCATCTCTCCTTCTGGGCTAACTGTATGTGTTTTCAGCTAAATTGAAAGCCATGGCAACATGCCCACTTAAGTTGTGAAGGCCAGTCCTATACAGAAAAATATGTGCAACTCAAAAGGAGCCCAAAGTATAGGTGAGGAAATACCTGAAACTGTTTCTTCCAAAATATTTTTAAGTATCCTCATAGACGTTATGATGTTAAAATCAGAAGTCAGTGCTATAAAAGAAACTTACATGCTAAGTGCTACCATTTTGATGTTGCTCTCAAAAAAATTGCAGACCAAAATAACTTCTCATAGGTATGCTCATTTTGTGCTCTATTACATTTTCTACTTCACTCTGATTTGTTTTAATAATTATGCTTTGTTTTGACATTTTGGATCATTTCCATGACATTCAGCATATTATCTGATCTGCATTACAAGCTGTCACTGAAAATGTGCTGTGCAGTAAAGTTAGATCTGAGGTGACAAGCAACTGAGCTTTTTTTTTACCTATAAACTTCACTTTTATGAAAACCTCATTTCTCACTGCATAAAGCTCTTGACAACAGATTGCTGCTGTGAATGTATGGCAAATCTTTGAGTTTTCCCTTGGCCTATAATGGTTACATAAAAAAGTGTTAGTCAGAGCCAGCTTTTCCTTTCCACTAAATATCCAAGATCACCACTGTGTTTTCCTATCAGTTTTCAATTTGGAAATGTAAAGTGCAGAAGTGTTTGCCCACCCTTTTAGTATGTAATGAACACTTAAATGCCTTCCTTGGGTTTTAGCATTAATAGTGTATAAATTTTTTCTCCTGAGACACAAGACTTGATCGAAGGCTTGTTCAAATGGATGAAAAGACTCATTACTTTCAGAGGGCTTTGGATTAGACTGTGGGATAGCATGTGGGTGACTGAAGCAGCTATCAGTCTTTGATCATGAATCTGGCAATCAAGGTTTTTCTTTCATACTTGGCCATCAGGTGCTTTTCCTCTAAATAGCATACATAATTGCCACAAGATAGTGTATCCACTTTTACTGCTTCTTTTGGGTTTCTTGGAGGGACCTGTTGTCCATACTGCATAGAGTGAATGTTGTACAGATAGAAACCCTGCAAGCCACCAGCACATGGGTTCTGTTATCATGCCCCTCACCACTCTTACCTCAGACAGCTTCTTAAAAGATCAGTTTAAATTTGCAATGGTGAGGCTTAATGTAATAAGAATATGGATAGACAGGAGTTATCACAGCTATAAATTTTGCATTTGAAGTTTGTGAATTTGATTATTTCTATCTCATTTTTATAATTCCCATCGTTTATGTTAGAAATATGCCATATCTCTTTCAGGAAGTTGTGCACCTTGCTTAAAATAATACCCTTTTTCACTTACAAAAAGATTAACCCAATCTTTACTTGAATCATTTAATGAAGTTTATTCATTTACCTTTATTATCTAGCAAACAAAATGGGCTCCATTTTCTGTGCAATTAGTTTCTCTGATTGAAGCCTACTCCCTCTCAATTTTCATATCTCTATGCCAAGGTCAGCCTTTCCCAGTACAGCTGTCTTTTCTTCATCCTAACAGATCTGACTATCCAAATCTTTTATCATCACGTTTTTCATTCTCTTGTCAACCTGTCAACTCGTCATTCTTCAATCTACCTGTCATTTAATAAAAGCAGACACTTGGTTTTGGGCAGCTCATAATGAAAGAGCTGATTAAAGAACACAGCTACATCAGACAGGAAACTTTGTCTGACATTTTTACACTTAAAGAAGAAATACACGTGAATCCAAAGGAAACCAAGGCCATCTAAAATGCTAGGAAAAAGTGGTTGCTGGGTGTTCAAAGGACTTTGGAGGCCTGTGAGGGAGCCACGTTGATGCATATCTGTGTCAGATAAAGACTTTCCTATGTAATTTCCTGATACTTAGACCACCAGCTTTTTGTCAGGATTTTACTAGTTTTCCAAATAAAATAATCAGATACATTTTTGCAAAACATCTTGATGCTTTAGTATTAAATTATGAACAACACCAACAGCAACAGAGACAGAATTTCTATAATGCTAATTTTCAGGTTATTTCTGTGAAATACCTGCAGTTCTAATTTAATAAATATTATTAGAAGAAAAAATATGATAACTTGCAATGAAATTCTGTTTCATAGAAATGTCTTCCAAAACACAACCTTTGCCCTCATTTCCCAACTTGCAAGAGATTTAAAATGCCAGAAAAAGAGCTAGCCTGGTCTGTCTTGTTGCATTGCTGCAGACAAGATGAAATGCAGCTGTTCAAGAAGAAGATTTGCCTAAAGAACTCGAAGTACCATATTTTGGCAGGTAGAGCTCAACAGCTGGCTGCAGCTGGCATGAGGGAGCTGGAGGGTTGCAGAGGGAACAGTCCTCCCTCCTCCTTTCCCCCATTACTGCCACAAGCAGCAGCAGCAGCTCTGCAGTCTATGGCAGAAGGGCACAGTCAGAGGCTGCTCTTAGCGAGGTTTCAACTGCCACAGGGACAATCATCTATTCCTAGATGCAGCTACTGCTGTTGTTGAGACAAACAGAGGTAGGTACCTTAGGATTTTGTGTGCATGTTTCTTCAATGAGGTGAATGTCATCATTTATAGATTCTGTTGAGATTTTTCTTTTCAGTGTCCAGATGCCCGCATCTGTTTATTTTTTATCTGTTCTTCACAAGATGAATTCTTAGTGGAAGTGTTAGTGGTCCAAATTGCTCTCCTACTGAAGACATAAAATCTCACACTGATTTGATGAAAAAACTTAAGACCTTGCATTAAAAGTCTATTAACTGAGTCTTTCATTTCATGGTAGTTAAATTACAAATCCAAAGCATCAAAGGGGCAGGGAAAAAAAGATGGGGAAAACATGAGAGAGATTAATGAAGAGGCAGTGGAGCATTGCACTGCCCTGCAGAGCTAACTCATGAAATACAAGCAGCATATTTACCCAAACATTGGCATATTTCTGGTCTTTCCTAAACAGTGAAAAATTTTGTCCTTTGTTCATCAGGCAATTTCCCAGAAAGAAATACAGCCAGGCTTCCCATAAGCAATGCCTATGTGAAGTGGAGCGGGTGTGTGGCAAAGGAGACCATGGCTGTCACCTGTAGGACATCTGGAAGCGGGGGTGGCTCCTATGTTCATTTAACACCGATTGCCCTCAGTTCCCTCCTCCTCCATATTGGTTGCTGCCACTCATGGCCTTTGACTCTAAATGTAAGAATAGGTGCAAGTATAATGTGAAACACCTGCCATAAGAAGAGGATTTTTTGTAAAACAGCAAAACCAGCTTGGCCTGATACTTGGATAAATGCAGTACATGAATGTCACCATTGTGAAATTAATCAATGCATAAAAAGAAAAAAATAAATGAGTAATTATGCATAAAAGATATACCCAAAAGATTATCGTGGAAACTGAGTTTATTTTAAGAACAGAATTTGCTTGTGATCTTCCTGAGTTATTATTAGGTCTAGCCACAGAAAGAAAATGTAGTTCAGAAGTGGTGTAATTGAGTACGTATGAGTAGTTACACAGTCAATAGCTGCAAACCTAAATAAGTTTTCTTAGTAACCCAAAGTAATTAGGGTAATTAAGTATGCAATTTATTTATGGAAATAGGATCCAAGATGGCTGTTCCTGGTACATTTTGAAGGAGACATTGTAAATGAGAGGGAAATATCCCATGTTAGATTATTCACTTTTATTTTTATTTGATTTATTTTATCTGAGAAAGGATACTCTTGGGATGAATGACAGAGGTAGCATTTTCTGTAATCAAGAGAAATGTGATCATTCTCATTAAGGTATCAATCAGTCAGTAGAAATCCCAAAATCTGATCCTATTCTTTCCCATGGTCTACCTCATATCCCCAAGATTATGTCAAGACTGGACAAAAGCTATGCACTAGAAACTTTTCAGTAAGGAACCTTGTATTGGTATTTAATTAGTACAACATATGACACAGCTCTTTCTGGTGCAGAGTACTGAGTCATCACAACTTTTCTTCTTTTTTTCCAGTTGCCAAAGAGCTTTATTTTCAGTTCAATAATCACTTTTGTCACTGGCAACATCAGTGATTCCCAGATTTTCCCCACTGTACATCCAGTTGTCCCACACAAAGGGATCAAACAGGATTATGAGAGCAAATTTCCAAGAAAATATATTCCTGCAAGCACTGGGGGCCAAAGTAAAAATAAATTAAGCATCCCTGTTGTAACACATTATAGGGATTAGATTACACTGATTAGTTTTTCAGAAGTCCATATATATGATAGACACATCAGTCCCTGGGGCTCTTCGAGACTCGTTTGTTCTAGAAAGCAAAGTTAATTAAATAATAGACAATCTAAACTGCTTTTATTTGTTTATTTGTCTTTAGCAACATTATGCAACTTCAGCAACGTTCACAGTTGGCTGGTGGAGAAGTACTGATTATCCTACATCATTGGGGATAATTTTTACTGCTAGTGAAAGCCCCCCAATGAATCATCCTTCAGTCTCTCACCTTTTTCAGACCAGGGTTTCCCTGAGCCATTTGTTGTTTGTCTCTTTGGTCACCTGCAACCCAGTATCCCTGAGAAGGCCTGTAACATTCTTGCCCACACATCCATTGGCAGGGATGCATGCTGTTGAATGAAAAAGCTTGTATTTTTTGGTTTTGAATCTTCTTCTGTCTGGATTGATGTGATGGCCCCCAGTTCTACTGGAAAAGACAGGAAACAAGAGACCCCTATCTTTCTTCTCTGTGGCACTCATAATTTTAGAGACCTCTGTCATGTCCTCCTCAAATTTGTCCTACTTTTCTTCCTCAATGACTCAGTCATTTCTCACGTGGAAAATGTTTAGTTCCTCTGATCATGCCTGTGGCCTTCCTTCAAAACCTGTCTAGTTCTTCTGTATCTTTTCAGAGATGAGGTGACCAGAGCTATCTACTTTATCCATGACATGAGAGAACCGCTGATTTATGCAATGGCAGAATGACATTTTCTTCTTTGTTCTCTATTTCTTTCCCAATAATTCCTAATACTTGAGTAATTTTCAGACTGCTATTGAGCACCGACCCAATGTTGCCATTGATCAGTTAATCCTAATTACCAAGGTTTTCAGCTCAGAGTCCTTTTCATTCCCCATGAAGTTATGCCTGAGGCCTGCAAGGCTATTCTAACTGTTTCTGGACAACTTTCCTTTCTGACAGATATTGCCTAAGGTCTATTGCATTGGAGCAAGAGAGATGGAGATTTTGCAATCATGTGAATATCAGTGGAAGTTTTTTGTATGAAATGGACTGTTCTGACAGAAACTTGTATCTTCATGCTAATACAGAGAACGGAATTCCATATTTTTCTCACTGTTCTTTCCAAATTGTTTCTTTTTTTAAAATGATCTATAAAATCATCTATAATTATATGACTTCTATTCTCATTTCATTTTTACCTGTAATTTAAGGAGATGCCAAAGGAGCTAAGGAAATATCTTATCATTTGTCTTGTATTAGTCAGTCATCAGGATGTGAAGATCTAACTTCCTTACAAAAGGCCAATTTTTCCTCTAAGATTCACAAGTTAAATGCTCATGAATACATCCTAAAGCAGAATCAGCTGAAAGCATCTATATTGCCAAGAGTAGAGAGGGAAGGTACTGCTGTACTTGGCAGTCAATTTTAGTTTCATCCTCCAAGACGCTTTAAGGCATTCCTATCTCTGCTCTCTAAAGAAATTTCTTAGTGGTTAATGCAGATAAAAACCACTATTTCTCATTTGCAATCATTAATAAATATATTGAAGCTGATTCAGTGATGGCATTTCTAGTTTATAATTTCTGTAAATTTCCCTTGTAGCGCTTCATGTGAATAGTCCCCTTTTAGAAAGAAGCAATGATCATTTATATTCCTTAAAGAAATAAGGCAAGACTAAAACCCTTCAATTTAAGCACATATTTTATACTAAACTAATGTCCCATCATGCTTCTCAGAAAAACAATGGTAGCAGCATCACTAATCTATGCGGATGGTGTTTTCTAAACAGAATGCAACAGCACTACATGCAATTTATGCCACTCTCATTACTAAGGATCTTTAACTCAAATCTTCAAGTTTCAAGTAAGTTAATTGATAAACTAGTTAAAAACAAAGAAAGACGCAATGTTTCCAACATCATCTACCAGCTGTGGCTGCTTCAGATGTCCACTTTCAGCTGAAATATGAAGCAGATTGTGTACTTGTTTTTCTTTCTGTGATGAGGTCTCCCATCCAAAATAGGTATATCCTGCTGGATCTCTTCATGACAACAAATTACAGCTACTTGTCCAAAAAAAAAATCAAGCTCTAAGAAACTTTATAAGCCAGCAGAAATGCTCTGAAATTGCATTCCTTCTTTCAAAGGAAACTCAGAATATTGTTGTGGGCAAACTGGGCCATTTATTACCAAAACTCACTTAATCTAATTGTCCCAGCCTGTTAGAAGCCCTGTGAAAAGATGAACAGTCAAAATACCAGTTTTGGTATTTTCACTGCCAGTGGAGTCCTACAACTTCATCATATAGAATATAAACAGCATCATCTTTCATATTACTCAAAATTTAGCAGTGATTCATATGGAGGAACAGTACATCTAAGCTAGGCTTTAAACAGGTAAAATAGAAGAAATTCTGATAGGAAGGAAAACCTGTGGAATAATTTGTCTCTTTCCTGATATACCTTGCTTTCAAAACTGTCTGCCTGCCTGGATACATTAGTTTCAAACTTACCAGAATTTATAACTTAGACCAATTTCTATGAGTTATGTAATTAATAATTTAAATCAAAATCTCCCTGACTTCATTAGAATTTTTAGATTTAGTCTTCAGAAACAAACAACTGATTATCTCAGTTGTCTAATTATCTTTGCAAGATAACAGAAACAAAACTGTATTTCTTAACAAGGCATATTAACTTTCAGCAGGCAAATGCTGACAAGTGGCCAAAGCAACAGTCTGTACATTTTCACAGCACCTAAGAAACGAGAAGAAACCATTGTGTCGTCTACTCTGGCCACCTTGGCATCAAATCTCATTACATTTCACGCAGTCATAATTTTGCCAAACACTGTAATCAGTGTTTGTCTTAGCCTCTCTATCCGAGAGGCACTGAAATGCCAATATAACTTTAGTTTCTGACAAGAGGTCCTTATTAAGCTTTTCCTCATTAAATAACATAAACCTCTGGCATCCACAATTTTTTCATGAGAGTAAACCCTGCTTCACTCTACTTCAATTAGGGGAGTTCTGTGTGGTTTATATTTCAATTCTTTTTTCTCAAGGTAGCCTTGCTTGTGGTTACAGGGTCTCGTATCATGTTTGCTAGCTGTGCAACAGCAAGATATCCTTAAATTTCCTGTCCTAAAACTCATACAAAACCAAGAGCTAAAAATATGTACTGTAGGGAAGGATTAGCAAACATTCACTGCTTATCCTGATTCTTCTCCCATGCAGTATATAACTTTGCCATCTCAGCCATTGGAGGCGTCTGAGGGACTGATGCATGAAGGTGCTCTTCTTGCATCCATAGAGTCAATGGAGCCACTGGTGGAGCTCAGTAGAACTCATCCCACAGTGTTTTACACAGAAGACTGTAAATCACATAAAGCCATGTTTTTCCATAATAACTAAATCATTATAAAACAGGATGGCAACTTTTCCTTGCAGTGAGGGTCCCTATCTGCCTGTGTCACAGCCAATGTCACCTTCTAGCAAGATAACTGTCTCCAACAATAAGATTCAGAAAAAAAACAGCTTTCAAGCACATTTCAGAATTAATGTGAGGCAAAAATGTCTCCTTCCACATGGGTTTTCAGAGTGATATGCTGATTAGCATGAGCATGGCTTTCTTTTAAGTGGGAAGCCTGACGTTTCCCTCATTCACAGAATTTACATTAAATAGATGTGCCCAACAGGAGATAAAAAGGGGAAAAAACAGTCAGCTTAAGACATATGCGAAATGTGGAACAAATACTTGACAGATCCATTTGAAGGACAAGGAATGAAAAGGCAGCTTTATAGATAAATTTCTTGATGTGTTTTATTTTTGAAATGGTTTAGAAGGAAATATCATTGTCTGTAATTTATAACATTTCATTATGAAATATTTCTGAGTGCATAATGAGTATCTGCCATGCCTAAATATCCTCAGAGTGTCACTCCACAGTCCTCCCACACATACTATTTCAATTCAAGGCAATAGCTTGGCAAAATTCCTATCAGCTCCAGTAGGAAATTAGCTTGCATAAGAATACAGGATTTGACCACTGGAGTATAATTATTGTGGAGACCCAAATGGTCTCTCTCATGTTCCTGGACACTGCAAATAGTCTGTATGGACAAATTCCCATTATTTACACCAAGTCCATGCAAAAGGGAACAAATTAAATGCTAGAGATTATTTCATGTCATGGTTTTAATATTTTCTTTAGACACATTGAAATTAATTTTGGTACAGGACTCCAGTTTTGAACTCTTTCCTCTATTTTGCAAAAGGGCCTCATATTTTGATGGTATTCAGGATTTTTCTTTTTGGTCTCCTGTCAACACACACTGCAGGGGTGGGCCTACATGCAAATTATTGCAGGGAAAATGCATTCTTTAGGCACCACTGGAGGTCATAAAGGAAACAAGGATGAGGGAAAACAGGAGATGGGGAGACAGAAGTAAAAATGAGGCTGTTTTTTTCTAAAGTGACATTGAGAGAAAGTCAGTGTTGTGGCGCTGAGATTTTTTTTCTTGTTTCTTCATCTGCAGTGACTGGGGAGATGGAGCACATTTGCCTTATATCTGCAGATAAAAAATGTGCAGTGATGCATGGTGGGGAAACATTTAACATTCAGATAAAAGAAGATAAGGGAGAATCCATGCTTCAAATCTCTTTGCCTACTTGCATAGTTTCAGATTATTTGGATTCAATAATTTAATCTGTTTTGCCACAAGGTAAATTGAAAATAACCAGAAGGTCAGCACTCCTTGCACATGCTGGTTTGGTTTTTGTTCCTTTCCAACACAGACGCACTGAAGACTAAAAAGCAAAGAACTTAAACATCGGTTTTAGCAATACCCAGAAATAAAGATTCACGTCAGCTGTAACAGTCCATTAGTATGATACACACATACACACAGATAACTATAAGTGTGTGTTATGCTAATAATTGCACTCTACAGAGGAGTTTAGCATAACACAAGACACAAATAAATAGTTTGATTTAAACAGTCTAGAATATAATATGTTATCTCCAGTTAGAGGGAAAACCCTTCCATAAATGGGGGGCAAATGCTAAATTTTCCAGTGGTCTAAAATACAGGTTCCTCAAAGCATTTTAAACTCAAAGCTGAAACTTACAGTGCCATGTATCTCCAGTGACAGCTATGTTAGTTACATTATGAGCTACCAAAAGTGGCAAAGAATAAAAATTTGAACAGGTTTAGCCCCACCCTAAAGCAACAGCACGGTTGTCTTGTGTACTATAAAAGACATATATAGCTGTCAACTGGAATTTCAAGGTTTTAACAGCAAAAAATACTGAAAATCACAGTCCTAGAAATGGCAGATCTGAGGGGTAGGGCAGTAATTACAGAATAGTGTAATTCCCATTCCTGAAAATCCTTGGTGCACGGTATCCTATTTAACATAGGCTAAGATTATGAGAGATGAAAACAAATACAGGTTTCATTTCTCTCTAGAAAGGTTGTTTCTCTTACCACCTAGATGCATAACATTACTTAGAAAAACCCAACCAACGAAAAAACCCCAAACCACCAAGAAATGCCAACACGAAGTTTGATACCAGCTACTCACTCTGCAGTGAGTGGAAATGACCACAGAGTAAATGCAACCTGAAGAAGATTTCCAAGACAAATTAAAAAAATCAGGATTCTTGGCTACTCAGTTTTGCAAAATATTGGCATGTTCTTGGCTAAAATATGGATTCAAGACTCTGTGAGTGTCCGTACTGTTTCAGTTAAGGGTCTACCTATAGACTATTGTTAACTTGAGGATACTGAGGGAAGCAGCATATGATTAGAGAAAGATGACAAGGCTGAATACATAGCAATGTATCCACCACTTCTAGCCCCTTCCTAGACTATGTTCAGAGGTTTCCAGAGTTGGAGAATGTATATATAAACTTCCTTCCATCAATTTGACTGATCACTTTTCTGAGCCTGCTTAGTCTCTTGGCCTCCAAAGCCTCCTGTGCCAATGAGTTCAGCAATTGACTAACATTGTATGAAAAATATTTCCTTCTCTTTCTTTTAAATTTTCTTCCAAACTATTTAGTTTAGTGTCTCTCTAACTTTGTGCTGTGAGGGAAGGTGTATAGTTTCCTGCTCACATTCTTCATACCAATCCTGTTTTAATAATCTCTGACCTATTCTCTCTCAGAGGCAATCTTTCTAAGATGAAGAAATTAAATCTCAGCATCCACAGAAGAAATTCCTTACCTCTAATCACCATTATACCCTCCTCTATATTTTTTCTCCATCTTCTCAGAAATGGAAGTAACTAGAATTGTATGCAACACTCAAGATGTGAGAAATACATAGATTTCTATACTGGCATAGAGGTATTTTCTATGTCTGCCTCTTTTCTCTTCCTAACAATTAATTGGACTGTGTTTGTCCTTTTGGCTACTGCTGTTATGACCTGGTGTTTTCAGAAGCTTCTACAATGATGACAGGATCTCTTTTCTGACTGGTAATAGCTAACAAAGTCTGTCATCACAAATGCATCATTTTCCCCTCCACCTGTATCACTTTATGCTTCATCTGGCATTTTTTTACCCAGTCATTCAGTATTGCATGACTTTTCTGAGACAGTTTACAATCAATTTTAGTTTGGATTACTCTAATTTTTCAATAGTCAAAAATATCATCATGTCTCTCTCTATTCACTCCCTCTTCAAGAGCATTTACAACACAGGTTACAGTTTATACCCACAGTAAACTCCTGAATTATTTTTCTATGCCTCTGCAAAAATATATTATGGTTTCATCTAGCTTTTCTAGTATGGAAATCAGACTTAGTGATCTGATCTCTACATCCTTGGATTAGTGACTGTTTTAAAATATTGCCATACTTGCCACCTTCCATTCCTTTCATACTGAAGCTTCTGGTACCTTGGAACCAGTGGCATTGCAATAGTTTTGGGTATGAGCCGGATCAGGATGCTAAGTTCTTAATTTTTCATCTGTTAATTGGATGTCTGTAGAGAATGATGTGAGGCATAATTAACATTTGTAAGTTCACAGCAACTACCTATAGCATTTGCTGACAGTTGATTTTAGCATTAACCTTTACATGGCTGTCAATTAGATGGAAAAAAATGTATCTTATGTTAATGTGTTTCCTATAGTAATTCTGCCTGGAAACTGTTCCATCATTTCTGGTGGCCCTCATAAAGGGCTGTGCCTGTTCCCACCTCTTGTTTGAAAAACCGCAATGGAGCAAGGGCGACCGTTCTTAGTTTCTGATGATGATACCCTGGTGTTGATACCTGTTGAGGATGATGATGGATTTGGGCTACAGCAGAGTAGATATAATCTTATAGTTTGTCTTGTAATTCTTGAAATTTTTAGGAGGCTGTTTCCATCATCATTAACAAAAAGAAGGAAGGGAGTTTGTACAGCAAGCACCTTTTTTTTGGTGGTCTACTTGTTATTTTTGTATGATCACACAGTGACGTGAACCCCTCCAACATATAGAACTGTCTGTTTTGAAGTTTACACAAAGGCAGTTCACACATTTGATTTCCCACGTAAATGAGATGTAAATCAAATGTAAACAAGAAGCAAGTCACTGGAGAGAGTCACAGCCCAAGTATGCAAGATGAAATTTCATGCTCAGTGAACATCAAATGTTAGAAACTTTTCTTTTTTTTTTTTTTTTTTTTTTTTTTTGTGGAAGATACTGCCAAATAACCTTTGCCTTGAATGGCTGTCTGCTTTAAAGACGAATGTGTCGTTTTAATGAGATCCCTCCTGCTGTTTCACTGTTTTTGACTATTAAAGACAGTTTGTGTTATTAACTTGGTACTTGGCAAAGTGATTGCCTCAGCTTTTGTTTATGACCAAGTAAACCTGCTACTGCGTGAGCGTGGTAGAGGAATACCTGTCAGCAATTTTGCTTTTGCTGAGTGAATAATTCTAATGGATATTTTCATGTGGCTTTTGTTTTTAAAGTGTGATTTTTACAATATGTTGGTTACTTTTCATAGTGTCAGCAGTACACAGTAAACTTAACCTCTTAAAGGCCTTTTTTTTAAAGGTCACTTTTTCTTAGCTGATGTTTACTGCTGACACTGATATAGTCTATTGTGGTAAAACTCAAAAAATGAGTTTCTGATAATATTTAGGAACCAGACACTGACACACCAGAAATGTACCCAGGAGTCATAACTTCATGTCTATATTTCAGTTATATGACTGTCTTTCTGACATGATATTTGTTATTGGTATTGTCAGTTATGATGGAGTATGTAAAAGCCACAAATGAATAGCATGATTAACTGCACTAAATTACCAAGACTGAGGAGCTCTTGCAAGAATCTTTTTCACTCAGTTATTGCTTGTTAGAAGAATAACATGGATCTGATTCTTTTTATTTAGCCTCAAATGTCTATATTGTAAAAAATATAAGCTGCTGTGGGGGAGCTTCCAGCTTGCCAGGTGCTGTACAAACCAGATGATAATGGCTGTTCCTGCAGAGACTCATTTGGGCCTCTACTCAGAGATTATTTTCATTATATTTGGATCATCTCTATTTTGAGCTTAAGCAGTTCTGTGCAGATACGGCTTTTCCTAGCCATGCATTTATCCGTCAGGGTGGAAGTTCCCCCAACTTTCACACTCAGGATGGAAAAAACTGGTTTCTCTGGTTTAATTTCCCATCCATCTTCTCACCCTCCTTAACTCTTTTCACTCATCACCATGACATCTGTCTCTGCCCTTCCTTGAGTCTGTCAACTCTACAGTCTTATCCCTGGCTCTTCCAATTTCCAAATAGTCTTCCAGGACATCCAAAACACAAAAGTCTGCTTCCTAGCATGGGCTGGGGCACTGCCAGCAGCACTTGCTGTGCATTTCATGGGCACCATCCTCCTGGACCAGTTATATTAACTCAGCAAGACACTCACTTACATGCTGGTGATAACTTCCAGTCATCACAGATAGGTTTGAATCATTGATGAAGAATAATTTCTGTCAGTAATAAACTCCCAGGCCAGCCTACTTCATTATCCTCGCTAACATATTGTGATAGCAGCAATTTACAATTCCACTGTGTCACTCACAGCCCGAGAGTGCAACAGAGAGTTTGGCTCTCATCTCAGAAAACAGAAGCAGTTTTGTTCAGCTCGGGAGGCCACATCTGTGGCAAATGTCACAGACATCTTCACTTGCTGGCCTTCAGTGCACATCAGCATGCAGGTGAACAGCACAGAGGGGCAGGGACTGGACTCGTCCCAAACTAAAGCTACCTGTGAGGTGTGCTCCAGCCTCCACGGCTGCTCCTTCCACAGGGCATACCTGAGGCTGAGCTCTCACCCTCTGAAAGGTATGTGGGGTGCACACCGAGTTCTCAGCATCAAGTCCTTTGCTCTATAAATGTGCTCCTATTTGAACATATTACTTATTAGCACAGACATAGCCTTAATTCTAGAAATACAGGGAAATTAAATAAGGACAGTGCTTTTCAGATGCCTGTTCCCTTTTTATTGCAAGAATCTTTTCCACTCTGAAAACATCTCCCTGTTTAAAAGGCTGGGACTAACTTTTATAATTGGGGTTTTTTTTTAATAGGAGCTTTAATGGGACTCAAAGACACACTACAAGGAGCACTGACAGAAGAAAAGAAATCAGACAGAAAAATAGCTCTCAATTCATAGGATCATGAAATGGTTTGGGTTGGAAGTGACCTTAAAGATCATCTAGTTCCAACCCTCCTGCCATGGGCAGGGACACCTTCCACTAGACCAGGTTGCTCAAAGCCCCGAATAACCTGGACTTGAACACTTCCAGGGATGGGGCATCCACAACTTCTCTGGGCAACCTGTTCCAGTGTCTCACCACCCTCATGGTGAAGAATTTCTTCCTTATATCTAATCTAAATCTACCTTCTTTCAGTTTAAAGCCATTACTCCTTGTCCTATCACTACATGCCCTTGTAAAAAGTTCTGAAGGAATAACCCCTTGTGCAGGGGGAAAGAGAAAAACAATATTTCAGTTCAGATCTGAAAGAAGAGCTTTACCAGGGAGAGGGAATGTAACCACAAATGAAATCAGTTCCTAGGGCACTTGACCTTTACTGGGTATTATCAACCAAGATGCGAAAGAACCTGGATAAATGCTAGGTTCAGTTCTTTCCTTTTCTGTACTGGCAGTGGTTGTAAGTCAGTCAAATCATACACACACATACGCACACACCCTGGAGCAAGTTTATTCCTTACATGGCTTTGCCGTGCCTCTTCTAACCAAGCAGGCAATAATATTTACACTGGGGGGCTCCCCAGGGAGATTCATGCAAATCTCCTTGTCTGAGAGAAACTCTCTGGCAGTGCCTGAACTAAGGCACTGGAAATGAAGGCTTTGTGACTTCCTCCTCCTCGACTTCCAGCAAAAACCCTCCTAGGTAGGTACAGCTGATTCTTAGGTAGCAAATGTAAGAGGAGTACAGCACATCTGCCAGCAGAGCCAAGGGCGAGGGAAGGGTCTTGCTGTGCACATCCGAGTGCAGGAGTAGCATCCCAGCGGGTGTGCTCTGTACTGAAAACGTACTAACATCTACAACAAGCAAAATGGCTATGGGATTTCTGCTCACTTGATGTGTTCCTTTCTGAGGGCCACGGGGCTCGGTTAACACCAGCCACGTGGTCATGTTTTACAGCATCGTTTTCAAGGGCAGTTGTGTTATTTCTTAGTGCCACCAAGCGGCAAAATTTAAAAGTACTATTTTCGATAGTCACTTCCAACCAGTGAAGAAACCAGAGTAGACATCTCCGGTGCAAGGAGGAGAGCAAAAAAGCCCTCAAACAGGCCAAGGCACCGAGATGTTGCAAATTAAAATAAGAATAACTGTTTCAAATGCTAAATGATCCATGTAGGGGCCAAGTTCACAATAGAGCAAAACTTTAAATTTGTGTAAATCTGTCTCTATTCAGTGTAACATAAAGTGCGTGCTAAAAACTACTGAAAGGAGAAAGAGGGTTTAAGCGTATATTTGATTTTAAGACCATCTGCTTGCAACATCGTGCTCAACAGGTGTGGCTTGGTGAGCTGGAACCAATGATACTGGTAATTAACTCAGAGAATCAGTGGGTGGAAGCTGAAATTTCCAATGGGCTGATGCTACTTTCAGTTATAATTTAATGGGAGGAAAAATATTCATCTCTCTCTGGTACAATGTAATTATGAAACAGTGCAAGTCTTAAACCATATTAAACCATGGCTGCAGTTTTATAAGGCACTCCATTCTTTTTGTAAGCATAGGAACTTTATCAGGCCTCAGGAGGTCACCATGGGAGATACTGAAAAGCAACAGTATGATGTATCCATCTGAAACAAGTGTTTATTTTCCCAACTTTTTCAGGTTTCTCTTAAATTTGCCGGTAAATAAAGGGAAAGTGGTACAGATCCCAGTGCTATATCAAATATTTTCTGGGCTGATTTTTCTTCTGTTTTCCTCTAGATCTATGAAGAAAGAAACATAGATATATTTCTGGAACATGAATTTATTTTTGAAGTATTCTCCAGATGGAATTACCTAGAGTATAAAACAGTTGCTTGCATTCTTTAAAAAAAATAAAATTGGTACTGTTTTAGTGCAGATGCACTACATCCATCAAGCCAACTGAAAATGTTGTTAGTATCAGAGAAGGAATCTCCTAGTATAAATATTACAGTGAGGCCTGTCTCCTTTGCAAGTGCCTAAGTAACCTTTGGGAACAGGAGGGCTTCTGTATAATCTATTTTGAGAAAGAAAGAGCAATGTGGTTAGGCCATCTGTAGCTGCAGTATGGGCTGGGAATGTGGGTGCAAACAGGTAGCCTGTTCTCAGTGGAAAAAAGGTTTTGCTCATTTCAGAAGAATCTGGACAACAGTTTTATCTCAAATCCATTCTTTATGTAAAGCACTGGAAAACTGCTCACACAGTCCGACTGTTTATTCAAAGAGTTTGGGGGCATTTCACTCTTTATAAATAGTGGTATAAAATGAAACCTAAAAATAGGTTAACTGTCTTCTTGTTTACTAACATGACAATAAAATGTATCACCATATAAAACCGGCACATAAGCACCATTTAAGGATAGGTCACTGCGCTGAGAGCAGGCCAAGCACATGGCTGTAGCTCCTGATGCTAGGCAGCATCTCAGGCTCTGAGTGGGATGCTCATGGCTAACGGGACCAGCAAGAGGGCACAGTCATCGCATCCACTTTGAAGGTCAGCAGCAAGTACTTTCCCTGGCTCCCCCTGCCTCTTTAGGTGCTTTTTCTGCTCTCATTCCTAGAACACTATGCAAGAGTTGTTCCCAGTGGATACCACAGCTGCATTGCCAAGCTAGGGCACTGTGCAAGCATGAGCAATAACACATTCTTGTGCTAGATATGACCTTTAAACCAGTTGATCATATTGGAGACCAGTGAACAGCTGAGACCTCTCAAACTGAAGGTCTACATCAATGCCACTATTTTTATAAAGCTAGGATTGAAGAGTGTTTAGATACCCACTATTAAAAGATTAAACTATATGGTGGTGTGGTTTAACCCCAGACAGCAACTCAGCACCACACAGTCACTTGCTCACTCACCTGTTGTGGTACAGACATAATCACTGCCACAGACACTTTGGGGTGTCCTGCTCCCACTCGACTTTGACTGCTTCGACTTGAGTTCACACTGGAGTTCCAGCCTGTCCAGTACAGCAGCACAGAAGCAGCAGCGATGCCCTGGCCATCTGCCAGCCCAGACGCATCGCCATTGCTGTTATCAAAACGTTCCCAGGCACAGCAGAGAAAGATGATAAGCAGTACAGCACTACAGCAAGCAGCAAAAGCAAAAAGCCGCCACTAACGAGCACTAGACTCTAATACACAGCGAGGCAAGCAAGCCCCATGGCAAGTACAGGAGCCTGTCGATTAATAGCTAAACAGCAATAACAGCTGTAAATTCAATCTAGCACATTCCAATCAAACCTGTCATTATCCCAAACCCTTCAAGCCCTATGTTGGGTGACAAAAAGGACTGCCGTAGTTTAACCCCAGCCAGCAGCTAAGCACACACAGCCGGTTGCTCACTCTCCCACCACGGGATGGGGGAGAGAATTGGAAGGGTAAAAGTGAGAAAACCCATGAGTTGAGATAAAGACCATTTAATAGGGAAAGCAAAAGCCACACACACAAGCAAAGCAAAACAAGGAATTCATTCACCACCTCCCATCAGCAGGCAGGAGCTCAGCCATCTCCAGGAAAGCAGGGCTCCATCATCTGTAACGGTTACTTGGAAGACAAACACCATCACTCCAGATGTCCCCCCCCTTCCTTCTTCTTCCCCCAGCTTTATATGCTGAGCCTGACACCATAGGGTATGGAATATCCCTTTGGTCAGTTGGGGTCAGATGTCCCAGCTGTGTCCCCTCCCAACTCCTTGTGCACCCCCAGCCTCCTCACTGGTGGGGTGAGGAGCAGAAAAGGCCTTGACTCTGCATAAACACTGCTCAGCAGTAGCAAAAACATCCCTGTGTTATCAACCCTGTTTTCAGCACAAATCCAAAACCTAGCCCCATACCAGCTACTATGAAGAAAATTAACTCTAGCCCAGCCAAAACCAGGGCAATGGTTATTATGATAACATGTTAAAGACATGTTTGGGAGAAAATTTGAGTTCAATTTAAATAAGGGTATATTAACATTAGGAGCAGTTCTTTATCTTCTTTAGAAATTTAGTCAAGAATTGCAAAACTAACACTGTGTTTATATACTCAGTCTAGCATTAGATATTTTTTCAGTAAACTGATGGTAGAAACAAGCCTTCCCAGCTCTGCAGCCATAACAGCAAGACATAACAGATGGAGAATGTATCTTCTTTTGTCTGTTATACCTCTGTTACTTCAGTGGTGACACAAGAAACCAACCAACTCCCCTGTCTAGAGTGCAGAAGGCCTAAAGAGGAGGTGAAATAAGATGAAAAAGAAACTGTAAAAGCCTCAATAACCTACAGGGAACTCATCTATTTAGTATTTTATCCATTTGAGATTAAAAGATCCATTGTAATTACATAGCAGCCTTACACATTTCCCAAACAGGTGTCTTCCTACCCTCTTCCTCATGCATCCATCAAACGCCCTCATAAACTGTGCAAACTTATCCTGAGGAAATTTTTCTACTGAAGTGTAATCTATCCAGCTAAATCTCTGTTAACCTGACAGCTTCTTCCAATTAGTCCTTCTACTTAAGCACATGCCCTGTGTGCCACTGCAGGCACATTCAATTAAGATGAAGAAAAAAGTGCAGTAGACAAGCTTGACATTAATATAAATAAATGAGTGTCTTTTCTTCATGCACAAAGATATCACAGTTCAGTTTTCAATCGAGCTTTCAGTTCAAGGGGATTTAAATACGGATAAACTTGCATCTGTACAATGTCTGTTTGCTGTAAGTAGAAGAAAAGTGACACTAATAAAAAAGTAAAAATGTCTTTGAACATCATGTACCTTTGTCTGGATCACTAAGGTGATTTCAGTGTCTTCTAATGACACTGGATTTTTTTATACTGACAACACTGTAAAAAGAGACAACTGATTTGATAACAAGAATGGATTGCATTCTTACTCAGAGAAACACAATGATATAGCGAGCTTGGTCTTTGGCAAGATCAGAAGGGTGTAGCCTGCCCTCCTTCCTGCCTGGAGAGCATTGCACACCATCAATCTGGCTCTGTGTAAAACAATAAAACCAGTTTTATACAAAAATTTTATTAAGATAGATTCTTCTCAGTCATCTACCATGAGCACCTCTAACATTTATTTCTCTTCATGCCAGTCTCTCACTCTGTTCCATAGTATCCACTAGCTTCTCTTTCAGGTGGTCCAAAAGACAACATACTCAAGCTGAACCTGCAACATTTTGTCCTCAAATAGTATTTAAACAACCACCACCTCTGTTTCTGATCTGGGAGAGGTCTTCTCTCCCTAGCAGATTTTCTAGTCTTCTAGTTTTTGTCTGATGAAATGATACAGCTGGGAAAAACCCCCAAACATTTCTCTCACAAGCTTCATCTGGGATGTCTAAAACATGAGAGACTATACCAAAGCACATAGTAATGTTAAAAACCATACTTTGTTACAGAGTAGATTATCTCTAATTTACTTAAACATTGCAATGATTTGTCAGTTTAAAAAGTATGGCTTTTCTCAGCTAAAGTAGTGCTTCCCAGTGTGAAACATTTCCTTCATATCAAAATCCTTAGTTGACTAGCACAGAGTTCAGCTAAGAGGCCAATTCCTGGGGCAACAGTAATTATAACCATTTCCGAGAAAACTAATTATGGTCCCTGTTAATTAGGATCTAGTAAGTGAAACGTGCTCATAGGTGTTCCTCAAGGGTAAGACACATAACATGAAATATTATTGCAATGATAGTAATGGACAACTATTAGACTATTAGAAGGGTGGTTGTTCAGATGTCAGTCGAGAAAACTGTATTTCTACCTTAAGATGGTCAGGAACATTCAGAATATTAGAAGCTGGCCATGAACCATATGTGAAGACAGGAAGATATTTGCTGTACACAAGCAAGAAAGAACATCCAACTTTCTTTACATGTTACTGTATCATAACCTAACATACCAAAACCTGGAAAAATTGAAGATAAACGTAAGAAGCATTAAGAAGCTTGTAAACATAGGAGCTAAAAATGGTAAGCTGAAAGTATCCCAAAAAAGACATTTCAATAGTTTCAGAGCAAACCATGTGTGTTCTGATTTAAATCAAGCATTGACCTGCTTTTTATAAACATACACATCAGTTGTTATGCTTTTTGCCATATGCTTACTTAGCTAATTATATCAAAATCTACTTATGCATTTATAAGGAAATGGACTGTGGACTGTTGAGTGTCATGATAACACAAAAAGCATGAGTTAAATGCGGTTCTGTTTACCTACACAATAACAAAAACCATCTTGAAAATGGCAAAGCCAGAATAAAATTTAATTGAAGCAAGAAAAATTCCAGACAACCAAGGACACAGAGAGGCTCACAAGCTATCCGTGACTTGAAATACGATAACATGGGGTTTGGAAGAATTTCTACCATACTGAAAAAGGCAAAAAATATGAGAAACTGCCCCTGGGTGTTTGGAGGCAGAAAGGGAAGACCTGCACTCATATCTGCAATTCATGTTTTGAGTAATTTGCCCTGCTCTCAGCAAAAATGGGAATTCAGCTAAGGACATATATTTGATCTCACTGCAAAGCATGCAGATGATCTGATTTTCACCAGGGTTGTGTCTTAAAAGGTCTCAAGCACACTTTGAGCATTGGTAGTGCCTGAAACACCACTCCCTATAAGAACAGTAGCTGTCCCTGCAACAACCAGGCCAGGAGATGGATAGCCAGAGCAAAGCATACTTCCCAGCTTTATCAGGCTTTCATTTTCTGGTACCTTTCTTCGTTTTGAGATGCCTCTGAATTTCAGAGATAAACATGACCACTTTGAAAGTTGTCTGAAAAACCACACAGTTAAACACCACAACAACCACAACTATCATCCCAACTCTTGACATCTTGTATAGAATCACAGCATCATAGAATGGTTTGGATTGGAAGTTAAAGAGTTCTAGTTCCAACCCCCTCAGTTTTCCATCCACTAATACTCCTCCTTCCCCCCAGGGCTCCTCTCAAGCCACTTATTGTCCAGACTGTATTTGTGCTTGGCATTGCCCTGACCCATATGCAGGACCTCGCACTTGGCCTTGTTGAACTTCATGAGGTTTGCACAGGCCCATCTCTCAAACCTGTCCAGATCCTTCTGGATGGCATCTCCCTTCCCTCCAGCATGACAACCGCACCACACACTTTGGTGTCCTTGACAAACTTGCTGAGGGTGCACTCAATCCCACTGTCCATGTCACCAACAAAGATGTTAAACAGTGCCAGTCCCAACACCGACCCCTGAGGAATGCCACTCATCACTCCTCTCCACTTGGACATCGATCTGATGACCACAACTCTTTGAGTGTGACCATCCAGCCAATTCCTTATCCACTGAGTGGTCTATCCATCAAATCCATGTCTCTCCAGTTTAGAGACAAGGATGTCATGCAGGACAACGTGAAATGCTTTGCACAAGTCCAGGTAGATGATGTCAGTTGCTCTTCCCTTATCCACCAGTGCTGTAACCCCACTGTAGAAGGCCACCAGATTTGTCAGGCATGATTTGCCCTTAGTGAAGCCATGCTGGCTGTCACCAATCACCTCCTTATTTTCCATGTCCCCTAGTATATCTTCCAGGAGGATTCGCTCCATGATCTTGCTGGGCACAGAGATGAGACTGACTGGCCTGTAGTTCCCCAGGTCTTCTTTTTTTCCCTTTTTAAAAATGGGGGTTATGTTACCCTTTTGTATCTTTTACTAGATACAA
The DNA here is from genome assembly GCF_047716275.1 of Strix uralensis. Classification (NCBI taxonomy): domain Eukaryota; kingdom Metazoa; phylum Chordata; class Aves; order Strigiformes; family Strigidae; genus Strix; species Strix uralensis. The sequence continues at coordinate 62,503,287 of NC_133974.1, forward strand.
GAGTATCTAGCACTCTTGTAGTGTTCAGAAGTTTAATACAGACCAACTATATTTGGACTTCAAATTAGAGATCATGCTAAAAACCAAGAAAATTTACTACATTGTCATCTCAGGTTTCTTGCTTTGCTGGCTAGGTAAACATAGACTGGAGTGTGCTAAGGAAGGTGTGATTTAAAGATAGAATTAATACATTATCAATTTAAATATTTTTGAGGGGAGAAAACTGTTGATCATCACTTGGTTTGTGCAATGTTTGCTTTAATTTACGACATTCAAAATCAACACACTGTGAGTGTAATTCACTTCTTGACATTAAAGCCACTGCCTTGGGTGATTTCAGCTAACCCTTTTTACTTCACAGCTGAGGCATACACAGTCTAATATCACAGCACAGCTGATATTGGGGAGGAAATTTTAACTCATTTATGACCCTGAGAAAGCACTTGCCTCCTGCACTGGGTTAGACACACTGACATTTGGAAAGATGGACTGAAGTGCCATCTGTGCTGCCCAGTCTGCGGAGCTCTGCAGGTCACTTGGGGGCAGAAGGCTGCAAGTCACTGCAGATCTAATTCAAAGCATAATGGAAATCTGTGTAAAGCAAAATAGCCAGGTTGTCTTCTTCAACAGCTGTATGAATCCTAGCAGAATTACAGACATTTTAACTACTGCAAATGTCTCCTTGAGGATTTGAGCTTAGGAGGGTTTGGTCTGGGAACATTTACAACCTGGAGTTGGTTTCAAGCATGGATCAAAGCTGAAGTTGAGGAGAGACATCAGCCTGCCTCACCCCTCATGCAGGATTTTAGTTAGGGTAACAGCAGAAGGAATTAAACTTTTTTGGGTGATTGTGCTTGCTTGAGCTGCCTTCTCACTGTGGTCACCATGTTCATTTGCGTATGCACCCATAACTTGAAGTTGCACTGGGAACATTTTAGGTGGTTTTAAAAACATCTTGGAAAATATAAACTCTCTTGTTTGTGTTTTTCTCTGGCTGAGCTCTTGTCCAGACACCTGCACACACAGAAGTGGCTTAAATTACATTTTTCCTCATGTCATTTAAATAATTTAGAAACACTGAGGAGAGGGAGGGAATATTAAGTATTTTAGAGGTCTCTCAAGGGTCACTAAGAGAGAATTACAGGATACTGCTTGCAATCAAAGTGGAGATGACACTTTCCTTTCTCAAAACTCAGAGAAGGTAGCTCTAAAGAACAAATGTTCCAGTAACAAAATATTTAAAATAACTTCATTCTTCGCTGAAAACATTTTTCTTGTTTTCCACAAGTACAGAAAGAAAGACCATGTTTTCTTGGTCTTGTATAATAAAATGGTTTTTTGTATTTCTTCTTCTATATCATTCACATAGAAGACACTCCATGCTGTAGAGGTTTCTATAGCAACAGAATAAAATCTTTTACAGTAGTAGCTGTTCTTTTCCCAGGTATACTTATCAGCTGGTCATAGTTTAGCCTTTGAAATTAAGATTCTTGTCTTTATGGAGCTGCACATCTAGAACGAGAAACTATTTTCCACTTAGCTTACATGAGTAAATATTAATGCCTCAACTCCAATTAACAAATGGAGAAACAAATACAGGAACATTGGCAGAAAGCACTAAGCCCTTCAGAACTTTGTAGCATGTATCCACATCTCCCTTTTCTACCCTCAGGAATTTATTACACTCAAGTCACATGAGACAGGGAGAAGGCAGAAGCATGTGGAGAATGAGAGCCTTGCCAGAATTGTACAAAAGGGCTGTGTCAGAGTAGACTGTGAGATGAAGGTTTACAATTATGAGGCTTTTGCCCTGTCTGGCATGCCATCTTGTGGAACACCAATGAGATGAAAATGACCATTTCTGTTCAGTTTGATCTCACCTCCAAACTATGCTAAAGTTAAAATGAACTTTGTTTCCTGCTCCTTCATTTGATGGCTCCTTGGTCATTGTTTTGGAGCATCAAGTCTTTACTTGCATCCATTTTAAAGAATCAGTGTAATCCCATCCCTATCTCTGCTCTCACCACAGCTCCTTTCTGAGTCCCTTCACTCTGTACTTTGTACTTCCTTGGACTCACTTCTTTGCCCAGAATGCTGCAAGAATGACAGTGCTGACCATGCTAAGTGTGCTTAATCTTCATCTTCCAAAGACTTTGTAAGCAGATAATTTGCCTAAGATTTCACTCATCAATAAAACTTCTTTTTTATTTTTTATCTCAAATGGTTATTTTGTCCTGTTTCACGTAGTATCTCTTCAGGACAAAGCATTCACGTTGCATTTGTGAACTGCACCATACATTTATGTTACTGGAACAGTACAAAAACATAAAGGATCCAGGTGTCATCATTCTTGTTTGGGGAATGAATGCAAAAAGACAAAAGTCTCACGACTCAAAAAAAAAAAAGAAAAGTGCCTGTTCTTTGTCCTTCATCAATTTATTCTGAATTCAAGCTATTATTTAAACTAAAGCTTTTAATCATACAAGAAAGCAATCTTTCTGTTGAATCAGTCCTTAGGAGGCAAGAGGCACAACAGGGAAGAAGACATTCCTCCAGAGAGCCATGGCACTATGGTTCTCCAGGAGACTATCCTAAAGAAGGCACGACTCTGGTAAGACCTATCCAGCCTGGCCCAGAGATTTTAAACCAACATTTTGTTCCAATTTTAACTGGCTTCTCTGTTTAAAAGTACCTTTTTCAAAGCTGCTGATGTAACACTGAGTGGAGGTGGCTTTAAAGCAACCCACTCTGTGCCATGCATCATATTTGGTCTCTGAGCTGTAAGTCCCCAGGTTAGAGGTTCCTGGCCTCAGTCCGGTGGCTGAGTTGCAGCACTCCTTTGCTTCCCTGAAAACCAGAGGAAAATCAGCCACAGACCCAGGAGAGGCATGATGAATCCGAAAGTACATTGATTTTATTTTATGGGCTATCACAGCAAATACTTTCACATTAACATTTTCACCACAAATATTCAGTCTAATTTAACTCAGTTGTTCTTCTGTAATTCAATAGAAGATCAGTCACTTGGCAGAACAAGGCACCGAAGCAGCGAGTAAATAAAGGAGACAGGTTCTGTTGCTGTCGTGTTACTTCTGTTTTGTCATGCTGCATGTGTCACCAGGGAGCAAGGGTTACTTTAATTACCAACTGCTTTAATGTTGAATAGTTATTATGGAAAATTGTGAATCATGTTCATTTACTTTGGCAGCATGACAACGGGATCACTTTTAGTTCTTGGTGGTGGCTTGGGGAGGCCGGTGGGGAAGGAGGCAGGAATGGAAGGAAAGCACTTCCAGAGATTTCAGTTTCAGAGGGGGTGTTGTCATTCAAAAGAAAGTATGCAATAGTTTCAAATCACTGTTAAGCTGGAAATGAGCTGGATCCCCCAACCTAGTCTATCAGAATTTCTACACTGATAATCAGTAGTCCAGAAATTGAGCAGTTTATAACTGATACAGCTGGCAGGAAAGGTTTATTCCTTTGACTTCTGCTTTCCAAATGCTACTGTGAACTTTCAAAATCTCTGATGGGTTAAGGTGGAAAGCATACCCTGCCCTAGCCCAGTCACTTGGGAAGACCATGGAAAGGTATAACCAGACACACTTAGTGATTAGACTCTTTTTGAGACTTCTGAGTTTGATTCCTCTTGGGGACAAGATATTGAGCGTAGATAAGCTGAAAAGGTGTGACTCAGTACTGCAGCACTATGTTGTGTTGCACGTCTCTTTTCCCCTCCACCCTGGTGTGTCTCTTTAAAGGTCAAGGGAAATTCTAAATTCAGGCAGTTTCATGTACCTTCTCGTTGGCTGCAAAACTTCCTGCCTCCTCTCCACTCCTTGCTGCCCAGAGCTAAACACTAATTGTTCCATCTCCACCATACAGAAAAACAAAATAAAACTCAGTTTTGACTTATTTAATTTTTTTAAACTCAGATGATCTCAGCAATCCACTTTCCAGTTCAGTTTCATGAAGAGCTGAATCAGCTCAAGTGAGGAAACTGTGAATAAATGATTGAGGACAAAAACTTCTTAACTGCGTTTCTGTGCCTAAGATAATGTACAGAGAGCTGCATGATACCCCATAAATTGCAAATTAATATCTCTTGAGATTACAGAGCATTCAGTGCCTTTCTTGATTGGTACAAGTAGCATTTTTCCAGGCTAAAAAAAAAACTCAAAGAAGAGAAGTTGTTAATAAGGGCGTTTTCTTATCTTTTAGACCTTGAAGAAATAAGTCCAAATTTCATCCCCTATAACTCCTCCGAGTTAATGGTTATTTCCAACTAATTCCAATATACACTGAAACTGCTGAAGACTGGGGGAAGGCCAGTTACCAGAAACACTCTAGTTTTCTATTTTATTCCTGACTGGAAATGGGAATACATGAGGGCACATGCTAATAGCTGTTCTGGGACACTGTTGGCACAACCTCCAAGATAAGACCAGGACACTGTCAGGTCACCTTTGCCTGTGGCACCAGAAACACCTTTCTATTCACCCAGGGCTCTGACAAAACCCAGGTGAAGTGCTGGTGGCAGACGGTATGTATTTTGGTTGTGTGTTCCCAGCTCTTCGTTTAGGAAGAGGAGTGGTGTGGTGTGAAATCCCCTGAGGGAAGGGGGTTGATCATCCTCCCAGAGGCAGCTAAGCTATGCAGGGAAGACCTGACAGTGCCAAAAAGAAGGTTTAGCAGGGAGGTTGCTGAGAGGGACAGAGAAAAGATGTCACCTTACAGGTGACAGGAGCAACCTTCCTAGGGATCACAGAGGACTGTAGCATTTGCTACAATCAGAAATCCACTGAGCTGGCTGAAAAAAAGCAAAAAGCATCAGTTCTGCAAAGAGCAGGGAGAGAGTGACTTATAAATCTTTTATTTCTGTTATCTCTTTCCTAGCGACAAGAGTTTTCTCTAAACAAAATATTAACAATCATGACTTGTTTCCTAATAGCACCTGGCTTGTTAAAGCTTGAAAATAAATCTTTTATTTCTGTTATCTCTTTCCTAGCGACAAGAGTTTTCTCTAAACAAAATATTAACAATCATGACTTGTTTCCTAATAGCACCTGGCTTGTTAAAGCTTGAAACCTTTTTGGTCTTTTAGGGATGCTCACAACACAGGGAGTCCCCAGCAGTTCCAGTGCAAAGCACTGGCCAGACCCTCCCAGAAAATTCAACCCCTTCAAATTAATTATACCACTAATATATAGTGAATGCTGTCTTCACAACACTCAGCAACTATTTTCACTGAAGTACTTCAGTAAGACAAAGCTTGTTATCCTCTTGGTCTCCTGTCTCCCTGGGTGGATGCTGCAGGCACTTAACCAGACAGTACCCTGGTAGCAGGTCTGCATGGCAAAGACTAGGCAGGGGGTACTGCCTTGGAGAGGTCCAGGCCCACTTGTGCTTATTGTGCTCCTGAAAAGGAGGTGCAGTGCCAGCATGTAGGTGATAATCTGGTCCACAGACTCTGTCCTTGTCAGCTGGCCCTATTTTGGTATGGGAGCTGCTGTGGTTTTAAGACGTGTTTTAGAAAAGGTCCATATCTCTTAAAGGCCTCCAAAATTTGCCATTTCTGAAGAGCTACTATGACAATTACTTAAACTCCACAGTCATGAAAAGGTTTCCAGGTTGGCTGGTTTGTTTAACAGTTGTAAGGGCAATGAATGTGTTTGTTTTCTGTAGGGTTTTTTGCTTTTTCAAAGGAGAAGTAAAAAAAGATCAAAAGTATTTCAGAAATGGTAACAAAATGCATTTCAGAAAACACATTTGCATTTTAAGGCATCACTTTGCAGAGAAAGTGTTTCTTTGAGATTTCAAAACCAGAGGCGATATAAGTTTGATAATAATAAATGACACAAGTGCAAGCCACAGGTATGCTTAACATTTTCTGTGTTGTTTCTGAGACAGCTTTGAAGGCTGGCTAGTCTTTTATTTGGATTCCTCAAAATAGCTTCAGGCAGTCGTAAATGTAAATTGAACCCTGACTTCCAAGAAAACTAGTTGGAATCGGTAACTTAAAATATTACTCTTGCTTCAAGCAAGGGTGGAGTGCAAGGAAATGTTGTGCCACATACACTGTCTTCATTCTCTGCATCATTGTCTTCTGAAGATTTTTTGAGATTATATTATCCAGAAATACATCCCTGGAAAGCATTTATCTTTTAATAAGCACTGCAATGTCTGGGCAATGTTCGCTTTCCCTTTTTTTACTCCCAAGTATCCAGATGCTCTTGTATATAAGAGTCCTAGAAATAATTTATTTTCAAGAATGCCTTTTTATGCTCTGACTGCCAGATACCACAACTGGATTACAAACAGACTAGGCAGCTGTGGATATTTAATCCAAAAGCAGCTTTTTTTAGCTATGAGATTTATGCTAATTTAATAATATATTTTTAAAACTTGTTTAGAAGGTTGACATCTTAGGTTTCTCAAGTAGCTTTTGTTGCACTGTGGTATCTTGAAAATAAGTCTTGAAAAGAGGAAAAGTGGTTTGAGACACAGAGTTATACCGTGAGTATGCCTGACATCGTTCCACTAAGAGGAACGTGACAGTAAGGGTACTGGACCGGTCTAATGAGAGCAGGCCCCGTAGACTCTTTAATGGCAAAAGGAGCTTCTCTACCTCTGCATGTGATTGTGCCTTGACCCAAAGTTAGGGACCATCATTAGTGAATATACATTCAAACTGTACACTCAGTCCTTCTTGTTAAGTCAACACACAGGACTACAGACACATGCCTGGTCACAACTGGTTTTGTAACAGAGTCCAGTCAGAGAGGCCCTCTGTGGAAATGCTCCCTTCCAGATATCAGTACTATCATCCCCTGATCCAAGAACAGGTTTTGCTTTGCTTTGGGACTGCATTTGATCACGTGTGGTAAATTGCCTGACTCACCCCAGCACTAAGATGTCAATGTACTAATGCTACTCTGAGAATTTATTTAAAGTATAAGAGCAATTATTAAAGATTTCTAACTTCCTCTAGACATTATAACCTGTTTGCCCAGAAGTACTAAAAGAAATTTTGCAATGCAATCATTGCAAGGAAACTATAACAGTAATTAAGCCTTTTAGCATTCCCTATACTCCTTAATGTTGACAAATCACATAACCCCCTGAAGCCACCATACCCAGCAGCATGCCTGGAAGACGTATTATGTACATGCATGGCAAAACTTGGCAAGTCAGAGCACAAACACACTGGAAATACACAGCAGCTTTTTAAAGACAGTGTCCTACATTCTCTGTGGAAAAAGTTATTCTCACCAGTTCAAGTGTCCGTTGCTATTTTTGGCACTCACTAGTGACAGAAGCAGAATAAATTCCCCTTCCTCAATTTTCCAAGCACAGTGTGAGACTCATCTCTTCACTAAGACAATATCCTGATGGATTTGCAAGGTCATTCGGACTCCTCTCGGGGTCTGATCCTTCAGAGCAAGAGCTTCTGAAAGAGAGCAGAGAGTTATTGCTCACATACTGCTCCACACACACACTGGGCCATGCAGAGTCTCTGGTTCATAAAGAGACCACAGAGATTGCAGAGATGATCTGTCCCACTTTTATGACAGTAAATATGTTGAGATCTCCTATCCTCACTCATACAACATAACTATCTGCTATAGAGGAATGTGTCTTAAAAGCTGAGAGCTGCTTCAGGAACTAAAGTGAAACAAATGGGTAAATTAAGAGCAGCTTTTCCTCCAGGCAATTAAGATGTCAAGAGGAGGAGAGCCAAGGAAGGGGACGTGAGGGAATCTCCAGGATCACAGCTGCCACTTGAAGCGGCAGGGGATGGGTTCATTCATATGGCACCATGTTGGATATGTTGACTTTAGTTTCAGTTTTCAGCTTGGACCTGGAAAGAGCTAAGGAAAACACCATCTCAGAGGTCTCACTGTAAGAGAAACAGGTACGAAATTAGGGCAGGGTGAGATGGAAACTTTGCCATAAGAGCCATGGATTCAGAACAGGGTCAAGGGTGGGTAGTGGAGGACCAGAGCTCTCTTTGCATCCAACTCCCAGGCACTGCTTTCTCAGGCTGAAAATATTTCCCCCAGCATCTCTCAAGGACTGATTTCCCAGACTGTATGCCACGCTTCCCCTGTATGCTGTGATATTAAGATGCAGACTGGGTGGGCAGGTGCGCAAAGAGGGTACACAAAGCAAGCAAGGCCTTAGGTGCTACTGGGTAAGGTGGAATTAGCACATGGGAAATCATATTTCCTGTGCAACAAAACCTCCTCCCTTCAGTCCTGTAATTCTCAGTACCTTCAGCAGGCTAAGTAAGAACAATCAACATCACTTTGAGTATTGATAGATACCTGAAACACATTCAAAAGATAACATGAACATATTTCATTACCGTGATCTAAATATGAAATTCTGTGCTGCATTCCTAACTTGAAACTTGTTAAGGAAACTTGTTCCATAACAGTATTTCAGTGGTTCATTAAGTTGGATTTGCCTTTCACATAATTAACCTGCCTTCTTGTCAGCCTTTCTAATACTTATGCAAAACACAAAAAAGTTGAATAGAAGCTAAAACAACATTAAGAAATTATTGCTGCAGATATGAATACAATAAACTACTCACTAGCAGTAAATATAGTTTCAAGGGTTTTATCTTACAGTCTTGCCGAGGCATGTGATTTCAAAGACTGATTTTCCAGGTAGTTCAGCTGACAACTCTTCGATCAGAGGACAGAGGAAGGAACTTCCCTCTTGGATAGGGGCAACACATAGCTGTGGGCAGAGCTCCTCTTAGGAAGCTGACACTCTAATAATTGAAGACTTTTTAGTAGAGCAGATCTCTGCAAGCCTACAATTTATCTAGGGCTGATGAGCTTCAGCTTCCACTGAAGTCATGAAAAAAATCAAAGGAATTATTCACTGATCAGGAAGCATCTGTCTAACAGCAATTTATTGAGCAAAATAAATCTCTTTTATAAGACGAACTCTAGTCCTTGACTACTTAATTGTCTGTGAATAACCTTGCTTGCTCTTCAGGAGATATACCAGAAGAATGAGATATGCTAATAGTGTAATGGCTAACACCTGTCTGAGGCAAAGAATATTAATTAAGCACTGAAAATACTATTTTTTTTCTTTACATGTAAAAAATGGAAAGGTGATAGAGGTGAGAAAGATTCTGCAGCAGTTACATTACTGCTAAAGAGGGTTGTATTTCCCCTTGAACAGTCACCTATAAATAATATTTATACAGTGTCAGTGGCATGAATTTTTGGTTTTATTAATTTAAATGTACTTGTATTACAGTAACCCATGAGGCCTGGACCACAGATCAAGAGCATTTAATACCACACAAGTCTGTACCAGAAATATGACTGTGAAGTAAATAAGATATTTCAGAGACAATTAAAGGAGATCTTGGTATTCAAATGACAGAAAAGGTAAGGAAGTTGTAGAAAGGCATGATAAGGACAAAGGTATGAGACACTTCTCGCAAGTCTTGATGTTAGTCTTAAGGTCAACGCCCAGCCTCGATAGTAAAGACAAAGCAACCATTAGAGCACATCTCAGTTCTAGGCTTTGTGGAGCAAGGTTCTTGTTCTGCACATATAGAAACCATACCTGATCAAGGCATTTTCCCTAAGATAGCCCTGCAGACAAAAAAACCCTCAGAGTATCATCCCTACCCAGGAAACCACACAGCTTTCCACTACCTATCACATACCATGATGCAAAAGGCAAAGAGTTGTTGAAGAGGAAGAGATCGATAAAAACTGTACAAAACCCGGAAGAAGACAGGAAATTTTCAGGGCTAATGTTACCCAAAAACCAAAGAGTGATATCCAGATCTTCTTGAAGTTTGGCTGTGAAAGAAGGAATGCAATGCTGTCATGCTCCATGCCTTAGGGAAGTCCTGCCAGGAACAGCTCAGCTGAAAAGGTTTAACAGGAATGGCAAATGAATGGCTAATATCGGGCAGTAGCCTTTCACAGCAGATGCTGCTCTCAAACATACCAACTCATCTGTACGTCTCTGTCATAATTGGCTTTTTCCCTTTATCTTGTCCCTCTGGAAAAGCAGTCTGCCTTGGGATTATGTTCCAGAACTTGCTATGGCACTTCTGATGCCTAAAAAGAGGGGTGAGGGTGTTTTGAGATAAGGTAGGAAAGCTGAGCTGAAACCTACCAATGATTTGGAGCTTTTGCTGTGTCCTGGAACAGTACAAAACAGATTCAGCAAACAATGGTCTCTGGTTGCTGCATCCTGCAGCAGGATCTGATTGGTAGCTCATACTGGCCTGAAACTGAGACTTTATCGGGGTGAAATAACCTCTCCTCTCAAATCATCAGGATGTCTTGGACAACAGCAGTCAGTACTTCTTGACAAGCCAAGGAGGGCAACAGCTCCCCAAAAAGGTTCTGGATTAGGGGAAGTACTCAAAATTTTGGCTGGGATGTCATCTCCCTTAGGGTAAAGGATTGGATGAAAGAGTCACACAGCCCACTGTTTAACCATACTTGAGGACTGAAGGGGTTTCAAGAGGCAGAGCAGAGTCTCAATTTCTCTGTGCAGAGTCCTTTTTTTCTGCTTTGTCACTGTTTTGTGGGTACATGCTGGGGAGAACCTGAGCACACACACTATAAAACACAGCAATTCAGGTTTACTTAAAGGATTTGCCCAGCACCAGGGCAAATTTGCTGGTGCACCAGTCTCTGTAGCACAAAAGATATTTTCCGGATGAACTTGAACTGGGATAAAGTCTTCCTCTAATATATGCATTCCTTTTCTGTGTGTGATACAAAGATGTAACCTTTGAAGCCCCAACAGTTCTTGCAGTTATCCAAACTCTTTCATGTCAAAGCTCCAGAAACATTTAAAAGCTTCTAGCTGCTCTAACTTCTGAAGAAGAAAGCCTAATTAAATCTCACTGGGACTCTCACTCATTCTTCTTATGTTGCCATAACTCCAGCCCTTGGAAGCCAAGGGGGGAGCTGATAGCACAGAAACCCAGAGATGTCTAACACTTCAGTCCTTTCAAAAATATTTTAAAAAATTTAAAAACTATAACATAGAGCAGATTTTCTGCAGAGCTTCCACAAATTTCTGCCCCCTTTTCACAAGTCTCTGATACTGCTCTCTGACACTGAATTAATAAATCTAAGTTGTGGACAAATGTTTGTCACCATTTAGTAATCAGCAATCACTAACCACATGGAAGCATCCAAGATGCCCCAGAAACAGCTTTTCCTTACAGTATGTAATGATTATGATAAATATTTAGCGTCATTTGACAAATAATCTCAACAACATTTTTTACAGAGGCACAGTGACCAATTTATCGCCTTAGATAAATATAATGGTAATTTTCCTTTAGTCGAGCTTATAAGTGCAAGGAAATTTCACTTACAGACTTCCAACAAGAGACTGTTGCAAGTACTAATGAAGCTATAACTACGATCAGACCAACATCTAGTTAAGCTGAGCCACACTACATGTCAGTACCCAACAATAATCCTATATACACACACATATAATACACACGCACACCTAGAAGGTTGTCTAAACTGAAGAGAGAATCTGGATCTGCTGAAATTATGGATTTATGTTCTTCTGAGAATTGCTCCTGAATAAATCCAGATTTACTCCACCTAAATCAGTGGGACTACTTTGGATTCCCACAAACTTAATTCAAGAGCCAAATGGCCGAAATTATTTTATCTGTATTAATTTTCCAGGGGAAGAGAAACATTTAAGCTCTATTTTATTACATGAAATAGCAGTTTTGGTTAATGAGAGCAGTATAAGAAACAATTTTTTTTGGAGGGAATGCAGAAAAGAAGCAGAAGCAGACAACTAACTCTAAATTAAAAGCATTGAGGATTAAATTCTTGGCATGGTCTGAATAGCGGATTATTTGCATCTTTAGTAAGAAAGTACTGGTAAGAGCCCTTGTGAATCTAATTCCCTAAATCTTGGTCTGACAGTAAAATATTCTGCAAAATTTAAAAAAAATGCATTTGCAAAACTTTTTGTATCAGTAAAACTACTGCTTGCAAGTCTGACAGTTTCCCCAGTTAAACTATTAAGGTCCATTTAAATACTGTATGCACTACAAGAGAATAATTTTGTAACATGCTTGGACAGAGTAAAACTATTATTATTAATGTGGAAAGAATGACTGAACTACCTCACGGTAATAGAGAGATGCCAGAAGCTTTGAAAGCACCTCAAAACCCAGGCTAATTACCCCCTAAAGTCCATTTGGTTCAGAAACTAGATTGGTCTGCTGAATGGTCTAATTTAGCATTTTATCTCTATATTATTTTTCTTTTTTTTATTATTATTATTTTTCAATTTTTTTTCCACAACTTAAACAAAATTATATAGGTGTCCTTACCCTCAGCTATGATGCAATTTGCATTAATGTGTTACATGCATAGGCTTGGCACATGAACCAACATTGAAGAAACAATGTGTGTATATTGCTTTTGTTTTGAAGTTCTCAAGTACAACATGTTTGCCTCAAGAGAAATTCTAAGATCAAGAAGTACCTTTGCACTGTTTTTACCAAGCTCAGAAAGATTCAAAATTGTAGTAATTAAATATTATTATAATTGACACACAGGGATTAATTAAAATTCCATGGACATCTTCATTCTTGCACATTGGATTTTGTAGCTTTTATATTCTATGTACGGGCTGTACATTCATGTGGGGCAGCTAAATGTTATCCCCAGTTTTAAAAAATGAACTGAATTGTGGAGCTGCAATCTAACTTCCAAGTGGTCATCATGTGGACAGGTTACCATGCACAGAACTCTTTCTGCTACTTGAACTAATGGCGAGTCTAATGAGAATAGACATTTAGCCTCTCAGAGGGATACTAAACCAGGTCATGGCTCAAATAGCTCCGTATGAGACTGACATCTATGGCCCAAACCATTTCATGTTTGTGAAGTTTAAGCAAGTGAAAACAGGGTCTGTGTAATGGGAAGTTCTCAGTGATGTTAGCAATGAATAGTAGCACCAGCCTGTTACAACTCATCATGGAGACAGATTGCAAATACCTGCACTGAATCTCCAAGCATATCCCGTATAAAATAAATCTTCCCAGAAGCCAGAGTCAAATCAGCCTGAACAAAGCCTCTGTGCTGCTAACAAAAGTGCTGTGTGTTTTCTACTGCCAAACCCAATCTCACTACTTATTAAACATTATACGATTTACTATATCTATTATCATAAACATACAATTTTAAATGTTTTTATAACACATTCACAAACAAGCACTTTAGTTGCTTCAGAGATTATGGGGACTGGAGCTCTTTGCCAGCAGTTTTTTAGGCACACAGTCCATGCAAAACATCTCCTTTCTGATTGTTTCAATTCTAGTGCACATGGAAATAATTGAATTTGTTTTTTTTCCAATGCAAGAGGAAGTGAAAAAGAGGAACTAGAGTGACTTTCACCAAAACCAGCCAGATCAAATCATATTAGGATTTGCAAGTTAATTTATTCACTTCATGTTATCTTTCATTTTCATCCCTCTTAGTGCTTGCTTCCAGCTGGAATTTAAAATACAGAAACATATTTAAAAATAAGTTCTTGTAAGACATCCATTTTGCAGGCTCAGAGAAGTCAGACAGTTTAAGTTAGGCTGAGATAAGTACTCAGAAGAATGAACGCTTATCTGAACCAAACTTTCTGAGGTTTTTCATGTTACAAACAAGCATCTTAGCTGCGATCAGGCATGTAAGAGAGCGGGGCTGGTCTTGGTACTAAGTGCTCCAGCCATCATGCTTCTATTTCTGACTCTAACAAAGTCCATCCATCTGACCTTTGGCCAGTCATTTAGCCTCCCTCCACCAGTTCACTGCATGTAAAATGGAGATAGCAATACTTCCTTTTCCTTCAAATATTGGTCTATGCTGTCTGTCCCTAATGCAGCTGGAATGGGGACGGCAGTTAACTGCTTAATATGGAGAATTCCCTAACCCTTTGGACCCCAAGACGTTGTTGTAACATTAAAAACATAATTAGTTAGTAGCGTGGGATATTGCAAATCCATTCCCTTCCTTGGGAATTTCCTTCATTTCCTTCCCAAGTTTGTTTTATGTTTTTTGTTTGTTTAAATGCTTTTTTGTGACAAACTATACTTAATAAAACCATTCAGTAGAGAATTTAGAAAGTTGGATTTAATTAGAAAGTGTTGGTGGAAAGAAATTGTTGACAATTTCAAGCACTGATGTTTTGCAAAGGAAAACATTGAATATGCTAAATGAAGTGGTACTAGATTCTGTGGTATCTATTTAATTCATCTGATCATTTCATATATGCAAGCTCATATCTGAATCAAAGTGGTTGTTGCCAAAAATTTAGAGAAATCCAAAGATTGGCCCGAATGCCTGACCTGTGAGAGCATCAATTAGAAGAGATGTGTGCTGAATTTCCTTCTCTCATTGAATTCCTACCAAGGTTTACTGAAAATTTTTTGTTCTAAACATTTTAAGTGCTTTGGAAGTCAACACAAAGTAACTAGCAGTTTAGGCTAAATGGAGTTTAACAGCAAGTTTTCACACTGCCTCTTGATTTGACACTTTACAATACTCATTAGGGGAGAGACTGACATGAAGTCCTTTAAGACTGATGTGACAATGATTGGAGTGGTTGCTGTTCCAAAACATGCATTTAAGATTTTGGTGTAGGGATACCATGAAGTAATGAATTTCAGCTCCTACCACCTGTTTTATACTGTATGCAGGTCAACAATCTGAGACAGGATATGTATCCATTCAAAAATGCATAGCTGGAAAAATTAAGTCAATGCAGATCTTCAGAGAGGTGTTTGTTTTAAAGCCAAGACCTTAAAAAAGTAAAATAATCAGGAAAAAAAGAAAAAGGCAGCTCTTGTTACCAATTACATGCATCCATATGAATTTCTGTATTAACTGTGGTGCATTTTCCACTTAGAGGTAGTAAAGTAGGTTGATGCCACTGGGATAAAGGAAAAAAGCACATTGTCAGAGATCTATAATTTACTGCTTCTTTGCATGGTAATGGAAAGTTCTGCTGGCAGTTGAAAGCAATATGCATGTCATGTGGAAGCTGACAAAATTACCCAAATGAAAACAAGAAAACAAGAATTTAAACAGAAGTTCTTTTTAACATCAGTTTTTGTTTAATTCTCAGGTTTTCATTCCCAAAGCTTTTTAAAGAGAGGTTTTCTTTTCACAAACTGGACAGCTTCAATGAGCAGACTCTGTTGGTACAGCACAGTAGTTGGTGAATTTTCATGGGACAAGTGCAATGATGAATTTAGCCCTCTTATTCCAAGGGGGCCCAAAACCCATCTTGTCACTTGACTTCATCCAGAAAACTTTGTACCTTCTGGGGAAAACCAAGTCTGTAACACAGAAAGCTAGTGTAAATGTCGCAGCTTGCTTTGCAGAACAATTTAGATATTATACATAATTTACATTTTTCAAGATATATTTTCTTTGTGAATCCCTTAGGATTAAGGGTAAAATATAAAATATCTCACTATGAAATCTCAACTTGTTTATGATTTAACAGTAAAGTGTAAACTTAACATTGTGAACTCATCTTGACCTTAATGGTCTTTCTGGTGATAGCAGTTTAATCCATGAAAGATTACTGAGACAGTTGAAGTCTGCACTTTAAGCCATGAAAATCTAACAAGGCTCTTGTGAGTGTGTGTGGGACTGGAGTGAGAGGCTTTCATCTCTGTGCATCTGTTTCTGCAACCTCCTCCTCCTTGGCTCACACAGGCACAACCGTGCCCTCTCCCCTCTCTGCTCTCATCCATTCAGAGCACACCTGCAAAGAGTCCTTTTCTAGACCATTCATTTGGTATGTCATCTTGCAATCTATCCATGCTGCTTCTTCCATATGCCATAGAGCATCCAGTCTTGGCTACTTTTCTCTTCCAAGGTATCCCATATTCTGTCCCACCTCATAGATTTATTTTTCCAAACAATACCAAGAGACTGATAGGCTCATGGTGCCAGTTTGCATCACATACCCATGGAGTTTCAAGTTACTACACTTTAATGTATGGAAGGTGACCCAGAAGGTAGCACCTTATAAATTTGCCTCAGTAACTGCATTCAGAATATTTCTTAAAATTTTCCTTGTGACGGCTACCAAAAGTCATGGTTACTGTGCTAAGTCTGTTGCTTATTACATTGACTAATGTGGTCTTTGGTTTCTTTGCCTACACTTAACTGTTGGTTGTTTTGCTGTGTTCTTGGGTTATACAGTCTCTGAGGCAGGCTTTTTTATTTAGCTCTATTTAAAGTTTCCAGAATAATGTATGTATACTCCATGATGGGTAGTAGATTAATGCAACACAACAAAATGTTTTCAACTAACATTGCATGCTGTGTTATAGGTGTTGGTGTAAAAAAGCAGCATGATCCACCTATGAAGTTTTTAAAAAGTAAAGTTTTGTTATATTTTTGTAATATTTCTCTTTGCAATACTAGAGAGCAAAACAAAAACACTCCATTTTCCACAGCAGGTTTTTCAAGAAGAGATAAAAATAAGAATTGAGAAGGGAATCATTCCATGCACAGAAAACAACTCAATAAAGAAACTTAAACAATAAAAAATGACTACGTTACTGCTCACAATTTTACGAGATGTTGGATATGGCCATGATTCAGCTCAAAACTGTCTCACACTTGGTTTTTAGTTGAAGGTGACCATCTATCTATATAGAAGTACCTACATGACTTTTTTTTTTTTTTTTATTTACAAGGGAAGACAGATTTCCACTCCAAGATTCAAATTCACTGAACTTTGCAAGCTACACCATGTAGTTCTATTATTTCACTTCCAGGTTCCATTTTTTATGCCTAGTGTATTAGGAAAAAAGCCTTCCAACTTTCTGATGATGTATTTAAATGACTAAAGGGAGCCATGGGACATAGCTGGAGGCCTAAAAACTAGAGCACACTCTATGCTTTTGTGAATACTTACATTTAATTAAAGAGCACCATATGCCACCAAAAGTATTGTTGGCTGGGTAACGTCCCTTCTAACAGATGTGATTACAGACAAAGGGTAAATATTATGCAGGAAGACATAATAGTAGCACATCCCATTGGGAAAGGAGAAACCTAGTTATATGAAAGCTACTCCAAGCAGCAGTGTGCTATTTGGCAAGAACATAGGCTTGCTCTGGAAAATATCTACCTTTCAGCCTTGCATAGAAAAGTTCATGAGCTATCCAAGCTTTATCCCTTAGACTTACCTTGAAAATACACAATGTTGCCCTCCAAAGCAGAAAAACACAGTGTGGGCTTTATATTTTACCTCAGAATGAGGTTGGGTAGAACTACAATTGACTTTTAGTGAAAAATGGCCAGTATTAGATACTTCCAGTTCACTCACTCGCCCTTACAACACAGAACCCTGCCCAGCTGGCTCCTGCATCCATCAGAAATGAGAAAGCCCCTGCTAGGAGCCAGACCCTGCATCAGGAACAGGCAGAAAAAGTTGCACCAGGCAGTCACCAGCTTCTTCAGAGCAGTCCCCACCCCAGCAGTACATAAAAGAGCATTCAGGCTCTTCCATACTCAGCTGGGTGTAGTATAAAATCTGCTGCTTTACTGTCTGGTGAGCCATTCCTCCAGCTCCTGGTACTTCATTCCACCATGCCAGACTGGGAATGGACACCGCCAAACTATTTAGCTAAAAAGCAAGAGGATGAGAAAATAACAGAAGGGAAGTGTAACAAACAAAAAAAAAAAAAAAGAAAAAGGTGAATGGAAAAATAAATGAGAAAGGAAACATACTGGGAAATTATTTAAAAGCTGCCTGAGCTTTAATGTTACATCTTGCCATGCAAACTAGACAGCAAGTGTTGTTGTGTGTATGTGCTAACGGAAAACAGGAAAGGTATGTAAAGATGCTTTAATTCCTCGCTTACTTGTTTTTATTGCTAGAATATCTATAATATAAAAAAATGTAATTTTGGATGATTTGTATCATTTATGCAATTTAATATCATGGATAAAGTAGCTTTAAAACCACCTTAGTTACTGTAAGATAAAATAACTGGTAACGGAATCAATATAGGCCAAACCAGACTTGAGCTACAGCGTTCAGACATTGTCAGCTGTAACTGCCAGGATGTAATATTTGCTAAGTGTAATTATTCTTTCCTGCTGGCATGGAAACATGCTTTCAGCTGCTTTTGGCTGCAGTCAATCAGGGCCCTGGCCAATTAAGGCAATAGAAAATCCCCCATTAATGTCAATGGGCTAGCTAACATATTCAGGAAACAGTTGTAGTTCAGCTGGTATACATGTTTGACAAGAAATTAAGCTGAAAGAGGACATCAAAACTGCATCTGTCCAAAGATATGAGTCAAAAAAACATACTAACTTTTTATCAAGAAAGTTGATGCTCCACCATTTTGACTGATGTCATTTCAGAGTTTCCAGCCCCGAAAGGAGGTTCTTCCTTAACAACACTGTATTTGTCAGGAACAAGCTGTAAGAAATCTTTTCATCGTTTTCTCTGAAAAGATGACAAGTCTCATGTAGGGGAAGAAACTACACATGCAGTATGTCTTGATGTTAGTAAGCCTTTGATACAGTCCATTTCTGTTCTCAGAAATGAGCTTGAAAGAAAGCTTGTAAGGTAAATGCACATTAATATGTTAGCCTACCTGCTTCAGATGAGAAGGTCATTCAAGTCAGGTCACACAGTCTGTCCTAAGACTAATCTATTTCATATCTTTTTCAATGAGTTGGGTGATAGGTTAGCATGTAGGTCATGCCAAGATGAGAATATTGACATTTAAAATTAATTTGAACAACTGGAGGAATAGTCTGAAAATGATAAAATTCAAAGTACAAAAGGCCATGCTAGAAGCAAAACTGAAATACAAAATAGGGAATAGTCAAGATATGTTTCAGCATTGGGGGGTTTTGTGGCTCAAAAACTGAAAGTGAAGAAATGCTGATGTAGAAAAGGATCTATGGAAAGTCAGCAGCACCACCTTTCCTTCCCTCAGTTTTGGGGGTAGTGACAATGTGCTTGACTCTTCTTCCATCCTTTCCCACTTGTTATTTCCTCTCCAGCCCATTCTGTAGGTACAACTCTATGAGTTTTCCCCCAGGCAACAATTCTCCAATTGTTTCTCTCCACAGGAAGTCTTCTAGAGGAGCTCCTTCTCCAAGGGTTATAAGGAAACCCAGACCTACTAATCCTAGCAAGACTTGTCCCAGGAATTTATACAAGTCTGGCTTTCTGTAAGACTCCCACCACTGCCTTAGGATTTCTCCTGCTTGACCTCTTCTTGAAGATGCTGTCTTTCTATCTGATATGGGATGATCCCAGTTACCCAGGCATTCCCCCTTTCTGAGCCTTCAAGATCTCCTTTTCTGAAGGGTCACCCTCTTCTGTTGCTCCATGACTTATTTCCCAGACAGTTTAAGGCCCTCTAGAAGTTCCTTAGTATCCAGAACACTTCCCTCTTCTAGGGTCCCTCTTGATCCCCCTTTGTAGGATCAACCTTCATGTTCTCCTCCTTAGACAGTTTTCTACTACCAGGCTTGTTCTTTTTGACAGCCAACACTTGCCAGACATGGCAGGCACACCTAAATGAACAGTTCTGGCCAGGCTAAGGCCTATATGAGCAAAAAACGTTGCAAGACAGAGAAAATTATTATACTCTGGAGAGTACTTGAGGCCTCCAGTTGGAGTTTGAGCAGCTCATTCTCAAAAACGTATAGAAAGGCTGGGCATAATTCAAAGAATACCCACAATTATAACGTTTCCAAAAATGAGGTATACAAATAGACCCCCCAGAAATTGGATTTTTCTAAAACTGAAATGAAAGGATGAATAAAGCAGACTGCAAAATTATGGACTGTGTCAAAAAAGGATAGCAAACAACTGTTATTGAAAGATAGAACAATAATTTGCTTAATTTACGGTAAGGGGAATTCAGGCTAGATAGTAGGGAAGTCTGAGCATACCGCTCATTACATGGTACCCCAGGGAGGCAATACCTCAGGAGATTACCGGAACCTTGGTCTCAGAGGGTTTTAAGGATAGGTTATTTTGACATGTTCAAGAAACACAGATGTTCCTGACCCTGTCTCAGAGGAAAGGTATTGGTTAGATAGATTCCTGAAAACTTTTCCAATGCCTTTTCTGTGATTTCTTAATATAACTCTCAAACACTGGCAGCAATACTTAGGGTGAGAATTATAGCTGTCCAGAGATCATCAAAGCACAGTGAAGTGATCATCAAAGCACAAGTGACAGTGAGTCACAAAGGCCATAAGGTCTTGGAGTGGGGGAAGGAGGAATTAAAGGAAGAAATGTTTTTAGGCAGAGAAAAGTAATAATTCACAAAGTAAAAATAGCAGACCTCCAAATGTTTATCAGAGAAACTGAATGTCCATCTCAACCTCCCTTCAAGACTTACCTGCATAAAATGGTTGATGCAACAGGGGAAGGAGTCCTTCCTCTTTGGTTCAGCACAAACAATGAACATATAAACAGAGAAGAGTATTTCATATTGAGACAACAAGCCAGCAAGAAGGTCATAGTATCACCTTTTAGGAGTGTTTTAAATTAAGCCTAACTTTTCTGAGTAGAATTTTCCTACTAGCACTTCTAGCTTGAGCGCTTCTCAATACACTGTGAACTTTTATAAAGGTACAGCAAATTACTTCAATTAAGTCTTTTTTTAGGCTGACGATGTTAACTTGGTTTCGTTAAACACAATCAACAGTGACGGAAGACTTGGTATTTAGGTAGATTCCCCTAAATTGTACTGGAATACTGCTAAAATCTGAGATAGTCAACCCACATTATTTTTAATATTACTTCTCCCAGTAATGTCAAATATGTCTAGAGCAGTAAGCTGAGCACTTAAGATCTGCTTTCACAATTATCTCCTTGTAATTTTGGCTATTAGTGTTTAAACTTAGTTTTCTTACTCCCAGCAAGCAGAGAGTTAACTTAATAGAAGCAGTATATGTGCTCCTCACCCTCTTTTACCACAGTAGGTTATAGGAGACATTCTTTTGCCCCCTTTCCACTTTGGCTGGTAGTCAACACATCCAACCTACATTACTATTTAGAGTAGTGAAATAGGGAGAAGATTGTGTCTATTTATGTCTGAGAAACATGACTCTGCTTAGTAATCAAAAAGTAGGAGGAGATTTCTTTGCTTTTCCAACTTCTCAGTAGTCAACAGTGCCATTAACACAATTTCTTTCAGGCTTGAGCCCCCAAGACTTCTTCTACTCCATCTTCCTGGATTGTCTTCTCTCTTCCAATTTTGCTTCTTCCTCACTCAGACAGACTTTAATGGCGCATTAAATTACAGCCATTGCCTTCCCTTGTGTTCAGAGTCCAGAGAAAGCCCCTGTTACTTTCTGTCAATGTGCCATCTGAACTTTTCTACGCCGATTTGTGACATGGGAGACATTTCTTAGTTCTTTGGGTATGACCAAATAAAGATACACTAAGTTACTCTGTCACTCTGATTAAATAAGATTCCTCTCTGCCTCCAACCAGCTTCAGGGAAATCTGCCAGCTATAGCTGTCCTGTGTGGTCTCCATCAAGGGAACCTCAAGAAATGTTTAGAAGATAAAGAAGCCATTTTCTTACTATAAATTTGCTAAGACAAGGTAAAATACTAGTTTTGTGCTGTAAAATAGGAATTGCTAATCCCAGCGTTCCCAGGAGGGGCTGAAGTCCCCAGCACATCTAAGGGAGCGAATCTATCAGCGTTTTGCACAGCTCTTGGGGACCCTCAGATAGAAAGCCCTATTATAACTTTAAATGTTGGTATTACAACTCTCTGCCAAACGCACAAATAAGCACTACAGAAAGATAGGAGAACACATCTCTGTAATGTCGTTGATCGTAACCCATTATCTGAGTACTCCTGAGTGCACTGTGCTTCTGCAATCCACTGATTGAAGAAGAGTGCTAGATAATAAATGCTGTTGGAAGCCATTGAAAAATCAGCAGGTTGCTGTCACACAACTAACTATAAGTGAAAACAGACAATGCTACCAAGATAAAAACAGCATGAATGGAAGAAACAGTGTGTGGGATAGAGATCTGTATAGGCAATAGGGGAAGAAAATGAATCACAAAATTTAAAAATGTGTATTTTTGCTAATTTCTCTCTAGCCTTTCAATCTACCAGAGAAGCAGCATGCTGCAACAATAATTATAGATGATTGTAGCTCTGCAGATGCCATGTTGTTTCTGTTTTTGTAAACAATAAAACTGCCCAGACACTCAAGACTGATAAATCATAGTCTTCAGATACATGGATGCATACACACATATGCAAAAATATGTCACCAGGTAGAGTAGGCTATGAATTCACAGCCACTGTCTGATTATTACCCAGGCATAGGCTCACCAGTAGAGCAATCAGCCACCACATGTTGACAGGGGAGGTAAAAATCTGCCTGGGGGCAGATACCCACTAAGAAGTCAGAGTGCTACTCTGTGTTCGTACTCTTTTTAATCCATATGGACTAAACTTTGCTTAATAGCACACTGTGAGTTAAGAGTCCTTGGTGTGTTTAGTACATTAAACATACCCATAGCTCTTCCTGCCCACCATTTTTGTTTGATCTTCTTGACATTTGTGGCTTCTATTCCTTTGAGGAGTCAAAATACTTAAGGTACTTTTAAAATAAAGATCAGACATCTCTTTGAGGGCAGTCCCTGGCTAAGACACTGCAGGGAAGCTAAATGAATTCCTTTTGTAAGTACCCACTCTGGAAGAAACTGGGGGGACTCTCACGCTGGAACTCCTTGGTGGAGAATAAGGGGGCAGCACATATCTGAAATTTTAAGTGGCTGTAGAAGAGTTGCTGAACAAACTCTGAAAATGAACAGTAACACATCTCCATTATTCCCTGAGAAGTTCCAAGAGAAATCAAGGACGAAATAGGTGAGGTACCAGCAGTGGCGGGTAATTGGTTGAAACTGCCTTGGTATCTCAGGGCTTGGTGGTGCAAAAAAAGACACTGAGTTTTAAGAGAGACAGGAACTCCAGGGTAGAAGAACTGGTAAAGCTGATGTCTGTATTAGGCAAATTAGTAGAATCACTAATAAAGGAATAAAAGGGCGGGATTACTCAATTCCTGGGTAAACACAACCTGTTCTGGAAGAGCCAGCATGGCTTCTGCAAAGGAACAAACTTCTGAAGTCACCAAACAAACATTAAAAACAGATTTTGTGGTTTCTGCTTGACATGCAAGTCAGGGTCTCTGAGCATTTGTCTTGGCCACAGTAAGAGGTCATGAAGGGAATGAAGAAAGACCAAAATAGGAGTGGACTGAAATTTTTTAGTCAAAATATTATTTTATGGAAAATGTCACTTTACTAAAGCCAATTGCAATTCAATGGAAGGTTTTTACATTAGGTTCTGAAGCCCATAGATTGAGTTTCTGGTCAACCCAAAATGCCTCACCATTTTGTCACAAATGGATGCTTACATCACCATTAGATTATTGCTTAGCTCTAGTCTAACATTAAAAGAGAGAGGAAAAAAGAGCATTTATGAGCTTCAGATTTTACAAGATGAGAAAACTACACCCTCACCATCCCCTAATCCTGAGTCATTAAGCATTTTATTGTAATTTAAAGCAAAAGAGATCTCATTTCCCCTCCCTCTTATTCTTCAGGCTATTCAATCAGTATCTTGAGGTACCTGTACAAATTGCCCCCCATTACAGATATATTTGCTATTATATTGATCAGGTCTTACAGGGCCTATCAGCGTTTTCCATATAAATTGAGCCCGCAATCTGAAAAATTCGCAAATTGGGGCAACAGATCCTCAAAGCAGCCATACCTTTTCCAAACAGGAACTATTTGTCTCAATTATTTCCCCTTTCTATTTTATCATTTTGCAGCTCCTTTTTCCTACTGCCACAGCTCTACCTGGTTTAACATTCATGCTAGAGAAGCTGCTGCCTATAGGGCAGTTTTCTGGTGAGGATAGAGTATATTCACCTTATCATTCTAATGAGTAACAGACCTTAGAGTGCATTCCTTATTCAGGGAAAAAAGGCAGATGTTGCTCTCCTACGATACTACGTGAAGCTCCCCAAGGCAAAACATTCACAGTAACTATTTTAAATCATTGAACAATGTAGGCTTAAAAACTTTCCTTGGTCTTACATAGTTGCATGTGTAAATTAGCATTTGTTGATGCCAATGTCAGGGTTAAGCATAAGGTTTTCTGGATATGTTACAGTATAACGAAAAACATGAAGGGCTGTCTGCCTTTCTCCTTTCTGGGGAGAGAAAAAAAAAAAAGATCATTTCATGCCAGCAGATGGCTACAACTCATTACTGTGTAAATGTACAGCATGGAAAGTGGAATGACAAATTAATTAGCATTCACCAGGAATATAGAACAGAGAATGATATGTGCTCATGCCATTTTATTTCATGTCACATTAATCGAGTACTAGGTAGCTGACAAAATGCGTTAAACTAACCATAGCTTTCACTAGCAGTAGCAGATAAGCTGAAAACTTCTCTCACACAGAGATTTTATTTCCTTACAGACATTGTGGCAGAGGAGGTAGCTGTGCACACACATGCACCTCTCCAGCATTACTTACTAACTTACCGTACCCTTCATTTCACTGTAGATTATTTTCACCCAAGGTTACAGTGGGCCTTAGCCCAGTAGGTTTCTGATGAAACCGTAGCTCACCCCTGTTTAACCAGCAGCTTGTCTCCCTGGTGTTTGGCTGCACAGAGGAGCCCTCTTTCTCCAGGGAGGCTGTCCGTGCAACACGGAGGGGGTCATGGTTCGGCTTGCTATGAGGGAATCTCACAGGGAAAACCTACATAAAATGGCTGCCAGACCTTTAACGAATAACTTTAAAGACTTAGGCTACTGGCAGCAGTGACACAGACACTTTTAATGTGGATCTTGAGTCTTCTACAGCTCTATCAGCTCTATGAAAACCTGGGCTTTTTTTCAAGTATGTCTAATAAGGACCTTGAAACTGAGACACTGAAAAATCCTCAGCCATCTGGAAAAGCAGATGAGGCATCATGGCTCAAGTCACTTTTATGGTGCACAAGTAAGCACAAATAAGTTAACATGTCTTAAAAAGCACTCTGATTTGGAAGATGCCACTTTTTTTTACTCTGCAGAGCCGTGCCTCAAATCTAAAACAGCTACACAGCTGTGCACTCTTAGCCACTGAATAAAATGCAGCTTTTGCACTAGTGCCACCCAGTGTAGCTTGTTCACAGGGGTTAAGAACAACCTGTGGCACTGGGCAGCCTTCCTCAACATCGGTGCTGTGGCTGCTCCAGCCAGGTGTCACTGCAGCAGCTCAGCTCTGTGCTGGATTAGGCCAGGGCTGGGGTCAGGAGCAGGAGGTGACTGGGGCATATCCCATTCAGCCTGTTGAGCCAGCAGGGCACAACTGTAAATCTAGTCCCTGTAGCCTGCTATTAGGTGAAAAATGACCTGTCAGTGAGCAAATGCTACTACAGCAAACTGCCCTTGTAGCTGGAGACATGGGTTATGGGTAAGACAGAAAGAGCACTGTGCTACCACCTCACTACCACTCCCAGTTCAACCTTGCTCTGCCTTCCTGGGATATCAGAGCATCAGTTTTTCACCACTCACTTATCTGCACCATCTAAATGTTACACTGATTTCCTCTTTGCTAATCAACACGAAAAAACACACCGGGAGGCAGCTGTGAGCCATCCAAGAGATGGGATGGAAAGAGATTGTGTTTGTTTTGCAGTGTTTGTTTAAAAAGATGGAGATATCCTTCCATTTAATACACTGCTGCTTGAAGTCTCATGCAGAGAACACTCATCATATGGCTTCTAAAGATCTATGATCTTCTAACAGAAATGGGATTCAGCAGTAGGGAGGGACCTTGTAGGACTGGGTTATGCCAGGCACAGGTGAAATAATCCCTGCACTGGGACTCCTGAAGAGCAGCTGTGTACAGAGCAGTCACTGGGAAAGGGTCTTATTAGATACAGGTGAACAGTGGGCAACTCAACAAGAAACTCCGCACACAGACTAAAATGTCTATTAGAAACTAATTTCTTTCCAAAATTTTTACCAAAATTGCTTGATGGAAAACAATAAATATTTATTAACTTAATAAAACATCCAACATACTTAATAAATTTGTATTTAACAGAAATACAAATAAGAACTCTTTAATAAACAATAAACTCTTTAATAAACAACTCTGTAGGGCCATATTTCCAGTCAAGGGCAAGCATGACTTTGAACAAAATGTCTTATTGGTTAAATGGGAAAGTCAGCAGCTAGAAATAATTTTTCCCCACAAGCAGCAGAAGTAGCAAAGCCTAGTTTTCTATGAGCTTGTATCCTTTGATACTATACCCCTTGTCATTGTAGTAGCTCCACTGTCAGACCCATGCCCCTTGTGATACTGTTATGGAGCGAGGGGCTACACGTGATGGTGTGGTGTGGCTGATGCGTACAGAGGAAGAGGTTGGTGTCCGGCTCCCAAACTGAACACGTGGGAGCTGACCTCTGCTCTCTTTCCCCTCCATTTGTGCCCTAACTGCAGTTTTTCTTCTGAGACACCAATTTTCACAGCACTCTTAAGCAACTTGCTTTGACTTTTCTGTGCCTCTTATCATTTTTTTGAAGTTGGCTAAGAGTTATTAGGGAGGACAAACATTGTGATTCCATAACTTATTTTCTTGGGAAAAAGGAAAAAAAAAAAAAAGGATTGCAATCAACACATCTGAAGCCATGAATACAGAAAATAGACACTATCACGACCTTTCACCATGGAAAATGCTGTGGTCAAAGCACTAGGAACAATTGGATTCTTCTTTTCCATTCTTTTAAAATTATATTGGAAGCAAGAGAGATGTTCACAGCATCCCATATCAAGATGGTTTAAATAATAATGTCTCGGAAATATTACTGCTCAATAAATATTTTGGTTTGTACTCGAAAAGAAGGCTCATCCACTGGTACCACTGCCAGATGCTTCTGCACAGGTAGATTAATATTCACCTCTACAGGTAATTAATAAGAAAGCTGAAATTTAAATAACCTGTACTGTCTCTACTGAACAGAAACACTTGGAAAATCAAGAAGCCTGGAAGAGGGCTAGAAGTTCGCCAAGCAGGTTTTTATTTCACTTATGCTAATTTTTCATAAATCTTAAGCATAATATCAGGGAGACGGAACCCCATTATTTTCATGCCAATGCTCAAATGATCTGGCCTAGTTATAGGTGAGAACAATAAATGCAAGGCAGGAAGAATGCAAAGATTGTTCAAACAGATAAAGAACTGGAATATAAATAAGTTACTTATGCAAAATAGCTGTTACTTTGTTAATGAGATTACAAGTTTGTTTGATAAAGGCAACCACAGCTTCAATACACTTAGATGTCCTAAGGCACTTGAATTAGTAACACACAATGTGTTCATTAAAAAGTAATCACTTTTCTGTATCAATAAAGCACAGAAGTAACGAATTAAGAATTGCTGCAGGGATCTTAAAAGTCATATCCATGGGGGAGCTGCTGCATGCGGTGCTTCTGGTGAGGCACAGTTAGGCATTTGGCAGCAGACCCATTTCCATCTGCTGCCTCACTTTGGGGAAGGGGCTCCTTCCTAAACGGCCACTCATCACCACCTCTGTATGACTTACAGGCTGTGTCAGCATCCCCTTGTGGATGCCCACACAATAAACTCAGTCAGAAAACAGATCTAGTTTAAAAATAATCTAGCTAATACCTTCCCCTCAAAGCCCAGAAACAGTTTATGCAGCTTTTCAGCTGGATCAATAGTTGAACCTGTTTACCATGTGAAGACACAAATGCTTGTACCAGAAAAGCAACAAAGTAGAAAACAGGCAAAGTAGGAAAAAAACCCCAAAAAACAAAATAGAAATTGATATAAAATCACCACTTCTAAAGAGTGCAGATGATCAAAGGCTTGTTGCTAAGTAATAAGGAGAACACAGCAGTTAGGCTGTGTGATCTGGATCATTTGTGAGAGGCTGGGTTTATTACAAGAAAAAGCATTGCAACATTTCCAAAGCAAAGTTTTACTTCTAGAGACAAGATTAACAGGTCATCCCTAAAGATTGTCCTGGGAAACCATAATCCTGAAGAGGACTGAGACCCAGAGCAGGTGTGCAATGCAGCAAGTGCCTCCGAAGGCTCTAGCAGTCACGGCTAATAAGCCCTTCTGATGAGTGAACATCAGAGTAGGAAGTGGAAATAAAGACAGAGTTTTACCTTTAGGAGTGTCACAGGTGACACTGTTAAGAAATTGTCACCCTTGGTATGCCCACATTTCAAAAGGTATCTTCAAAAATTAGAGAACACGCAGAAAACCTGCAAGGATGTTTCAAGAATGGGCAAAAATTATTCCTACTATAAGGAATTAAAAGACCAGTGTGTGTAGTTTAACAGGAAAGATATTGAGAAGTGACATTGCAAGTCATATATACTTTCACAGGGAAAAAATTCCAGATCCCTGAAGTCTCCCCAACCCACTGAGGAAGGGGCAAGAAGAACAAGCAACTAAAAGCAGAAGCATGGCAAGCTCTAAACCAGACACAAGGCGAGCGTCTTACATCATGAACAGGTAATGGAAAGGGACAGATCATTCTCCATCTCCTCATGTTTTCAAACCAAGGCTAATGCTTTTTGAGAAAACATGCCTTAAAAAATCAATTTATTGGATTCTACAAAGGACATGGCAGGAAATAAAATTGCCTGTAATAATAAAGATACCAAACTACCTGATCTAATAGCCTTTATCAAATTTAGGTTGAACAGGATAAGAAAGGATTTTGGTGTTCTAGCAGAATATCCAGAAGAAAGATGAGATCTAAATGCTGATTTAACATTTAAATGTAATAAAATTAATACACTTTTTCAGGAAGCCTTTTAACTTGATAGCCCAGGTAACTAAAGCCCTTTTTCCATTCAAAATATGTCTCCTGAGCAGTGGACCCAGCTTACCAACACCCCTCCTGGGCCAGGGGATACCTGTGGGAATATCCAGCCCTGTGGGGGCAGTTTTGACACTGGCTCAAGGAGAAATGGGAGTCTGCACCCAATCCGCTCGTCTGTGCTGGAAGGATCTGTCCTTACTGAGCCCAGACCAAACTACCACCTCCTCTTTCCACCATAATTACAGAAATACTGATATTTTTAAAAAAGTTTCGGTCTCGTAGCAACGTTTTTAGTGTTTTCCCCGAGAGAGAACAACCTCAGCTTTGCCAGTTTGGTTGTCATGTATGCTGGCGATTTGCATTTACAGAATGTGCGCACCTTGGTTACTGCCCAAAAGGTTCTCAAACTCCTGCAATAACTAGGGTTTTTTTTGTTTATTGTGGTTGAGTCTTCACAGGCAGATCTTACTCCTTCCCCTCAGCTCCAACAGGTATTTCTTTGACTATATTCCCTAGTAAAGCCATCTATAAATTTAAGAGAAAGTTTTCCTTTGGAAACTGTGCTTGAATCAAAATATTCAACAAGAATATGTTGCTACCACACACACACACAAAGCTGAGAAGTTAAAGTAATTCCTTCCAACAAGGTAGGTGTGATGTTCACCATTTCTAATGTTAGTTGGCAAGCTTTAGAAATAGAAGTCATTTAAAGTTTGAATGAATTAATTTGTGTTCATATTTTATGTAAATAATCAAAATGATACAGCTGAAATAAGAGTTTCAAGGACTCTAAAATTAATGTTCCTTAAATTCCATTTCACAGGAAATTAAGTTTCTGATTCAAGCCAAAAGGAAAATTTTGAAATGGTTGAATTTCCCGTGAGCCAGAAAGGAAGATTTCGGCAGGTCTGCCCTGTACCACAGGGCTGGCAGCGCCAGGATGGGGGTGACAGGCAATCATTTGCTTCTTTCCAACTGTTGAGAAGTCAGTGACATTTTTGCAAAGCTCGTGAATCCATCTATTTTCCCATATAAACCCAAGGTTCACAGATCATCCAAGAAACCATATGTTCCTGTGTTACTAATCCATGCCTGGCCCACAGTTCCCAGTTTTCCTTTGGCTTTAGTAGATGTGATCGCACAGCAGAGATATGTGAGGCATTGCCACTGCAGGCCATGGCTTGCTGGGGCACAGGAGCCCCTCTCTGCCAAACACCACTGCCCGTGCAGCAGCAGAGTGCCTCTCGGCTTTACCCACCACTGCTGCCATCCCAGCCAACCCAGGTAGAAAATGAACTACTTTCATGGTAAAAAACGTTTAACCTTGTTTCCACTTGCATTTGTCCTGCTTTGATATGGAAACTTGCTTTACATGTTTGCTGCACTGAACAGCCATCAGCCAAGTTTTGTTCCTCATGTGACTGCCGGGATCAGAGCTGACACCTGCTGTTTTGCAAGGAGGTTGTACAAATGCAGAAAGCTGGGAATTTTCTTGTTCTTCCTGGGCAGAAACTAACCACTTCCAAGCTGTCTGCTCTGTGTCCATCAGCTGTCTGGCCCCACAACAGTCAGGTGTGACAAGCAAGGCAGCTACACACTTCATCATCTCCTCTGACTCTCATTTGACAGAAAGAACTAATATCTCAGGCACACAAGGAAAACCAATTAAAAAAATCCAAGTGACTGTTTTGCCCTTGTATGCAGGTGTTTAGTTCTCATTAACATCACTGTGAGCCATGCACATGTATCAAAGAGAAATACCCCCTTGCCTCGTCTCGTAATGTCACAGTGCTTGGAATTCAGTCACAGACTTTGCTCTCATAGACTGAGCTCTCTGATTGCTCAAGATATTTTTTTTTTTTAAGAATACCAGTTAGGAAGGAATTTTTAAAAGGATCCAGAATAGGGTCTGTCAAAATATTGCAACTGTTTTGCAGACCAGAACACTAACATTCACGATAGCCTAAAGAAAATTCTGAATTAATTTTTTATGTTAAGGAATTTATTGATCACAGCTGACAGGTATCTATGCAAGGAAGGAATTATCTGGCAACAGATGGGCCTATAATAATATTAATATCCTCACCACCTGACTTTTAATCCATGCTTTACATCAGTGGATTATAAAGCACTTTACGAATGAGGTTAAACATCTAGTGGGAAAAGGCAGAGTAAGATGTAGTGGTTAGAAACCGAAGCCAAAGAAATATAAGAAAGAAATAAGCACACCCTATTTGTTCTTTTATCAATCACAACTGCAGGTGATTAAACAAAACCAGGAATTTGCCTGCAAACATGATATTCTCCATCACTTGCTGTCACAAAGGGAGGATCTCAAACATATTACAGTTCAAAAAAAATTACAATCTGAAAATAATTATTAGATGAGTTTGCCTTTTGAATACAGTAGGTGGAGAAAACAAGGTGAACACAGAAATACTTCTTTCCCATGAAAATCTACAAATCTGCTGCATGCCCCATTGGCACCAGCCTACCCACCTACCCAATTAGTCAAGCAAATCTTGTACATTCTTTCTGGATGCCTGGAGAAAACTGGTCTCAACATGGTTGTTTTCACCTTGAGCTCATGGTCCAGTTTCAGATTTGGTAGGTATTAAACAAATAAAATCTTTACCATCTCTCAAATGCACTTAAAATGAGCCAGATTTTTTGTCTATGTCATAAACTGCTGAAGCCACAAACCCACAATGCTTAATGTTACCCAATGTGTTCATTAGGCACCAGATTTGATAAGCCAAAGACGGAATGTTCAGGAAGACTAACCTGATCTCCAATAACCTGAAGAACATCTCTGCTGGAATTCAAGCACATTGGCAGGTCAAACAGTGGGATTCTGCATTGCCCCCAAGTGAAACCAATGCAACCTGCATGCAATAGCACTTCCAAGATG
Organism: Strix uralensis; assembly: GCF_047716275.1. Lineage (NCBI taxonomy): Eukaryota > Metazoa > Chordata > Aves > Strigiformes > Strigidae > Strix > Strix uralensis. The sequence continues at coordinate 62,535,144 of NC_133974.1, forward strand.
TCAGGTCTACTGACCAGCTGTGTTTAGAAACCTGAAGGTATAGGGAAGGGCTATAAAATGACCAATCATCTTTTTAAACCAATCAATGAATCCTAGACACAGTTCTGCCATAGGCTGGTGACCAGATGGGAAAAACTGAACACACTTAATCCAGTTACTTGAATGTTTAAAAGGTTCTTGAATTCTTTGGCACATCTGGCCCCCTAAAATCACATATTTTCAACTTTGCTAAAAAAGAAACCTTCCTGAGTTTCACTGTTCTGCAGCTGCTCTTTGGAAAAAATGCTGTTGGTACAGCATCCACTCAGTCACTTGCTTCTTGCCTCAATGGTCTGGTCTGAAAACTCTTCAGAGCAGAGACCACATGTATGCCTGTGTGGTATGTACAACAGGGTCTTCACCCTGGGTAAGCATTTGAGACCTATTGTAAAATTAATAATATATCTAGAAAGAGGGTGCTTATTATTCAGAATGGCCTGTATTAGCAGATGACAGAACCCATATTGCTCAAAAGGCAGCAGCCTTACATACTGAGCCCTGCCCAGCCCAACATATCCAAAAGTTCAAAAACCTACATTACTTCAGTACGCACTTTTAAACTTTGTGGTTGAGTAACTTGGCAAGTGAACTCCGGTCCTACGGGGAATCACAGGCCTACACAAACAAACCAAAGTCCAAAAAGAGATAATAGCCTGAGCAAAGGGCAGAATGTGGATACAGGGGAAAAAGGAAGAAAGCAGGATAAATAAGTTTCATACTTGGAGATCTGAAGGATCTTGCTCAGCACGGTTGCCACAGAGGAAAATGAGCATAAGTTACATACTTTCAGTGTTTGTGAAGGAGCTGCCTGGCTATGTTCTCTTTGCTGGGATCTTCATGCCTGTGACTTTACTCCTGCTGCTGCTAATTGCCTACTTCAGGATCAAACTATTAGAAGGTGAGTCAGGATCTGGGGGCAATGAGTGGATAGGCAGACAAAACTTCTCATTCAACAGGCTGCTGTTAGGCTTGTACTAACTAAACTGAAGAGAACTATGATCATAAACAATTTTATGAAGGCGTACTGCATTTTAGACCATTTTCTATTTGAAAAGTGTTATAGGAATTTGTTTAGAACTTGGATTGAATCCTCACTTAAAACTCCATAGTTTTACATACCATACTACAGAAGATTTTACTATACCACACTATAGAAGGAGCAACCAAAATGGAGAAAAAGAATAGGGTAGTTAAAGTACAGATCATTTGTCTTTGTGGTATCACTGTGCAAGTTCTTCACTGAGACAGGTAACAGCAGCTACACCCTATAAGTAGTTGGCTACTGAATATATGTCTGTATTCTTTCAAAGATACATATTTGCTTTTATTTTGTACCTAAATGCACATTTGCCATGTTGCCTTTTCTATTTTAAAATCAGCTTATACTCACTTCAAAAATCTACCTTCAGACTAAAACCAAGACAAGAAACACCCCCAGCCAAGTAAATGCACAGTGAGTGCAACACACCTGGGTACTGCAAACCAAGGCTGGCCACAGCACATGACTGGTCCTGCACAGAAAAGACACTAGGCTACAGCCATAGCAGTCTGGCGGTTTCTTTTAGAAGGGAAGCCCCTGTACGTCAGATGATGCAGTTTTAAGGGTATGATCTTCATGCCTTCCAGGTTTGGGTCCCAGCTGCAGCAGCAGATTCACACGTGCTGTGCTCTTGTTCTAGGCCTCCAGATGCCAAGACGAGCCCCAGCGCGTGTTCAGATCAGAGTCCTCATCCTTTCTTTCCCTCAGCCCTTCCAAAACGTGTTCTTGCAGACACTGAGCTAAGTCTGTTCCTCGAATTAGCTGCCTCATGAACCTCTTCTCCATAGAGCGTGTTGGAGGAGCTACGGTAACATCCTAGATTTCCTCTGTAAACTTCAGATGCTTCTTTGTGCAGCTTGGTGAGAACCCTGACTGGGACAGTAGTCCACAATGCACGCACTACAGGCTTCAGCTCTAGCAGCTCACCCATGATCGCAAAAGCAGAGACTTGGCTGGGGCAGGCAGGACAATCCTGACCACAGGGCTCTGCAGATAAGCTGAGGCATTGACCTCGAGCTGGCCTGAGGTGCATCAGCCCAACAGGAGAAGGCTAGATTTACCCACCAGGGCAAGGCTAGGGAAGAACCCTTACCCAGATGTCAGATCAAGCACTGTGATTTGTACATTCATTAAGTTTGCTCTATCCTGCAGTCTTCTGAAATCCTGAAAATTGGGCAATTTAACACAGTTATAAAAGTAAGAAAGGCCACACATATGCAGAAATGTAGAATGAATTCACTTTCTATTTTGTATAAGATCTCCAAGCATTTAGACCCCAGGCTTTAACAGAGAGGAAGGGTCTTTGCATACAAGCATACACCACAAGTTACCTTCAGGCTGCTAAAACTCAAACATTTCCTGTTCAAGATGTGCTTTCAGCTGCTGAATTAATGATCTATGGAAGCCTGTTCCACATGCCTAACCCAGCTCTGCTTTTGGTTACAAATCATCCTTAGAGCAAGGTGCTGACAGTTTTTCACACACTAATAAACAACAACCAGAAAGTGGTGTGCTGCCAAAACATCATACAATTCAATATGTATGAGGGAATATGAAGGCTAAGTATTGAGAGCGCTTTCTGGAAAAAGGTTGAAATGGAAGCTAATGAAATTATTGCATTAGGCTTTGGATAAAAGTGGGGATTCTCCCATTCAGCAAATAATCAACTCTGTGTTAGACATCAGTTGTTATGAAATAATACTGAGATATTAATTCTTACCTGGTGATGCTCTTGCTTTTGTATTCCAGCTAGGATCAAGCGAAACAGGAATAGCAGGTGGGTTACAGGTCCCATCAGTTCAGGTATTTTGCTTAGGCTCAGACAATACTTTCATTAAGCCAAAAGAGCCCGTCTGAAAATACTGACAGCATTCATGCTGCATGGCCAACTGCTGAAACGAACCAGCCTGCCCTCTTTCACAGTGCCCATAGCCTGCTCAGCTGTAGTTTTCTGCAGGTCTGCAAATAATCTGCAGAACCAGATGTTAAATCCTGCCTCTTTTAAAGAACAGAATTTTTAGTTTTGGATTTGTAGTGAGTTTAAGTAAGTAGCAATTTCCTAAATTTTCTGAGATTAGCAATCAAGGCTTTAAGAGAGAGAGGTGAATGAAGTAGTTGGCAGACTTATTTGCCAGAGGAATATTGCTTCTGTGCTTCTCTCTCTCGTAACTGAGAAGGATGTTTGAAGGGAATCATCCAGCTGTTCAGTGCCTCAGGGAAGGAGAGTCTCAGTCTGCAGATCACAGGTGTTCTGGCTGGGACTCTCAAGAGGATGCAAGATGAATTCTTGTCTGTTTAATACTTTGGGCATTGTAGTCCCAGCTCTACCTCCAAACCCTTCTTTTGCTTGATCTGGGACTGCCAGAGTCCAACCTACCACTTAGGCCTCCAGCCAACTCATACAAATCATCCTGAGCAGCTCTCCCTGTACAGGCAAGCCAAGCCAGCTTCAGCTTAAGACCATCAGGTGAGCAAAATGACTAACCACAGATAAGCCTGAGAATGGACTCCTTTAAATGCCAACCCTTCCTCTCTGACAGAATCTCAGAAATTCATCAGACTTTAGGTGCCTATTTCCTTAGATCTCTTTAAAAAAACCCCACAAAATTGCGTTACTAAAAGCAAGGCTGCCTTGTTTCATTGTCAAATAAGCATTTAATTTTTCTCTGTGCGGCAAGAGAGAGGCTCCATGTGAATATATCAAAACTCACTTTAGTATCATCCCTTCAAGATTCCTTAAAAATAAAACCAAACCCAATAAACAAAACAGCACAGATTTCTCCTGAACTAGCAATGACAAGGGAAGCTAATATCCTGGACAAAGTGTTTTATGCTAACTGGGCTTTTCTTTTTCTTTTCTTTCCTCTGCTTCTCCATCCCTTTCCAGATATTCTTCAAGCCTCTGACAACACCGTCCTGTTCTGAAGAGATTATTTTTCTGTTCTGTTTGTACCACAGGCAGCATCAGGAGGATCAGGCCAATTTGAGGTTCTCGTGGCACTGTCACAGTAAAGCAGAACACGAATCGCTAGCACAAGCTAACTGCGCTCCTTGATGTTCTTTAAGGATTTTAGTCTGATTGAAAATTGGTGGAGGCAGATGGAAATAGAATATTTCTTTTGATGTCAATAGAGTCTGTGTCAGTGCTTCACTGGGCATAGGCACAGTCCCAATCTCACACTCGGTAGACCTTCTTCTAGGAGCATGAGTAAACTGATACTAACATGCTACTTGGGCACCTTCAATTTAATAAGATTAGTTCTTACTGACATATGTCAGCTCCTTTTCTTTATAAAAATTCACCATAGGAAATAGCACATTCTTATGGAATTTTGCGTTGTTTGGTTTATTTTTCAGTTAATGAGGAACTGTTTGGTTTATTTTTCAGTTAATGAGGAACTGGCCATGGCAGAAGACCCCAGAAAGGTTCTCCTGAATTACTACAGCCAGCGGCAGAAGCCCAGGAGATCTGGACAAAAAGAGAGAAAGTGCAAGAACTGAAGGACATTTAAGGGGGTCTCACATCTCAGGAAGCAAGCTTAAACACAGTACTCAGCTCTGTGGCTTTAAAAATAACCAGCTGTGGATAAATACCACACAGGAAAACAAAACAGAGAGAAGAAATTAAGGCTGTGCCATACAAATGAAACAGCTGCTGCCGTTCAAAAAGGTCTTGTAAGAGTTTTGCTTTCTCACATGAGGCCAAGTAAGCAGTACTTTATGCAACTCATTGGACACCAGAGACCTCCTGCAATGTACAGTTCCCTTACATGACAGTATTTCGGGCAAGGGAAAGTACCTTACTCACTAGCCCCTCCCTAGCCTATATAGAAAGCTATATAACAAGCTCCTGAGAGAGCTGAATTGACATATACTAGGAAGGCAGTCTTATTAAATTGAAGATGCATAAATAGCAAGTTCATATCAAGCACTGACATCTAGGAAATTGAGAAGGGTAATGAAGGGGAACTGACTTTTTTTATTACACTTTGGGAAAGATTGTAGGTTTTGTAACGTATGTTTTCCACAGAATTTGGAAGGAAAATATAACAGTGATGGGGAACAAAAGGACTTCTCTCTGTTGACTGACCATGCCAAATTTTGAAAACATGAAAAGATTCAGTCAGTATTCTGTAAACCAATTATTAATCTCATGTAAGGACAAATGGATGATTTTTCAAATAAAAAAATATGTAAGTATGGAGTTTTCTTTTTTGTGTGTCATTTGTCCCACAAAAAAAAATCTTTTTATTTTCCCCTCTATTAGCTGTAGATCTACAATTTTTAGTGCATCTCAGATTGGCTGTGGCAGAAGGCCCATAAAAACACAACTCAAACTGTTTGAAAGTCCTATTGCCTTTTGGCTTCTCTGTTTCTGACCCCCAAATTTAAACCCAAACTTCTGAAGAATGAGAAGTGACTATCATTAATTTTCCTGATATTTACTGTCCCTATCTGCTAGCAATTGCTGTCTGCAATTACCTTTCATTACAGCTGTTTGTCATTACCCACCCTGCAAGAACAGAGTGGATAATGCCCTGTCTGAGATTATATGTGGTTTTGCACAATTTTGGTTCTCATAGACTTTTAAGAACTTCTTTGAATCATTTTATAAAAACACTAATGAGACCATGACCACAGGTTTAAGAAACACTCTAATTTATCAAAGTCTATGAGAAGAAAACGAGTCAAGCAGCAAGTACCTTTGTTATACATAACAGTCCTCTAGATTTTAATACTATCCTATTTTTAAAAATACATAATTCATCACACCGGTTTACATCAATGCAAATAACATAAAATACATGACATTTGTATAGTAAAAGTAAAGGTTAAGATGCTTAAATGCAAATACCTCTAATTAGATATGGTAGTCTCTATTCAGGTTCCCAAAAGAATTATCTATGTTTGAAAGTGCAAAGTAATTTGTAGTTCCATTTGAAATCAGCAGAAGATGCTGGGTGAAAAAAGTGGGCATTTATTCAGAAGTCATGGCATTAAAATGAACAGCAAAAGTTAAATACAAGATAGACATATGGACTTTGACTTCAAAGGAAGCAACCCTGTAAGAGAACCACGGCAAAACCTGGAAGAGCAAAGATCATAAAACCAAGTTTATCTCAGTCAGCTGGCAGAGGAATCTACAGTTCAGTTGCAGAGCTCCCCACTTCCAGCTGGGAATTCACTCCAGATGCCCATTAACTGGTTCTCTGTGTTTCAAGATGCCCCACCTGCAATCATGCCAGAAGTGCCTTCCCAGTATTTTGCAATCAAAAGGCTGAAGACACATTTCTGATTTTTCTCTTTGTTTTCCCCTGTAAGAGAAAAGTGTGCAGTCCTTCCGTTCTTAAACTTCAGACTAGATATTTCATCTGACTAGCAACAAACATGATGTGTTTCAGAGAGCAAAAGGAAAGAAGTGCTCCAAAGGCAACTCTCAAATGGGAAATCACAAGAGCTCCCTATCACCCAGCTCTTGACTGGACCTTACATTCATAGCTACTCGGAATATGGGGAGCACTGGCTCCCTGAGCTCCTCTCATGCCTGGCAGACCTAGTACAACACAGTCCAAAGCAATGAACACTTTCTTTACAACTAGTACATTCAGACTTGACTGTAAAGGCAGAGTTTGATTCTAATGATGAAAGTTTGATTCTAATGATCCACCTCTGCTTACAGCTGTCTCACCTAGAAAAACCATGGTACAGAATCAATGAATTTGACCTACTGGGGTATGTTATTTCGTTATTTACTATTTAAGACTCTGACAATTTCCTCAGAAGCAGCTGGTATAGATTCTTGCAACACGCAGGACATACTGCCAACTGATTCAGTGTCCTGTGCTATGGAACAGTTCCTGTTTTCCTGCATAATTCATAGATAACAAATTTTTGCTTTCAAAGTAGACCAGCAGCTTCGAAGTGAAAAAAAGTGCATTCTTCAGCTACCCCAGTAAAACTGTTGTTTACCTGAGTACATGAATGTCTGTGATATTGATATCTTTAAAGAAAACCTTTAACTACTCTCTGTTATATATTCTTTCCTCTTCTTTCAATCTACACAATCCTTTGGAAGTTGAGATAGCTGCTGCAAATAATTGACTTCTTACGTTTAAGAAAGATGCTGCTAATAGAAAAGCAGTGATCTTGGATCACTGATCAGAGGTTAAAGAAACTGTAACACACACATCCCACAATTCCAAACATCCATTCCCCCACCACCCAAGAAAAGATTGGCCTGGAGCACATGTAAAGATACAGAATTGAAGCTTAGCAAGCCTTACCACAACATAAAATTGATTTTGTCGATTTCGCAACATGACTGAGAATAGAGATATCTAAAATGTTGATATTACTCTTTAACAGCACTCTACTGTAAAATGGTAGCATGGATACCAAAGAAAACACTATATAGATAAACTGGATGCCTTTGACACAACTACTTATTGAGCTGTAATTGCTAACACGTAGGAGGATCTGACATTCAAGGCTCAGTAACATGTCATGAAAATCCTCAGGCCTTGTTTTCAGTTCCATTACTGAATAGTGTCAAGAATTATCTGTTTTCATGCTACCAGCACAAAACACATCATGGTATCTTACATAATTCCTTCAAAAAGCAAAAATATATATTTAAATAACACCACAGAACTAAGTCTTTGTCTAGATAAATTACAAAAGCATTCTCTAAATATATATGGAAACAGTGACTGCAAGAAAATAATCTGTTTTCAATAATTGTTATCACTGAGAAGTCCTCTGTCTTCCTGCCACTAGCAGTAATGTGAAGCTAGGATTCTACTCCATCTACAACTAGTAAACATGTTTAAAACCTTCCTGCCTATCTGTGACTGCTTCCTCTTCACTTCTCAGAACAGAATTTAAAGTCTCAACTTAAGTAGAAAAGGTACAGAGAAAGGCAGTAAGAATGATAATGAACTGTGGAATAGCTTTTGGCTGGGGAATGACTGCAGAGAGAATGACTGTTGGCTGTCTCTTCCAGTATCTGCAGTGGTGCTATCAAATGAAGTTAGCAGAGGCAGATTCAAAAGAAATGAAAGGTGTTTTGTTTTTTTTTCTTAAGACACATGGAATGGTAAAAATGCCTGCCAGAGGAATTTTTTTAAAAGCAATTAGCCAAAAATCCAGAGAGGCAGATAAATACGGAAGACCGGTAGACCAGCAAGTCTTTGAAATTTGCTGGAATATTTGGGAAAGTATTACTTTCTAGTACAGTACTTATTCCTACACATACCCCTAGGCAGCTACCAGTAGCCTCAGAGACAGGAATCTGGGAGCGTTAGTCATTTAGCCTGGCCCAGTCCAGCCATTCACATATACTTACCTCCAAAAACTCTTGCAGGATTTGCTTCATGCCAAACAGACTAATTTAACACTACAGGTATTAGCAGCATTTCCAATGCTTTCAATTTGTGCTAACGTTACTAATCCAAGTATCTTTTTTCAAGTGCAGTATAAAAACCCCAAACAACTGAGCAGCCTGAAAATTCAAAGTTTCAAACCTTCCAGAGGTGTAGTCAGGTCAACAGTGCGGGATACTAGCTGCTCCAAGAAGCCCCCTTCCATAGTTAACGTGCCTAAAAGCTGAGAAGCTCCCACTGCATCCTTGCCAAAGGTACAGTTAGTTGTCATTCTGATCGTGATCAAATCTCACAAAATCTGACCTCTGTCATAGTATTTATTTTATTCTATCTATTTGATTTCATCTGTGGCCAAACTAAAAGTTGCAATTCAGCTTGAGTTGTCAAATAGAAGAATACTTCGAGAAACACTTTGTATTGTAGTTGCTCATCGCTTTGAGCAATAAATCTTTTTTTTTTTTTTTTTTTTTTTTTTAAAACAGTCTATCACTAGAGTTGCTTGTTTGTCCTTTATGAAACCTTAATCTAGGAAACAATCTGTAGAACAATTCCAACATTTATTATGAACCCTTATGTGATCATGATTAAAGACATATTAAGTACTTTGGTGTAGGACCCACATGACTCACTTTTCTAAGTATTTAAGCAGAATTAATTACTGAACTATCTTCTCATTAAATGGGCCTGTAATTGTATTTGAAATTGCCTATGTATTAGAAAGCCAGCTTGAGAAGTGCCTGGAGAACAATTTCTTTTGTTGCATGTTGCAGTTTTTGCTATAGATATAAAAAAAAGTAACAAGGAAAACTCATCAGAATTGCACAATAGTCAAGAACATTTGAATTACCTACAACCAGAATCTGTAAAACTTGACTATTATTAGGATTGATCACACTTGGGGCTTATGTTTTTCTGCATGACAACGGTTGTTTAATTAGTACATGTTTAATCAATGGAAGTGATAGCTACACACAAGCTATGCTGACCTGAAAGCACTATTAATTTTTCCCCTGACAAAAGGTTCTGATTAGTATTTGAAAAAATACAGCTCGCGATGAAAGTAATATTGTTTTCAAGAATATTATATTTGCAGTTTTAAGGATTAAATACAATTGCAATAAAAATCAATATTGATCTAGTGTCTAACAAATCAGAAAGATCCAAATCAATAAAGAATTAAAGTAATATGCTCTCCTCCCACCAAACGAGTTCTGCAACTAATACTACATCATATCAAAAATACCTGAAAGATTTTATAGAGCTTTTTCTTACACACTTTTGTATGAAAAGTCCATTAAGACATCCCCCTAAATGCATGTATCTCCATTTTGATCTCCACTTACATATCCCAGACTTACCACTTCCTTGACAACCTCCCTACTCATGCAGACTGTTGTGGCAGTGTTCTTATGTTATTAGGCTGGGTGGGGTTCTCTTCCCCTTTTTGAAGGGCAGAATATCTCTGTTTTGAAGAAAAGCAGGTAAGATTGTTATCTGCTATTCTTCCACGTAATGTAGGATGTAATTGAGAATACCTATAAGCATACAGAAATCAACTTCTTGGTTACTGTTGTCTTGTGTTACCCAAATTATATGAAGCCAAAACTAATAGGAATTTCTGTTAAGCAAGCATCCTGACAGATGGCATCAATCTAAACTGAGAATAGCACCAAAAATACATTGCTCGGAAGTGAAAAAGAATGTAGTGAGAAGTATTATGATTTGCTTTGTTACTTGAAGATCACAGTACATCCTAAATCAATGAACTCAGTAAAACCACCTGGAGACTGAGGGGCATTTTAACTTGCACTGTGCTGTCCAAACCTCGACCATTTTGGCATCTGAAGATGATTTCTCTGAACCACAGAAACCAGGACGCTTATAGGAAAGTGGCTAAAAACCACTGATACTTTCTATCAGTATCAGGACCCAGTCAGTTATGCCATCCTTCTGAAAACCCTGGAGACTACTTGTACTAACCCCTACACTTTTCAAGGTTCTGTGGCCTCTAGAATTGCAGTTATCATAACTGACTTGCTCGCTTTAAATATCTTCCAAGTTTATGTCTGAGTTCCAAAAGTCATACAGAGAATAAACAACTTTATTTTATAACAGAATTACAGAAAGCAAAATAACACTTAATACAACTTCAAGCTGCTATAAATCTAATTTGGCATTTTAACTATACACAGAGTCAACAGCAAAAAAACCCCCCAAACAACCAACCCCCTGCGAGAACAAAATAAAATCCAAAATAATTAACAGGTTTTCTCAACGGCAGTCTCAAATGATGGTACTGTCTTATTACTTTATGAATGGAGTCCATCGTACACTTTTACTCAGTATCCTAAAAACCTGCATTAACCATTAGGCGAAGCATCTGAAATGTATACCTTCTCAATAACAGAAATGTCAGTTCTAACAGGGAGACAGTGAGGTTTAATAGAAAGCGAGCATTCTACACATGTATTCAAATAATGGAAGTGTTGAAGTTTGGACACAGTAAGAAAAAAAGCACTAAGGTTTTAAGCTGCCTAGATCATCTCTTGTTGGAAGAAGAGAAAGATTATTTTGTTCTTCCTTCTTTCCTTATCTGGAATGCTGCAGACAGCAAAACGTCTGCAAGAAGTTGAGCATTGGCACCAAAGTGCAAAAAGAACACAGTGCTCAGTCAGAAGAAATGTGTCTGCAACTCCTTCTCCTCTATAGACTGCCACACCATCTCTGCTCCACAGAGAGGAGAACCTTAGAACAGAAGGAGTTACAGAGATATCAGTATAAAATTTATCCAAAGAAATATATTTTTTCAAATTTTAGGAAATGTTGTATTTTTATAAAAATCTTTGTTATGTGATACCATATATTTACCTGAATAATCTGAAAAAAAAAAATCTGTAAATTACTCCAGTAAGAGATTTCACTTGAAATATCTGGGAAAAACTATATCTAAATTAGTAAAGATCCCTCTTCCTGCACAATTACCACCTGCTCCAGTGAACAGTGCCCTCCAGACTTCTTTTTTGTTCACTTTCATACAATTAGGAATCAGCTTCAAAAATACAAGTACTTGTGCAAAAGAAGATCATACCCTCTAAAACATCATTTTAAAAAAATCTAAGATTGTTAAGAAGTGGTTATAAAAAATAAACAAGAAAGATTGTAAGGGAATATAGACCAAAGATGTTAAAATGGAGTTTGGTATTGGCATTTAAGTCTTCAACATCTGGTCATCATTGCTAGGCTTGGTGAAATCGGTAGTGATAACTTGGAATGACTACAGTTCTTCATGGTCATGATCACGGTCAGTATCATTTTTACTTCTAGAAGAAAAAAGAGGGGGAAGATTACATAAGCATTCATAACAGATACTATGTGAATGTCACATCATCCGAGTCAAAAGGTCAATTTTTCCACATGGGTTATTTTGGGGGAATTTTCATAAAGAGATGTTGCATTAACTAAAGCCCCCTTCAATCATGAGGTGAACAGTAATTCAGTTTCTATCAATGCTTTTCTTGTTTTACTGTATTTTTCCCTCCCCAAAATCTCATGGTATTTTAAGTCACCTCTTGCACAGTTTACTGAAAATTTTAATTCACAATCTAGCACATAAATAAGAAATAGAAGATATTTGTTCAATTAATAATCCCTCAGAATCAGAGTGTAATATCTCTCATTTTTATTAAGAGAAAACAAGTCTACAAAACCAATACTGGCATAGTCATTGGGGCAGAGCTTTCATCACCTTAAAAACAACCAATCAAAATTTGTGGCATGACTCTGTTGTCTAAACACAATTGTCTAAAGCTGTTTCTGCAGCCCCACCTGCCATTCAGTTGCTGCTACAGGAGGGCATAGGACTCTTGATGGTCCAAGGTGCAGACAGATATTCAAGGCACTTCAGGTAGTCTGTGTTTAGACAACTAAATTTTTTCCTTAATGTTTAACTGAAAGGCATCATCAGTCAAACAAGTCACCAGGTCTCAAATACAAGAACAGCATGGTAAATGTCTTCATATTAGTCCTCTTTTACTATCCCACAAGCATGTCAGACCAAGACCTGTAAAGCAATTGGATCTGACACTCTCTGATACATTGCAAGCACCATTCCACAATGTATATATTTCTCAAAAAAGCAAAAAAACCACCCTCAGCAGATGGAAGGAATTCTTTGAATGCTTTTTCCAAATAAAATTTTTACAAAGTAGTTAAATATTTGATGAAGGAGCAGAATCAACTTTGCAGTTGGGCACTAATGTAGAAATGTGGTGCAAACCTGCCAAGATTGCTTCTTCCTCCCATGACACAGTCCCTTCAAGAAAGATGCTGTAATTACTTACATGGGATAGATTATGTTGAACACTTATTTGAAATATACTTCTCTGGATTAAGATAGCATGAAGAAACTGGCACATTCTGCACAAATATAACAGAAGAGGCAAAGCCTGCTCCCAAGACCTTTAAATTCACACTGATTAATAAAAAATGAAAAATGTGATGGTAGCACATATTATAATAGCAAATCCTTGCAGAACAAAAATATTTGTTCTGCTGTCTCAGTGTACCTTTCCACCTTAGATCCTCCTTTGTAAATGCTGAAAATACGAGGATGGTTTAAGCATGCATGTTTAATGCTGCTGTGTACCAAGGCACCAGTGAAATTACCTAAACCACAGGCACTCTCCTTGCTACAAAATAATAGCACTCTCAAAAGTGCTGTGGATTTTTCCAAGCCCTTCTGGAGCATTTATGTGATGTGAGGACTCATCCACACACCCCTGCCTCACAGTTCAGTACAGTTCCACGTCCTCTCCTGTGCTTTCAACACAAAGCTGGAGCATACATGCTATACCCATTTTCAGTGTCACTAAGCAACAAAGCTACAAAACAAATCCAACTGAACACTGAAATAAAGGTACAATGAAAACACATACAGAGATTTGTGCAGAGTTCCTAATTTTTGGTGACTTTTCCCCAATCCTCCCTCACAAGCAACCCCCGCTTTGTTATTTCCACAGTTTATAACATTATGTAATGTTATAATAATTAAAAAAGTATAATGTTATAACATTAATAGCCAGGTTAGTGTTGACTTAGCACTTCCAAACTTGATTCATGTTGACTTCCTGGTTTGTACAGTTATGAGCAAAAATTATTCATTCCTTTTTCAAACACACAATAATCTGACCAAAACTGAAGACATGTTCAGGAGGCAGCTCAAACTTAGCTCCACTGTGATGGAAAATCGCCAGCTTCTCAGCAAGCTCAGAGGAAAACTGGCCAAAAGGCAGTTTATAAACTCTCATAATCAAAAACAATATTGTAGTTCTAGCACAATCTGTATGAGGCCAGGAAAGGCAACTGGAACCACTCTGATGGAGAAGGTGGATAAACTTTCCGTCTGCAGGCAGAGGGCAGGCATCCTACTCTTACCCTCGTGGTCTTCTCCATGGTATTCAACACCCTTGCTCCATGCAGTGCTGCAGGTAGCAGGCGTTCAGAATAAACTCCCAGAAGAGCTGATTTATGCAGTGATGGGAACCAACAATTCTGCCAACAAGTGAGAAAAACTCCCCAATAGCTCACAACATGCAGCCTCTAACTGATCATATACATGTCAACAGTTGGCCACGTATATTAGCTCTCCCTCTCCTCAGCCACATAGGCTCTTCCACTCCTATCCAGATGGTAAAGAAAAGCAAGACACTCGCGGGTAGATGAAATAAATTAAGGATTCAGCCTATGTCTTTCAGCTGAAAATACACATCTGTGATCAGTGACTAGTTCAGGAAGACTCAGATTCCTTGATAATGGTCATCTTTCATACAGTAGCATTCAGTAGGTGTACTTCAGATCCTCTCCAACATCTTTTCTCCTCTGGATCACTGAAGTGATACCCAACAGTGAAATCTTCAGCTCTTAGAAAACTCAGGCACAGGAATAAAACTGATCTTCTCAATGTGAGAAATTAACAGGATTATGTGAAATACATCCTCCTCTCTTTATAGTAGCTTATATCAAATTTGGAATCAAGTCAGTGTCACATTTTTCATATATTCTTGGCACTTCATGAATAGTGCTCATGATATCTAGAAGTCTCCTGAAGCTGCAGGATGAAGTTTATGACAGATAGTTTCCTTCGGTAAAAACTTCATTCGATACCAAGGGAATGCATGCCTGTACAGGACCTAGAACTCTCTTTTCCATGGGCCACAACCACCATTGTATAGATTACTGAACTGAGGAAATAAGAATCACAACAACTCTCATTTATTTAAAAAATACAAAACGTATTTCTTTTACCTTGTCTCCCCCTACCTTAATATTGATCAAAACACATATTAAAAGCTTAAAATTGTACTAAACAAGTTTTCTCTCTTAAAATGTGCTAATAACACCTTTGCTCTTCTAGCTAAATACGGACTCATCATTAGAAATCAAGATGTCTCCCAACAAAGGCTTAAAACATTACTTTTAAAACTTTATTTATTTTAAAATCTCTCCCATTATTTAACCATTCCAAATGAAACCTTTTCCTTGAATCTGAATCTACAATTAACAAAACCATCAAGCCAGAACAATCTGAAGCTTCAGTTTCATGACATCAACCAGTGTGACAAAGGAAATATGAAGCTTTATACACCCAAATGGTTACTGAGCTTTAAGACATTAGCCTATAACCAGTGCAACAGCAGATTTATTCATTCTTCATTCATTCTCATCTTTCTATTGAATACATCAAGTGGAGCAGGTGGATTTTTTTTCTTTTTTTTAATTCCTTGAAATGAGGGCCTAATAAACTGACATTACTTCAAATATGTCTTCCAACTGGTAAGAGACTTTAAAATTTGAGTTTGCAATGCATTTACCTCCTTGCCTGGGAAAATGATAAAAGGTTAAATATTTCAGTGTGCTTAGGATTAAGAGTTAGCTCACTAAATTAAAATGTCCAAGTGTGCCTTTTCACTGGGAACTGCACATAGTCTTCCCACTAAACAAGCAAGATGTAAGGCAAGGACTGTAATTGTACAGGTAAACAGAAAAATGTGACACGTCCTTCATGTTTTGCAGAAATAGCCCAAACTCACTTCAATATAAACTACCAGAACTTGACCAAACATTGTAGGAAATGCCATGAGTGTACTATGACAAAACTGGGAAACAGGAAAATACGTAATTAAAGTTAATAATGTCAGACTGGAGTTAAGAAAAAAAATTCTTACACTACTGCCAGTTTCAACTCACCATTTTGTGAGAGCATATATCAAAGATGCCCCATATTTTTCAGGCCTTTTATTACAGAGTGCAACAGAAAACTGATGCTACATTTTTCTATGTTAATTATATATATAAGCTTACCTGAAGTATTTGCTTCAGGGCATTTTTGATTTTACTCTTCATCTTCCTCAGCAAGTTCAGTTTCTTTGTGCACCACTACTCTTGTGACAGACATATCAGGGTGCTGTTCTTTGGCTTCTTTGATTGCCTGTGCCAGGGCCTGCAAATGTATTCAAAATATGTACCTCAACAACAGCAAAAGAATATTCATGTGGGGCCTGAGAATGAGAGAGTAGCACCGGAAAATTTGGTTATAATTGCTCAGACTTCTAAATTCCTGAACTTGAGAGGGCTTGGGGTAAAAAACCCCCCAAAAACCTAATACCAAAACACAAAACCATCCAACCCCTGAAACACAAAACCCAATCAAAAAAGCCCCGCCACTATGTTAAAAATTTACCAAAATTTCCAGGAAGTAACAAATAACCATAAAGTTACCCTGTAGCTTTTCTAGCTTGTTCCAGGAGACAAAAAGTATTCTTATACCCCAGAAGTTTTTGAACTTCTGCAACAGATCGAGCAAATAAAGACTTAAAAGAATGTACACAGTACAGAAAAATAAGAATTGCCTTCGGTTTCCTGAACAAAATGGCAAGATACTTTGATATGTGTCCTAAGTATGGTACTGAAACGCTGAAAGACGATCATAACAGAAATTTCTTTCTCAGCTCAAGAATTACTTTTTTCTCCTTGTACTAGTTTAAAAGAACTTTCTCTAGCTTAACTCAGGGAAGTGTAAATGTAAGTATTACTCAGTTTCTTATAATCCCTTCTCCACATTTTAAGAAATTTTATCTTCTTAAGAGATGTACCAATATACACAGCTGGTACTTGGACTAGATGATTGTTGCAGGTCCATTCCAACTGAAATATTCTATTCTATTCTATACCAGGCTTTACAGTCAACCACATAAGAGCACCCTCTGAGGCAGAACAGGTGAAAGGAGCACCTGGGACCTTCTATTCCTTCCACTGATCTAAATTTTATTTCAGCCAGCCGGATTACTGTTGGAATCCAACACAAGAAAGAAAAGAAGAAACTGGAAGGCATTCTGAGGCAACAGTAAGCTCACGGTTCACCTTAGTATCAACCACAACTAAAAAAACCTGAAATATACTAGAAGGAACAAGAAAAATATAATGCAACAAAAAGGTTTATCTTATTTTAGAAAAGTGACAATTTCCTGAACCATAGGTGGTAAGTGGGAGAAGAAATAACTAACTCGGAAGAGAGATTGGAAACACCATCATTAGCCACCTTAACTATTATATAATAATGAATTTGAAGTCCTATTAAGGAAATATGTACAGAAGAACACAAAGTGTGCACTGGTACAGTACTGATGTTTGCTGATGTATTAATCCTAACAATTTTTTATTAGTTCATGATTTACAATATGCCAAGTGTAATCTCTGTAATACAAATAAGGATTTGAAAGTGGCTGTTGAGATTTAAGAATCAGTGTTTACACCAAAACCAATAAAAAACCCTTGTCTCTAATTGTTGACTTACAAGTAATACAAGCATTTGTATCCTGAAACTCCAAATTAAGTATTATTTTCCTAAAAAAACTGTTTTAGTGATGTAGGGAGCTAAAACACAAAAGAATAAACATCCAGTAGTTTGTGCATTTAAAGAGCTCCATATCCACTGAAGAAAACGTGGTAGAGATTTCTTAAATCTCTGAAAAGCTGCTCACTGCTGCTTTAAACTTAAGTGATTAAAATCATATTTTGTACTTCCTTTTTTATAATTTCATTTTTTACTTCATTACGCACTTATCTCAAAACAAAGAAGGGCTTAGAGAATTGTCTCGTATACTAAAGGTATTGTGTGATCTTTCCAGACATCCAAAGCGCACTGAACATGTGTCAAGGTAAACAAGAGCCTTGTCTGATGCTGAACAGCCCTGTCATTTCATTACAAGTTTCAAGAAGAGATTCAACTTGTCAAGAGCCACTTTCTGGAGGCAAATCAAAATGTGAAATTAAATTCCCCAAGTGCTCTCAGTATATTACAATTAAGAAGTTAAATTAAATCCTGTTATGTTGATTTGTGTAGCTTTCATAAAGTCAGAATTGGATTCAGTGCAACTTTATGCTTTATGTAGAAGGTAGGCTTTTCCATTTGTATTATCCAGTGACTGTTGATTGACCTTGTTACTATAGTTTCTTAGCTGAAAAACAATAAAAATTGCGTAATCATCACTACAAAGAATAGATAATTGCACTTTCTCAATTATTTTCCTGTGTAAATTCAGCCTTCTTAATTGGGCAGGTAGAAGTGATTTTTAACCTTAATTTCTAAGACATTGTAAAATAATACTTTGGTGCTGATTGAGATGAAAGGTACTTACGTAAGATTCCAACAGATCAACAATTACTTTTGTTATACAGAATTCTATAAATACAAGCCAAAACCTATTTTTAAAATTCAAGCAGTTTATGCTTTAATGTATTTCAAAGCTTTCAGTCAAAATGAGTGCTGCATTCAGATGTTGTTGACACAACGCAGTAGACGCTCCCATCTCTCCAGATTAATATATCAAAATAAGATTATTTTAGTAATGTTTTTCCTCCCAAATGGCAAAAGCTGCACTAAACAAATCTGAGTCTCTTCCAAAAAAGCAATCCCTTTAAAAATAGTAAGAAATCTATTCACATGGTCTATAATGCAAAGTTACAAATGCTGTTTTTCTTTCAGTTATATTCTAAAGGCTACTTATTCACAAAACATGATTGCTTAACAACTTTGCCACAATTAACAGTCTCAGGGTCTTCTATGTCCTCTTATTCAACTCCTCTACCTTTCTCTTTTTTCAGGTTTCTGAAATATCATCTAGATCTCACAAGACTACAAAAAGCACATTGTAAGTGTTAACAGCTTATATACTCACCTCATCATGGTCAATATCTGCATCTCCAGTAATGACAATGCGCTTCTCAATTCTTGTTTCTGATACCCCACCTTTTACCATCTATAGATGGCACAGAAAAAGAAGAAAATATCCTTGTAATCATTCCATATTGCCACAAAGCACTCCTTTACGTTGTACCAAACAAATACATTTCTGTGACTGAGTTGCAATTAGTAGTAAATATTCTCAGTGTTAAATCATCCTTTTCTTTTTCAGTTACACAGTCACATTTTAGTAATTGCTAAACTTGATAAAAACCAAGAAATAGAGAATTCCTTCTGTTACTGGAGCCCAAGTTTGAACAGATCTAGATATGCATACAATCTGGAATTCCAGCTTCTTCCACCATATAAATCTGTCAACAAGTAAATTCCAGGAGTCTTTTCTTTGATTTCAACCCATCTATCATGGGCCTCTTCTCAGTCTCTGAAGAATCTTATGCCATTAAATACAAAGATGACCTGGTTTTCAGTGCTGCCATTCATGGACCTTAGTGAGATATTTTCAGCATATTTCACACTGCTGATGAAAATAATTTTGTGCTTTGTTTCTTCATTTCTTACTTTAAAACATTTTAGTTTATAGACAAAATCTCACAGAAATAACATTATATGATTTTTTTTTTAAATCAGCCTGTATAAGAGAAAAGAATAAACTACTACTTAAGATACACTGACAATATTAGAAAAGATCCAAGATGATTCTGTTGAGAACACCATCAGAATATTAAAACTATTTTGACAGATCCCTTTATCAATAATGAACAGTTTGGGATGTAAAACAGAAAGTTAGTTTAGAAAATTCAACAGTCTTTTGAATCGATGATAAGCATTTGGTAAGAACAGATAAGGATCTGCTGCACTACGGTAATCCCAGTCATTTTTTAGTAGAAGACAATACTGAAACCATTTTCTTTAATGGTTCCTTTCAAAAAGCATCATCACCTGACATCTGAATTTGACAAGTAAGTGTACACCTTTTTTCTCCCCCCTCTAGCTGTGGTAGCACAATTTATTGAATAAAGACTTTTGCCTACAATGGTGGTGGCTTAATGATTCCACAAGGGAGCACGAAACTGAAAATGACCCATTGACTAGTCTGTATAACAAAACATACACACTTTAAATTCTAAGCTTTATTTCATGTGACTTTTATCTGACAACTTTCCAACATCATCCTTCCCACTGTCATTCTGTGAATACAACTTTCAATCTTAAGAATATTTCAATCTTTAGAATATATATCCAGTGAGCAGTGAATTACTGTTCCATTCTGCAATGATGTGAAACTTCTTGTCTTGGGGGGAAAAATCCCAAACTCACACCTTATGTTTCCCTCTTCCCTTTTGCTTTACCCTAAAGATAGTTTTCCAGGAAAATTACAGAAAGCAATGTTAAGCATTCAAAAACAAAACTGCAAAACTGTGTTGTTGGGACCAGCCTAAAATTTTACAAATATTTACAGAAATTAATAATAACAATAATAATCACCATCATCGCACTTTGGTAGTTCTAACATACTCTGGCATGAAATATTAGATGAGACTGAAACAGATGTGATGTCCTGTTAACACTGAGTTTTCCTTTCCTTTACAAGCATGGAATGCAGAGCATATAATTCAGCACCAAAATATGCTTGCAAAGTAATCTAGTGGTATGATCTGTTTTTAAATACGCTCTAAACCTAGAAGCACATGGATCATCAACACAAAGGCTGAGAAAACCTCAGTTTTTTCAGTTTATCCTTGTACCTGACGCTATTAACAGGGTTCCTGTGGACCTCAGATGAATCAGTTACATTAACAAAGGTTCTGCAAGATATCAGTAAGGACCAAAACTGTAAAAATTTAGGTACATACTCATTTGTCAAACATAGAAATAAGACCTATATGAAGTATGAAAAAAACTAATCATATTTCTCCCTCTCCCTGCCCTGTTCCCAGATATTTCTGCTTATTCATTAGGGCTTCTCTATTCAAAATCTGTGTGCAGAAAGATTAAGTCTCACACATGTCTGGAATGAATCCAATTCATTTCAAGTCAGTTTTCTTCAATAAATGAGCAGATAAATGAGAAATTTCATGTAAGACTTTATTTTGAGGGCTTGTTGGTTTTGGCTTTTGTTTTTTTGGTTTTTTGGTTTTTTTTTTAGTTCAGAGAGACATTATTATATTCTACCTTTGTGATGTGTGTAGTTGTAGTCGTGGAAATTGACTCTGATGTAATTGTTTGTGCACTCAGCAGCACACCAGCATTACCACCAGCACTGCCATCAAACTGTAAGGAAAAAAAAAACACAACCCAGAAGGTATTTTTGTATTTCGGCATTTAAAAGCTTTGTTTTCACAGGAGAAAAGGCTGGTTTTCTCACTAAACATATTCTTTAGTTTAGTTAGAACAGAAATCTAAATAGAAGCCATCCAAGTTTACTGAGTCATGTAAGACTGCTGTTACGGTTCATTCTTGTGAAAAATTTATGATCAACGTTTCATGTTCCTTTCAGGAGCAATGAGATATTTTGATCAAGTTTCCATAACTAAGAATGAGTTATACATTTGCAAATAGCAACTAAGTCCTTACACAAAAAACTTCAGAAGTAATACTGTTTTGTCTACAAACATTTCACTTAACCAATTCATAGCTAAAGTATAATCTTAGCTGCTAGAAAAAAGTATAGGTTTTTGAAAAGCATTTTTTTTTTTACATTATCTGTTTTGATCTACAAGTAACTGGAATAAAACCAGCTTGCAAACAGTATAATAACCCAGCTACCATACCTGTGGAGATTCATATGTGATAGTTTTAGTTTCTGTTTGAACAATTGGAACTTCTTTAGTGGAGATCTCAGTTCTCTGTGTGGCATCTGAAATGGTTACCATCTCTGTTTTCACTACTGGAGGCTGTGGTGCAAGAAATAAACAATCAATTCAAAAGACAGAAGAAAGTTTGTAAAGTGGACCAAGAAAGCACAACCAAAAACTCAAGAATATTATTACAGTAAGGCATTTGACTGTCTTCCCAATAAAAAGCATGCAATAAATAAGAAAAGTGAAATGAAGACTAATACAACAGCCCTCTAGTATCTACATAACATGGTACGAAAATTTAATCTTCTAATAACCTTGCCAAAGTTCTGTGTTTCAGTCAACAGTACATATCACAGAAGGCAACTGCTAAAACCAAGCTGCAACACAGGTATTGAAAATATGTAAATGAGCACCACTAGGAAAAACAAAATCTTAGTTTGCATAAAGAAGCTGATAGCTAGCTCAGACAGATAAGCTTCATATTAGACTTAGTCTGGGAAAATACTATCATTGCTCAGTCAAACTGCAAATATGGACTAGAAATTCCAAGAAAATTACATAAAAGTTTAACTTTTTAATATTTACTACTTCTGGAACAGAAAATCAACTTTGACAATTGGATTTTAAGGAGTCAGTGTAAAAATTCTGGAAATCAATGTCTTCTTTTGACAACAATCCTAAAGCCATTTTAACTGTTTAGACTTAAATGTGTTCTCGCGGTGTTCTCTGCAATATCAGAAAGAAAGCAATTAACCAGGAGTCTGTAAGCCAGTGAACTTGTGACTTATCTTATTGAAGCAGATTTTCAATGCATTTAAGAACTTAAAAAAAAAATCTGGTAAAGCCTTTTGATATTTTTCTGGATGCATCAGTGACTATCTCCCACTGATCTGGGATGCACGTCGGGGGAAATCCCGGGGGGGGGGGGGAAATATTTCCCTCACACACACTTGCACACAGAGAAGCCCTTCTCCCCTTCCTCCAAACTAGCTATATTTTTAAGTGTGGGTGCCTGCAACTTCTAAAGATCTTATAAACCAATTATTTCACACCATTAATCAGAACACCTGTGTATGCAAAAGACAACAAAAGAAAGAAGGTAGGTTGTTTGGATATAAGTGCAAAGAAAAAAAAAATTGCCACCATTACAAGGACAAGCAGATAGGTAACTAGGAAAAAACCCACCCAATTGTTGAAAAACTCAGCAGAAGATCATGCCAACTTTACAAAGAGATACATCCCTGTGCTTTTTTTCCCCATCGTGCTTTATAAAGTTTGCCCAGTAATGAACCTTTCAACCTGGTTTAGCTTAAGACAACTGATTGTGACTGGAACCCATACGTGCTTCCCTAAATATCTACTGCAACTACAAGACTTCATAGTAAGATTGCGATATATGCCTCATCCCTTCACAATGCAGGGCTCTCACCTATGCAATTTCTAGCCATACTTACTCTAGTCTATAAATCCGTAACGTTTTTAAAAAGGAAAAAAAAAAAGGCAAGAAAAGCAGTGAGTAATAGGGGGAAAAAAATAGAACAAAAATTTGTGATGGGTGTTTTCTAATTTCAATTGCTAATAGCTTTCCAATCACAATTACATGTCATGGACGTGTCAAAAACAATTGACAAATAGACGAGACGAGACTTAAAACATTGGAAACATGTAAATAATAAATATACATTATGTATGTGCATATAAAGTAAGGGGGAGATAAAAAGGAGATGTCAGTCTTCGGAAGGTTTGCCTTACTGGTGATTCTCACTCAGTTCTAGCAAAAAATCAGAAACCATAACTGAAGGAGACAGAATTTCACTGCTCATCAATGGTTTCCCCTTCCAAATGATCTGAGTCTTGCTGGATGCCTGAAGAGCTGGAGGAATAGGAGAAGAAGAAAGGCAGGTATATTTTCACCCCAAGAAATACCTCCGCTTAATCTAGTTGTCAAACTGTTCTACCATTTACCTCAGAACAACAAATTATTTGTGGTGCAACATCAATGTCAACATGAGACACATCTCCATTGAGTTTGAGCTGTTCTTCCTCTTCTTCACCTAAATCTTGCTTAATTTCCTCTGACAAATTCTTCTTTTCTGTAGCTATGGTAACTGCATTTTCCTGGACCAAATCTTCAGCTGTAACTTGTGTGTGCTCAACTGGTACATTTACTTTACTGCATTCTGGTGTGGCTTCCACATGCTGTATTTTTTCTTCATGTTCTTTCCTTTTCACGTCTTCCTCCTCTTCCTGTTCTTCCCTGATGACTTCCTCAATTGCCCTATGATGGGGCTGGTACTCTCCCACCTCTTCATCCTCACTCTCACTACTACTGCTGCTGCTGCTACTATCTGATGGCAATGATGAAGAGTCCTTTTTTGACAGATGCTCCACCTTACATGTTTCCCCAGCATCAGTGGCAACTTGCATTTTCCCTTTGTTGGTTTCGTCTACGACTAGTGTTTCTTCTATCCCAACCTCTGCCTGATTCTTCTCCTCCACTATGTCCAGAGTCTCATGTGAACTCTGCACAAAAAACATGCATGAGGAAAAACAAAAGTAGAGTATATGAATAAATTAAAATGATGGAAACAAGATTAGCTGATGTCTGGTTCATGTCATGTAGAAAACAAAAGATGGTTGTGATGGTTAACTGAAAAAGGAAGGAAAGAAAGAATGAGGATGAATTGGAAGAGTTAGAGCCAAATTTAACTATGGAAAAAAATCAGTAGAACCTTATCAGCACCGCTGACTCCAGTACAAGGCCCTTCTGCTCTGGAAGCATGTCTCTGTGAAACAAAAAGCAATCAGAGGACAAAAATCAATGCATAACCCTTTTCAACAGTGCAACATCCTCCAAGCAAGTTTTTAATGCATGATACTAGACAGATACTGTGTATTCACTGCAAGATTCACATAGAACTATGCTCATTTCCTTCCACTTCGTTGAAATATTCCATTCAAGACTAGGCAAGAATTATGGACATTATTAACTGGGATAAGAATTTAATTATGAAAGACTGAAAATACAAGCATGAATATACTGGCCAGTGATGCTACTGAGGCAGTTATTTCTCTCATTTAAATCTGGAATTAAGAATAAATAATATTAAGGGAAAGTTAAAAAAAACCCTATTTAGCATTCTACTATCAGTTTAGCATCATACAAAATAAAAAAAAAAAAAAGACTTTATTGTAAGATTTTATTAGTTGTTCATCTTTGAATCTGTTACTTTATGAAACTTAACAGATAACAAAAGACAGACTGTTTAGGGTGGTATGTTGCCAGAATAGCAATACATGGTTACTGGCATGATCCTGTTAGGATTCAGTTAGGAGTCAAAATGATGAGATTAAGCAGATATATTAGTGTTTGTTCCGCAACAAAATGATCTGTGATGGATATCCCAGAAAGCCCACCATAAACTATGTATTAGGTAGTTTTTTTGATCTAATGTATTTTAAGTGAACAGTTTGTAGCAAAATTTGAGTTCAAACGATAAGAATACAAAAATCAACACATCATCTGTGACTTAATCCTAGGTTTTATTGCTGTTTACCAAGCAAAGCACTTACAGAGCGTAAGCCAGCATTCCTGGTGAAGCTTAAACAAGCACCAGTTAATATTTCTTGAGTGTTGCAAACAGAGCTAAGCTCTCTAGCTGGATGTCTCTCCCTCTCATACAAGCAACCCGCTTACCGGCTCTGATACATGAGAAGTAAGATGCAGGTCACCTTTCTGGCATTTTTAAGGCTTTGGGGGTCGGTGACGAATCTTAAGCCGGGGGGCGTGCTGGCTCCCACAACCAGGCGACCTGCTGAGCCCACGGGCGGGCGCGGGGGTTTTGGGGGACCGGGGGGAACCGAGGGGGGGGGGTCGGGGAAGCACCTGGGGCGGCGGCGCGGCCGAGGCGGCGGCGGTCTCTTCCCCCGCAGCGCCCTCTGCTGGCCCCAGGCTGGCGGCGGCGAAGGGCCCTCGCGTGCCCGCGCCAAAGCCCTCCTTACTAAATAAAATGGACGTTATCTCCTCTTCTAGGCTCTAGACGAGTTAGAAAAGGGAAAGGAAAGAATTAAACAGTGACGGATGAAGCGGCAGCGACCTACAAAGGAAAGGTTTGGCAAGAGAGAAACGTGACACAGAGGAGGACGTGGCTGGGAGAGGGCTGTAGGAGCACGGGCCCCCGAGACCTGAGGTGACACAAGAAGAGACAGGACAAAAAACTACTGTCACCACAACACGCAGTCGTACTTTAGTACTGCATCTCTCCACCATGCACAGCACACTACAAAAATTATAAAACATTAACATTTCCATGGATTTTCCAAACAGAACAGTTTACTTGGCATTATTTCCATATTTACTACTGGGATTTTTCCCGTTTAAAAATCCATTTTTAACGCTTAACTGGCTCAGACCTTCAGGGCAGTCAGATACATTCGCTTTGAACAATACACACCCACAACGCTGAAACAAGGTTTTCTTTGTATGTTATATATATGTTTTTCAAATGCTTAAATAACATAAGCAAATTAATTTCTATTAATCTGTTTTTAAAAAGCCTTCCCATTCTACTGGGAAAACTTGTTTTATTCAAACATACATAAAAGGGTACATTGCTTTAAAGCATGAATTATATTCATAGTCAGGTCTGTTTTCTGTAATACTGTAATTCTGTATGGAAAAGCAAACTTAAAATTCATGTGGGTACAAGCCTCCAAAAACGCTAAAATTTTTTATTCTAGTTTTCCTTCCATGAGTGCTTGTATTAAGTTAGACATAAAAACAATTAAAATAAAAAGCTAATAACAAATACCTAACATGACATAACACATTTTGACAACATTCAATAAGATAGCCTTAGACAGACTGTCTTAGAAAACGATACTACAGAGAATCTCAGTAGAAGCACATGCCAGAGGAAAGCCAAGGTGCCATGCAGACAACTGCAGTCCGTGGGGACTCACCGTGTGAGTAGCAATGTAGAATCTGAACTGACGTAAGTCACACCATGCTACTATGCATATACTACAACACATATGGCATGCAGAAGAACAGAGAAAGAAAGGAAAAAGAACGCCTGTATTTTTTTCCCTACAATAAAATGTAAAGTATATTTCAAAGGTGGCTAAGAAAATTTAATGTGAATACAAGTTATTAAAGCTGCCCTCATGCAACATTCAGTATCCATCAGAGCAATGTGCTTGCCCCTCACCCCTACTTTTTTTCCCTCGTTTACTGCACCCAGTGGATGTTCATCTATTAATAGATTGCATCAAAAGGCAAAAATGTTCATGATACTCCTTCTGCTATACTCTGGTACCGCATGTTTTCTAACCACTCAAAGCCGTAAAAAAAAGGCAGGAAAAGAAAACCTTTATGCAGTATGTGGTCAGACTGTGTGCATCTCTCTCTCCCCACACATGTGTATAATTAAAGACAGGCACATACCACCCATCTTTTTGCATTTAACCACCTTCAAATTTCTAGGTCTTCTAATCTTTTAAAAGGAAACCCCCAATCACACAATTTGATGGATAATGTAACCCGTGTTCCCTGTGGAGGCGTTTAGTACAAATAATTAAATGTATAGATAAAATTGGCACTTTTCATCAACTTACTGTTGTTACAATAATGTATCAGACTGTGAAGATGTTTAAATTCCTGGCAAATTCCTTCTGGTACATAGTCATATACACTAACATGAAATACTCTTTACAAGCAGCAGGGCCGGATTTAAAAAAAATACATTTCACATATTTATTTGTGACATGCATATCAATGTGTCACAATTTCTATTATAATTAAGTCACAGATGCTGTGCATTTGTGGGAGGATGGTGATACAGAAGTATAGTGGCACAAACGAGATGTTCCTAAAATAACATTTCTCATACACAGAAAATTACTTATTTGCAAGTATTTTCACTGGAGCAAAAGAAGGAAGAAGAGAAAGAATATTAGCAGTGGTATCCCTGCTTTATTCTCATCTATTGTCCAACTATCCTAAAAGGCAAGGAAACATACAGTCCAGGAATAGGACTGAGGAACGTATTACTCTACTAATAGCAAGTTTATAAATTGTGGGTAACAAAACACTTGAACACAAACATCCATCAACAAATAATTCAGGATGGAAATACACTGCTTCCCAAATCTCATATTTATATATGTTACTGAAATAGGACTGACAGCTTTACGTTAACCTACTTTTGTCCCAGTTCCTAGGTGGTGGGAAATAGTCCAAAAGTGATGTAAAAAAGCAACATCACAATTGCTACCCATCATCACTGTGACACTGCTAGTAGTCCCTGGTTATGTGGTGTTTTTCACTGCATAGATGTTAAACCAGCTATGGGGGAGAAAGCCTCTCTCTTTTCCTGGATGAAAAGAGAAGCATGGAAGCGTGGAGGTACTCAGAACCAGGCTGCCTTTGAGATGAAGCTGCTTCTACAGCATTATTACCTGAATAATGATTACATAGTGAACATGTAAAGCAAAAGTTCTTGTGTGAAGATTCAAATAACTGCAGACAATTATTTCCATATAGAATGGAAATACATGTTTTGCTGTCATCCTAGACACATAAAATACAGTAATTTTCTGGTGAAAAATTTGTTTTCTTTTCAAACAGAACTTCAGAACATTCAGAACTTCACAGCTGGTTTGGTGTTTAAGCAGAAAGTTGCTGGCATTCAAGTATCTATCTATATACATACATACATACATGCACACAGATCCTGGTTTACCACTCAACCTTCTCTCAGTACTGGCTTAAAAAAGTTAACTCCATCAGGAAAAAAAAAGAAAAAGAAAGAAGTGCCCAAGCTAGCCCACAGCAGATACAGCAAAAAGGCAGTAGGTTTCAGGGCAGCCACCTTATCGGTTTCCTCTGGTTTTGCTCCAGCAATCCATGGCATTGCAGTCCATTGCTTCTCCTTCCCAGGCAGCGTTTTCACTTGGAAAATGTGGTCTCCTTTTTTCTATTTGGTTTTCATTTTATAAAACCAGTGTAAATCAACAAATAATGAGACAGACACACACTTTTACATAAACATAAACCAAACCACCTGAAAGTGACAGAACATACTAGATGAGAAAAAGAAAAATACAGAGATAAAGAACTTGGAGGGGCCTCAACCTCAATACAAAGAAATCAACACAGAAAATACACACAACCACATAACAAAAAAAAGTTACACTTTTAAAAAAAAAGTCTGTTTTAACCAAAAATATATTTATAGCTATTAACCAATGTGTCATGGACATCTGAAAATTTGAGCAGCATTTGTACCTATGCATATACCACTATGCATAGAAATATTCAGGTACTACT
This sequence comes from Strix uralensis, assembly GCF_047716275.1. Classification (NCBI taxonomy): domain Eukaryota; kingdom Metazoa; phylum Chordata; class Aves; order Strigiformes; family Strigidae; genus Strix; species Strix uralensis. The sequence goes on from NC_133974.1 coordinate 62,563,996, forward strand.
CAGAAATTTGATGAATAATTTCTTGGCATTACCCATAAATTAACAAAATAGTCATTAAAGAAGTGATCCATACAGTCAGTGACTGTATTGTTCGTATGCACATACAGTTCAGATAGCTTAAGTATCTTACTGAAATAATGTCTTATTAACAAAAATCATTTGGTAGAATCAAGCAAGCTTACTTGAAAGTTCACTTGAAAGTGGGGACTGAAGAGAATACTTAAGAATTTAATGGGGTAGAACAACAATACATTTAGGAGGGAAGGGTAGGAACAATGGTGAAAGAAAAGGATAACAACAGAAGATAAACTGATTGCTTTCGAAGACTGATTTGCTCCTCTACTCTGTGAAAGAAGAAGCAAATCAATCTCCATAAAACTAAAAGTTTCACAACAGCAAAAGAAATTTATTTGGGTAGTTTTCTTGCCACAAGCATTCACGATGATATTTCTAGAAAATCATTTTCCAAACTGCTGGTTTAAGGTTCAGTCGGGAAGGAGGTATAGAGAAAAAGTAGATAAATTAATTTTGGAGATTAAGGTGAGTAAATTTTAACTACATTAAACATGTCCTGAAGAAGTCAACACTGTAAATTAACTGATTATATAAGGTCCTTCTGAAACAACACGCAGGCTGTGTGTGTGTTTATGCACAAGATGTCTATGAAGAGTTAAAGAGAAAGAAAAGGAGGGAAAAGTTCTGCAGCAACTGTAAAGGCATCTCCATCAATCTGTGTAAATCAAAGTGAAATTTAAGCTGTCCTTAACAAACAGGAAAATACTGCCATCACCTCCATTTTTTTCTAGTGATTCTAATTCGGTTGCTCTTGTAGAAGAATTAAATTCCACACATTTAAAGTCAGGTCCAATGGCAAGTGGTAAAAAGTTAATGTATACTTAGTATAAACAAATATTGCATTAGCCAAAGAAAGTGTTAATCTAAAGGACAAACTGCATTTACTGTATTATATTCAGGGCTGTATGGAAATGCATGCGGACAAGTGTCTGCCATGACATACCCCGTGTGTCTGTAGGGACAGAGGTGTGATACGCCGTTTTTCCCACTCATTTGGGCGTGGTTCAGGTGTGGATTCCATGAAATTGCGCTTGAGCTCACTAATGCTAGCCTGGTGTTTCAGTAAGTCGTCCTGGGTCTTATCCAGGTCCTAGCAACCCGCAACATAAAACAAAGTAGGACAAAACACGACAACAAAAGCAAACTTAACTGGAAAACAAAAAACAAAAAAAAAAAGAAAAAAAAAAGAAAAGAAACCAAGGAAAGTGCCTTGTGTCTGAAGGGCTATTCTTCTTTGGAATGTCTTAAAATAAGGGAACCAAGATTTTTTGGTATTGTTTTTGTAATGAAGGGCCACTCATACACTGTTTCCTTCATATTTTAAGGCAAAGGAAAAACAAAACTGTTCATGGTTATTTAACAAAAGGCTATTTTCATCCAAAACATGAAACCACTAGCCCTTTGAAACAATAATAATTTCCAGTAGCTGTTTGCTTTCATCTAAAATTTTGTAAGAACAGAAGCAAACATTTTGGGATATTGCACAATTAACATTACTGAAGGTAGCTGTAAGAGAGAATAGTCTAACCCAAGAAGCATTATAAAAATGCATCTTTCTTGATATTACAAGCTCCCTGAAAAATGTTTCTGTGAAGACAATACTACAGGGCCAAATATGCAAGCAACTAACACCTGCTTAACTTCAGAGGGACTACTCATTGTGGCTGTCATGTAGGCTTAAACTTGCTGGAAGAATCAAATTTAAAGACTTAAAGCCTGATATCTGCCAATTCTACATTTAAGAACCTGACAACAGACACAGCACTCAAGTAGTGCTACTACATACACAAATAGTTTTTGTGCATGCCAATCCCAAAGAGGTGTTCTTTCTAAATTGCACCTACACAGGCAAGTGCCAAAGGGGACACCACATCATGAATATCAAACTAGATTTTTTGATGACACACCGAGGCTAAACTGCAGCACCTTGGATCAAATAACTACAAGCTACAGATACAGGAACAGACGTAAGGATCAGGAGCTATGCAGAAACATAACTGTTCTGGTAAGTAGGCAAAAATCTATCTGCTTAGCTCTCTTGGAAATTCATTATCCTTTAAATACAATGCTGGGCTTTGGTGGGAAGAGCAGGTTTCATAATCTGTCCTCCTTCCAGCATGCCAGGTCTCGAGCAAAGCCTCTGTTGGTTATGCACGCTCTAACACAAGAATATTTTTTCAGTATTTTGGGGTGAAATTCAAGTTTAAGCCTCAGATCCATTTTTAGTACAGAATTAAAAGACTGAAGATTAAAATGGAATAATACCCATGTAGACATAATTATTACAGATGTTTTATCAAAAGAATGTAATCAGATACAATAATTTAGGTAAAGCATCTGGTTTTTGTACAAAGATTTTATAGACTCTGTTACAGAACATTTTGAAATTTTACTTTTAATATTTTGGTTAGGATTTTTATAGTCACAATGCAAAGACGCCTCATCTTAAATCATGAAAAATCCTAACCCAATACAAACTCATTAGTTTCTAATTTCTTTTCACTTGCATGTTCAGCCCCAGTAAGAGTTTGGTGTCGCACATCTATTTCCTAATTCTGCGAGTATTCACACATGCACTTTGAACACTAAGCCTCTCCCCTTCTGGCAACTCAGTAGGTTCATACTGTCACAGGAGCAGTGCTTCACTTTTAATCTAGGACTAACAAACAAGACATTAAATATGACCCCCTAAGTATGTATTTTCTGAATGAAGTAAAACCTTATGCCAAAGGCATTCTGTTACACAACTGAAGCTCGTAACAATTGTGTCATTATTTTAAAACCTGTCTTGGCTTGACACAAGGCACGTTTCTTGGACTTGATCAAAGCACAGTTATGCAATGCACGCTTTCAGTGCTTTAGTAAGTTATACACAAGCAAAGTTTCAATAATGATCAAAAGCTGCAAAAAGCCAAAAACGTATTAGTTGGGTTACTGCGATCCATGTATCTCCTTATTATTGAACAAAAGCAATGACTTTCAAAAAGACAGTTTTTATGACAAAGGGAATTATTTATAGCCCCATCTGGATGAATAAAATAAATTAAAGACAGCAGTAGGATTTTCTAAAATTTCTTCAGTTACTAGCTTGTTATTAACCACAAGCGAAATGATATGGATTGCAACTACGGGCAGTTTTTGCTAAAATAATCCAGATTAACAGACTATATGGAAATTCTTATAATAAAAATCTCTACTTCAGTGACAAAGCACTATGCATTAGCATACTGTTCAAAGCGCTTTGCTGTTGCTCATCTTCAGTGAAAAACAACCTTTAGGAAGCAAGAATTACTTCCCTTTGAAAAATTAAAAAAATAAAGATTTCAGAAACATATCTAAACATTCCATTTAAAAATCTGATCCGCACGTATGTTTCTCAGAGCTGCTAAAATCAATGAGCGTCAGAACCAGAATTAGATTTTCCATACTTCTACCACTGCTTGTGCCTTACTAATTTCATTTATTCAGGTACTGTATTTGATAAAGGTTGATTAAGCTGGCAAAAATTAGAAACCCTGATCAACACAAGATGCACACTTTGAAGAGCAATGTATAAAAATCCCATTTAGGATTATGAATTGGACCTATGGGTTTGCTTTATCTAAATAGGGCTATTATTCCCAGTTGCCACCTTGAAAACATCTAGCAAAAATAAACAAAATGTACAATCAATGTTCAAGCTGAGGGTTTTTTTGTTTGTTTGGATTTTTTTTTTGTTGGGTTTGGCTTTTTTTAAATTATATTTAAACTCAGAAACTAGAATGATAACATGCAACATTTCCAAACTCTTTTTCCCCCATGCACTTCATGCACTGTGTCCATAACAGCCTGCAGGTGACCTCCCATCCCATGCAGCCTGGCAGCCCGTGAGAAGGGAAAGTGTTTCTTATATTATATACAAACCTCCAACATTAAATTGCTATGTCTGACATAAATATTTTCCCCGTCTACTCTCAAGGAATTGCTCTGTGAAATTAAGCCACACACACACAAAAAAAAAAAAATTAAAAAAAAAATAAAAATGAATATAAGATGTACAAGCAAGTAAATAAAAAAAGATCCGTAGAATCAGACAGTTAAATAAAGGAAATAAAATGGTAAGGTAAAAAGGCACTATTCAGTCTAAATCCACAGAAAGTTTAGGGCGCTAACAAGGCAGGCAGCTACAGCCAGATTTAATTGTAAAAAAACAACCATGCACCTTCTGCTGTGCTTCCTCCTCTTCAGATTCCACCTATGTGAGCACGTGGCAAATTATCAAGAAAAGGAACTGTTAACATATGCTTACAGACTAACACAGAGGCTTCATCTCTTTGTAAATGCTGCAAAGCGTGCTATATTTACAGACCTTTACTGTTTCGGCCCCAGATGTTGAAATTACTAAGCGACTTTGGTCTTCTTTCACCTAGATTGTTGTAGAATGGCTGAAGTAATATTTGGCATAAGTGGCATGAAAAATGGAAGTTTCACACTGTATACCTTTCTTGCTGTACTTTTCAGTGTTTTCCCAGATGGAAATTTAAGAATGAGCAAAGAAAAAAAATGATATGCATAACTTCTATGGTAAGCACCTTAAACTCTGCCACAAGTTGATGGGAACATGGAATCTAATGCATGAGTTCTTTTGGTAAGAGAGTTTAGGATTCGAGTCAAACAGCTAAATACTGTATTTACAAACTGTGTTAATTATTTTAAGAATGTTGCTGTCTTGGGATGACTTATTTGCACCCCATCCCCCTTTTTTAGGTGAATATATTCTTCCTCAAACTGCAACGCACTCTCTTGGAAATGATAGCTACTCTTCGTATCTTACCTCCAAGTATTCTGAATGCCTTAAGGAACAGCGTTCTTTATAAAGCAAACCACCTCCCAGTCTTTCCACAGGTACAAATATGAACTGCTAATCTTAGGAAAAGATGCATTTAGAAGTCAACACTGTGCAAGTACATAAATTTGAAGAGGGGTTTACTTACTGCACATACCGTTGCATTTTGGATTGTGTGAATGCACACATAATGTGGTAAATAATGCATTTTTATTAATTTCTCACTTATCTGGGGTTCTATTTTCTGCAACTTTATATTACAAATGATGGATTGAATTAGGTTACAGAAAAACTGGGCAAGTTTTTAAAGTCATGTTTTTAATTTATTTTAGATTCGTGTTTTTAATAACATCATGTCATATTTAGCATGGTTTTAATGTGTATATTTGTATTGATTTAATCAGTTTAACAAACTTTGTTAAATGTAACATTGAACAGGCCCTCCTCCTTTTTGATTCTTTAATATTTGATTTCATATTTCCTTTGAAGATCAAAATAAAACACCTTTTTCTAGTGGTATTGCTGTAATAGTGCAGCAAACGTAAGGAAAGGAGGTGTTTTGTCAACCACTCCAGATGATCAGAGCAACATATTAGTGTGACTGAGGCTTCTGTACAGCAATTTTAACAGTGTATTTCAAAGAATGTTCAGACTCCAGTGATTAAAGTCTGACACAACCCACAATCCCAGCTAAATCAGCCTCCACCTTAACTGCTGCTAGAGATTAATCAAAGCACTTAAAAAAAAAAAAAAGTGCCTTGGACAGACTCAACTTTGCACACACCCTTGTAGAGCAGAAACATCTGAAATCTGGAATAACAAAAAAGCTGATTTTAAAGCATTCACAGTTTTCTGAATTCAACTTTTAGGAATTTCACTTTTCAGATCTAAAAAGAACTTTGGAGATGTGCATTCCAGTCAATGCACACAGGAGACATGCATTTTAACACAAACTGACAGTGCAAGTAGCACAACTTGAAAATAGTATCAAGTAATAATATATCTATTATTAGACAGCACTTTCAGTATTCAGATTTATGTGCTCGTAAACATTTTGAACTACAAAGCAACTCTACCTGCAGCTCAGTGTCTGTGGAATCTAATGAAATTATGCATGCTGTAGGAATTCAGGCAGAAAAACCACCAGCTATCTATTGACTAAAAATCCTGCAATGGCAATTTTTCACAAATGAGAAAAGTTGGAAAGATACAGATATCCATGTGTGTGTGTATTTATATATATACAGGCATGTACATGACATATCCCTATCCTAGGAAGTGTGCAAAAGTGAGCAGGCCTCTGGGAGAACAAGCATAAAAGCTATGTGCAAGTGTCAACATTTTAAGCAACAAAATTACACACCTCCTCTTCCTCTGCTTTGTCATTCAGGTCATTGTCATTAGCGGCACTAAAGGAAGTCACCTTAGGCTCCAGGTAGCAGAGGGACAGAGCGAGAGGAAGGGAAAATGTGAGTGAAAAAGGAACAGACTGGAAAGCAGACAGAAGCAGCACGAAGATAAGGAGAAAAGAGGGGATGAAGGAAGGAGAGGTAATAGGAATATAGTGCTGAAGGCCCGGTGGGAGGAAAGAGATGCAAACATCAGGAAGGCTAGGAAAAGTAATATAACCATCCTCATCAAGCAGCGAATGGAAACTAAAAGAAAAGCATCTGATAAAGCTGCATGAGACACAAAACTTAGTGCTTTTGTAGTCATTTGTGTGGATTTTTCCCTCCATGGCGGGGGAGCCTCGACTAGCTAGGGGTCTCATAGATTCCAAGATATTATTTGGTAAAGCTATTTCATTTTTATTATGATCTGGTGTTTCTTTCATGGAATTGCACTCTGAGATGTCTGGGATCGTAAGGAGGGGCTCCCCAAAAGGATCTTCCTCTGAAATATCTGAAAGCATGTCCATCTCAGGGACTGGTGACAGGTTTGTGAGATAGGATGACACAGAATGGATGGGTAGTGATGATGGGTGTACGTGAGTGAGCTGAAGAAAAAAATTCTGTGCACAGTGGAAAATGAAAGCACAACAAAATGCAAGTTTGAATGCACAAGAAAAGGGGAAAAAAAAGAAATTATTAGTGAAAATTTTTACTTAGAAGCAGGGATAAGTCTACTAATGCAATAGAAGTGACAACTAAAATAAAAATCCCTTTGTGTTTTACAAGGAGCCAACTTGTTTACTTCTGTGGATTATGAAAGCAACCCATTACAAATGTTTTGTTCTCAGGCTGTAAAGAACTGTGCACTTTTGAACTGTAGTAGTCACTTACAACAGATGTAAGCAGACAGACTTTCAGAGCTTTGGCAGAAAGGTCAGGGGACAGTGCAATACACGAAAGACAAGCTGGCACTTTGATTCTTAGGTTTATAACCATTTCCTCTAAGACTTAAAGAGAGCCAGAAAGGAAAAGAAGTATCTGTGCTAGGGGGGAAAGAAAGCTGGCCACAGAATTGGCATGTGTAACAAAACCTTAATGAACAGCTTCCTGGAACAACTTCTCAAAATACCGCTTTTTTTTCTTCTTTTGGTTAAAATATTGAAAGATACTGCCACTTTGAAAACAAGGGAGTATCACCATTTTATCAAGCCCAAAGTTGTAGTAATTTATTTTACCATTTTTCTCCCATAAACAAACTCTGTGTGTGCCTTTTTCCTAGGCTAGTTCAAAATTATTTCAACTTGCCAGTAAACAAAAAAAAAAAAAGCAACTGTGGGTATTTGCTCCCTTTCTACACTTGAATGCAGTGGGAACATATGAACCACACAGAGAAACTCAGCAGTCCCCCTAGGAATCAAATGGGTAGCTAACTTGCAAAATGTTTGAAAACAAAATTACTCTTTAATTATGAAAGAAAGTTCTGAATAACTGCCCCAAAAAGAAATGATCTCCAAGAGAGAAGAGAGCAGATTTTAGCTGACATTTTTTAAGGAAATTTTTACATCAAATCATGCAAGGTCTACATTTAATTTTTTGACCTATTCCCCCAGTAGCTCAAACAAACAAGTCAATGGTTGTTTGCAACAGGAACAGACCAATGTACTCGACTTTTCACAGAAATTTACACTGCAGTCAACATACAAGTTTCTAAAGGATGGAGTAATTCTGCAATGGCTACTAAAACGATACTGTTACCTATAGTAATCAAACACAGTCAATATACGCAACTTTGTAGAATGTACACAACTGTGGATATACTAATAATTTTTTTTTAAGTCTGAATAAACTAAGGAAATTAATAAAACATTATTTACCCTTTGAAACATTTTTCGAAGAACTCATGCAAGCTTATTGAGAATTCAAATTAAATTTATAGCAATAAAAGAAACCCTAGGTGAATGCTATTCAGAAGTCTGTGTTCTCTTTTGCTTACATACACTTACATTAAGTTAAACCTACAGAAACCACTTGACAGTTTTGACTTTAATATTTTAATATGGTGTTCTGTATGATGCTCAGAAGTGATAGGCACTATATTATCACACATGGACACACACCACATGAACAAGTAATTTTGTTGTGAAAGTCAGCCATACCTTTCCATCCTGAGTCAATTCTAATTGCGGAGTTTTGACTGGGCTTCCATCTTCTTCTCTGCCACCTTCTTTTAACTTGGCCTGACCAGCAGCTTCAATGTCAATGATTTTATCTCCAGCAGCCTGCCCTCCAGCAGCAGGGAAGTCTCTTAGCAGACTTTGGTCTGAGATACCCATGGGAGCTATTAGAGAACAAAATCATTTTGGTTAATTGGGGTAAGTTGGAACATTTTGTTTTTAAGACTTCTTAACAAAATGATGATGTCAGCAATGAGCAATACAAGCTAGTTAGAGAGTGATACAATATTTTTCAGTTTCTTGGTTTTGCAAAAAGTCTATGGTTCACATTGCACTGATATGAACAGTAATGTACCCTTCTCATATAATATGCATTTATTATGCAAGGGAAAAAAACTCACAGTATCAGGTGGGCATTTAATGATCAACTTTCTGATCAGTCTTGGAAGAGAAAATGAAGGTACTGTGGGATTTGGGATGTTAGGCTTTCAGGGCCTCTCTAAGTAGTAAGTTCTGCAACTTAAGCTTCTGATCAATCCTTGGGTGGCAAACAGAGTATTTCTTGGGCATATGTCCCTCAAATTCCACAAGTAACTTTTGACAAATCACAGAATAATTTAGGTTGGAAGGAACATCTGGAGGTCAGCTAGTCCAACCCCAGCTCAGAGAAGGTCCAATCAGACCAGGTTGCTCAGGGACTTGTCCAGTTGAGTTTTGAGCATATCCAAGGTCTTTTTAAACAAAACAAAAAAATTTTCTTATTTCTAACTGTGTTTCAACTTGCAGGCACACCCCATTGCCTCATCACTGGACATCTCTGAGAAAAGCGTGGCTTCGTCTTTTCTATACCTTTCCGGTAGGTAGCTGTGGACAGCAGTATTTCACTACAGCCTTCTCTTCTTAAAGCTGAAGGACCACAGTTCCCTCAGCCTCTCCTCATATAGGCCCGCAGTCCTCTGGCCAGCTTGGTTGCCCTTACTGGGCTCACTGCAATATGTCAATGCCCATCTAATACTGGGGAGCCCAAAGATGGACACAGTACTCCAGATATGGTCTTCACAAAGTACTGAGTAGAGAGGAATAATAATTTCTTCTAATGTGCTGTCTATGCTCTTGCTAGTACAGCCCAGGATACAGCTGTCCTTCTTTGCCATAGGGACACACTGTTGACTCATGTTCAACTTGTCCAGCAGGAGTCCCCAGATCCTTTTCTGCAAAGCTGCTTTCAGTGCAGCTGGTCCCCCAGCAGGTACTGGTGTATGGTGTTACTCCTCCTCGGATACAGGAATTTGCATTTATTTTTGTTGATTTTCATAAGGTTCCTTTCAGCCCATTCCTCCAGCATGTTGCAGTCTGTCTAGTGAGGGCAAGGTGGGAGTAGAGCAAGAGTAACCCTTACAAGGATGAGTATGCAACTCTGGGTATTTGGGAGGAACAACGGCACTGGACATGCTGCTCACAAAGGAGTGGCAGACTGCAAGCACACCCTCTGAAGAATTTCTCATTTCAGGTGTACACTCACGGTATGAACCTACATCTGGCCTACTGTCTGAAGAAAGAACAATATTTAAGGTTGACTTTGAATGAACGTAGTTTAAAACTATTACAGCCTGCAGATGGCAACACCAGCAAGATGCCTTAAATGCTGGCCAGGAATAGTTGGTTTCATTTGAGATGAAACCAAAAGATGATTAAGGGGAAAAAAAGGAAAACCAAGAGCAATGTTTTATCGTGCCCAAATCTTAACTGTGATTCTTCTCTAAGAGTGAAAGTTTGGGCCTGAACACACATGCATTAACCTCTGTATTCTGCACAGTGTGCACAAGGGATCCCAGAAAGCCTTGATGATACAATCTCCAAGAGTTGGGAAGAATTCTAATTGCTTCTAAAACAAAAGTACAAGAACTAAACCAGACTCAGACAGTAACACTGATGTGGTGATGAGTCTTTTGGTTGCCACAAGGACTCATCACATGCTACCAGTGCAAGCATTTTTGCCTCTTATTTTTGCTTTGGTTCTCAGAAGGTTTTCCAAGCAAGCATCACAGTTTGCTCATTTGTCCCCGTATAGAAGAATTAGTTTTTGCATAATTAAGTGTCTTCTAAGTAAAAGATTTTTGGAGAAAATAAGCTAAAGTTAACAGCTGAATTGTAGCTAAACTCACATCATTGTCACAGTTCACTTTTGTTCTAGTGAAGTTGTGTATGTCTGAATCTAAGTCAAGCTTCACATCATTTTTCTGAAGAATTGTTCTACTTTATATTATTTCAGAAGTGATTTTGAGTAAAACACGTGCTTCTACATCTCTCACATACTGCTGTTATACCTGCCTTTGGAAAGCATGCCTGTTTCCAATAAAGGAAACTAGAAGGTGTTTCTGCTCAAAGAGACCAAGCACCAGTAATGACAAAAAAATTTTAGCTATGCAAATAACCCCAACATAAAAATTGTTATCTAAACAGAGAAGTATTGAATAACAATATACTGAACAAAATGATACAAAACTAGAAGAAAAAACTTGTTCTGCCTTTCATGTTTGGTGAAGAGGCACGCAGGCCAATCCAGAGCCCAAAAGATGACACTGACCAAACAATTCCAATCAACAGCATATAGTGCATGCCTACCCCGTAAAACAGACATGAGTAGTGAACACAGATGGTACATGTCCAATATAGAATCCTCCATATATTCACAGCAGTGCCACACAATTTAGGCAGTGACTCAACTTACTGTTTAGGTCACCTAAAATTGAGAAGTAACCAAAGTGGCTATTCCTCACATCACCCACCAGAAACTGAAATGAATAAATCTGTCAGTTGACATTCTGGCCATCCAAAATGTCAACGTTTTTGAATGTTGGTCAGATCAGAGTGACAACACATAATGTAATCATTACACTGAAGAAATAAGTGAAATTCCATACCTCCGTCAAGGCTTCTAGAAACACGTTTGCTTGAAGTGCGTTCAAAGTGTGGAGCTGGTCTGTCTATGAGGTTGCTAGCCTGTCGTGTTTGTGCTTGCGTACGTCCACTGTAGCGGAACTTTGAACCCAAGGTTAGAAACTTTGCTTTTGGAGGCTGTTCTGGTGATACAAGTCTAAAAAGTAAATATGAGGAAAGTCAGTTAAAAAGGCTTTATTTTATGCATTTAATGAGGTACTTTAAAGCTACTTATTGTATTTCAACTTCAGTTTACCATGCATGATTTGTGAACTCCAAGAAAGGATTCTACCATAAGCTCTGAGAAGAACTTCTAAAACAATGCATGTTATTTATTATTTGCAGTTGAAGTGGTGCTGATAACCATCACATTTTCCACAGTATGACTAAGTATGTGGGATCCTTATATTTTGGTGCTATCTTGGTTAAATTGTATTTTTTGTAGAAAGCTGAGGCCATTATAGGTCCATGAAGAATACCTCTCACATCTCTCTCCTTAGAATGTTACTTATAGTAGAAACTATACAGCCCACTTCCAGTGTCTTTCCTATATTTTGAGGTACCAATATAGCAGCTGCTATTCCTCAAAGTTAGGGAATGGCATCTCAAAGTTGCATAGAAGGCTGTATCAAGTGAAAAAAAGATTGAGATGGCTGGAGAGTCGTGACCCAACAGTAACAAGTTTAACAAGCTAGATTCAGACTTCAGTTTCTTTACAATGTCATTTATAGACTTATGTAGGTTGATGCTTGTTGGGTATAAGGAGGGGAAGAAAAGCATATTGTGAAAAGGGTGAAAAAGAGATTCAGTTATGAGTACTATTAATGCTGGGTTCTGTGCTGGGTATGTATGTTTGTACCTAAGTGTCAGTGTCAGAAACTCCAAGTATCAATGTGGCAGAATTTGCTGTGAGGGATTCTGCTTTGTTCCACCAGTTTTTGATACCACATGAGTTTGAAGAGACAGGTCCTCTATACATCCCTGAATTTCCTTCAGTATGAGGACTTTAAGCTCTTATTCATCTAACCCTCATGGTTTGTACTTTGTTTTTGAAATCTGAGCCATCAGCTTCAACACCAAGGGTACTGTTTGTTCCAGTGCCATCCTTGCTGATACGATAAACAGTCATCACTGCAGGAACTCTTCCCACTCTCTGCTTCTCTAGAAAGGTCTTTGATGTTCCTTCCTGGATCAATGTGGTGCTGCAAATACATGCTTACCCAGCATGGCAGTCTCCATGGCCTATTCTCTCTCCGTATAAAATCATCAGACTATTCCAGATAGAGCTTTTTAATTTGAGCATCTGCAAAGAATGAGCAGCTCACTGAACATCAGCTTCTTTCAAGCAGAACCAGCAACTGCTATGCCCTTTGTACTTAGGATGACACAGATGGGCAGGCGAGACTTAAAAGTATGCTTTGTTCTCCTCTTTTGAAGCATTTGCACAGGGAATATCTGTGTCAGTGGAATCCAATCCAACATATGTTAAGACATTATCCAATGGTGGGTTCTGAAAACTGACAGTCATTCTAAAGATAGTTCAGCAACACTGAAGAATTTTGAGATACTTAGCAAAAAGAACGGTGAGCTAGTGTGGTGGGTTGAAGCTTCTCTGTCACTCCCCTTCCTCAGCTGGACAGGGGAAAGAAAAAAATATAATGAAAAGCTTGTGGGTCAAGATAAGAACATGGAGAGATTACTCACCAATTACTGTCACAGACAAAACAGACTCAACTTGGGGAAAAAATGAATTTATTACCAATCAAATGGGAATAGAATAGTAAGAAATAAACCCAAATCTTAAAAACACCTTCCCCGACCCTTCCCTTCTTCTGAGGCTTAACTTTACTGCTGATTTTCTCTACTTCTTCCCCCTAAGCAGTGCAGGGGGACAGGGCCTGTGGGTTGTGGTCAGTTCATCACACATTGTCTCTGACGCTCCTTCCTCCTCAGGGGGAGGACTCCTCACACTCTTCCCCTGATCCAGCGTGGGGTCCCTCCCACGGCAGACAGTCCTCCATGAACTTCTCCAACATGAGTCCTTCCCACGGGCTGCAGTTCTTCATGAACTGCTCCACTGTGTGTCCCTCCCACGGGGTGCAGCCCTTCAGGAACAGACTGCTCCAGCGTGGGTCCCCCACGGGGTCACAAGTCCTGCCAGCAAACCTGCTCCAGCGTGGGCTTCCCACAGGGTCACAGCTTCCTTCGGGCACATCCACCTCTCTGGCATGGGGTCCTCCATGGGCTGCAGGTGGAGATCTGCTCCAGTGTTAACCTCCATGGGCTGCAGGGGCACAGCCTGCCTCACCATGGTCTGCACCATGGGCTGCAGGGGAATCTCTGCTCTGGCACCTGGAGCACCTCCTCCCCCTCCTACTTCACTGACCATGGTGTCTGCAGAGTTGTTTCTCTCACATATTCTTACTTCTCTCTCCCCACTGCTAATTGTTCCCCCCTGGTTTGTTTTTTTTCCCTTCTTAAATACGTTATCACAGAGGTGCTACCACCGTCGCTGATGGGCTTGGCCTTGGCCAGTGGCGGGTCCATCTTGGAGCCGGCTGGCATTGGCTTTATCGGACGTAGGGGAAGCTTCTGGCAGCATCTCACAGAAGCCACCTCTATAGCCCCCCTGCTACCAAAACCTTGCCACACAAATCCAATACAGCTAAGTAGAAGGTTACCATTTTCACTATGAGAGGATGTTTATGGCTTTGTCAGAGTGCTAGCTAGAAGGATCCAGTCCTGCATGCCTAAGATGCATATGCATGCACCTGAATCCTAATGTCTTCCAACACATTTTTAAAGAAAACAGAATTCAAGACAGGCCCTTCTGCACTAAGGCCACTTATGTAATAAAATTTCAAGTATCTGGAGCTTCACTTTCATTGCTTCTATAAAACAGCCTGACAATTTATTTCTCCACATTATTTCCAAGAGAGAGTGCATTATGCATTAAGAGGAAGAAGGCTAAGAGGGTTTTTCCAAGGTTCTTTATGTTATTTTCCAGTCTTGGCAAGGCTACAGCATTAACTGCTGTTTTTATCTTCCACCCTGCTGAGATAAACTTTTAATCTTTTAATGTGGAAAAACAAGAGAACTAATTACTTCCTGATTAAGGGCATTTGAATGGATTTTTGTATTACAAGCTTAATTACATAAAATAACTGAAGACTATGCTTTTACCATTTTAAGACATTCTGGGGCGACACCGAAACAATCATGGAAATGTCAAACAAAACATCATAAAGCAGAATTATAAGCAGGTTTCTGCAGCCATTGGTTAAGATCCAGAGTTGCAGACTAAGCTTACTTCAAAAGATTAATGTAGATACATAGTCTGACTGTATTTCTTAAAGTAGATTGTTGCTTTTTGAAAATGATATGGGAATCCTATAAGGTGGAGATGATACAAGTGAATCCAATGCATTTTGATTGTCATTTTCAATATAGTTCATTACAAATTTTTATAAATAACTTCACATGCTATCTGAATTTCCCATACATGATAAAAAGATGGATCTTAATGTAATTATTTGAGAAAAAAATGAAACATTGCAAAAAACAACACAAAGAATCTTACAATGTTATATAGGGCATGCTAAGAGATCTGGAAGCTAAACATGGAAATCTAGATTGAATACAGTTTACTGTGGTATCATACACAAGCTTTACACATGCTGTGAAAGAGCTACAGTCTCTTGGACTGTTGTAGCAATTGTGTTCTGCTTTTTATCTTGGGAGAAAAATAGAAGTGGATTTATTTTACTGTTTTTAAATCAGGATGAGAGGTTCTGAGGATTTTCTGTCTGATGACATCAGTGGAGTATATGGATTTTACAGAATGGTTCAAGTATTTGTTACATAATTCTCATTATAATGTCATTCCTAGTTATGAAAATCCACTTCTGACTGGAATAAAATCCAATTATTTTTATTATGTCAAAATTTCTGTAGTAAGGTTATCCAATACGTATTAACGCTCCTGAAAACTTTTATATTTGCAAATGGTACTTCTCAGTTTCAGATTTTTGACTTTTATAAGATTTGTTTTTTCCCTATTCAGGTCCATTTTATTACTCTAAAATTAAGAAATACAGTTTCCCAGCAAAGCAAATCACCGTATGAGTTATATGAAGAGTGTTGATAAACTTTTCATTGAAGACACAACTGCATACTATTTGTGGTAACGGATCTCACCAGCCAAAGTAGACTTCAAATTTTAAAGAAGAATAGAATGGTGGACTATGTATCGTAATAAGCTTAACTAATGAATTCTATCAACATTAAAAAAAAAAAATCTTTGATCAGGATTTTAAAAAGAAGTGCTTCTAAATTAAGCATTTTGAGAGTGATTGCCAATCTCAGCACCAATTCTAACATTGCATTCAAGTATATTCTATGTTCAATGAAAATCTGAATACTGAAAACCATCCAATGTGACAGTGCCGTTAATGAACTGCTTAGGTCATTATGGTCCCCAAGTTCTCTGAAGGTCGCAGTCTAGCAAGTTTATTCAGCTTAGACTAGTATTCAGCAACAGGATTGCCTCTACCTTAAAACACAATTGCTTTTTTAAAATAAAAACCAGGCTACTGAAGGAGGAAGCTTACCTTTTACACACCCTAGTTACTGTGCTCATTTGAAGCAAGAAACTCAGATTCAATGCCTATTCAATGCATAAGAGATTCAACCTAAATCGGTGACTCCTAGGCTGCATGGGGCACGTGCACTCGCTCATGGAGTTTGTGCTATTATAAAAATCAAATGAAGATTTTTCAAATTCTTTTTCAATGGAGGAAATAGAGAAACAACTCTGTGGCCTATTGTTAAGTGCTCATTTACAAATAGATCACAGTTTCAATGGCCAATTCAGAATTTTATGTTTATCAGTTGCTGAGGAAAAAATGCAGAGAAAGTTATGGATTATTACAAAAACAAACACTAGTCTGTTTTTAAAGTGATTCTCTGTTCTTTAAAGAATGACTGTGAACTCAGTCCAGTTTATAAATAAGGGACAATCCAGCTGTAAGTATTTACACTAAGCAGAATATTCTGAAAAGTGAAGTGAAAGAAGATTATTGTCAAGTTCTAAGAGCTTCCTGTGAAGGTATATAGTGGCTTTCTAGATGGCCACTCTGAAGAGTCAATCTCTCAGGAAGTCTTATGTATGATCACTAGTTTAGTTCCATCCAGTTAGCACTCTGAAAATGTAAATAAAGCAGTTAATTGTACTTGAGACTTTCAGAATTGGTAATCTGGGGTCAGTGATTGTTAGGGTGTCTTCTGTCTAAGAGGTATTACTGGACTGAGAGATTATGGGCAAAGGGGGGAAATCTTCTATACTTTCCTCATATCCTTTAAAAGAAAGATATGAGCATACCTGGCAAAGTGGAGGAAACAGAGAATTATCATTTACCTGAAGAAAGTATGGTGCTCCACACAAACCTTCCATAATCTTTTAGCAGCCCGATGGTTTGGCAGTTTGAACCCAATAGTGCTCTCAAACTGTTCCAGCTGGAAAGAATCCACAAATAAATTAACCCATTTCCTTAAGCTGGTTATTAACTAGCAGGCAGAGTTCAGATAGTTCCATTACTGTAACAAGCTGTAATTCTCTTGTCATAAGACTTCATAAGATTTAAAAAAACCCCAAAAAACCACACAACAGAATTTCCAGGCTTTTAATAAAATTATACTTGGGGGGCTATTCATGATGGGTAGTAATCACTTCCCATCTGTACTAATGACTCTTTTGACTCTTTTGAGAAACCCAACAATACTTTAGTGTTCCTTGCTGATTTTCTGACTAGCTGCCCAATGTATTTATTTTTAAACTGCATGAAGTAATTGTACTGCAGGTTGTGCTGCACACTTTCCTTGGATTTAATAAAAGTCCGAAATCCATACTGCGGTGTTAAAACTACCTGATTCATTCACTATATAAAAGATTCTTAGGAAAAATATTACATTTATGCACCATCAGAGAGTGCAAACACAATATATCTGTTTCAAAACTTACAAAACTACAATGCGAGTATTGTACTATTGCTATTTTGACTTCTCTTTTGTTTTACTTACTCACACAGTAAAAGGTGCCTTAAATATTTTAGAGTATAATCTAAAAAAACCAAATTGTGTTTGACATTTTGGGTTTTGTTAAATTTTGTTACAACGTAACAATGTGTTCAAAATGTAACACACACCCCCCACCCCCCACTCCCCTCCTTCAGCAACTCCCACAAACTTCTAACAGTATCTGAAAAGAAAGTTGAATCCACTATTTCCACAGCAGCTAACAGAAAGAGTTATAATGTCCTACAGGACAACTCAAGTCTTCAGTTACTGCCATAAACTAGATGCATTGACATTTAGTGAACAATTATACCCAAACAGGAAGAGAAGCTAGCTCTCTCCCAGGACTGAAAGTTTGCATAGACAGAACATGGCCAGTGTAAGCAGCTTTCCCTGTAAAAAACCCTAAAATTACAAGATGGCATCTATTAACAAAAGAAAATAGATTTTCTTCTTGGTCTGCATTTACTAATCAAGGCAAGTGTTTAACACAATCAGTAAAATCTGAAGGGGAAAATAAAACGCTCTTAAATTTTGCTCAAATCCAACATAAGCCTGTGAGGACATCTGGGAAAAAAATGAGGATGTTTTCTTGTTACTGGATAGAAATGATCTCATAAAAGAAACAAGACAGAAAGGTGCTACTTACTTCTGCTGGCCTGACTTTGATGTAGAAATTACTTCGCTTATAGGAAATCTTCAGAATTTTTGGCCAAGCAAAGCGGTTGATCCGGAGTCTATCTTTGTAAATGAGCAGCCCATTAGCACATACACCCAGCATGATATCCACACCTTCAGAATCCTATCACGTATGAGACAATTTCATAAAAATCAGTTTAATAACATTCCACACAAGTAATCATCACTGGCATACCTTGAGGGAATAACGCAACTGGGACTTGTTTCATATTCAAACCTGAAAGACCCTGACAATGAGATTCCTAAAGCAGGAATAGCCAAGTATATTAATTTTATAAGAAAGGCCTTGGACTCTAAGTAATAGCTTTGGCACTCATATGCCATTGCATATGCCACAGTTCTGGAAATTCTTCAATATTCTGGCAATAGGGACTAAGTCAACAACTTATAAGCAAGGAAAGGTGGGTGTGCTACCAATAATTTCAACAAATATTAAAAGAAGAAAAATTAAAAACAGGCATTTCCAACTTAAAACAGTCAGTGAGAGTCTGAACAAGTTGGTAGTCATGGTCATCTTTTACAGTCACTTACTATTCCAGTAAAGATACAGGCAGTAATGGATAGTTGGTTGAAAATGTCAACATAAAGATTTCACAGTGCTGGTGGGATGGGTTTCTGAGCATTCTGTTCCACTGACAGCCAAGTTTTACAGGCTACAAAACTAACCACTTACTGATAAGGCTTCAATACACTGTACCACTACACAATAGAGCAGAATCTCATGTCCTCCCCAACAACAAATCAACTACATCAAATGCCAACACTGTCATAAAAAATTGGTTTACTGGCATAACTAAGAACTTCAACATATCTGGGCAAACAGCAGTTCAAATACTTGCAGTCAGTTCACTATGAGAAAAGAAAGCTCCAATAAAACTCTAAAAATTTAAGTTCCTTAAAACACTACAGACGAAGTGAACTGCCATGTTGCACTTGTATTAAAAAAATGAATGTTACAGACATAATTAATGTATGTGAATAAAAATTTAAGTATATTTCTTTCAAGTGTTTCTAACAAAACACGGGAAAAAGTCCATGGAAAACTGCAAAAACAAGTGCACATTGTTTCCATGTGAAACAGAATTAAACGTTTCTCCAGTACTTAGAAGTCTTGATTTTCTTTTTTAAGTATAGGACCGATAGGCTTACAATGCATTAATTTTCCTAATGATTTGAGACTCTGGATTTGTGTGAGGGAGTGGGAGGGAGTTGGTTAGTTGATTTGTTGGGTTTTTAACTAAAAAAATCCCACTAGAAATGCAAATTTGATTTGACCTATCCAGAGGAGTGGAAAAAGCACCAAAAAATGCCCTCTGCCAAGACCTCCCCACCACCCTCTGTTTTTAACTCTCATGATACTACAAAAACAACTATGTGTTCTTTTAGGCTTTACTTTGTGACACTATGTCTCATTGGCATCAAAAATCTGACATTTTAAATGTATTTAACTGTTATTATTAATAAAATATTATTTCCAAGCAGCGCATACATCTATGCATTAAATAAACTTAGATTTAAAAGAAATTCTAAGGATGTTAGTAGAGCTGTAAAATGAGCAATTACTTTGACCAAGAGATAAAAGGCTTATAGCTAAGAACCAAGGGTATGAAATTTTAAAAATAATCTATATATACTATGTTCTTTAACACTAAGCATGTCTATCCTAAAGCAAAACAAAACCAAACCAATCCCCAATACCTTGGCATGATGTAAATCCACTCCATACATGGAGAGTCTCTTAGCATTTTCTAGGAACTGGGAATCCGCCTGTGCTGGAGTCAAGCCCCTAAAACCATTGAATAAGCCTTGAGTTTATTGACAAAAGAACTGAGAATCAACACTGAGTGGAATCCTGGAGTTCAGACACGTAGAAATACCTCAGTTTGTAAGGTATCAATAGTATTTTTGTCCTAAAGGGAAAGCATTCTTTCAAAGCATATTATACTCCTTTAGTAGAAATTTCCACCATCCCTCTTTCAAGATATTCTAGCTGTATGTTGCTTAAAATAATTCATATGCTCAGATAAAAATATTTTCTCTGAAAGTTCTCTTCTGAGACCTTAGTGAAGCTACTATGTTCAAACTGAAATTTTTAAACACATGAAAGGAGGAGGCTCTACAAAGAGACTTGGATAGATTGGATCAGTGGGCCAACGTTAACGGGATGAGCTTCAACAAGGCCAAGTGCCAGGTCCTGCACTTGGGCCATAACAACCCCATGCATTGCTACAGGCTCGGGGAGGTGTGGCTGGAGAGCTGTGTGGAAGAAAAGGATCTGGGGGTTCTAATTGACAAACAGCTCAACATGAGTCAGCAGTGTGCCCAGGTGGCCAAGAAAGCCAACGGCATCCTGGCTTGTATTAGAAATAGTGTGACCAGCAGAAGTAGGGAGGTGATAGTCCCCCTGTACTCTGCACTGGTGAGGCCACACCTGGAGTATTGTGTCCAGTTTTGGGCACCTCAATACGAGAGAGATATCGAGGTGCTGGAGCGAGTGCAGAGGAGGGCAACGAACCTGGTGAAAGGCCTGGAGAACAGATCCTATAAGGAGCGATTGAAGGAGCTGGGACTGTTTAGTTTGAGGAGGAGAAGGTGAGGGGAGACCTCACCACTCTCTACAGCTACCTGAAAGGACATTGTAGAGAGGTTTGTGCTGGTCTCTTCTCACAGGTAATTAGTGACAGAACAAGAGGGAATGGCTTTAAACTGCAACAGGGGAGGTTCAGACTGGACATTAGGAAAAAATCTTTCACAGAAAGAGTGGTCAGACAGTGGAATAGGCTGCCCAGGGAGGTGGTGGAGTCACCATCCCTGGATGTGTTAAGGGTCGTTTAGATGAGATGCTGGGGGATATGGTGTAGGGGAGAACTTTGTAGAGTAGGGCTGATGGTTGGACTCGATGATCCCAAGGGTCTTTTCCAACCTGAATGATTCTATGATTCTGTGATTCTGTGAAAGTAGGAGGCTCTAGTTACGTAGCAAAAGATTTCCAAAGTAACAGTAACTTCAGCTTAGCAGTTTTACACATACCCTTAAGAGAATTGACATAAATGTGACAAAGCATGATGATTTCATTTAAACCCACTGTATCTGACACACCTGTGTGTTTTGTGTAGCTCAGCTACTTTCTCTTCCATTTCTTGAGTTTGATTGGGTGCAAATTGGAATTCACTGATATAGTCACTGCGGTGCTCCTCGGGATCATGATCACCCAGCTCAGCCTGCAGGGTGTATGAACCAAGGAGGGCGTGAGTCACAAAAGAACACGGCAGTCGACCAGAAGCAATATCCTGACGAAGCTGTAGGCACAAGAAATATCTGCAAGACAAAGGAAAGGGGAAAAACCCAAACAAACAAAAACAAGAACAGAGAAAGTGTTACCAATGACAAGTTTATGAGAGATAGGCAGAATTTATTGAGATTAATGTAACCATATAAGCATATTTTAAAATAAGTCAATGCATTCATAATTTGTTACACCTCACATTATTTGAGCATTATTGCCACACAGTAAATTTCACTTCCATTTTTAAGAGTCAATATTACTTTCATAAATAATGTGAAGAGCAGGAAAAATTCTGATTTCCAATATCAATGAATGAAAAACTATCTAGTTCGTAACAAGATTTGACTTAGTAACCCTTTCATTTCATATTGTAGCCTGAAGGTATGCAAGGTTTACAAATAAAAAGCCATGCATTTCCTTTGACTAGGGAAACCTTTGGCTTTAAAATTCTAACTTTTATATCCCTTGTTCACGAGCTAATCAAGTCATGTAATACACAAAAGAAATCCGGTTCGGTACTGAACCCATAATTGCCTTCCTTAAACCATGTATGTATTAGAATTTATTATTTCAGGTACTGCATACAGCCTTCTATCAAATTTAACAAGCTAACAATCGGTAAACATTCTACCCTAGCACAGATTTTGAATGTAAATAGAGTTTTACAAGTGAAGCTTAAATTTTAAGAAATTTAGCTCTGAGCTATAACCATAAAAATGTTTTTATCAGATGAACGTGCAATTGAAAAGCCAACCAACTCACTGAAAACTTTCAGACAGGTTCTTTTAAATACACTGTGTAAATGTCTTAGACTATTTGTAGTAATATCCCCTACATACTTGTGTAGCTATCTTATTTTGTGCAGAAGATGGATCCGATGTGATGTAACATATATTCTGCCTCAGCAGTCAACTAACTCCAAACCAAAACTGTGTGTTTAGGGTTTCCATAACTCCTGAAAAAATGATTGTCGATCCCCTGAACTCTACTCATTGGTTATGTTAGACTTGCAGTGCTAGTTTTTAGGTGTCCAGTATCCACTGCAATCTAAGTATTTTCTATCTAGCACTTTGGAAGAGAATTATTTTCAGGTTTTATTACGTTTTATGGGTTTATTTAAAGCATATGTATAAAACTACGTTTTCACCAACCTAGCCTAGATTATTACTGAAGTAGCTTGGATGCCTTGAGCTTCCCTTTTAATATCAATACCCCCACACCCTCCTTTGCGGTATAATAAAATAGCAGACTGACAATAAACCACTGGCTTCTTTCAGATATGATCGTTCGCATCTTACCTCCCACCCAAATAATATCCCCACTTATCATTAAATCTTTCTCAGGTTCCTTCCTGAAGTTTTCACTTTGCCTTTTCAATCTTGTTCCAAAAAGCAATTGATGTTAAGAATATCTATAGTGTTCTACAGTAATAGCCAAACCTGTTATGGCATCCAGAAACTGAAGAAGAAATGTAATATGGCCTTCAAATTAGACTAACAGTAATTTTTAAGTTTAAAATTAGGAACTATGCATACCTAGTGATGTCTTCAGTCAACTGTGAAGGATCAGGGGGATAAAACTTCACATTAAAGGTGAATATCCAAGGTAAACCTAAACATGGGAAATGTTGGATTGTTATTCACAAACAAGTTGAAGCAAGCAAAGAAAGAACCTTACTGAAAAATGTTAAGCAGTCATATAAATCTTAGACCACTGAAAACTTGAAGAAAGTTTTTTCCCTCTTTTTACAGTATATTAGTAAGAAGTATAGATTATTTTCATTATCAGGTAACTCATATACACATACAGTGAAAGATTAGCTTGTTAAAAATTATTTTTAAAGAATGTTTTACATTAAGTTATGTAAATATCAGAAGACATTTGTAATTTGAAAACTACCATAATATATTAACACTTTTAAGATATTCTATGTTCAAAGACACTTTCACTGAATTTGTGTTTATTTCCAACTCCTCCAAGGCTAACAGTCTCCTCCTGTTTAAACTGACTTAATGTGAGAGACATGAGATGTCAAAATGAGGTCTGCATTGTATACAACAGAAAGATAATAAGTAAATTATTCATATTCATACAGAATGCATGGAAGACAAAAAATATTAGACATTCCTCCTTTAAAATATTTTTGAGAAACAATAACTTTAACAACTATAATAACGATAATATTTTAAGTTTAAATTCTTATGGGCTACAATTAACACCATGTGCATTTTTTAAGCAAAAGCATGCTTAAAACTAGATTAATAATACAATGTTGCCTTTAGTCATAGCTCTAGTTTTAAATATGTTTTTAAGATTTGAAAGCTGAAGTCACTCATCAATAATTAAAATACAGTCTCTACCAGTATTGTAACACTATGTACAAGAGGAATACATTCATTGAAAAGTACTAATAACTTGACAAAATGTAGAACTTTCCTAATTCAAACTGATTTTATTAAGTACAATGCACACATACATATGTAATAAAAAATCCCAAAATAGGAGTCTAGGAAAAGAATGTAATAGTTTCGTTTTGCATGCTGCTTGAAAGCAAATGCAGTTGAGCTTTATTATATCTTGCTAAACATAAAGAAAGTAACACTACAATGTAGATCTGCTAAAAATGATGAAGAAAGATAAGAAATCAAAATATTATTGAAACAGTTAAATAGCCATTTCTGTCTTTCGCTTGCCCCTTTTCTCCTAATAAAATAATATTTTGGTGAAAGACCTAGCAAAAATACTCTTTGGTGGAAAAAGGTAATCATTTTATAAAGCTTGTTAATGATGAATTTTGGACAGCAAACAATTTTAAAAATCTGCCCTACACAGACAGATCATGCTTTGAAAAATGTGTATTTTAACAACAAAAAACCCCCCCAGAAATGCCATTTCCAACAATGCTACAAAAGAGTGCTGACATTTTTAAGGTTGTTTTCTTTAAAAAATCCTGTTTTAAAATTTCACAGCTGTTGAAGGTGAAGAGTTGCCTTGTATCAAAATTTCTAATGTCTTTCAACATATCAAAAATTATATCAGTTTTTCAGACATGACTATTCTTTGGAGAACTTCAATTTCTGCTTAAGTGTGAACCTCATTCTCCACCTGGCTGCTAAGTCACTTATTTTCTTTTGAGAGCTCATGGTTTTAGTATATCTTAATGTTCCCAGCTATCAGTTATTTGTTCGAATGATGATAACTACTTACAAAATAAGGCAGGATTCCTTAAATGAGAAAGCCTAGTTTATCGGATGTACAATAGTACCGAACTGGGTAAAATATGCCTCATTGTGTCATCTACTGCAATCCAGTGCAAGACAGAATTAAGACAAAAATACCTTTAAAAAATGTCTAACACTAATTAATAGATATAGCATGATAAACTGGAATAATTAGCCCACTTCCATCATTTATCTCCCAGGGAATTAGCATCATTTAATGAAAAGTTGTTGATATTGAGTGAGCCAAACTGATGAAGAGAAGTAAGTGGGCCAAAATACCTATGCAAAAAGTGTTCAGGAAGAGTTGTCATGTTAGCAGGGCTGTGGGATGGGGAGAGATGGATGAAGGATGTGTCCTTCCACACAGGTACTAAACCAGTCTTTTCCTGGAACGAAGTAATTTTTCCTGGTCTAAAATTGCAGTTAAACTAGTCACAGATGAATTCCTGCTTAAGCTATTCTCTTTCTTGTCAGCATTTCTACAGTTAGCTTTCAGAAAGCACTGTAGCCAGGAGACCTAGACACCGTTTGAAGAAAAAAAAAATTTAAAAAAATGTATATTCTCTATAAAAAGCTGAAAACAGCGTAAACCCTCTGAGTACATAGACTATGTGAAAAATTTCAGGTGTCTACTCATACTAATTCCATAGCTAATCCATTGAAAAAATGTTGTAGTTGACTTTGTACTAAATATTTTCTGGACAGTTGGTGACCTTATATTTTGCCCAATTACTGAAAGCACATTTATCCCCTGAATATAGACTAGCAAGTATATTACAATGTGCACAGTCTGTATTTATACTTCTCACTATAGCATACTGTTTATAGACACATAACCGAGGCATACAAACGTAACTGTCTCCATACAATAATGCACACTATTACTGGCACTTTGAATTGGTGGCCAAGACAAAAAAAATAAATAAATCTGATATTTAAAATGATATTTAGCATTCTGTCCCTGATAAAGCTCTCTGTTTTGATGTTTAATAATATGGGCTATAGAAATGTCAGAAATTTTTCTAGCCAGCTTGTTACCTCAAAAATGCTTCTGTGGCAACTTTAGGCCCATTCTTAGAGAAAGAATGCAATATAACCAACCAGCTAGCAGCATACAATTAACATGATTCATCCCATTTAAACTGGGAAATCAGTGAGGGTTTTTTTCCAGTAAAGGTTTTTTCTGACTTTTACTCATGGTATCTCTTGTGTCTCAGCTAAGATTTTTAGGGTACTGTGTGACTAGGACAGATACACTACTGACAGGCAGATGTAAAAATGCCCCATAAAATTAAGATGATTACTTCTATAATTTTTCTTATAATACTGTCAAGAAAATCAAAGAAACGAGGAAGTTTCTTTCCAGTCTACATTTTCAAAAATGTGTAAAAAGCAGAGTACAACAGACAGTCCTGGTTGGACTGACAAGATTCAGTTCACAAACTCAGACATCTCCAAACTGCAAAATAGTTTTTTTTAATTTGTAGATTATATGTAGATGTGAAGAAGCACTTCTGCAAGACAGCTCTTCCCTTGGCACAGGTACTTAGTTCTCTTCACCAACTATAAGCTAGAGGCTAAGTGTGATTAGATCAAAATTAGCCACAACTTTTACAGATATATAGTTATTTACATAAAATAAATGGATATAAAATAAAGTGACCCTGCATAAAGTGACCCCCATATTTTGATGCCTGAGCATAACTATATGTTTTGTTAGCATTAAAATCAGAGCTGTACATTTAAAAGGCAAGCCCTTTCCTTAATTAATTTTAACTTCCCTTGGCACTTTAAATACAAACTTTAGATTTCTTAAATATTTTAGAATGCTGTGCTGCAAAATTCTAAACTCATGTTATATTACACTCACAGAATTGTATTTATTAATTTATCACCATTTGGTCTACTGCGTTATTTGAAAATATACCTATTTAACCATATCATTATTCTTCTACCTCATCCTCTTTCTTGAGCAGTTGTTTAGGTTGTGCTGCAGAATATATCATAGAACCAAGAATGTAAAAAAATCCATTCCAACTCCATGACATTCCCAGAACTACCTTAATTGTTGGCTAAGTATGTCTTAAAGACTAGGCCAGTATTGGATTGGGCTGTTTTTAAGTTCCCCAATCTGAATGACTGGATGCCCATTAACAAAAGGATGTTGAGAACAGTCTAACAGTCTTCAGTACAAATAAAGAGAAAGGTTTAAACTTATAGCCCAAGATTTGTCACCAGCTGCCTTATTGTACTATTGCATCTGTTCTAATCCACCTCCATAAAATTACAGAGGAGTTCCCTCACCCCCCTCAATACTTAACTGAATCAAATAACATGCAAATTAAATTTACTATCTTCAGTCCTTCAGTTAATCACTCCTTTCTAAAAAGAAAACTTTTCTATCACCATAACCATTACCTCTCTTGATGCTAGTGGACATAGCTTCTTTCAGCCCTAGACTGCTGAAATGTAATTATATACATAAGACACCACTGCCTCTCTTCATAGGCAATGGAAGAAAAGGGGCATTTGGTTTGGCTCCCATCTCAGGGACTGATTTCAGAATGCATTCACTCACTTCCTGAAAGTGTCTGTTTCTTCAAAAAACAAGTGCATTTACCTTAGGTGGACAGAGTTAACCTAAATTAGATCAGATTAGTCATATCCTGGGTACAGTGATGAGTTTCTAGAATCTTTCTAGCTAAATGTGTATTCTCTTGACAAAAGACAGTAAGACAATTTTACAGTTAACTTCAAGAGCGAAACCAGTTAAATTTATCCTTCATCGGGTGTCAAGGTACAAAAACAAGCCCCTATACCAGTCTATTTTGCCTTCAGAACATCCAAATCCTCTCCATTTCTTATGATGCAATATGAAAGTATTTTTTGCAATAAAAATACTAATCGTGCTGCAGACTAGAAATAGATTTAACTGACATAACTTTACCTTGGATTTAAACTATTCTGCACAGCATACAAATCTCATTTCCGTTTAGAACAGAATGAATTACATCCACACTAAAAACAGGATATATCCCAAAAATAGCTTCAGAATTTGTGTAAAGAGAATGATAATCAGGTCCATAACTCAGTTTCATATGCTTCAATTACACAAACAATAAAAGCAACTAATTAGGCTTCCCAAAACAGACAGTTTACATGTTCACATCTAATCTTTAATCGTAACTGTGAACATTGAAATTGCAGACAAAAGACTGATCAATTGCAATAAACACTATGATGAAACCAGGTTTATGTAGTTTACTCATTCAATTCTTTTACACTGAGAATGAGAGTTATGATAGTATCTACAGACAAACCAGTTGAATATCATGTGTTCTATACCAACCACATGTACAACATCTCACACAGATAAGTTCTCAAATTAAATTTTATATAAGGGTGAACCACCACACCCTCTGTGAAGTCTGGGATTTGACTATTTCAAGGTCAGTTGCTACTGCCTGTACCATCACAATATTCAAGCTGAAGTTCTCAATTTTGCAAAAGCCTGAATCCACTTTAGATGTATCAGTTTTCAAGAAGATATGACAGAAATGTAATTACTACACCTGTCTCTGATTGAATTAACTAGGAGTTTTAACCCATGCCAGTGGATATCCAATTACATGAGTTAAAAAAAGTAAAGAATTAATTTTCCTGAAGAGGTCAAACTGGCTGAAAACAAACAAGCTTTTTGCCACCTTCGTAGCCCAGAGAACAAAGTTATTTGTGAATCACATTCATTAGCTGAAGTAACATCAGTAATTGCTGAGATCCAACATAACTGCCCAGCCAAAGGCCAACCTGAACTAGTAAGAGATCACACAGAAGGCCTAAGGGCCCTGACTTAGCAAGAGACAGCCTGATGCAGAACATGACTTGGGGGAGACTACAGGATTCTTAATTCCTCTTCCCCAGTCACAGGTGGTACATACATGCCCAATGTGCAGAGTATAAGCACTGTACACACATAAGAAAGTGACAAAGACTGTTACAAATACTAAGCTGCAAACTGACATGCTGAACTCCACTTCCAAATTCGTGTGTTCAGATCAATGCATCTCTCCAGATACACTTATCTAGCAAACTAGTGCTTTAGTTTGTGCTGTACAAGAGAAAAAGAAAAGAGTTTCTTCATTTCAAACATTCAAATGGATAGTTGGTTTTACAGGTACCTTAAATTTATTATAATTATTTTTGTGCATAAGATTTCCATTCTTGACTCAAAGACAACTATATTCAGAACTAAGACTGAAACAAAGAAAAGCCTCATTACTTGGTACTCATGTAGCTGGGGGATAAAATTTGTCTTTGCCGTACATTCCAATACCTGAAAACTTTAGTTATGAGGAACACAATTGACAGGGTGCTGATTACTTGCAAAATGGTGTTCTTACTTGGTTGTTTGCCTAATACACTATGCCTATCAACTTTGAAGTGCTAAAGACCAGCAAAAAAAATCCAAAAAATCATGATGCCTAATTCAAGAAACGGGACTTGATCTCCAGTATAAAATGCAGGTCTTCATGCTGTATGAAAAATCAAATATCCTTCAAATATTTTTTGTAGTATGTATTATAAAGTATTAAAAAAATGTTCTGTAGTGCATGAAAAATTTTTCAAGTCAGTTCTTAGACTTCAGATTCATGATACATACTTGTAGGCTTTATAGAATGCAGATCACTCCAGAAGACAATAACAAAAAGAATCAATGTCTTCAATACTTTGTCAAATATTAAACCCAAACAAAACAGTCTTTAGCCCACATGTATTTGCATAACTAATAGGCTATTAGTGAAGACCTGCAGAATAAGAAGTTATAATACCTGTAACTTAATTAAAAGGATTGCCTCTAACTTGTATAAGTGTATATTAGTACATTCACCACTTTAATAGGTCTAATTTGCTTATACAAGAGCATGTTAGATCAAAAAACATCATTTCTAAGGAAGCTTCTGTAACTTTCATTTCTTTACTTAAAATATAAGCCACAGATTCCTAGTAAGGGATTTCTTTGATTGGGAAAGGTCTAAAGAAAACAGAATTAACACCACTATGATTTCTGGAAAAATGTGAGTGTTGCCTTAAAATAGGAAGTTAACAATAATAAAGAAACCACCTATTTATCATTGTAAATAACACACTGCTGTTCTTAATTACAAGTGCTCACAATGGATCACATTCCCCAAAAAAGTTCAGTTTCTTAAATATCTAACTTAAATTCTTGTTGTGTTGGAAATATAGACATGTAAATCTTACCATCATCACCATCTCCTCCCCACTTACATTTCCTATCAGGCACTATCAAAAGAACATTTTCATCAAAACCAAAACAACAACAAAAAAACGCTGCATTGGCCACAAATGAGTAAAGCAATGAGAAGAATTTCAGTAAGGGCAAGGGCTGTCTAGTACTTCTTAGTGGCTATTTTGCAACATGCAGATTCAGAAAGAGTATCTCCTAAATTTACTCTCCATTCACTTCCCTATCTACTCCAAAAGCTACCTGGCTAGTGAAGAGTTTTGACAGAGTTTTGTGCAAACACAGTAAAATAAATTACCCATTGTGTATTGAGTATAGGAAGTAGAAAGACTTCTCACATGGATTCAGTCTGAAAAGCATAGTAGCGAGACTATGCTCCCTATTCCATTTCCATTCTAGAAATGATGGACACATCAAAAAAGCCAATGCTGGACTGATCAGTACTGAAGAATATACATTTTCTGTAAGACATATTGAATTTCTTTTTATAGTTTCATATTCTTCTGGTGGGTGTTTGAAGTTAGAAAGTCCTATAGCAATGACCATGACCATCTTTGCAAGATTACATTCTCCATCCTATAATCCAAATATCAGTGCAAAGCTGAAAAACGTCTACTGTTTCAGGATGCAAAAAGATCAATTATTAGTCACATACAACACAGGAAAATTTGGGGCAGCAGCCAGTATAATAATTAACTTCTACAGCAGAAGGCTGAATGATTCACTCCTTCTTGGACAGTGGACAGAAATAGAAGCTTTGCTTTCTGTTCTAAGGCTGAATACATCATTATCAGAATCATTTTAATGCTGTAAGTATACAACGTAGTCAACATTCAGGCTACTAAGGTTATGAAGAATATTTCTGGGAGGAAATAAAAGGAGCATAACACCTGAATACAAAGTACTTACTTCGAATTTGTCTCTTAATTTCCTTCGAAGAATCTAGCCAGTTCTGAAAACAAACCAAACACAACCAGCATTTAAAATCACTTCAGAAGATGGTGAAATAATTTCATACAGTGCAGTTAGTTTGTATTGTTCAGACATCTGTTCTATTTTATATATATTCTAAAATAACCCATAGAATTCTAAAATTGAACTCATGATTTTCTAGCAAGTGTCCCCACCCATGTACATAAATGAAACTGTGTAATGTCACTCCCTTCATGGTTGTCTTATTGCTTTAGTCTATTTATGCCCTGTAATTTTAAAAAGTCTTACAGTGGAGGTGGTCTAGCAAATTAAAATTAACAAATGCAATTTTCTCTCATACTTCTTTTATTGATATAAGGAGACTTTTCAGGAATGGCTATGTAATCTCTACACGTCTGTGTTTACACACCCCTATAGAGTTACTTAAGACAGTATTTCTCTTGAACTCCAGAGAGTTATTATTCCTATCGTTTGTCTTAAGGCATATACATTTTAGTTCTGATAACATCCAAAAGAGCTTGGAAAAACCTAATCAAATTTCATGCTTTTTTTTCTGACCTCCCCCAAAGCAAAATTATCTATGAACATGTATTATGTTAATACTGATACACTGGCAAGGTTTGAATCTAGATACTCAGCTCTATTTTAGGCAATGTAAATAAAGTAATTTTTTCCATAATTAGAAGCCTCACTGTTAAATGTGTTCTAGCCTCAATACCAAAAATATTTTCATATATTCTGTGCAAAATAGCTCATAGCATTTCAGTTCTTACTGATATGTGTAAAGAGAGTTTTTTGTGACTGATCATCCAAAAATATAACTTTGGGAAGGGAGACTAAGAAATCAGTATATTCATCTGTAACTCAGACAATCCTGTTTACTAATTTTACTCATAGATGTTAGAAAATACATTGAGAGACTAGAAACATAAGCCTTTTAACATGCAGTTAATGAGAATTTACTTTATACAGTGTTTGAACCTTTATTTCCCATGCCCAGACACATGTACACAAGCATATACATGGAAGAAACACACAGGCACACAACCAGCCTGTGAGCAGGACTTAGCACATTTCAAAGACAGAGATGTGCAAAGTAGGGAAGAATTAGCAACTGACTTATAAGGTCAAGGACAACATTTGCATTTCCACAAACCACTGCACATATTAGCAGCTTTAAGGTCAGAGGGGACCTCAGTGCCAGCACAGATGTTGCTAAAGGCATCCCTACCAATGTTTCCTGCCTACCCTAGCCAAGCAGCGGATACTGGGTATAATGTGACTCACCTTTCGCTCTATGGTGCCAAACTCCAGATGCAACAATTGTTTTCCAATACCATATCCCTTGGTCTTTATTACAGGCTTTCCCACCCAAAGTCAAATTTATTTCAAAGAGATAAAACATGCTAGGCTACAGTTTTATGGGTCTGTATGGATAAGGAGAATGTGGAACTATATATGTTTTTGCACTAGTGCAAATCCTTAATGTAGATTACTTCTGCTGATAAAGGATGTGGCTTCTATGAATATGACCCAAAATACTAAGTTCCCTATTGTAAATGACCTTGGTCCAAGTTGATTTCATCACAAATGCATCATGTATATATTAGACAAATACTGTTTACAAATTAATGCAAAAAAACCTTTTAATCATTTTTATATATGTAATTAAAAGAAAGAATAATTTCACATTCCTTGCTTTAAGAAGTTTGTGACCTCTATGTTTCATAGCTACTATAATTCTTCCAGAGATGCACAGTCCATAACTTCGTTACAAAGGAAGAGATATAAAATACTCGTCAAAAAAATCTGGATACCATTTATTCTGCTTTAGTCAGAAAAATTACTGTCTGTTGGAAAAGCCTTGTCTTCCAAGGCCTTTCCATGTCAACAGAAGTCTTCAAATTTAGCTGAGACTCACATCAGCTACAGTCATCCTCCTAGGTTTTGGCATGAATTCCATTCCAAAAGGATACCCAGCCATATTCTTCCAGTTACAAAGATAACTAGAAGTAGCTTAAACTCTTCAATTTTAGATAAAGTATAGTATAAAGTAAATAAAGTAAATAGGTATAGAGTATAGCATGGCATAACTACAGCAGAAAACTAGGATTCCTGAGTATGTTCCTTTCAGTGCTTTATCTTTTGTCACTACAAAACAGGAAAAAAGAACATACAATACAGAACATACTGCAAGATGAGAAGAATAATCCTTTCTTTACAGAAGCTATACAGTTCATTTTCTGATTTTCAAACCTGGAGTAAGCTTACTGGAAGCAGACTTTGCCACCAATTTTCATTACTGTTCGATCAAATTAAAGCAGATACTTATATTCCATTTATATGCATAAATACAGGGCTGTTGGTTTTTTACATTTGTGCCTTTTGTTATGGATAAATTAAACACTATTGAAAGAATCTACCCTGCAGAATAGACAGGTCTGTCTTTCAAAACAAAAGAAAAATTGTATACACACTACTTTGCTCCAGTAGGCAGAATCTATTTGTTTAATTTGTGAATGTTAAGGTTATAGATGAGACAAAATAGTGAACTGTCAAACAACAAAACGTTCTCTACCAGTACAAAAGTATTTTGTATAAATCCAGAAAAGCAGCATTTCCAGCTGATGCCCAGAACATAAGAGCAGAAGCTTTTTAACACTTCTGCAGACCAATGAGTGTGAATAGAGCATTCATGAACTTTTGAGGGTGTAGTGCAATGAAATCATTAACTAAACTTTAGATCAATAAATTTAACATTTGCAAAACAACAAAAGAAATCATTAATGAGTAATTTGACCTAAATAGTTTTAAAATGTGTATTAAAGCGAACAAAAATCAGTCTGATTTGAAGACATAACATCTCTCCCAGCTGCACAGAACACCCATAGAGAAGAGTTAATGGGACTCCTCCTCCAATGGTACCCCGATGGTGCATTAGGGAGCAGCTCTAATTCAAAAGAGTGCCTGGCATTCAGTTTCCACACCCCACAGCTGCCATTAAGTTCAACAGCTGAGTCATAAATGGGTGGCTGTGATGAGTGCACAAGAATGAGAAAAACACATCATTCAGCATTTAGTACTGACTGGCCCGGAGGTCAGAGATTTGTGGCATTTTAATCTGAAGAGGCAACAGTCATAAGAGGAGAAAAAAATGCATCAGAAAGAACTGGTACTGAGTTGAAAGAAGAATTCAAACTTACTACAGAGGTGAACAAAAGAGAAGGCCCCTAAAACCAATAGAAGTTCCAGGTCCCTAAGCTTTCTTTCGGAGCTATTGCTGGACACAACTGATCAGCCCCCCACACTTCCATCTATTAATTAAATCAAAACATAAAATGTTGAATGCTTTTTTCTTTTTTTAAAAAGAATGAAAAAAGTTGAGACACTTAAAAGTCTTAAGATGGAAGCATTAAAAACATACTACAAATATTAACATACTGAAAACGATTTAAATGGTCTTCATCCACGTATTAAAAAAATCCCTTTAATAATAAAAATGAGTGCTACAATCTTAGCACATTCTGTGTAGCTATACAATTTCAAACTTACCAGCATGAAAGAAATGGCAGTTGAGGAAGGGGAACTTTCTCAGCACATGACCAGTAATTTTGCCATATTAAGACACTGCGGTAGCTACCCTTCACATTATCAGGGTATTTTTATACTGTAACCGGTGTAAGAACTTCCAGTGTTGTACAAAAGTGGTAGCTTTGAATTAGAACTTGAGTGACAACAGCAGTAAAAATAAGCATGCCTATATAAATGTGCACATTACAGTACAGACTGTCCAACCCATAAAAGACTGTAAGCACTTAGCCACATGACTAGTTCATGCCAAAGACCACATTTTCAAATTCTTCTTTGAAAACCTGGGTATTCCCACTCACCTGGTAATCACAATTTCAAGCTGCACCAGAGGCATAGTACCATCCACATAATGGCACTTCAGGTTCAATCTAGAGCATATGGGTTATTCAGACAGGAAATATCTAAAATAAACCCCTCCTTCACTGTTACTCACTGGCATTCAAAATCATGTAGTTCCTGCAGTTGACCATAAATTAAGCTTAATCCTGTAGTAGAAAGTAGGAGGTGGGAAATGCAAATCTGCTAGAGAAGACTCCTTTTTAAGTTTCTCCAGATAACACTAAGAACTTGTATGAAGAAGACAAAATCCAGCTATGTTTTTTTTAGTCTTCATAACAAATTGGACCAGATTTCTCCATTAGTTTTTAAATAAAAGCCTGCTCCTGTTCAGCAGGATCCCAGGTCTGTTATTAGACCTCTCCTCTCTTGCCAGAGATCAGACTATTTTGCTGTGTGTGTACAGTATAGATTTTCAATAGTAAGTAGCAAAAATAAAGGGGCAGCATGTGATAATAACAAATAATAATAAAGATTATGATATCATTCAGAAAATCTACTGAGATACTCCTCATTGTTACACCAGAGAAGTTCTCACTTCTATAAATGGTTTACAAATCAATAACAAAAAATATCCAAATAAAAATTCATCAAGCCCATTTTATATATGGGGATCTTTCATACAAGGAATTGAGTATTTTGCTCAGGGCTTCACAGAAAGCCTCGCAGCAAAGCAAATAACTCTAGAAAACAACTATATTTGAATGGAAGTAGTCAGAAATTCAGATTTATTCAGACCACTAGATTAGACTTCATTTCAAACACAACAGTGGGATGAGAAAGATGACAGAAAAAAACCCAAAAGCTTCTAGACTAAGTATAGTACTCATGTAATGGTGTTTCCTGCTACAAATAGAGAGATAAAAAAGAAATACAATTTTTCCACTTCAATTTGTAATTGTAATTTGTCTGTTTTCTTTATGAAGGAAAAGATGACTGCAGGTATATCTTTAGCTCATGGACAAAGCAACAGCTGGCCCATAACTAACTGTAAATGTTCAAATGCTGGGAAAAGCTAAATTGGCTTTTGGTAATTAGTGGAACGCATGCCACACACTGATTTAAGATTTTTCTCAGCTCAGCAATATAGATGTGCTCGAGCATCCAACATGTAAGCAAGTGGAAAAGACGACTGAAAATAAGTTACCAAATGGTATTTAAGAGATCCTTTTGAATGTAGTCATATCAAAACACCATTCATTTGTAAAATTAGCATCCAGTACTGGTGATGGGCTAGCTCCAGCCTCATCTTTACAAAGGAATTCAAAGGTCTAATAGTTATAGACTTAGAGGCAAGATTTCCTTTGTGTTCCTCTTCAAAGGAACATACTGAAATTGAACATACATTATTGAACATACTGAGAAAAGGCAGCGAAATTATTGGAAAGTCAGGTAGAAGATTAATTTGTTTTTATTATTTATCATCCAAAGTTTTGTTTGATTGTTTTTAAAGAAAATGTAAATAATGATAAAGTTTTCAGAAATTTGGGGAGTTGTCAGACTGTTAAGGCAAAGACATTAGTTAAAATTTCTTATCTTCACTTGCAGGGATGGCATACTGTTCTACTATACTATTTTACTGTTTTACTATACAGCCTAGCAATTACTCAATCAGTTTTCTCAAAAATGCAGATATTCTAAATATTCCCCTACTCTAAATATAAATGGGCACTTTGTTAGGCATCAACATACACATCAGTATCTCGCACATATTGCAAGTTTACGGCAGACTAGAATTGATATTTTGCAACAGGTGACTCAAATGTTTGTAATACATTTAATACAATATACCTCACTAAACTATTGAAGTCAGTAGCAATGCAGAAAAAGAAACAAACAAAAACCTTCATACAGGCTTACCTTCTGTTCTGAATTCTCATAAAACAACAGCCCAAAATAGTCCTTTTCCAGTAAATTAAGATGTTCACACACTTTGTCAAACAGCACTTGGCCTTTTGCTCTTTTCTGAAAAAATAAAAAAAAAAAAAAAAGGAAAAAAGAGAAAAGTACTATCAGCAAATCAGTAAAATCCTTAATTACAGGTATTGTTATTCAATTGTATCAGTCAAGAAAATTTAAAATATCAATAAAATTGATTACAAAGCTGTAGCTTTCTTATGATACACTGTTCAACATATTTTGAAAGCTATACATGTCACTGACAAAAATAAAGACATTTCAATTTTTTTCAGTTCATCAAAAAATTGACTTGAATGCATAAGGAAAATTCAGTACCTAAATTCATTTAAATATTTTGAACCATTGTTCAAAACAACATTGTGTCACTAAATAGTTCTTAGTTTTTCTGGATCTTTATTTTTAAAATAATGGAAGACTTCTTCATGTGAGCCAACTTTTTCTATATTATTACCTTCTAAAAATTAATATACATTCTACAGTGTTAATTTCTGTTAACTTCTGTATTTCTAGCATTTTGGCATACATCGCAATGACTTTTATGAATCATGATATGAACTCCCAAGAAAAATAAAGCAAATTATCATTTTCAAGAGACAAAAAGAACAGACCACTAGAAGTCGGTGATCAGACCAGTAGAAGTAGCATGCAAGTGTAAGCAGAACATAAGCAACATGTCTAGCTGTCTATACTGCAGAAGTTTTGAGGGGCAGAAAATAGGAAAAGAGGACTGCCTTCTATCTGTAGATTTATGAACTCTCTCAGCACCCAACAAATCCATTAGTTACTCAAAATTAAAACCAGTCTTAAAGAAGTTTATTTTTCCTAAAAGTAGTATTTGTGGAAGTCAGTAACAAAGAAGAAAAACAACGGATCACATTTTTATTTGAGGTTAGTTTCAATATTGTAGTCTGTTACTCTGTAATAGTAATTGAAGACTGATCATTCTAACACACTCTTAAAAAGGCTGTTTGCTGTAGCTCAGCATTATTATGGCTTAAGCAAATGGCAATTAGTCCTGAAGTTTTATCTGTTGTTCTTGTATCTGGAACCGGGAACGTAAATGTATCTCCCTAGTGCTGGCAATGAAAAGCAGGCCCAGGCCCTGCTTCTGTGTGCCAGGTTTTAGGGAAAAGATTTGTTGTACTAGAGATGGCAGCTGAGGAGACAAAGTTTAAGAGCAGAGAGCTCACAACACATACTCAGTGGTGGGGAAGATGAGAATTTCTTTCCACAGTTAAAATTTGAACATGAATGGCATGCAGTTTCCTTGTTTGAACCAACTCCTTCATGACAGTTCTGCTATTTGTGGCATTTACCAATGAGGCCACAACATGGCATTTTCAGAGGCCTGGCAGCTTAAAGGAATTTTTGCATTTGCTTATCCTACAGATTTCAGTAGATGCCACACACCACTGCAATTCCACAGAAACGCCATCAACTGCCCCTGTGTAGGCCCTGGTGACACTGCAGCCATTGTCTCCTGCAGACAGTGGCAGAGCGCTCACAATATGCCCCAGCTTGGCACTTGCCCGCAGCTCAGCTCCACAGCACAAAACATTAAGGCTGGGAGGAGAGGGAGGGGGGAGAAAAGAAGGTATGCACTGAGCAAATAGTGAAAGCATTGTTGTTTTATTCCCCAAGAATCCAAAGCTTTATTTATTCAAGATCGCATTGTTCAGCAGACACTACAGTCACGAAGATTAGAAAAATTGCAAAGAAACAAACTTATAAAATGAGCACATAGCACAAGCATCACAATCAGGCAGTAGAACTTAGAAGTCAGAGTCACTTTTGAAATAGAAAACTGGAAATCTTAAGTCTGTTTGGTACTTTCAAAAATTTTACTCTTCAGAAAGACAGATGACTATTTCCCCTAAGAGTCTGAAGTAATCACTTAGTTTTCTTGACAACCTTACCTTCAGCCTAATAAAAATATCAGCAATGTAGAAAAGAGGTTGAAAGATAGAAAGCTAAATCGAAAGCGGGAAAAGTATAACCAAGAGAGGGTCTGAAGAATCTTAGCCTGCTTAGATGCATACAATAGATACCATTTTTCTCCCTAGATCATTGTGCATGTCAGTGATCACACCTTGCAAAGGCAGATTTCAGGTGTACATATTTCAGTAAAGGAAATCTACAGATTAGTGAAGAAGAAATATATGCTATCCTTCAATCCATATCTGGAATCAGTTGCTAATTATGTAGTTTTTTATACAGCTCATAAACTAAAACCCACAGTTACTACCAAGTCTTTGACATACAGAAACATAAAGCACCCAAATTTACAGGAAATATGTTGCAAGTGTAACAGTAAAATACTGCACAGTTTCTTCTTAGGAAGTTATAGTCAACACAGAACTCGGATACACTGGCAATATCCACTGTATCTTTAAAGATCTTCTTGTACATTTATTGCTCTTCCACATAAGGAAAAACACCACCATGCCGTGAAGGCCAAGTTATGTTAGTCTACATTCTAGACAGCAGCACGATACAAAGAAGTTTTAGCATCAGAAAGTGATATTTATAGAGCTCTATTGTGGATTCAAAAGCGTAAGCAGCCTCTCAGTATTAGCAACAGTTTGCATTATAAAATCCTACTCGTAAAATTAAGACTCCTAGTCCTTTAATTTTTTTTTTAAATATTGTGATATAGTTTTAACAATCTGCAAAAGTATTTAATTTGCAAAACCAAACTTGTCAAGTGCAATTTCTTTGTAATCCCATTGGGGAGAAGCATTACTACACAATTTAAATTATATGATAACATATGATTTTTCTGGAAAACCCCATGCTCCTAGGAAAGTGTCTCTAAACAAGAACTGAAGTTACATAGAGAGGACAGCTGTTGTGATCCAGTCATTTCAGAAGTTAGAAACTTTTTAATAGAAGAGCAGGGGACTCCAAGAAGGCAGCATCATGGTTTGCTCAGTTTAATGTTACTCTTTAAACTGGATTCTATTTTTTTTTTACAGAATCACAGAATCATCAAGGTTGGAAAATACCTTGAAGATCATCTAGTCCAATCATTAACCTAACACTGACCGTTCTCAACTACACCATATCCCTCAGCGCTATGTCAACCCAACTCTTAAATACCTCCAGGGATGGGGACTCCACCACCTCCCTGGGCAGCCCATTCCAACGCCTAACAACCCGTTCTGTAAAGAAATGCTTCCTAATACATAGTCTAAACCTTCCCTGGCGCAACTTGAGGCCATTACCTCTTGTCCTATCGCTCATTACTTGGTTAAAGAGACTCATCCCCAGCTCTCTGCAACCTCATTTCAGATAGTTGTAGAGGGCGATGAGGTCTCCCCTCAGCCTCCTCTTCTCCAGACCAAACAACCCCAGTTCCCTCAGCCACTCCTCATAAGACCTGTGCTCCAGACCCTTCACCAGCTTCGTTGCCCTTCTCTGGACACGCTCGAGTAATTCAATGTCCTTTTTGTAGTGAGGGGCCCAAAACTGAACACAGTAGTTGAGGTGCGGCCTCACCAGTGCCGAGTACAGGGGTAAGATCACTTCCCTGTCCCTGATGGCCACGCTATTTCTGATGCAAGCCAGGATACCACTGGCCTTCTTGGCCACCTGGGCACACTGCTGGCTCATGTTCAGCCGGCTGTCAATCAACACCCCCAGGTCCCTCTCTGACTGGCAGCTCTCCAGCCACTCCTCCCCAAGCCTGTAGCGCTGATGGGGGTTGTTGTGGCCCAAGTGCAGCACCCGGCATTTGGCCTTATTGAAACTCCTACAGCTGGCCTTAGCCCATCGCTCCAGCCTGTCCAGATCTCTCTGCAGAGCCTCTCTACACTCGAGCAGATCAACACTCCCACCCAACTTGGTGTCATCTGCAAACTTACTGAGGGTGCATTCGATCCCCTCATCTAGATCATCAATAAAGATGTTAAACAGGAGTGGCCCCAAAACCGAGGCCTGGGGGACACCACTCGTGACCGGCCACCAACCGGATTTAACTCCATTCACCACAACTCTTTGGGCCCGGCCATCCAGCCAGTTTTGTACCCAGCAAAGCGTGCGATCATCCAAGCCTCGAGCAGCCACTTTTGCCAGGAGAATGCTGTGGGAAATGGTGTCAAAGGCCTTACTGAAGTCAAGGTAAACAACATCCACAGCCTTTCCCTCATCCAATAAGCAGGTCACCCTGTCATAGAAGGAGATCAGGTTTGACAAGCAGGATCTGCCTGACAGGCCTGTAATTTCCCAGATCATCCTTCTGACCCTTCTTATAGATGGGCGTCACACTGGCCAGTTTCCAATCTGTCGGGACCTCCCCGGTCAGCCAGGACTGCTGGTAAATGATGGAAAGCGGCTTGGCGAGCACCCCAGCCAGCTCCTTCAGCACCCTCGGGTGTATCCCATCAGGTCCCATAGACTTGTGTGTGTCCACGTGATGCAGTAGGTCACTGACTGTCTCCTCCTGGAATGTGGGGGGGTCATTGTCCCAGTCTCTGTCTTCTGGCTGAGGAGGCTGGATTCCCTCAGTACAATTAGTCTTGTTATTAAAGACTCAGGCAAAGAAGGCATTAAGCACCTCAGCCTTTTCCTCATCACTCATTGCCATGTTTCCTCCTGCGTCTAGCAGGGGATAGAGGCTCTCCCTGGTCTTTCTTTTGCTGTTGACATACTTATAGAAACATTTCTTGTTATCTTGACTGCTAAAGCCAGATTAATTTATAGCTGGGCTTTAGACCTCCTGATTTCTGCCCTGCATAGCCTCACAGCGTCTTTGTAATCACTGTGAGTGGCTAGCCCCTTCTTCCAAAGGCCATAAACTCTCCTTTTCTCCCTGAGTTGCAGCCAAAGCTCCCTGTTCAGCAGGGTGGCCTTCTCTGGTGCCAGCTTCTCTTACAGCACCTGGGCACCACCTGCTCCTGAGCCATTAACACTTCCTTTTTAAAGAGTGTCTAGCCTTCTTGGACCCCTATACCCTTCAGGACCATCTCCCAAGGGATTCTGTCAAGCAGGTGCCTAAACAAGACAAAGTCAGCCCTTTGGAAGTCCAGAATGTCAGTTCTGCTGCCCCCTCTCCTGGCCTCTCTAAGAATAGAGAACTCTATTATTTCATGATCGCTGTGCCCTAGTCAGCCTCCAACTGTCATCCACCAGTCCTTCTCTGTTCACAAAGAGGAGGTCCAGCAGGGCACCTTCCCTGGTTGGTTCTCTCATCAGCTGCGCGAGGAAGTTATCTCCCACACATTCCAGGAATTTCTGGGACTGGTCCCGCTCTGCTGTGTTGTATTTCCAGCAGATGTCTGGAAGTTAAAGTCTCCCACAAGAACAAGGGCAAGCAATTGTGAGATTTCTCCTAAGTGCCTACAGAATATTTCATCCACCTCTCTGTCCTGGTTGGGTGGCCTATAGTAGACTCCTACTACAACATCTGCCCTGTTGACCTTCCCCCTGATTCTAACGCAAAGACACTCTACCCTGTCTTGGCTACACTTGTGCTCAAGGCAATCATAACAGTCCCTAACATAGAGCACCACCCCACCGCCTCTCCTTCCTTGCCTGTCCCTCCTAAAGAGCTTGTAGCCACCAACTGGCGCACTCCAGTCATGGGAGACATCCCACCATGTTTCTGTAATAGCCACTACGTCATAATTTTCCTGTTTCATCATGGCTTCTATCAGTTGGTTGAGGTGTCAAGTGATAGTCACAACCAATGTGTAAAATATAATTGCTAACCTTATATGTACATATAGATATGCATCTATGTATAGGTATATACACACACATATGTATGTGTATATAGCACAGCAAACAGCACTGAAAACAAGGAAATCTCCTTATACCAGATTCTAATGCTGAAATGGCAGTAAAAGCATAAGTCTATACTCAGCTCCCACAAGAAGGGGAGCATATTCAGCCTAGCTATACAAAGAGGCTGAGAAGTGAGGACAGGCTCACAGAGCCAGTAGTTTAAAACACAACAGTACTCAGAACAGCAATATTCTGTATTGCCCCCAAGTTATGCCTTTTTTGAAGTGAGAATATAGAAAGAATGTATGTAACCAAGGTTATTCTAGTACCAATTTCAAGTCTGTATTTAGACACCACAGATGCCACCTTGTAATACAACCACTTCATAAAACCAGGGGTAATAAGGTTTCTGTCCTTTACCTCCTTCTCACAAGACCACCAAACCAGAGCAAAGCAATTGCAGCAGACATACAGAATGGAAAT
The DNA here is from genome assembly GCF_047716275.1 of Strix uralensis. Classification (NCBI taxonomy): domain Eukaryota; kingdom Metazoa; phylum Chordata; class Aves; order Strigiformes; family Strigidae; genus Strix; species Strix uralensis. The sequence continues at coordinate 62,606,932 of NC_133974.1, forward strand.
TTCTGTGCAGTTGGAAATTAGAATAGGACGTAATGGATGTGTCTGGTTCTAAAAGAGTTGCCAGCTACAAATGTAATATAAACACTAGTAATATTCCTCATAGGTACCACTTCTGTTCAATACTTTTATCAATTATCTGGATTCAGGAGTTGAATGATCATTAGCAAGTTTGCTGATGACACCAAACTGGGAGGTGCTGTTGACTCTCCTGAGGGACAAGAGGCCTTGCAGAGACCTAGATAGATTGGAGCACCAGGCAATCATGAATGGCATGAAATTTAACAAGTCCAAGTGCCGGACCCTGCACTTGGGATGGAGTAATGCTGGGCACAAGTATAAATTGGGAGAGGAGCGGCTGGAGAGCAGCCCTGCACAAAGGGATCTGGGGGTGCTGGTTGACAGCAGGCTCAATGTGAGTCAGCAGTGAGCCCTGGCAGCCAAGAGGGCAAACCTCTGCATCCTGGGGTGCATCCAACACAGCATAACCAGCTGGTCAACAGAGGTGATTATCCCACTGTATTCAGTGTTGGTGCAGCCTCACCTTGAGTACAGTTCTGGGCCCCACAATTTAAGAAGGATGTGGAGGTCCTTGAATGCATCCAGAGGAGGGCAATAAAGCTGGTGGAAGATCTAGAAGGAATGTCCTGTGAGTAGAGGCTGAGGACTCTGGGCTTGTCTAGTTTGGAGAGAAGGAAGCTGAGGGGTGACCTCATTGCTCGCTACGGCTTCCTGAGGAGGGGATGTGGACAGGGAGATGCTGATCTCTTCTCCCTGGGTTCCAGTGATAGGATGTGTGGGAATGGTCCAAAGCTGTGCATGGGGACATTTAGAGTGGACATTGGGAAGCATTTCTTTACTGAGAGGGTGGTCAAACACTGGAACAGACTTCCTAGAGAGGTGGTCGATACCCTGAGCCTGTCACTGTTTAAAGAGGTATTTGGACAATGCCCTTAATAACATGTTTTAACTTTCGGTCATCCCTGAATTGGTCAGGCAGTTGGACTAGATCATTGTAGGTCTCTTTCAACTGAAATATATTCTATTCTTCTTCCTACCTCCTCCTTTCCCTACCAGTACATGCTGAGGAAATCTCTGATGACATTTCTTCCCATTTCTAGACCTGCATTAGTAGAAGGGATTGAATGGGTAATTATGTTCCAGCCTAGGTACTGGCTCTGTCTCTCTGGGGGAAGGAGGCATGAACCTTCTAATGTGGGTGAGAGCTGTGGATCATCTTGAGACAATTTAACCATCTGAACAAATTTGAAAAAAAACATGTGTGAAGTACAGTTTTTGAAAGTCTTCTGTGTTCATTCAGTTTAGCTAGGTTTTCAGAGGATGGCAAAACCCTACATCTCTGACACTAGCGAGGCTCAAAGGTCAAGCCCTCTGTCTGAAGCAGGATGTGCTCCTGAACAAAATCGTTACAAGCCTTTTTGAGGTGAGCAATACCTGTTATTTCCCTGTGGATATTTTTTTTCCTCCTTGTACTCATTTTTAGAAATGCCTGAGCTGTTTTCCCTTGGAAAAACATAATAAAACAAAAGCGCCAGAGAACAAAAGTACTCCATCAGAACAAAGGTCCATCTAAGCCAATACTCAAGTCTCCAAAGTGACCAACTGTAAATAACTACAGGAGAGCACATGAGTAGTACAAGTCTACTTCTGCCAGGGTCCTTGAGGTGCTCATAGGCCTCAATGGCTGAGAGCAGACTCCCCTGGGACCCACACTCACATCATCTCCTGCTAAGGGCCCAGGTGACATGTCTCAGCTCAGCCTGGGACATACAGTCCATGCCCAAACAAAGTTGTAGGTGTGCCTGTCTCTGACCCTGTCTCCTGGATGGTCCTGGGACCTGCACTGCAGAGAGCTGCTTTGCTGGGTGGACCCCTCAGATGTAGGTCAGAGCTTGTCATGCATAAAACTATATGCATAACATAGCATAACTCATGGTGAGCACAAGGAATAGAATAGTTGAATAATGATGAGAGACAGGGGTTTTTCAGCTCCAAAAACACTTTCAAGGACACATATCACAAAGGTTGCAGGTAGAAACTGGATTTTATTTTATTCTTCTGAATCTGTTTAAGAGCCTATGCTCACCAGCATTCACACAATGCACATGTGTAGCCAGGAATAGGGTGATGTATTCTTCAGTTTAGCTTGGTAAAAAACATCCCCTGCAGTCTGGCAAAGGCAAGCCACAAAAAGTAGAAGCAGGAATACAGGCCAAGCAGTCCCTGCTTCCTGAAGAGTAAGAACTTGAATAATGAGAATCAGTACCCTGTGGTATTTTCAAACATATGACACATATCTCTCAACCTGGAGCCATCTCAAGTGCTTCCAAGAGCAGCAAAATGTCCCCAGCCTGATTGACCTCGGGGGCAAGAATCTTTCCCACACCTGGCAGGACACCAATGTGTGCTCCAAAGCACTGGGATCCCTTGCAACATCTATGTATCCCATTTCTCACAGCTGCTGCTCCTGGCTCTGCAGGGGATGAGGACAGCAAAGCTCTGCAATGTTCCTCAAGAAACATTCCCTTAGTCTTGCCACTGCTATCCAGCTGAAAAGGCCTGATAGTACCTCTAGGTGTTGGTGGTTCTTATCTCCTGAGGAGCTGGCATCTGTTCCCCAAAGGCTGAGGCAGGCAGGATTTCAGTCCATCAGATGAGCTCTGAACATGGCCATACCAGGAGCTAGCCTTGCAGAGGAGAACTTCCAGCAGCCTTGTCCAGCCTCCAGTCTTCCTCCCTCAGCTGCATACTCCAAGTAGTTCCACCAGGTCCTCAGGGACACCCTCTAGGATGTGTTCAGGCTGCCCCTGGGCCAGCTCTGTCCCAGCAGTGAAGCCAGGCAGGCTGGCAGCAGGACATGGGAGGATGCCCCCTTTATACTGCCCGGGGACATTGCAACTGCTGCACTGCTGGATGGTGGCCCTGTGATGTGGGGGTGATGGCGCCCCCACCTAGCATCCTTTGGAGGGAGGCCTTTGGGGTGCTGGCCCTGAGGCACTCCCTGTGCCCAGGAGGTGCAGGGGCCTATCCCTTGCCACAGCGGCCATGAACTGGGCAGAGCTGCTGTGCATCCCCAATGCAGCCTCTGCCACTCAGCTCCCAAGGACAAACCTAGTGTTGTTACTCTTCTGTCAGGCCATCCCAGAAACCAACCCTGCAGCCCAGAGACCACCCTTATTAGCTGTCCCTTTTTCCGCACTAGAGTTTACATCCATCGCTGCCACGCAGTGAGGAGTACCAGGAACTTGATCTTGCTGGACATAAACCCTTTTCTGCGGGTGTAAGGGGCGTGATTTTGGCAGCCACAGCCTGGAGGAAAGCCAACATGTAACCAGAGCCACAGGTTGGGATGGACAGTGCCAACAGACCACCATGGAATTAACACAGGCTTTAAAAAACAAGTGAGCAAAAGTTACATTGGTGTGGTGGAAAGGTTGGTCATTTTCAGACCTAGAACTTTTGGATCTGTACCCAAAGCACAGTGAGGCAAACAATGACTCTTCCAAACTGTAAAAGTAGCCCATTGCTGCTATCACCATGGCATCCCCTTTTCCTGCTGAAACCAAGCTGTGCAGTTGGCAGAGTTTATACAGGATACAAATCTCACTTCAGCCATGGGGTAAAACTTCCAGAGCTCATTTGTGACTAACCTTTCTGAGGGTTACTTGCCTATTTCGATTTGTGGGAAGATGTTCAGATCTCATCTAAAAACCTGGCAAATCTCCTTTTCTTTCAGGATTTAGTATTTTGAGTACTGAAAGAGTAAGGAAGGTACTATTCTTGTCATTTTGTATGTTGTGCCAAGATTGGTACGAACATTCAGACTATGTAAATAAGGGCATTTATACCATATACATTCATTTGGTTGTGGTGATGCCAGAGATGAAAGGGGTTTGGGTTTCCTCTGCATGAACTTTGCAGAGATGTAGAGAGCACCTTTTGGCTTTGAGATGACTTCACGCATAAACATCACCTTCAGTGCTGTCTGTTGAATCTGAACCAATATTTTAAAAATGTGTCAAATTTAATGTCATCCTTATTTTTCTTTTTCTAGATAAAAAGATGTTATACTTTAAACAGACCACTTAGATTTATTCAAACACTGGTTTACACATCTGAGCAGTCAGGATATAAAGATTTGCATATCAAAACTCAACTACAATTAAACATCTGTTCTGTATCAAGTTCATTCAGACTTTTCTTAACTCAGGGTTAAAAACTGATCTTAATTGTACATTAAGCAAACTTATTTTTACTTTGTATTAGCAAATTGTAAGTAACCGTACAACCTATGTCAACTCCAATATATCTCACTTGTTCATACGTGCATAAAATCTGGTCAATGCTGGCATCCTTTAAATGCCTTTTGTATAAATATTTAATTAGACCACTGACTGAATGCAGTAAACAAACCCAATAGAGTCTTCATTTGCTTCTAACCAGTAATCATTATGCAGTTAGCACTTCTTTTTATTTGTTTAAACTGTTATCCTCTACTAAAACCCACATTATATTTAAAGCATAAAATCTGAACAAGTCTTTATTGCAAATCCCAAATTTAATGATGAAATTTCCTCTCAATTACCTATGAAACCACAGAACAAGAGGAAAAAGAAAGTAAGTTGATTTTTCCCCCCTCATGAAAGCAAGAGGCACATGTAGATCACTCTAAAAGATTAATAACTTACACCTGCTCCCACATGTCAATTATCAGAAAAGGAGTAGGTCAAAATTATGTTATTTACACTGTGCTAAAAAAGATGTTAAAATTGCTTCTAGAAATTAAATCTCAAATATTCCAACAGTCTGCTCACTCAAGCTATTAAAACTCAACTGCCATTACATCTCACAAAATTACACCATTGAATCATGAACCTAAGTTATTTTATTATTTTAATATGGTTCTGTCATTTCAAGTAATCACAAAGATTCAGTTGTTTACAATTTTGGGGAAATACCCTCAATATCTTTCATCCTCACATACTTTGACAAATCTCTCTGATACACTTACATGTTATTATCCCTGTAAGTGAACTGAACTCTCTTTAAAGAAAGTAATACAAGGTAATTGAAAATTCCTAACAGTTCACAGCCTGTGAAAGTTGTTTTAAGTCATGCTCCTCCAGAACTATTCAAACAATAGTTTCTTCCTCTTTCCTCCTCTCCAGGCATTCACACATTACTCTGAAGAGTCTGAGGCTATGTGGATGTTATCTCTAACCTTAAAACTATTCTAACTCTTAAATAAATTAATTGCGTATTGTGTACACATAACTCATCTTCTTTAGTATAATACTTCCATACAATATTATATTGTGACATATTTCAGAAGTTTCCTAAAGAATTTTGAACATTTTTACTTTAAAGCTACAGAACATCAATCTATTTTGTTAATATGGAACCTGTGGACCTGAGAAACTTTATACATTTTAGACTAAAAGTTAAAGGGCTTAAATATAACATTTCAATTGAGGTTATTTTGCTTCCTTATGAAACCTTCCAGGTTCCCAAAAAACAAAATAAAGCAAGTTTTAAGACTGGTTGATATCAAAGTTCATAACACTACTCCCACTTAAAGTTTTTAATTCCTCAGACCAAGTAGCCAAAATACAGAGTAATTGTTTACAGATACAGAGACATATATTATCAGCTGTCCAAGATACCAATGCAGAGAAGCTGATAGTAGAATTGACTACAGTTCATTTCTGGGAAAAATCAAAGACCATGAAACACCACAGTAAGAATTTCAAATTACAATGAACTGAGGAATAGGTTTCACCTAGTAGAAGGCTTAGCTTCATTATGCTGACAGGTCATGAACTTTTCTGGGCAATAGTGAGGTACCTTAAATATTGTATCTACACCAACATTCAGACAAGCATATTTGGAGAAGCTATACTCAAGAAGACTATAAACCAGATCCTTCAAATTTGCATCGACAAAAGCAAAATAATAAAAGTACAAAGATACATGTGAAAAAAACTGAAGGAAATCATCACAAAAGCAGCTGAAATATCTGTTTAAACAGTAGAAAAAGAATTATTGACTTAAAGTTCAAATTGGCAAGTTGACACCAGTCAGAAGACCTATTAAGGCAAAATAAAGAGTTCTAAGGGAACGAGAACAAACAGATTACTCTCAGAGGTGATAAATTAATTTACAAAGTAACCCCCAGAAAAGAAAAATATCTGAGATGTGCTTTATACGTGGGAAGCCAAACATCAATGATGTCAGGCATGCCCTGGGCAACGGGAAAGACATGCAAAGAAGCAGAAAAAATAATTCCATTGTCAAACAACACTAAGTGGCTGCAAAAAAGAACTTAAAGTAATTATCAATATACAAAACATAAAAGTGGCAAAGAAACAAGAAGGGTACAAATGTACCTGTACTCCTACAGCAATATTTGATGACAAATTCTGAACTATGAAAGAACAGCATCAAATTATAGTCATTTGCAAAGATGTCTCTATATCGTAGTAAAAACACGCTGATTCACCATGAGTGAACCGCTTTTTCTTTCCCCCACAAACGATTTCATATACAAGCTTGCTATCTCAACATGTTAAAGCTATTTTTTCTAACTGAGCATCTATCAATTTTTATTCTGTGGAATTCACCAACAAATGACACAACATATCAGAGAGAAGACACACACAGGAATTAGCTTTCAGAAACATTTTTGTCACAGAAACCAATTTCTGTTTACTCTGAAATATCTCTCAGTGCATTCTGCATGTCACATATAGATATACTTTTTTTCCCCAAAATGTGCTTTGACTCAAAGATTCTGAGAAAATGCCTTGTTATGCAGTTACATCAATTTAATTTTAACTAGACTTTAAATTGTAATAAATCCCAATTTTATGCATATAATACAAACTAAGTTTGCATATGTACCTAATCCATTTTAAAAAAACTAAAATAATTCCAGTTAGAACAAAGTGCACATTCATGCAAATTTTGTACTGTTATAACTACGTTTATAACCGCATTGCAATTTGTGCTGGTTTTCCTTTTTTTTTTTTTTTTTTTTTATAGTACATAGATTCAGGCTTCCTTATAAATATTTGCTCCCAAAATTCAACTGCTTTCTGAAGATTCCGGGAGGTGGTGGTGGAGGGGGAAGTAGAATGACATGATATACAATTCCTTTATGTAAAACCTATTTCTACCCCTGCCCTTTTCAGCTGATGATAATGTAGCATTAACACTTGCTTACAGGGGATAGGGATAAGAGGTCCTAGAGCACTCCCATTTTCCCTGTATAAAAGGAAAAATTTTACACTGGTGTTTCACAGTGCCACTTGTGAAATTCCATGATCAAACCAAATCCCATCTCTTCACAACTGTTGCTTCACTACAAAAGCAAAACAAACAAACAAGTAAATCAAAGACCAGAAGAGCTAGCAAGACACCACAATCTCTTACTGTCCCTGTCTACTGGTTACTGTCAAAGACATACTGCATTTTCACCTCAGCAAATTGTATGCCTCTTATTCCAGCCCTTGAATGTCAACCTGACTAATTGTGCTGGGATGGGGGAGGAAGATGCCTGGGGAAAAAGATTCATGTGAATCATCTGCAGATAAACCTATATTTCCTCCTCAAGTTTAATGCTACTGTGTGTTAAAATATGGTTTTGTCTTTTACTATTTAAGTGCAGAACTCTTACCCTAAAGGAGCTAAATCACACCATTCAAAAAAGAGCCAACTTCTTTCTTAATCTGTGGATAGACTAGCAGCCAGCTTTTTCCTTAGTAAACAAATGTCAGCTTCTGAGAAACAATTACCTATGATGCCATGTGCAAGTAGCAGCAACTGCATGGAAATACCATTTCTGCTGCATATAACTGAATATTTCATGCATAAACCAAATTAAGTAGTACTCAGAGAAAAATAACTTAGATGCATGTCATTCTCAGCCACTCAGAATGTCTAATACTTCAACATCAAACATCATCTCTAAAGGAGAACTTTTGCAATTCACCATTATTTATAGGTAATAATCGAGAAAGTTGGAATAAGCAACAGCAGCCACTTGAAGCGTGTGTTACCAGAAGCATAAGGAAGGCTCACATAGCACGCAACACAGTTGATCATGACAGACAACAGTCTGAAGACAGAACTTCCAAAGAGTTCCTGGACTTCTTCATTACTCTCTCCAAGTGATGATATCAATAAACTCTGTAACAGAAATCTTAAAAAAGGATGCAGAATGTATTCAGACAACTTCTGAGTCCCTAGTGCCACCAAAAAAAAAAAAAAAAAAAAAAAAGAGAGAGAGAGGCTTGGAGTAGTTTTGTGTGTAAACTAGACCTGGAGTTGGCAGGAAATTTATTTTGCATCCTTCCCCATTTCTCACATTATGTGCACACTCTTCAGAGTCCTATTACCTCCTCTTCCACACTCACCAGGTGCATAGAGAAGGAATGAACTCAGGTACACGTATGAAATAACAGAAATAAAAGGCTGTGTAGAAATCAGATAGAGCCACAGACCTGGTGAAACGCATAAACTTTGGTCTGGGAAGTATATTTCCTCAACAATATGAGTGATCACTACCGCTTGTCTCAAAGGAAAAAGAAGGAAAAAAGGTAAGGTTCAGACTTTTATTTCCTTCAAAGAAAATAAAATCTAAAATACAACTTCCCCCCCGCCCCTACCAGAGGATGATGGGACAAGCAATGCCCATCATTAAGCTGAGAACATAGCTTTTCCACAATCTCTGGGAACAACAACTCTCTTTCACTCTTCTCTCGGTTCAAAAATATATTAGCGCTTGTAAAGAAAAACTATAACGTTGTCCATTCAAATATAGCAGAAAAATGCATGAACATACATGCTATTCAGTGGGATGATAGGGCTTTAAAAAATATCCTTAACTCTCAGTGCAATACAAACTTACATTGTTCCTGATTCTTTTTTCCCCCGAGGACTCTCATGTTGACATCTTTTGTAAGAAAGAAAAATCAAGAAAGGAGAGCAAAACTTTTTCAGCTGGATTAAATAGTCAAAAAAATTACAAAGAAACAGACAGTTAAAGAGATCAAAATATTTATTTAGCATTTGAAGTACCAAATTTGAAAGGCCAATCTCAATTAAATAGATCAAGAACATGAAGTGAGTGGGACCTTGCAGCAACTTGTGACTGCTTAAAAGCACAACATTTAGCTACACTGCAACTTCTGGAAAACAGTAAAAAAAAAAGTGTTAAGGGAAGGCTATTCTTGAAGAAACTTAACCCTTTAAGCTAAACTATGTTGATAATACACATATTTAAATATAATTTTTGATGTTTTTGAACACAGATGCTGCAGAACACTTAGACTGAGAGGCACTAAAGGATAAAATGGTAACATTTGAGTTTGGTCATGCAAACATATCAAGGATTATATATTAGTACCTTTCACTCAAAACAGTAAGCCTGTTTCATGTAACCAATAAACATTTGCTAAAGATTATAATTTTCTCAGTCTTGCCTTGAAAATTCTTCTCCCTCACTCCCTCAGTTAAAAACGAAGTCACTGCCACACATATCATCACACTGCTCTTAACTGCCAAGACAAGAAGATCCTTGAGCAATATCAGGATTATTATTACAAAATCAAATCTGTGGTAACCAGGACAAAAAAACAGATACCTCAATATACACAAACCAGCTTCAGTCATATCATAATTACAGGACTTAATCTATTCACTTAAATTATTCCCTCTACCTATCTCATCTTCGTATTATAGAATTGAAGCATATAGGAATACAGCTGAAGTCAATTTTCAGCAAGTTAGGATATCCAATTGCCACTTGATAAATATTAAATTTCTAAAAATGTTTACTGAAGCATGGAGAGCCTGGTCCAGACCAACCTCTATAAAGCTTTTGCTGCTTAGTCTAAATCTCAGAGATAATACTCTTTAAAAACTAATTCTAGATGAATTTCTTTTGTTAAACACCAACCTTAACCAAAAACTGTAACCTCTTTTCCAAAGATTTTGTGTATTCTATGAAAGCTCACTAGCATCTTATTGAAATATCAATTTTTTTAATGTTTGAAAAAATTCTTCCTATATCCATCCAGTTAACTGTTTGAGAAATTAATCTAATTTAATTTGTACCAAACACGTCACTTCGCAAAATAAAGAACAAAACCAGCTTCAATGGTTGGGGGTGGAAAAAAAAAAAAGGCACTTTTTTTTGTATAGGATATGAAACCAGGTTTAATTCTTTCAATAGCCAAAATTCAAAATCCATGTATAAAAAAGTAAGCATATTCAAGTGTTTTAAAGCCTAGAACTAAATTAAGCTCACAAAGCAAAAGGGAATATAAGCGGGATAGAAATCTATCACGTGGATAGCAGCTTAGAGAACAGTTTCTGGTCTACTGAAACTGCATTTCTTCCTAAATACACAGACTATTGTGAGTGGATATTCTGTTCTTTCAGGAAAAGAGAAAAACAAGATGGACAGAAAAAAGAATGGAAATTAAAGTTAAAAAAAACCCTGTCAGAACTGAGACACAGGAAGACAGCTAGCACCTGAATCTATACTAAGATTACTTTTTAAAATAAAGGAAAATAGAGGGAAATAAAAAGATAGGTGTCAGACTAAACAACTGGCCTAGATCATGGAATTCAATGAGCAGTAACAAAAGAGCACTGCTATTTTAGAAGCTGTTTAATAGGGACTGCTAGCGATATTATGCCTGAACTCATCTGTATTCCCAGACAGTATAAAGTCTCAAAGTGCGGTCTTCCAATTGCACAAGTGTGGAACAAGCCTAAGAAAGTTGTTCATTATTTAGAGTTTTATTGTCTTACTTCAAAAAGCTAGAGAAAAACAGGCACTTGGAAAACAGTGATAAACAGATGAGATTTTATGGAACTGCTTTTTCCTGCAAGTGAAAACAGTGAGAAGTGAACATTTTGCTAAAAGGACCACAAAACTATTAATTTTGAGAACCCAAGAAGACCTAAAAAAAAAAAAAAAGAGAGAAAAAACAGTTTCCCTTCATATTCTAACATAAAAATATTAAAAATTTTTTATACTGAATTCTGTTGTTTCTCCATTTGCACTTTTTCAGCAATAGCACCTTTTCAGTAAACTCCAAATTATTTCAAAGGTATCTTTTTAAAGTGAAAATTGTAGAGCACAGCTACGTATTGCTGGCACGAGGATTAATATTTCAAAGTCAGAATTGTCATTTCACCTCAATGATATGCCACCCCACAACAGGTAGTAGGTTCACCAAGACGAGGTATGGGAAGAAGGGTTACTATGCTAGCACATTAGATAGCTCCTTGCAAAATGTCAAGATGGTAGTGTCAACCAGGGATCAGTGCAATGTTTTGGGGGGCAGTTGGCATACAGGCACTGCGATTGTTAAATTATTAGTCAACTTCACAGATTTACAGCTATGCCATTGGTTTTATTTCTTTAATAATAATTGTATGTTAATACCATTCATGCTATCATCAGTTTTTAATTGATAGAGTATGTGTGTAATGTGCATTACATAGTCTAAATTAAATTACTAACACAGCTAACATGTTTAGAGTAATTCCTGAATTATACGCCTACAATGCTGAAATATAGCTACAATTATGTACATGATTTAAAGTTTGAAGGGACATCTGAAGGTCATCTCATCTACCGCACGCCCTTGCTCACAACAGGTTGGTCAAGGCCTTGTCTAGTCAGATTTTGAGTATTTCAAAGGGTGGTGACTCTACAACCTATCTAGGCAATCTGTTCTGGTGTTTGATCACCCTCGATTGATATACCCTCACATTCATGTTTCAGTGAAATTCCCTGTATTTCAATTTGCGCTCATTTTTTCTCATTCTATCATTGGACACCACTGAGAAGAGCCTGGCTCCATCTTCTCTATTCAACCCCCAGTCAGGTGTTTGTACACAGTGCTAAAGCCTCCCTGAGCCTCCTCCTCTCCAGGCTGAACAGTTCTACCTGTCAGTCTCTCCTTGTATGTCAGATGCTTAAACCCTCCAATCAGTTTTGCAGTCCTTTGCTGGACTCTCTCCAGTATGTCAAAGTCTCTCTTGTACTGGGTAGCCGAGAACTGGACCCAGCACTCCAGGTACTGAGCAAAAGAACCATCTCCCCTGACCTGCTGCCAACATTCTTCCTACTGCAGGCCAGGAAGCTGTTGGCCTTCTTTGCTGCAAGTGCCCATTGCTGGCCCATGGTTACCTTGTCCATTAGGACAGACACCCCACCCTACCCCAGTTCTTTCTCTGCAAAGCTGCTTTTCAGCCAGTCAATCCAGCCTGTGCATGGGGTTGTTTCTCCCCAGGTGCAGGACTTTGTATTTCTCTTTGTGGAACTTCACAAGATTCCTGTCTGCCCATTTCTCCAGCCTGTCCAGGTCCCTCTGATATAACAGCCACTCTTCCCAGTTTTATCATCATCTACAACTTGCTGAGAATGCACTTCATGCCATTATCCAGGTCATTAATTGCCTTGGTATCAATGCCTTTAGTACAGCATTAGTGACCAGTCTCCAGCTGGACTTTGGGCTGCTAAACACAACCTTTTGAACCCAGCCACTGAGCCAGTTTCAGGTCCTCATTGTCCACTTACCTAGGCCACATGTCATCTGTTTGTCTAGTACAATCATGGGAAGGTGTCAAAAGCCTTGCTAAAGCTGAGATTATATCCACAGTGCCAGTCACCACATTGCAGAAGTTATTGTTTCCTCTTTATAAATCCATGCTGACCACTCCCCAACACCTTCTTGTCCCAGAGAACTCTGGAAAGGATTATTTGCACCATAACCTTCCCAAGGATTGAGGTGAGGCTCATCAGCCTGACATTTCCCACATCTTCCTTCTTGAAAATAAGAATGACACTTTATTCCCCAAAAATCCCAGGAACCTCACCCTGACTGCTGGGACCTTTCAAAGGTGATCTAGAATGGCCTTGCAGTAACACCAGCCAGCTCACTCAGCACTTGGTGCATCCCATAAGGTCCCACAAGACTTCTAGTTTAAATGATCCCTAACCTGACCCTCCCTTTTTCCATTAATTTCCTAATTGTATCTTCAGACTTTTGTCATTAACTATTTACTAATAAGATGATGATCAAGCTGGAAAAGTAGTTTTTCTGACTAAAACAACATATGGACTGAGAATAGTGCATCAGTCTTTAAAAAAAAAAATAAACAAGGCATTACTATCCACTTCAAGATTATCTATTAAGATTCTAGTGAATCTAAAGTATATAATATCTGAACTCAAATATCAAGTCCTCTTACATTACGATTACACCGAAAGTTTCAGTAATTAGTTACTGCTGAGAATCCTATCAGTATTGATCTATATGTTGACACTGCATCATGGCTTTATCTCCTTTTATGCCCTTTCCCAGCTATTGTCTTAAAGATATGCAATAAGAATGAACAATGACAAAATTTAACAGATTAAAAGTTGCTGGGTCATATTTTGGTTGTTTGTTGTTGTTTTTTTTTTTTTTTTTCCCCCCACACTCCTTTTAAGTTATGTGAATACAAATTGGTGCAGTTCTACAAGAAAAAAAGGGATGTGTTTAACTCAAACAGAAAAGACTCCAAGAAATAGTGTATTAGCTCAGATTTTATTACTGATTTATCATGAAGGTTTAAGATGGCACTTAGAAAAAGACAGGGTTCTACCAAAAGCTGTCTAAAATAACAGTAACAAAACCAAGGTATTTCTCAGTTTTACTTCCTTATTATCAAGTATATATATTTAAAGAAGTGTCTCTAATGTAAATAAAATATAATGAAGTTGGTCTACAGTGCATAGTAAAAACTGAAAGAGGCATCAGGAGTGTCTCAGCCATGGAAATTGCTCCAAACTAAACCCTGATTTACTAGAAAGTCAACCAAGATAAACTGGGCTTTGCACTTGGTGCTTAGACTGGAATTTTTGTTTATTTGTTTGTAAAATCTTATATAATTTCTGTTACTTTGTAAAGCAGAAATAAACCAATGTTTACCCAAACATTAAATATTAAAGGAAGACTAAAGAAAAGATCAGTATCAGAAGTTCATCTACTAGGATCCACTGCAGAGAACACAAACTAAAAATTTCAGCTATCAGTTGAAGCAGCTTTCTGTGACTTTTAATATTTTGGTACAGTAGTAGATCATAAAAAGCTCTACATGTATTTGAGAACATAAATTAACTTCTAAAATTATGGTCAGCACTGCTCATGTCCTCTAAATGATTCAAATGAACATGTAAGACAGATTGTTTCTATTCCACTTTGTCCCCTTCCTTAATTTTTCCTTCTTTTCTTACAACAAACTCATTTATTACAAATAATCAGAAAACATATTTCTTGTCAAACAACTTAATTGAATCATGATAGACTTAACATACTGCAGAATAGAATTTTTCCACTGGAAATGCAAAATGGTATCTTTTTTAATCTGTGGTAAGCCACAACTTCATTTAACTCATTTTTGGATAGGGAAAAGGCTCAGGAAGATACTATTTGTAGAGCCTTCAATTATTAAAGAGATACCACTCAGACTTAAACATCCTGATTTACATGAAAAATAAACTCCAGGGTTACTACATCACCTATGTCAATTTTTGTTAAATATATAATTTCTATGTATTTTTCTCCATATATATTGATAAGAATATACAAATAAAAATACTTTTCAAGAACTTTTAGGTGACAGAATTCCTGCAACTTTAGACCATAAGTATGCACAGCCCTATGCAATGTGTTCTGGAGACCAATTATTCTGTAGTATATTTTTCATGTTCATGCTTTGTTCTGATAAAAAATTCTTCTGTAAACACAGCATAAAAAAATAAGTAGACAACTATCATTAATGAAGGCTTCACATTGCTTTTTACAGTTGACTTAATTTACAGTGAAGTGGTCTAACATTTGACACTGTCAGGGAAAGATCCCTGTAGGGCTAAAATAGTGTACTTTAAGACACATACATCGAAATTGTTCAGTTTTAACATTAAGAGTAGAAATTATTTAACAAATGGAGGCTTCAGAAAGCTTGTATTACTGACAATTATAAAACACAAACTTTAAAAATTCCAACAAACTTCAACAAAACATTTCCAAGGAGTATTTCATACTGATAAATAACAAATAAGAATTTCTAGGCTGATAGGAAGAGTTTTATTAGCGAACAGGTTTGAAGCAAGCTGTACTAATGCATGAAAGACTTAAGTTGTGATGAAACTTCTGAAAGTCTTAAAAACAGGTAGCTTTTTTTAGTCTTCTCTAACTATTAGTTTCACAAGATCCTGAAGGACAGGTAAGCAGTATCTATCCAGTATCATATTGCAGTACACAAGAGGATTTGTACACAATAAGTAATTGAACTACTAGGAAGCCTAATGAAACCCACTAACAGTGTAGGGACTGACTGATGGACACTGGAAAGTGAAACAGCACAAGAGAAGACAAAACAGCTTCAAGCAGAAGCCTGCACTACCGCCTGACTTGTAACGCATGTACTACGTCAAAAATCAAACAATTTACATTAGACAAAAGTGGGAATATTTTCAAGGAATCAGCTGGGTCTAGGAAATGCCATAACATCGCCACTGTTTTGTCCTTAGATCAATCTGAAGGATGTATCTACATGTCTGGTTTTAGAAAAGGCGCAAATCTTAGCCAGTCTTCATAACTGAGGTACTCAGTCTTGGCACCACAGCTAATAAGTTAGTTACAATGTCACGCAAAACGTAACAACTACATTCACAAGTGTAGTCCAGAACAACTGTTCTTCCTCCATTCCAAAGAGATGGATAGTCTAGTGCAAAGCATAAGCCAGAAATGTAAAGGAGGAGTTGACTTTAGTGATGAAACCTATCATCTTCTATAACAAATATTAATTCTCCACATAACTACCAATGCATTGTGGTTCTAATACAATTAAAAGAGTACTTGCTGTGGGTGTCGCATTAGGCACCACTTTGCAGAACATGCCGAATCGTATCACAGAATCACAGAATTGTCTAGGTTGGAAAAGACCTTGAAGATCATCCAGTCCAACCATTAGCCTAACACTGACCGTTCTCAACTACACCATATCCCTCAGCGCTATGTCAACCCGACTCTTAAACACCTCCAGGGATGGGGACTCCACCACCTCCCTGGGCAGCCCATTCCAACGCCTGACTACCCGTTCTGTAAAGAAATGCTTCCTAATATCCAGTCTAAACCTTCCCTGGCGCAGCTTGAGGCCATTACCTCTTGTCCTATCGCTCATTACTTGGTTAAAGAGACTCATCCCCAGCTCTCTGCAACCTCCTTTCAGATAGTTGTAGAGGGCGATGAGTTCCCCCCTCAGCCTCCTCTTCTCCAGACTAAACAACCCCAGTTCCCTCAGCCACTCCTCATAAGACCTGTGCTCCAGACCCTTCACCAGCTTCGTTGCCCTTCTCTGGACACGCTCGAGTAATTCAATGTCCTTTTTGTAGTGAGGGGCCCAAAACTGAACACAGTAATCGAGGTGCAGCCTCACCAGTGCCGAGTACAGCGGTAAGATCACTTCCCTGTCCCTGATGGCCACGCTATTTCTGGTACATGCCAGGATACCATTGGCCTTCTTGGCCACCTGGGCACACTGCTGGCTCATGTTCAGCCAGCTGTCAATCAACACCCCCAGGTCCCTCTCTGACTGGCAGCTCTCCAGCCACTCCTCCCCAAGCCTGTAGCGCTGATGGGGATTGTTGTGGCCCAAGTGCAGCACCCGGCATTTGGCCTTATTGAAACTCCTACAGTTGGCCTTAGCCCATCCCTCCAGCCTGTCCAGATCTCTCTGCAGAGCCTCCCTACCCTCGAGCAGATCAACACTCCCACCCAACTTGGTGTCATCTGCAAACTTACTGAGGGTGCAGTCGATCCCCTCATCTAGATCATCAATAAAGATGCTAAATAGGAGTGGCCCCAAAACCGAGGCCTGGGGGACACCACTCGTGACCGGCCGCCAACCGGATTTAACTCCATTCACCACAACTCTTTGGGCCCGGCCATCCAGCCAGTTTTGTA
The DNA here is from genome assembly GCF_047716275.1 of Strix uralensis. Lineage (NCBI taxonomy): Eukaryota > Metazoa > Chordata > Aves > Strigiformes > Strigidae > Strix > Strix uralensis. The sequence continues at coordinate 62,623,983 of NC_133974.1, forward strand.
CCCAGCAAAGCGTGCGATCATCCAAGCCTTGAGCAGCCAGTTTCGCCAGGAGAATGCTGTGGGAAATGGTGTCAAAGGCCTTACTGAAGTCAAGGTAAACAACATCCACAGCCTTTCCCTCATCCAATAAGCAGGTCACCCTGTCATAGAAGGGGATCAGGTTTGTCAAGCAGGACCTGCCTTTCATAAACCCATGCTGACTGGGCCTGATCATCTGGTTGTCCTGCATGTGCTGTGTGATGGTACTCTGGATGAGCTGCTCCATCAGCTTCCCAGGCACTGACGTCAAGCTAACAGGCCTGTAATTTCCTGGATCATCCTTCCGACCCTTCTTATAGACGGGCGTCACATTGGCCAGTTTTCAATCTGTCGGGACCTCCCCGGTCAGCCAGGACTGATGATAAATGATGGAAAGTGGCTTGGTGAGCACCCCAGCCAGCTCCTTCAGCACCCTCCCCTCGGGTGTATCCCATCAGGTCCCAATTCATGTTGCTTGGTCACATCTCTAGCTTACTGAACCCATAAATGAAAATTACTATATTCTCAGCTAGCAGCTTATATGGCCATAGAAATGTCTCCTCACCTTGCAGCCATCTTGTATAACTAGAACAAACAGCAATGAGACATATTTCACAAAGAGAAATTATTACAATTGGAAGCAACAAATAGAAGAGAAGCATCAGAAAGCCAAACAGACTTCACCGGCTGTTTAGTTCACTCGATTCCTCTTTTTCCCAGAAGTTTGCAAATAATTGAACCCAAGGACAGGTTAGAGCTCCTGTCCTGTGAAAGCCACTGCTGAAGAGCAGAGGGCTTTTTAGAATTGGGATACAGCTGTGCAAGGGAACCAAGCATCCTTATTAGAATCTGCCTTCACTGCTACTAGCTGGAAGAGCTTTCAAAAATACTACCTACACAACCTTTGAGATACAAAGCTAAAGTCTTCAGGTACTATCAACACGGTTATCAAGTGTTTGCAAAGTTTATTGGAAATACAAATAGAACTAAGAAAATTTTAATGTGTCTTACAACTGACTGACTGGAAGTATGGTTTCCAAATATAAACTGTTCTATGAGGAACACTGTCTTCTTTCCAAGGGGGCACCATATCCCAGTAATAAATAAGTGACCTTATTTCTGGGGTATCCATCAATCCAGCATGAAATAGGGAGTTTCTAGTTAAAGCAACACCCAACCCTTTAGAAAGTGTGCCTGAAGAAGTCATGCAGTGTTGCATCTTCTACTAGTAAAAGTGATTATGACTCTAATAGAGAACAGCCTCTCACACCTTTGTACTGAAGCGACTGGCACCTTTCGAGAGACAGTACTAGCCTGTTGTAATCTGCTGGTAAGATCTACTTACTACCTTACTCATCTAAAAATTCTCATAATAAATCAAACCAAAGGTTATTTCACTAAAATAAGATATGGAATGCAACTTTTTTCCTCCTTTCATGTAATTACAGGTTTCATAATTTAATCTTGATCTAAAATATTAAACAACTACTGTTTGAACACTATGGTCAGACTGAGAGTGTGTGTGTCTATAATATTATATATTTAAAGAACTTTAAAGCTATAAAACCCAAGAAGCTATTTTCCATTTAGCTCACATTCCCTATTTCTGTTAGTGATCTTAAGTCAGATTTAACAGACAAAAATATATACAGTATCTAACTCAGCGATTTACAGTTGTAAACAAGCAATCCATGCAGCCGTGAAAATCTGAAACTAGAACATAACTTTAAATACAAATATGTGTTTTATACCTGTAACAGAATTTTTCTTTGAAGCAAACTTCTTTTAAACTTTAGATCTCCAGCTGAGATAACTTTAAAAAAAAAAAATAAACTCAAGACAACTGTATTAGTACATGTGACACTACCTTCAGGAAAACCTTAATCTTTTGAAAAAAAAAAAAATATCAAGTTTGAGTTGTCAAACAATCACCATTGAAAGGATTTGTATATTGCATTTTATCTTATTTGCTAGTGTACCTCAGAGCGCATTTTTCAGGATAAACTGATAAGGTCTTAAAGATGAGTTTCAAAATGAAATGTTAACTGGCCCCTAATGATAGCAATGTGAATGTAACACTAATGAGCTCAGTAGATATACAAAAATGTATTTGTTGAGCTCTCAGTGCAATGAAAGCAAATTTTCTTTTTCTCTATAGAAAAAGAGCTCTCTATATAGACTTGATGCCTTACCTCTAGGTCACAGCTGTATTCCGTGCCATCCAGAAGCATCACTTTACACTGCACAGTCTTAATTTTCTTGGGAGACTTCTGAGGAATGTTTTCAGTTTTAATTTCAGCTGTCTGCACTTCTTTTGTCTCTCTTTTTTCTTTTTCTTGTTTTTCTTCCTTTTCCTCTGCAACTTTCTCTACTTCCACTTCTTTACCATCTTCTTTGGCAGGCTATATAAAATACAGGTAAACAATGACTGAAACTCAGGACAGTGGATATTTTTAACTTGTTCATTTCTTTTATAAGCTACTAATAAGACATCAAACTTTCATTAAAGTTGTGCACATACTGGAATCACTAGTTGTGCACAATCGCCAGTATAAGCATTAAGGTCTTCCTGTGGGGACCAGATATTCTTGCTCTCAGACCGCAGAAGGTGCCTTTTTTTTTTTTCTTTCCTTGAAATGAGATTTTTTTTTTAGTGTTTTATTGACTTTTTTTTTTCCCTAGCAGTAACAAATTGAACAAGAAGCTCTGGGAATTATACAAAACTGAAAAACAGTGTTTATGAAAGTCAAGTTATACACAATCACAAAATGGTTGAGGTTGGAAGGGACCTTCTTGAGATCAACTAGTCCAACACCCATAGGGCCCCTCTAGGGCCATGCAGAGCAGCTTGCCCAGGATCATATCCTGTTGAATTTTTAATACCTTCACAGATGGAGACTCCACCACCTCTCTGGGCAACCTGTTCCAGTGCTTGACCCACCATCACAGTAAAAAAGAAAGATTTTTTATGATTTGAGATGGTATTTCATATTTTTAATTTGTGCCCATTGCCTTTTGTCATTTAACTGCATACCACTGAGAAGTCTGGCTCCTTTTCATTCCCTCCCTTCAGGTATTTTATACACATTGATAAGATTCTCCCCTGACCCTTCTCCAGGCTGAACAGTACCAGCTCTCTCAGCCTTTCCTCATATGGAAGATTCTCTATGCCCTTAATCATCTTCACCACCCTAGATTCTGAGGTTTGGGTGTTAAAACCTTGACAGGGAACTTTTCAAAGAGCAATACTCTGGAGCATTGCAAAGGTGGCACTTGGCTTGGAACTCAGCACTAACCTCCCAGAATGAATAAGGACAGTGACCACAAGCATGGTTTCTAGGTAAAGGATAACAAATATTGAGATTATAAGGTCTCAGAGATAATACATTTGTTATTTGTTGTGGTTAAGTCACTAAGGAGGTATTCATGCAATCCAATGGCTTCAGAGTCAAAGCTGGCTTAAGAAGCGTCTCCTCTTTTCCCTGCTCATTTCTACCACAATGATACAGTTCAATGTTCCTTTGAACTATGCCAAAGTGTGAGGTTACACTAAAATTAAACATCTAGAACAACAGGAGTAAAAAATGGTCTGCCACAGAGCAGGAACCTTTAAAACCAGTTGTGCTACTCATAACTGTATCAACCCTACTGCACAAAAGGCCAGAAAGTAGCTATCATTTTGTCCCCAAAATGATCCTAACAAAGCTTTACATGAATTACGTGAATCATGAAACAGATCTCATCAAAATTACTACAAAGCATCTACTAGTCTTCCCACGCATACCTGTGTTTCAGCACTACTAACAGAGTGTTTTTCTTCTTTGTCGTCAGCTTTAGCATTACGCCGATTTTCAGCTGCTGCTTCTTCTAAGCTCTTTTTTGGCTGAGCCACCCCCTCTGGTGTCTGGCATTCACTTTCTTCAACTACTTGTTCTTCCCCTGTGATCCTTTTCTTGATCTCATCTTTGGGCTCTGCCAAGGTGTATGATTTTTGTTTCTTAAGCCACGGGGGAAGGAAACGAGAAATACCCTTGCTTTCAGGTGCAGCTTTTTCCTTCTTCTGGCTACTTGGACTACTTTGGCTAGTTGGTGCTGGGACAGAGGAAGAATCTTGAGCTTCTTCAGAGGATGTTTCCCTGGACTTTGGATTTTCTGGAGTCTCTGATGCTTCTTCAGGCTTGTCCTTGGCTTTGTCTGGTCCCAGCTGCTCAGAATCTTTCTTTACTTCAGTCTCTGAGCCAACTTCAGTTGTCATTGTCACAACTTACACTAAAAGAAGCAACAATAAAAAGTTTTGTTATGTAGCATCACTATTTTTACTGACTCTTACATTATTTGCAATAATTTGTACTAACATCTACAAGAGTTTCTAAATTAAGCCTGTTAGGGTTAATGAAGTACTTTTCAAATTCTCAGCCACAAGTAAAACCAGTAAGCTAAAACTTAGTTCTCTGAAGATAAAGGTTTTTAAAAATACTACTCTAGAGAGATAGATCTACCAATACTTTCCTTCTCCTTGATAAAAATTCAAGTGTGCTCACTGAAATGCATCTTTTTTTATTGTAAGATACTCCTGATGTTATTGTCCAAGATTATTTAATGATTAACTTCAGTTCTCTTTCTATGGGGCTCCTTGGTTGACCCAGATGCTCAAACTTCAGAAGAGCATCCGCCTTCTCTAGTTAAACTGGTAGATACAAGCCCCTTACTATTCAGTGACACCTATCAATATAACACAAATTTTACACAGAAAATCTTTTTAAATCAAGAAAGAGTGCATGCTTCTAGTTGCTCCTTTTTACATTAAGAAAAGACGTTCTTGCCTTAAAAGAGACTTAGTTAAAATATCTATACTCTTAGACCTTACATAACTCTTCCATCCTCCTCATCCATACCTTTTCAGCAAAGAAGCAACCAGTAGGTTTACAGTTGACAGTAGCAGAAGAAGATACTGACTTTAGATGGGAGGTCACAGCTTTAGTGTTTAAGTTTTAGTTTATAGTCAAATCTGTTGCATTAAAAAAAAAAAAAGAAAAAAGAAAGAAGCTAATAGATGCCTAGATATATAAGAGATAAGCCCTTCTGGCAAAAGATATGGACAGTATTGAGCCAGAGGAAACAAACTTGACAGTTATCTCAGTACGAAGCTTAGACACAGGAGTCTTGAAATATCTACAGGCAAATTCATATTAAGCAAGCATCTCAAGACCAAAAGTAGCTACGTATTGTGGGTGTTTCTGTTAGTTACTTTAAATGTCACTAAACCAAAACATTCACCAATGGGGAAATTAAAGGAAAAGTTAGTATCTTTACTGCTATACTAGAGACTTCTGAATACATTTCAAGCTTAAATATCTCAGTTATGTAGCAATTTCTTTCACTTTTTATAAAGGCCTTCAAGTTTTACTACTATTAATAAAGCTTGTTGTGATAGAGGATTAATATTAATGTAAGTATTATTTATCTCAGAGGTAATGGGCCTCTGAAAGGCAAGTTTTCATTTGACTAGCTGTTGAGATTAAAGAATTTGCTATTTAAAGCCACATATAGCATATAAGTGTGCTACATATAGTAAGCTAGTTTTAAAGCTGCTACTAGTCAAATTACATTTTGCTATAACTTTCGTATCTTACACAGAATTGCTGCTGTTCTTTTCTAATGGTAGGTATCAATCTTTATTATTATTATTTAAAAGTTTATTATCAAAATGAACAATACATAGAAAACCAAAATCAGCTTTCCCCAAGAGAAAAATCCAAACTTCTGCCTATCAGAGAATAGTGATCCACTCTATTTAAAGTCAAAATGAAGGTTTCATTATTAAGAGATGATGGTGATTTTTTCTCATGCATCTCTAAGAATGAACCATTTTTTTCTCAAAAATTAGCTAAAAAAAAAAATTCAGAGACCTTGATAAATCTTCAGAGAAGCTATAGGAAAAGGAAAATAGATGTTTCCTGCATGGTTTTTTTACTTTTCAAAATATGCAGAAATGCATTAAATACATGTACACAGTAATAAAAATTCATTATATACCACTCCAAAAATTAAGCTCGTATTTTGATTATACAGTCAAATAGAAGATATCTGCAGAAAATTCCTTAGAACTAAGCAAAATAAATCACCCTGTAAACATGTTCCTATGACACTGTTCTAACAATAAAAGGAACTGAGGATACCAAGTTACGCATCTTAACTGATGAAATTTAGACAGGATAGCAGTGGGTGATACAAACTTGCCCAGTGTGAAGCAGGAAATGTTCTGCATCTCTAAGTGTCCAGGTTTTCATAATTGAAGTTACAGTTAAAAGGAGAACTTGACTTTATACTGCTGAAGCAAGGGAAACTTGTTTACAGCCCCTGCCTGAATAGGTCTGTCCACATTCATTTAATGCCTTCATTTGATGCCCACAGCAGGAGATGGTTTCTTTCATGAGTTCAATTTCCTATAAACTTGTAACTTCAGTAGTTTCTAGGGAAGAAGATGAGGAATAGAGAGGAAAAACCTACAAAACAAGACATACCTCTTTGCTAAACCTGTAGATGTCTTTATAATCCAGGTAGTCTCTGAATGAGCTGTTAAGAGATTGATGAATTTACTGAACAATGGCAAGTGTAAGGGATAGTCCTCCCAAAATATCTACCTTCTCTACCACATGAGCTTGATACATTTCTTTCTTCTAGAATTTCATTCTGGCACAAGAATTAGGTATCGCTTAAAAAAAACAAAAAATCAGGTCTACCTGCCTTTCCTTGCACTCAATGCCCTGGCAGATTCTCCAATTTTGTAGTTCACAGGAAAACCAGAGGTGGTGGGGGACAAAACATTGGAGTTCTACAATCAGAGTCTACTGTTGCAGGTTATAAAGTCTCTGATGTTACCTTCACTACAGTCGAGCAGATCAAGTAACCAGGTTATCTGGAAATGGCTTTTTCCTGATCCCCTCCTGCACTGACAGGGAAGGCCTTGCAAGATCCCACCCAGCCCTGTGTCTTAACAGCCAACAATGTGTCAGAAAGGTAATGGAAATAAGAAGCAGACAGCATTTGTCTCATAAATATCATTCGGAAGAAATAAACCAAATTAGGTTGAAAATTTACTGTTCCAAACTTTAACAGCAACTTCTCTTCCTGTCTCCAAGTAAACTCTCATTTGCTCTTACTATGTAGCACACTATGTATTTTTGCCTCTCTAATTTTTTTAAGCTCTGTAACAGCTACAGTAGGATAGGGTTCTCCTTATCTCACTTCCTTTGGATTGCAAGGTATGATTAAATGCATATTTCCTTTAGAAATGAGAAAGGAGAATGAGTGTAAGAATCTTGCAGCAAGAGTGGACAACAGAAAGGAGCCTTAGGGAGATGCTCAAATGGAGGGATTACCAAGGTTTGATCAAAGACAAAAAAAATCTTGGTAGATTTTGCAATTGGCATTAAACCCATGCATATTAAACTATTAGTGATAACATCTATATCCTTTGCAATCCTCCTGAAAACTTGCCTCATGCAAACTGAATGTCTAACCCAAACTGCAAGGACTAAGGTGGGGGTGGGAGGGAAAAAAGTTTTGGAAACAACCACACAATTTCTGAAGAGGAACTTTGTTGAAACAGGTCCCACTTCTATGGGGAACAGATATCCTGCCCTAATCATAACTCTCCCAACTTCCCCAAGCAAGGATGCTGGCCAGGAAGCAACTGAGGACACAGGTATTCTCTCCCCTCTCCATCTCCCTTTTTATTCCACTGAGAAGAAACTAATGCTGGCCAGAATTCACACCTGAAAGCAGGGCAGAATACTATATTCCTTCCTTACCATTCTATTTCCTCTCAAATATACAGATTTGTCAGTTGGTTGATACCTTTCTTTCAGTTCCTAGTGTAAATTCTTGAAATGTAGTTGCCTGACCAGAAGGATTCCTGTCACCATAGTTAAACTAGAAACAGAAGACATATTGAGTATAACATGAAGTTTATTAAAAGAAAAAACCACAGAAAAAGAGTGGCTCAGAGATCACAAACATTTAACTAAAACCATAGAAAGCTTCTTTTCACTGCAGTTGATAATCTACATCTTAATTCACTGTTTCCATTATGGTATTTCCTATTCATCAGCACAGACAAACAAATCCAAATCCTTTTTCCATATATTTCTGGATCTCGTTTTACTCATTTTCTGAGTATATTAAAGAAGGAAAAGACAATCCTAAATCCTTTCTTGGTTTGTGACTAAGATTCATAGCAAACTCAAGAAATCAAAATAACTTTGATAGTTATATCTTCACCAGTCTAGTAGGATTCACAGAGAAACCACCATGTTGCAGAAGAAAAGAAGAAATAAATTATAACTCAGTGCCAACATGGGTGTCTGCACAAGTCGTGCAGTTTTCTGGATCACCATATTATTAATAATTCCTTTTAAAAATCATTGTCTTCATAGAAGTTAACTAATTCCACACTTGCACTTCCAAATATTAAAGCTCACATGGGGTACACATATGTACTGGGTCTGGCTGAGCCGGAATTGGTTTTCCCCTGTAGCAGCCCTCATGGTGCTGTGTTTTATGTTGGGAGCTGGCAGGGTGTTGATAGCACACTGGTGGTGTGGCTACTGCTGAGTAGTGCTTACACAGCACCAAGGCTCTTTCCAACATTTCCTCCCCCGCCAGTGGGACGGGGTGAGCAAGATCTTGGGAGGGGACACAACCAGGACAGCTGACCTGAACTGACCAAAGGGATATTCCATACCATATGGCGTCTGCTCAGGTGTAAAGCTGGGAAAAAGGAGGAAGGGGGTGGGGTCACCCTTGGTCCTCCGAGGCAACCACTACGCGTATTGTAGCCCTGCTTCCTGAGAAGGCCCGACATCGCCTGTTCATGGGAAGTAGAGAATAAATCTGTTTTCTTTTTTTGCTTCTGCGTGCAGACATTTGTTTTGCTTTGCTTATATTAAAACTGCTTTTGTTTTACCCACAAGGGTTGTGTTGTTTTTTTTTTTCCTATCTTATTTTCTTTCCCCTCTTTGCCCTGTTGAGAAAAAAGGGGGAAGGGGGGCGGGGGGGGGGGGCAAGTGATAGAGCAACTTGGTGGGTACCTGGCATTTAGCTAAGGTCAAACCACCACAACATAAAAGAATAAAAAGAGAGCAAAGAAAATTTCTAACATCTGAAAAATACACACGAAAACCTAAAACAAGGTCATGTGTACTTCAACTACTTATTTGGGAGTTTTTTTCTTTTGTTTTAAAGTGGTTTATTTCTTGCTGTATTATTGAAGCACAGCGGAAGACTGCTCGGCATATCACAGTTGGTTAGGATAGGTCATTTATGAACAACATGCCTGCTGGCTTCAACACAAAATTTGTTGACATGAAAGCCATAAAGAAGTAAAATCCTAGCTAGAACAGTCATTCAAATTTTACAGAGTGTAAAAGGTCTGGTTTAACCAGCAAGTAATACCTGAGGAACTTGCTACTACACCCAGAAGATTTTTTCAAAAGCTTAAATCTGTTATTTTTCTGTAGAATACAATGATTTATACTCCAAATTGGGCTGAATGTACGAACTAAAAAAACTTTCTTCTACATTTCTCTGAAATTTTAAAGCTTGTATTTTATCATCAGTATGTAAACAAGAAAACTCATGGCATCACATGGTTCTATCAGCACACCACTGTGCAGCATCATGTTGCTGAAGATGCCAATATAACCTGCACACATTCTATTAGCAGACAAAGCGAAAAGCAAATCCAATTTCACCTTTTAGTAATTTTTTAGGCGGATTACTACAATTGCGAAGACATGGAGCTCTCTGAATGCAAAGGAATAAATTAACAACTAAAGAATACAGTTTTCAACTTTGAGATCCTTAAGGAAACAAAAACTTCCCTAAAATTGGCTTAGTTACATCAATCTGCAACATTTACATTGTGTGGCTTCTCATAAAAAAGTGATCTGCAGCCAAACATCAACTCAAAAGTACCCCAGTTCTCCCATAGAAGCTTGCATCCTTCTCTGTATTTATACATACGCAGGACTATATACATACAGACATGCTTTGACTACTGAATCTAATAATTTGGATTAAGTTCATTTTTAAGCACATTCCTGAAAAAAAATAGATGAGACTAAAGTAAAAGATCAACAGTTTAGCAAACTACTGAACATGTTTAAAAAAGTTACAACAGAGAACCGACAGGAAAACATGTTTTGCATGTACGAAATCTAATCATGTATTTTCAAGCAATTAAGATGATCTGTAGCAATTGAACCTAAGTATTTACATACAGTGTGACAAGGACTGTTTCAGTTTGCTCCTTCTCTGATGATCACCATGCACAAAAATCAAGGTTAACTGCAGAGGCTGAAGAGACAGACTGCAGACTCTGCTTTTTTACAAGTCTCAGCAGTAGCCACAGGGCAGAAGCCTGTCAGAGTCCATCGGTTTCCCATGCAGTGATGAGACCACCAGAGCTGCGGCCTGAACTGATCTCATGCTGTCACAGCTCTTTGTAGGCTTAGAGGGTAACGCATTGATAAACAGACCACCAAGAACAATCCTATGCCACATATAGCCAAAAAATCCTCAAAATTTTTTTTTTTCAAAGCTTCACAGGTCATGAAGGAGCCTTATGCAATAATCCAGGTGACTAGACAACTAAAGTTCTGTCATGATTCAGACTTTTGCCATTGTAACAATATCTCCTGCTAAAAATATTTATCCTAAACATAAGCCAACTAAAAATCACCCTTTCTCCTTATGATTCTGCTCCAACTGCCTCCTAAACTGGAAGCTTATTTGCAAGGAGGTAGCCAGGTGAGCAAACTGTCATTGCCAGTCTGTACATTGGTCAGCAGATGGTGCCATAATAGTTCTAAAAAATCAGGAGCACATTTCAAAGGTCAAACTTTAAATAGCAACAATATTCCAATTTCAAGTGTAATTCCCCCAAATATGATAAGGAATTGAATCCTTTCGTAGAAGTATTAACATAACATTTTAATAAATACAATTTCAGAGCCAAACAGTGAATTACTACTCCATGACAATAAAAATTAGTTACATGTGTACACGAACATGTGTGTCTAAGTATATACACATATTCACATAGCATCTAAGCTTATCTCCAAGAGTAGACATGGCACAAAATGGTGTCTTCCCAAAGGATTGTATGTCTATCAAATCCAGTTTTCAGAGAATTCCAGGCACATCATGCTGGCTAGCAGCCCCAGAGTTAATGTCAACTGTATTCATAAGCATCCTTTTATCTAGATAGCGAACCCACTATTCAAAATAACAGGTATTTCGTTAGCCTTCATATTTACATCTGTGCTGAATATTTGCAAGCATACAATGTTTCCCTCCCAAATACAGTAGCCTACCTGCATTCCTAGGAAAACATTATACAAGTCCTTATACAAGTATTGAAATATCAAGCCTCTAGAATTATTTTTGTAGTGTTAGAAAATTATTGTAGATGTGTTACCATTCCTTGCACTACACAGAATACACAGGACTCACCAGAAAAACACTGACAAGTCCCTACATAGGATGGCATAAAATTAAAAAATACTTCTGAAACAACAATATAAGACAAGTACTAGAGTAAATCTGAAGATCACTGTGAAGACCAAAAAAAAAAAAAAAAAAAAAAAAAAAATCAAGGATATAGACAGAAAATTAAGTGAGACAGAGAAAGCTTTTTCTGTCTAAAATTGCAAAGCGACCATCTGCAGTCTAGATAGCCCTATTAATGAAAATATTCTATTATGCTGACAAATTTCTGTAAAGCAACCCGAGGGAAGTTACCTCAACTCTTTGTAAAGTCAAAATAGAATCCAGAAACATTACTGTTTATCAAAATCTTTTTCCCATTAAAGCAGCACAACACATATCTATTCACCCTCCCAGTCAAGTGCTCCCAACTTTTCATAAAACACCTGCTGCAGGCCATCTGAATAACTTGATTACTGCAATCCATATACAACTTAAAAGGATTAGTTTTAAAGGATAATTCAGTTGAAGGGATACAACTCTCCAGAAAGGAAAGATAATACTATGAGACATGAAAACAAGTGAGAACTCTTTAAACAGTATTTTGCTAAAATTTGTCTCCTGACACTAAGTAGCAGCCTAAAAATGTATAATAAAACATAGAAAATATTAGAAAGTGCTGTTTCCCAAACTAAATGAAATGCATTGAGAACTGCATGTAAAGCTCATAATTAAAAAACCACCCCAAAACTTTCAACAAAATCAGAACATAAATACCTTTCAAGTGCTACACATAGCCAAGTTGTGATGCACACATTGAAATTTCTTTGAGATTACATTTAAGCAAGTATACATCCTGCAGTTCTCAGTGCTATCTATACTATATCCAGACATAACAGGAACCTGTTCCTTCTGTATTTTCAATCTACAAATACTCTGATATATCAAGGAAAAAAAACAAATCTCAAAGAGCAACTTAATTCAAAACAAGAAATCTCTCTCTGCCAGAGTACATATGGACATATATAATCTGTTTATCAAGCTAGTTTTGTGCTGTTACCCAGCACTGAAAAAATGTTGCGAACTGATGAGAATCAAACAGTCTTTTGAAAAACTGTATCGAACAAGAGTGACCCCACCCAAGCCCTGACACTGCTAGAGAAGGGCATGCTCAGTGGAAAACTGGGATTTAGTTCCAAATTCATTCCAGCAGCCAGAAAATGGACACGGGTCAAGAGACAGCTCTGTTTTCCTGTTATCTGTCCAACAAACTAACAACAACAGTTTGAGAAAAATCTCTGCCCTATCTTTAAAATCAACATTGCAAGTTTACAGTGGGTTTTGACTGGTCACATTAAACCCTCATGATAACCACAATTTGAGAGATTAAAAACAGCAGCGAGCATTCATTTGTTCTGAGCAATGTTGCCCCTGCAATCTCTCTTCCTTCCACTCCATCCCACCTCACCAAATGGTTGTTTCTATAACACTGCCACAATTCCACTGAAGCATGGGCAAACATTTCATTTTTTCCAATTCTTATTAAAGAAATTGGAGGGAATCTATTTGGGTTCTGTAAATTATTTAGCTTGTTCTGATTTGGAGGTGATGGATTTCTAGATGCCACAATAAATTTTTCATTTTCAACTTTTACTTTTTTTAATTTATAATGTATTGGCAGGAATAAAAACAGTTTATACTTAAAACATTAAGCTTACTGTTGCATAAAGTATGCTTCCAAGGCACTTTACAATAACATGGTTAATCAAAGCACTTTCCAACTCAGGTTGAAAAATAACGTATTATTATCTGAGAATTTTTTTTACTGCAAACTGAGAGGCCCCAGTGTAATAAAGCTCTGGGATGCTGGAATCCCAGACACACATCATTGTTTTGAGAAGTATCCATTTCCTCTTCAGTGGAAGTCATATAGAGAATTATTAACATCTCGCATGTTTAGGAAATGTACAACAGCATGCAAAAGAGGGAAATAACTGCAACACCAGGATTTAAGGTCAGGAAAAAGAAATCAGTGACTAAGCTGTGCTTTTGGTAGAACACTAGTGACAGACCCCTACAAACAGGACACATTTGCAAGTAATTTTCATCAGCAAATATAACCATTAACTTTATTTCACCAGTTATGACAAGGCTGAATGTCATACAGATGCAGACACTATTGAGATCACATTCAAAATGCCTGTTAGCTTTTTATTTCAGATAATCCAGCTTCGGAACAATGGCCAGAAACCGACTGACAAATGCATTAAGACAGTTTGCTCTGTCACGTACAAGAATAGAATTCAATAGACAAATGTTGTTTACAAAGCTTCAGGGTGTAAACACAGGCCACAGAAGTGCCTTTTTTGTCAGCAACATCAGTTCTGTATTTCAACTTTAAAACACACTTCATTTTTGCTATTGTCAAATATAAGCACTATGGAGAGAACAGTTCTCTTTGGCAAGCCAGTTTAACAATACTGGTTGATGTTTGCACATTACTGAGGGAAACAAAAACTTGGAAAAAGTGACATTAAAATTATAAATTATTTTATACAGGTGATAGATGTAGAATCTTCTGCTACTTTTTTTAATGTCAATTTTCCTGAATCAGGATGAAAGTTGAAACACAAAAATTGATACTGCCACCACTTCCTACCGATAATGAAGTCAGTTTAAAATATTTGGTTAAATGGCATCTGTGGCAATCTTCAACAAGCTTAATCCAAATTCCAAATAAGTGCAAAGTTTCCAGATATATGGTGAAGCATTTCTGGAGGTAAGTTGCAGCTGTCTCTGTTGCTTACCAGTATGTGATCCACTGTTGAAGGACCTAGAGAGATCTTGACACACATGCAACTAAACAAACCCAGGCTATTAATTATTTAGCATACTTTATTAAAAAAATAAACACATGAAAAATAGAGTAGTTAAAACCATAGTAATTCACAACTACTGCTACAATGCTATTTCATATTCCCTGTCAGCTGTCCCACATTCCCCAAACCTCAGGGGTTAGACACCCGAGATGTCTTGTGTTGGCGTTTTAATTTTTATGTTTGCAGCTAGCACCAGCTAGCTGAGTCTTTCATGTGCTACTGGAACAGAAGTATTGTCTTGAAAGAGCAGAACTAATTTGTTCAGTGTCATAGCCCTGTTATGTCCCCCTCCCCCCCCGCCCTTGAATAATTATAATGCACCTAAAATGATATATGTAAAGCAGAACACTGCAAACATTTTCCTACATACTTATGTTTACTGGAATATATAATGAAGTATTGAAACTATAGATAATACCGGTCTTCAAGAAAGTATGCATCTACAGCTCCTGTGGGAGCCTAACATTGCCAATCCCAAGCAACAAAAAGCAGCGAAGGAGAGATGCCTCTTTGCTGAGCAAATAAAATTGGCAGCCAAAACTTCATCGCTCCCATAGGGTCTTCTGAATGCTGGTATTTGATTCGAAGAGTGAAAATACCAGCAGCTTTCTACAAGCTTCCCGCTTTTCATGGCAATGGCTTGACCACTAACAACATTTCAACCACTGCAAACATCTCTAAGCTAGACAAAGTTAAATGATGCCCTAGAGGTCAGAAACAGGTCTAATAATACTAACAGGGAAAAAAAAAGCAAAAGAGAATTTTATGCTAATAATGCTGGTTTTGTGCCTGGACTTCAGCACTTAACATGTTTGTTAGTGATCTAAGTGCTTAAGCTGTTCTGTGCTTTTTGGAAGGACATTCCCAGCATGAAAGATTGTAATATAAAACAGATAACAGGATATGCATGGAAGTCCCAAGGGAGTAACTATTTAAACAAAGTTTTCTTTGGAGAGTTAGGGAAAGATGACAGATAAGAAAGATTTAAAAGAATAATTCATTTGTGAACACCAAGAACAAGGTAGGGAGGAGTATCTAGAACCGTCCTGTAGACAAGAAAAAGACAGATGGTGATTTGCCAAACCACGACTGCAATGACATTCCCATATAAATATACACCACAAACTGCAGTTTACCAAAGTAGCCTCACCCATTGCAGAAAAGCCTTTTAATGACCACATCCAAATGGGAATGGTATGTTATTACAGTAAGCTTTCAGGCCAAATTAAGTAGAGGCTTTTTTCTGCCTTCTTGGGCCACATTTTCAGTTCTCATTCTATATATGCAGAGAAGTTTCAAAGCTTTGAAACAGTCCTAGGCAAACACAAATCCAAGTTGACAGCAATTTATCATCTAACAGTTTTATTATACAAACAAATACAGCACATTATAAACTCCACCCCAAAAAGACTTATTTGTTTGCATTAAACCTCCAATCTGCATTGATTTAGGGGTTTCTTTGCCTCCTTTTGGCCTCATCAGTTTAGGTGCTGACTGAACAAATGCTTGAAAGCATATTTGTCCTGCTGTTCTCTATGGTTACGCATCTCTTGCATTTAATCTTAGATCCAAGGCTGTGTTTGAGCTCACTGTCAAGGATTTCCCCCAACCTATCTAAATTTTCCTTAACTCTGAAGTACTTTGAAATATAAAGCAATGAGAAAGGGAAAATTCATATAAGCATATAAACAGACCAAACTCATTGCAAATTTTTCTTGACCATAATACAGTGGTTAATGACTATTCTTTTTTTTGCAAGAGCATATTCCTGTGTGGAAGAAATAGGAAGCATATACTAACAAAAAGAACAAGGGACTCACACTCTTGCTTAAAATTACATCATCTTCTCTCAGAAATCAAGATCACTTGAACAATAGTTCCCAAAGCGAGATGTCAGAGACCAAGAACTGGAGCTTTCATCTGGATGAAGTCTGGGATGTGCTAGTCTAAGAAGTCTGCCTAAACATATGAGCCTCAACAAATAGAAGACTGAAAACTTCTACCACTTAGAAAATGTGTACATCTGCGTTAAGATGGGAGAAATATATCCATATGATAGACTTGAGTTTTGGGAAATGGTATGAACAACATGCAAATTAATGTTCAATAAATTCAGTAACAAGTGTGGATACAGAAACACAGTAAAAGGGAAGGACTGATGTTACAGCTCTCAATTCTCTCTTCCTTTTATTACGAACAGAAAACTTGGGAAAAACAAGCTAACAGTGAAAGAAAGTAAAGACACCACTGGAGAGAAAGTCAGGAATAAAAAATGGGGTGGGGGAGGGAAGGAGAAAACAGGAAACAGACGCTGAAGACAAAACAGGAAAAAAAGGTCATGATTTGTGTAATAGCCAAAAAACTGCAGTGAGGCCACAAAGGGGGGCAGGGTGGGAAGACACCAGAATCCCGGCATGGGCTGAGTTACATTGTAGAGGCTACTGAACAGACCACAAGATCTCCAAGTGTTGGTCTTTCAAGTGCTCAGCCACAGGAGATCCAGCAACTGTCATTTCACCCTCACACAAAATCCTGCTCAGTAAAGTTGTTTAACCACAAATGAATTTGTGCAGGAAAGGGCAAATACACACCTCTAGGACTGAGAAAAGCAAAACCCTTAAATCTGCTGCCCTTATGCTATATTGTTTCCACAGAAGAATTTCTTTTCAACAGGCTAAAATCTCTTTTACGCAATCAAATGTCTCACAAGAGACAATACTTTTAAGACTTTTCCAATACCTTCTTCATTTTGATATGTGAATTTCATGACAAGTTTCAAGACCTGTTCCTCTATTGTAAGATTTAAACAGAGAGCTCCTTCCTTTGCACTTGTAATGATTTATTTTTAAGCAGCAAATGCTTGCTTTGGATTGTCTAATGGATTAAGTGAAAAGTTGTAATGACTGGAAAAGCTGTGTTACTGTATCCCCAAATCACTAAAATGACAGAATTCTGATTAGTTCACTTTTATTTTTCAGGCATACCTACACGTCCATAAGTGTTTCAGTTCCATGCAATACCAAGATTTGAGGCACAATATTTCAACAATTTACATCTTTGGCTCACCAGTTCCTACATAGTAAGCTTCCTTCTGGTTTTAAAACACATCATTAATTATATTCCATGTGCTTTTTGTTGAAAAGCTCAAAGATCAAACACCTGTCTAAAACATCTATCTGAAGACATAAGCTAAGTGTTTTGTGGTAGTTATAAAATTGGCTAATATATAAAAATATTTCTGATTTTGGCAAAAAATAATTTTACAGATAGAGAAACTTGGGCACTATGGGGAGAAAGTGACTCACAAGACACACTCACTAGGACAGTAGTAGAACCAAAACAAAAAATAGGTCTCAAGGCCTCCTCTCTTACATACCAACATCAAATACTTCTAGACGTTTCATGTAATATCATAGTCTTTCATATTTTCAGTTGAAACCCAGAGGTCACTTCTCTCCAAAAATATAAGGCTGACAGTCCACAGGACCAGTTTAGTTTTTCTTAGACAATAACAATACTTCCAGATTTTGTACAGAAAAGATAAAGTGGAGACAAGTCTTTTTAATCTGTTTACATTATTAGATCCTCTAGAGGTGCACAAAAATTGTGTTACATGTATGGAGTGTCAGCATTAGGTTATGTGGGAGTTATGAAACCTTCAAAAAGTTACAAAATGAGCTTTTTTGCTTTTAAAATTGTAACCCAGAACAAAAGTATTTCCAGCTCAATTTCCACTGAAATAACTATTATACAAGCTAAGTTTGTTCTTGCCAAGTGATATACCATTTTCCTGTTGAAAAATCCAAGCTAATTCATGCTTGTATGACATCACTAGAAATCTGAGGTCATATTCAAGTCTGGAGGAGACATAGACCACTAACTATACATTCCAATTCAACAGACTTATTATTCACCAGTTATACACAAATGAACCAAATTTTCATCCACATCAGGTAAAGAATTTTGTGTTAGCAGATTCCTTTTATGAGGTACTGCTGTCATCAAGTGATTCCCTGCAACTTCATTAATCACCATGACCACATCTACACAGAATCAATTTGAAACTTGAAACAAAATGAATATGCAGTCTTTTTTACGCAAAAAAAATTGCAGTCTTCCTCATGCATTTCTTATGCCATTTAAAACAATGTTTCATTGTCTTCTTTAACAAAGGAGAATGGATTTTAGAGTGCACATATCTACAAAATATACTGCAACACTTGAGATAAAAATTGTAATTAAAGTAAGCTTCCTGGAAAAGGGAAACAGAGAAATGAAACTGATGGCATTCCATTTAAGATATACAGACAAGTAATAAAGCATGCTTGGAATGACTTCCAAATAAGAGTTTCAAACTGTTGAAAAGACAAAATAATTTTTCATCCCACAAAGGTTATATGAACCAAAATATCGTACCATACTTCACATAAAATCTAAAGTACGCTAAGCTATCCAAAAAGATTTCAAAAACCTTAAGAAGTTATTTATATAATTATTCTGAAAATGTATTACCAGCTTGTGTTACCCCATGCTAAGATGCACAGGTAAGTCTTTTAAATATATATATATCTCCATACAATAAAGAGACATTTAGATGGACATTGTGAAAAAAAGAATTATGTTGGAGCACAATGTTTCATAATCCTACAATGGAAAACAGATTCCCTAAAATTCCCAAGACATAGCAACAAGGCTGTTTTAAACTGTGGTGTGTGTGTTCCACCATTAGCAACACACAGATACCCTTCTCACTTCATATTAGTTTCATGTATAAACATCTCTTTCATCCTCTTTTCTTCTCCCTCCCCTCTTGTACCTTCACTTAATCTTATTTGCTTTTTTTAGAATCTTCCTGATCATCAGTTAAGTCCTATGCCTTCCACTCTTAATTCCATCACCATTGTTAGAAAGCCAGGGTGCCAAACTGTGTCAAAAGCCTGGCTTACATCCAGTTTATCATCTCACCTGAACAAAAAGAACATAAGTGATTCAATATGCAAGCTGGACTTCTCTTTCAAATCATATCCGCATGAGAACAAGCAAAATAAGCTGTTCAGAAAATTATGTGAATGCCTTTATTTGCCAAGTGATCTAAAACAAAACAAAACAAAAAATTCAAATGTAGTACTTAAAAGCTGTTTAACTAATCACAATTTATGCTACCGGCAAATATATAATAAGAATGAAACAGCTTCAGAAATAGAGAATGAATTTCTGCAGCTACTTTTTACATGAGAACTATACTACTTTCTAGTATTCGGGATTTGTTACTCTCCAAAGCAACTAGAAACTAGTATAACAAATATATCACAAAAATGTCCTGGCAGGCTGAAACAAAGGTATTTCAGTTCTTTCTTTTCTGTGCATCACAACACATGTCCCAGTTAGTGTTCCCAACATCCCCAATAATTGGGGAAAAGACAGAAATCCTTTTAAAACAAAGAGATAATCAAATCTGAGAATGGTAGAAATCACCAGACTCTTCTGCTCTAATCTCATTAAGTATCTTGTTCTGAAAAACTTGGATTATGTTCTTGATCCATAGTCTACGAAGACCTCCGCATTCCCTAACTGAAGGGATTACAGGCATCAAAAACCAACACTGGAGCTCCTTTCACAGGGATATCTTCCAGAACAGCGTCTGATTAATGGAGATGAAAGTGGAAGGCCTAAATACTTCTGAAAGAACCTGCCTGACAAAAAACCCAAGGTAAAGCCTATCTAGAAGAAAAGGATCATACGCTCTGTTGACGTTGTCAGTGACCTCCTTTAAACTGTCATGGCTGGGATGAATAACCTAAGTCACCAATCCATTTTATGACTGCTCAATCTGAGCCAGGGTTTAAACAGCTTGCCGAGTTGCACAGGCTATGTTAATCTGTCTACAAGTTAAAATACATGGAGAGCTGCAATCTGCTCATGCCCAGCAGACAAAGAATATCCCTCATCTTCACTCTAATCAAGGACTGCATTTCTTTAAGGAATAAATTTTCCAGTTCAAAGAATGAATAAAAAAAATACAAGAAAAATATATATCCTGCATTACTCATCTCAGAGCAGGTTTTACTGTTTGCAGAACCTCATGCAGAGGTGGTAGAAATATCACATTCTTTTCCTTCTCAATTTTGACCATGACACTATCTTAAGAATTGGCTCTAACTAATCCTTAGTATATCCTTTAGTAAATGAAAATAAACCCAGCAGGAACAAAAATCAATTATCAAAAGAAAAACTGTAAGAGGGAGAGATGCCATTTGTCTTCTCAATAATTCCTAGTGTTACAGGTCCGCAGAAAGAGAAAGAATACTGAAGTCTCTTGGAAGCTGTGCAATATTTCTTCTACTTAGTGTTTAATCCCTTCAGGAAACACAGCAAGAGTAAGAGGAATGCAAACAAATTTTAAGAAACTGTGTTGGAGCAAGTTTTTCTTCTTCTAGTTCCGAGCACTTTGTTGACAGCGATCCAAGAAAAGCCCTTAACATTTAAAAATTAAGTTGATGGATAAAAGCTAATATTTATAAATGCTGTTTAGAAAAAAAAATGGTAATTTTTTAAAGAAATAGCTCTGTTTGTATTGCTGTGTTTTTAAAATTCTTTTAGCTTGCTTTAGTCACAGGTGCTCAAACAGATCTGACAGCTAGTTTTAAAACATTAAAATCTCCCATTTCATTAATGAAGTGACCATAAGACTCTGTAAAGCCACTTTCTAAAAATGTTCAAAGTTGTCATTTGAGACATCTATGAAACCCTTCTAAAGTATTCAGTCTAATCTTTGAGGAATAAAATGGTTTTTTTTCTGAAAAGAATAACCAGGAACCATAAAGTTCTGTGCATGGCAAAGTAACAAAAAACCTCAAGAGGCCAACTTTGAGGTATGTTCTAAACAGAGCTGGAACTGACTACTTGATGGACTGAAACAGAATTTATTGTCATATTTCTTAACTTAAACAACTAGAATAAGTATCCCAGTGTATTATACATCCTACTTTTAAATCAATTGTCCTGTAACCAGTATTCATTGATCAAGTCAATCAATAAGGGGGTGAAAAACTCATCTCTAAGGTCAGCACAGCCTGTGGAAGAGCATTATTTCTCAGGATTGACTAAACATACAGGTTGTACTAATTTGAAGATAAAACCATCTTAAAATAACACGTCCCCTGATTTCAATCGGTTGGCAGTAATGCTCTATCAAACTGTGCATATGCCTGCACATAGATTTTTTTCATTATTTTTCTCGAGAAACAACCTTTTCTTTTTGTTCAATAGTTGTTAAAATGAATTTATTCAGCAGAATGCAGCACTATTGCATTTGACATTGCTGTTGTGATAATCACTCACACATTCAAGTTATTTACCTTAATATATACTTTTTATTTTTAACTTCACTTTATGATGTTGAATGATTTTTTTTATTTGTGATTAATACATCATACTATTTAGAATGAAGTTGAAATTTATTTTCAAAACACAGCATAGAACACTAAAACTACATCAGTGAGATAAAATTTTTGCAAAGATACCAGGTTTGATCAGAGAATTCACGTGTAGAGAGTGCACTGCTATCCTCAAATCTGATTTCAAAACTAATCATGCCTGCTAAGAAATAGTGACCAGCTTTTTAATTTGTTTCAGGCCCAGCTTCTAACCAGACTCTGAAGACAACATTCCTTTTCAGGAATTAAGCATCCCATAAGGTTCTCACTGTCTCTCCCCTGTTAATATACCTCTATACTAAATTATCTCACCTCAATCTCTTATTGGTAAACTAGTTCTGATAAACTCAACAGGTCAAAATCCTTAAAAACTATTATGAAAGAGCTTTAAAATTAGTTTTCATCTCTCTGCTTTTCAGCATGCTTTTAAAAATCGTCAACACTGAAAGTGCTAATAGTCGTTTAACATACAGTCATCTACACTATATAAAGCAGCAAGGTCTTTTCCCCACTCCTACTCCCTATCTCTTGCATACCTATCAGATAATTCCATTGGTCCTTTAGAGCTCCGGCACTGCACTAACAGTCTGTCACTCTATTTTGAAGGGTAAGAAGAGGCATTTTACCAGGCTTGGTAGAAACTTGACATGGGTTAGTTTATTAGTACAGATGTATCAACAGATGCTTGAACTATCCCTCTTCTGAATTTAAGTTTTGTGCCCAAATACCTATATTCATGCCAATACTTCACAGACAGCATTTAGTTCCCAAAAAAACCTACACACAGCTCAAGAGTGAATATTAATTCACAGTGCTATTCTGAACACATACATCAGCAGATGAACTTGTATTTGGATTGGTACCTAGTGAACAGCATCATATTTGACATACTTTGTTGATCTAACCATATCTCAAAAAATGGTACTGCTGAAAATAAGTTAAACACATTGATTTCTTATCCAAAATTTCCGTTTTTAAAATCACGTATCTCTAGAAAATGTATGTTCTCATAGCTGCCTTTCTCCAGTATCTCAAAGCAGCAAGTATGGGCCTGTATACACACAAACTACTTCAGAAACTAACAATGCTTATGAAGGAAGAACTGTAAAACTCAGACACAACTGTTACAGTTTGGGGCCGGTAGCCTGAGTTGCAGCATTTTTGGTATTTCAGCCAATTCACTTAGCTACATCGATAGCAGCTGCAGTCACATTTTTGACTGTACAATAAACACATTCTAAAAACATCCAAAAATAGTGTAGACTTGGACAATGGAAAGAAGCTCTGTCAAATTTCTTTCTCCTTACACAACCATATTCCTTAACCTTGCGAATCAACAACCTAGCTGTTCTAGTGCTCTGCACAGTGCAGAAGACCACACAGATTAGTCCCTGTTTACTAGCAACATGCAATACAATTTAAATCTTTCCCAATGGTTTTATCAAAATATATTTCAAAACCACCAGATCTATCAATAATATTACACATTTTAGACAAAAAAGTTAGTTAAGGTGAGTGTTCCTTTCACACACACAGACACACACACACAGACACACACAACTTCTAAAGAACATGAGAACAGGGGAAAGGCAAGATGCTGGGCAGCACAGCCCACTTCTCGAGTCATCATTTTTGCTGCAGGAACTAAAAGGTCAGGTGTCAGGAGGGGATGGAGG
Source organism: Strix uralensis (assembly GCF_047716275.1). Taxonomy (NCBI): domain Eukaryota; kingdom Metazoa; phylum Chordata; class Aves; order Strigiformes; family Strigidae; genus Strix; species Strix uralensis. The sequence continues at coordinate 62,647,482 of NC_133974.1, forward strand.
CTGACACACAAGAACAAGGTAGCACATGGAGTGCTATGCCAGACCTAGCAGGCTCACCCCAAGCAGCAACCAGCATTCTTGTTTAGTATTGTGTACTTTCATGTCCCACATCATTTGGTTAAGTCTGAACTGAATATACACCCATAAATTGGAACAGTCATTTTAAGAAGGACATCTTGTGTCGGTCTATGCAAGAATCCAGTACATGAAAAAAGTATTATTCAAAGTTCACTAAACACATTAAACCTGACACTTAAAACAGCATCTACAAAATAGCAGATAAAGAACTGTTAGAAAGCGAGCTGTATTCCCCATGAAAAGTCCTTTTCTTGCTTTAGTCAATACCTGCATCATTTTTGCACAGAAATGTATGCAAGCACTGTTCAGTTTCTCCCCATCTTCTAGGTTAATAATATGGACATGGTAGTAGAAGAAAAGGATTTACAAATGCTTACTGAGAAGATAAACTAAGTCACATCTGTGTCAGTCATATTATTCTAGAAACACCGTATCAATCAACTTAGATGTCTACTCCCTAGCTCATCTACTACGCTGTACTAACAGACTAAAATATTTGCTCACTTTGTGCAGAACTCCATTTGCCCTGTTCCCGTAAGTTTCATGGGAAAAGAGAATAAAAACCTATAAATAAAGGATGAATGGCAACTGTCATGCTGTTTTTCCTCTAGTCACCACAACAGCCATCAGTGTTAGCAGGTCATATATTGTAGTACCCAAAATAAAACACAAATTCTATTTGTGCAAAGAGAAAAAATATCAATAGCTCAAGTAGTTTAAGGTGATTAATGTTAATTCTTAATGAAGTCTCTAAATATGTTTGACTTACAAATATTCTGTATCACATTAGTTCTGATTGAGTGTTATTACCATAAAAGAAAAGCATGTTATAAACACATACTTTATGTTCATTTGTTTGTTGTAATGCAAAAACTACAACAGCTTTCAGAGTTCCCCTGCCACTGGATGAGGAAACATAAACTATACAGTAACACTACAGTGGAAAGAAACTGTAAACAATTTAATTGAGAAATTCTGATATAAAAATGAATGAGTATACATTTCTGGGCTAATTATATTTAATATGTTAAGTTTTTTTCATACAACAAATAAATGAGATTTTAGGGCCACTTAAAAGTAGTAAAATGAACAAACCAAACCAACCTTTCAATGGCACTTGCAAAGGTCTTGAAACAGGTGATATGTTTACTTTCAATTCTTGATGACCCAGGGGACCTATTTCAAGTCTTTAATAGCTAATAATTCAAACATCCGAACACTCACCAAAACTGAAACTAGGACTTTGTCAACTTACATTGCTGTCACAGTGCTCAGCATCTCCTTTATGCAGCATTTTACTCTTTCATGCACCACTTTACTCTTTCAGAATAGGAACACAGAAACGCAATGTACTTTCTCTCCTGCTTTGAACAGACAGCTCTCTTTGTAGCTACCCAAAGAATGTGTTCTGCAATCTCTCATAATTTAATCACTGTCAGTCATAACAGCCCATTGTGAAAAATAATCCACTCATTTATTTTATCATCAGTGCACTCAAGCATGGTCAATTTACAAGCAACAGTCACATGTATCAGCCACGAGAGATCCATTACAGAGCTGCTGGAAAGTTTGTGAACAAACAAGTTGCTTTCCACTGATTATCCATAGGCTAAATCCAGAAGTCCCACTGTTTTTCATTCTGTTTTCACAGGAGAAACAAAGAAAAGCCTTCAAGCAGTACTTCTAGTGTCTTCTTCAACACATGCTCACACAGACAGTAGGCTAATTACAACTTCAAATTTTAATATTAAATTACAGTAATAGTATCTCATTCCAATCAGGTGCTCACAGAAGAAACTGTCATCTTAATATCATAGTAGCTCACAGGACATCTGATATAAGCAGCATAGCTGTTCGTGCTGAGATACCAAAAGTATAGGTGCCACTGGAAGCATAGGAGTAGTTTGGAGCTGCAGAAGGTACATTAAGGCTTGGACAATAGCAGGCTGTGCAACAATCAGGAGTTGCAAAATAGCAGTCAGACCAATACACCTGCACGCATTTAACAAGCCCTACTCATGCAGTCAGGTTAATGAACTCATGAAAATAATATCAGTAATAGCTATGAGATAATGCTAAGAGATCCAGACATTGCTAATCCAAGAATTGTCCTTATGTATTAGTAATTACTAGTAGACTCAGGAGTCCCACAGAAGCTACACACACAAGAAACATATGCACACACTCTTTTTTTTTCCATGCTTGTGCACACATGTGCACAACCAGCCAAGGATTCCTCAGGAAATATCCTCCTACATGCGATATCATACAAATTTCTATTATAATAAAGATTGGTCAGAAAAGTCAGCTTATTATAAATCCTAAAGCTTTATAAGACTTTTCAACCGGTAACTGTTGAAACTGAATGGTTGAAAAAATACAGTTTCACATAGAGTAACTCATTGAATCCTGCCTTTTTTGATGCCATATACAGAACACCTGCACAATACCCTGCAAGTTCTCTCATCTCTTCCATTTTAAAAAGAGGATATAATTAAAAACATAGCAGTAAAAAAGTGCCCAAATTTCCAGTGTTAACATTTTCTGTCAGGATATGCAGATAAATCTAGAAGTGGTCTACCACTCAGTTTAAAAAGAAACCCACCTAAAGCAGCATCACTGTGAGCACTGTCATTGACGGTCCTTGGCAAACTACAGAAGCCTCACCCACCCATCCTTTTGGCAGCAGTATGATGCTACAGGTTAACCTATGTGAGAGACATGGCAGACATCACTGTACATTCTGCCAAAGCCCCACATATTTATCTGGAGAAAATCTACAGAACTGCAGATGCTGACAATCTGTAACACCCTCTGGTTCATCTTACACTGTGTTCCTCAATGCACCTGACCAAAACAGCAATGCAATTCTCACAATGTACTGAGATCAGGTATTTCTCTAACTTTGCCAGAAAAGATTCCCAGACAAATCAGAGGAAGTTTCTTGTTTATTGCAATAAGACTTGACTATGAGTCAGAGTATAATTAATCCTCCACACAGACACGCAATCACTTAATACAATGCACTCCAGTTAATTGGAGCTGATGTATTAGGCAGCTACTTAGGTATTTCTTGTCTTGAAGTGAATTTTTGGCTGCTAGAAGAAAACCTGCTTTGAACACAACTGCTTCAACAATGAAAGTTAGTAAGTGACTTCCATAAGAAATCCATGGTGTATCAAAGATGTCTAAGAGTGTATATAGACATCAAAACTAGTATCAAGAGATCATGCCTACTCCCCCATTTAAAAAGATTTAATTAAACATCTAGAAGTGCTTCGTATCCTGAAATATGACTTCTTCCAGTTAACTGAAAACTATATACTTTGAGTTACTTCTTTGTAATAAAAGAAAGACTAATACAGCAAAAATCCTTCTTACTTTCTCACTAAGCTACAAATCACCGCACATTCAACTTCTGGGAGTCAAAACTGTAAAGCAACAGAGCAGCACCGCCACTACCTGAAGGAACTGAAGTAACTTTAATACAAACCAATACTTCACAGGAAACCTTTTCAGGCTCTAAAGGTTACTGTTGCTGAAGTTTCCAAAGGAGTCAATGAGAAGCAATTTTTCATGCAGCGTTCAGTTTTAAAGTCTGCCTAGCACTCAGAAAAAGGCTGAGAACAAAAGCTGGAATTTACTACCCAATTAGGTCAGACACACTAGTGCCTCAATAAGCAAACCACTAGCAAATACACCAAGTCTTTGCCATGGTTAGCATCTCTAATTCAGAAGCACTCATGTTTGGGACTCATGCATTGAAAATGTAATTCTTCCACTTATCAATTAATAGATATAAATTCTGAAGAAGACAAAGCAACACAAAAATCCACCCCAGCAATCTCATGCACAAAATTAGGCTATCAGGTTTCTCTTCAAAATAAAGTGGGTTTTAGCTGGTTGGGTGCTAACTTTTTAACTTTGTGGCTGTTCTACCTCCCTGAACTACAAGTTACCTCCTATCAGAAAGCACTGAATCAGCCAGACTGTGTAACTCCTATACACACTTTATAGAGATACTTAATATAGATTATCTATAAACTCCCAGAAACTGCCAGTTGTCACTTCTACAGAAGTCCTGAATTTCAGAATTAGATCTGAAACGTAATGTTGTTTTCCAGAAATGTCTCTGTGGACTTAAGCATAAGGCAAACACATTTATATATGACATAAAAAAGCCTAACTAATTAACTCCACTTTACTACTTGAGCAACAGCATAGTCACAGCCAGTCCACAACTACAGCAAATGTAGCTTCTGGCAGCCTAGAAGTGGCACCTCGTCTGAGTTAATTATCAGTATCAGGCTATCACAGAGGCAAACACGTCACCTGAACTCCCCCTAGTCATAAGGGCATCACAGCATCGTCCTGAGACTCAGCAGTTGCACAGTGGGTCCATGTAGATCCACTGCACTCAGCACTCCCACACATTAACTACTGCTGATGCTTTCATCTCCTTCTGAGAAAGGATGTGTGTCTCTTGGATTCTGAGCCAGACAAAAATTTGGGTGTGAACTCACAGGGCACGGTCGCCTCAACAGTGGTTCTACTTTAGGATGGCCCCAGACAACTGAACAACTCCATTTCCTACTGGCTGTTAAACCAGATCTGTTTAAAATGATGGGTATTTCTGAAATTTTCAAAATAATTAAAAGGAGTGTTTACTATAAGGGAAAAAAGAAAGTGACTGGACTCGTATTGAAAAGAAAATAGATTCTCCTAATCTACTTTTCAAAACTCTAAGACTAGCACAATGCAACTGTTTGCAGACTCCACAGTACAATGAGAAAATTACTCCACAGAAATAAAATTTTCAAGGAAAATTTATTTTATCCTGGAACACATAGCACCTTGTTTTGCAATGACTGACTTTTCAGTATCTCTAACTTGAGGCTACTTTTGGAATTGTAAGTATATAATCAGTTCCAGTTTGAGGTATACTGTATTGCTGAAATACAGAAATATCTTTCTATGGAACTACATGCATTAAACGTTATAGTGGATACATTTGATCATTTCAGAATTCATTGTCAGGGCAACCCCAAGACTGACATCCAAGTAGTATGTCACACACAACAGATACTAATGATAAATTCTCCTCAAATGGTTGTACTATAGAACAAGTAGAAAACTGTTTTAAAGGTGAACACTTAGTACCTCCAGAAATATTAGGAAGAAGCAAATTTGACAAGTGAAGTTTTTAGTAGTAAAAAGTTTTCTATTGCTATGACACAACAATCTTTATTTCCAGTATTAAACTAGTAATGCTGCATTTAGTTTTTTTCAAGAAACTAAAGACTTTCATTCTAATTAACATATTTGATTTATAAAGTATTTACTGAAGGAGGTATTTTTTCCAGAATACTGTTTTCTACACAGTGGATTTACTGGTTTGGCTAGTTCGTCTGATTCCAACAGTATCATAGGTCAAGCACCACATTTCTCAAATTACCTTAGCTTTAAGTTTTATACATGTTATTGAAATACTAAAGCTTTTCAAGATTCCTTCAACCATTTATCCTATTTCTAGCATCTTGCTAAGCCAAAGAATTAAAAGGAAACATTTTAAAGAAAAGCAAAGCTATCAGAGGTACATGATATCACTTATTATGAATGCATTTTCAAAAGCAAATCACAAGGACACTTTTAAACATAACTGATGCTTAGTTTTTCAAGATTTGTCTGTTCTGTTAAAAGGCATCAGTCACATAATTAAGACCATTAACCATTTAATTAATTTTAAAGTTTAGGGACAGAGCAGCGCAAATTCAAGGCTTCTCAGCAGTGCTGACTAGCCTTTCTCCAGTCCAATTCATTTTTGCTGCTGCAACAGCACTAGCTCCCACTTCCATCCTTCCTCTCATAGTTTAGGAGCCCCAGTGACCTCCCCAGCCTTACTGCACAGTGACTCCAGACCCACTGCCCTCTTACGGTGCTCCTGGTTCCTCTGTCTGAATTGGTAACCTTTGACAGCTTCCCAGAAATCTGCCTAGTTTCAACTAAGAGAACAGAAACAGACCTAAGGATACTGCAAGAAACAAGCTTTATTCTAGCTTGCCTCTGCCTCTCACAACAGAGAGCTACTGCAAAGACATACTGTTATCTTTCTTACCCTCTGTTACCATAACAAACCAGTACAGGATGGAGCAAGATGCACAGGCAGAGGAGTGGGTTGGAGACCTTGCTCAGTGTCAGCACCCTGAGCGATTCAAGCAGCCCTTGTGCCAAAGCAAGCAAAGCATAGAGCCTCCACCCAGAGAATCTTATCCTTTGGTTTTAGGATGAGGTTTTGCTGCCCTTACCAGCCCGCCACCCTGCATATCACTTCTCTGACAAAAGACAGTTAAGCAAAGCATATAACAAAGGCAATCTTGGTCTATACCTTCTCCTTCCAAAAACATTAAAACTATTACTTTGCCACCAACATTAACTTTTGGTTATATTAAAAAAAAAAAAAAAAAAAAAAAAGCAGCTGTTTGGCAAACTTTTGTATAATCATTCCTGTCAGCTCTCACAGGGGTTTACTTTAAACTAAGCATTTCAGTTGAATTTAATTTTTCAGGTGGTGATGGTGGGTAAAGGAGGACATTGGGCTAATACTACTACTGAAAAAAAAACAAAAAAAAATTAGTTTTGTTTCCAGCTACAGCTAAATTCACTGTGAATTATTTCACTTGAACCTCCTGAAGTGCCTCAGGAAACATTCTTCTGCATTAAGCTTGCAATTACTCTACAAAGCTATACTATAAATTCTTCATCCCTTTACAGCTGTCCCTCTGTTTACAGCTACACTCAACTGAACTGCTGCCATCAGCTACCTGCATTTTACACAGACTCAGGCTATATTTTAAAAACTATTGTAAAACATCTGCATTTTCCCTTCAATACCGCTCTTGATACCTGCAGCTTGCCAGCACTTCTCAGCCAGAAGCTCATTCTTAAGTGTTTAAAAACTATTCTCCACAATCTGTCAGTCATTAAGAGCTTTGCAGTTAAGTCAGAATTATGCCATAGGCATAAAGTATTTCAAATAGTAATTTCAAAAAGTTATTTTTGTGTCTTAAAGAAGCATTGTTACTTTCTTTCAGGAACATCCAACAGGTGTATAATTGCACTGGTAGGTAAGATAGCATCTTTTTTTAAACTATGGTAATAGTTAAATCTTGCACCATCTGATATTCTGGAAAAAAACAAACAAACAAAAAACCAAACCAAAAACCAAAGATCTACAATGCTCTTTCATTCAACTTTTCATTGCAGTGCCTATCAAGCATGCCTGTTCCCAAACAAACTAAATTTTAAAAAATTGAACAGCAGTTTCATACCTGGAAGAAGGATGTGGGTTACAATTTAGTAAGACTACAATTACTCATTACAATTTTGGTTTAAGATGCATCTCCCCAGCTGATGTCCAAAATGAACTATTTCACACACCTTGTTTAGGGAGAAGCCACCTAAACAGCTAACTAAAATAAACAAGGGACAGTGTCTCTTTCTTCCTAGGATGTGTGGAGAAAGCTGGAGCAGCAGTGTCTTATGTGGCAAGGGAAAGAGGGGACACAGGGAAAGCATGTACAGTGTCAGAGGTTTCATAAATGAGGATTGCTGCCAAAGGAATTATAACAAGTGATCAAACCTTTCTGTTTATTTTTATGCTATATAAGACAATAGAGACTTAATCTGCAAAATCAACAATAGACCTTTTCTATTAATTAATACCAACTTAATGAATAAACTATATGATATGGTTAAGGCAAGTAGTAATAGTAACATATTCTTTGTGTTGCCTGTGGCTGCAATCTCTTGTGAAATACCAAGCCCTCAGAAATGAAATTCAGGATCCTTGACTCGAGAGAGATATCTAGAGGTAAAGATCAAGCTTTACAAGCTGTGATACTGGCTTTGGGAATCCACTTTCTGAATCTCTGTACAGAGAAATCTAGTCTTGTGGATATCTTCAGGAAGCAGCATAGACACATTAGTGGTGTTATGAATTCAATTTTCAGATTTCACACTAGATAAAAAAACAACCCTCTATCTTCATGACTAAGTGGATTCATTACCTTGATTCTAATAAGATACAAGCACTTTGTATGTGGCAGATATAATTGAAACTATAGAAGACTGCAGTTACTTCAACAGTCCTTATATTGCCAGCACTTCAGTGCTCCCTTAAAAAAAAATGTTGTTGTGTTAATCCAATTCCTTTGAATTATGAAGAGTAGCTTCTATATGCATAGTAACCAAAGTTTTCACTCTTTGTAGCTTCAGCTTTCCTTGTTGCAGACTTAAAAAGTTACATTTGAGATCAAACCACAGACTAACATATATGTGTAAGGGCACCAACAATTTATTGTCAGACATTCCACACAACCAAATATGTAGATAGGAAATTTACATGCCACAAAAATATACCACAATACATAGCTTATATGAAGTTAAAAAAAAGTCAGTAGATAAGTTTCCATTTTATGTTAAAATGCTACTCAAAACCTAAATACCTTCATAGTATTTGAGAAAACTGACCGACTTTAAAAATCTTTCTCAAAAACCACAAAAAACAACAACAAAAAAATCACCATATTTTAACCAAAACCAGAATGATCCCTAAAAGCAGTCTGCAGTCAAGATATTCAAAAATATTCCTTACACATTTGTCTCCAGTCCCGCAAAAAATTAACTTTATCAGTAAAGGGAATATCCTAGATTTTAAGATGTAAGCTTTACACATTTCAAAGTAAGTTTTAAATACAATAAAATTTCCTTGAAGACAGAAGTTGGAAGGACAGATGCAATTCCATGATTTGATACTCTTCATATTCATTCCACAGAATGATGATAAAATTTATTTGTAGATGGAATGTTCCCATAAATTTCAGAACTGTATTCACTCAAATGATCTAGAAGAACAACAAGTTTACATAAAATACTCTAAATGTGTTAACATAACACTTTAGCTACCCTATTAAGCCTTATTAGCATGTTTATATTTAAAATTTGGAGTTGCTAAAAAAACCCATGCATTAAAAAAGGTACTAAACTCTCTTGAGAGCCAAAGGATACTGGACATCCAGTCTTTCCCATACAAGTGCATCTAGTCTCTTCATTTGTCCCTCTTCACACTTCAGAAGTTTTACTTCATTTAAAGTACCTAAGCTACTTTAATAGCATGGTCATCACTATCACACAAAGTCTTAACAGAAAACATAACTATGCTCAGCTATTTTTGCCCTTGTTCCTGTGCAAATGGGGAAGCCACTGTCACATCAGATGGCACAGTTATCGATACAGATCTGATCACTGACTCAGGACTAAGTTCACGACACTGTGTTTGGCCCCAGAGGAACTTTCCAAAAGATTTAGCCATACACTTAAAAATTGGAAATAACAATCAACTTTGCACTTGATAAGCAAGAAATGACTGTGTACAAGATTTCTGAAATGCCTGCGTGGGCAATGCCATTTGTAATTCTGGGGGCTGGTGCACTCAAACAATGGTTTACAGAAGATCTTTCAGAAACAATTAGATTGCAGACCATTGGTTCCATCACAACAAGACTGGAACATCCTCAAATTTAGGCAATATTCACAGGATATTTAACCAAGATGCAAAGAGGGTTACCACCAACATGACCAACTTCTTGCATTCTCCAGCTATCTCTTACCCTCTTTTTCCCCAGTGCACTAGGGAAGGAAAAGGAGCCAAGGAGACCACATAGTACCCATCCCCATGAGGCTTTCTCCCCTGCTCCAGGCAATGGGATTTATAATCAAAACTGTCTGGGACACAGACTGCTGCTAGTGTTGCCTGCAATGCTGGCAAGCTGTTAAAGTTACAAAGAGAGAAGTATGTGCCAAAATATGTATTCTTGCTTGCCAAGTATATAATTCTGATGCATACTTCCTGATAGGAAAAGGATTTCATAAATATGAGACAATTTCCTTTTCTCTTTGCTTAGAAACTATCTTCTTTCCCACGTGCTTAAGGTCAGAGAAAAAGAAATGGCACAGCTTCCATATTTAAAAGAAGCTCAGTTAATTCTCTGCCTAGAATACTCAGCTTCATTTAATCAAGCATATTCTGTATTTTCTTAACAACTCAGATGACAACTACCAGGACAAGTTTTGGAATCCAACACAGAGTCTCTGTCTCCCATTACTCATTAAACGCTTCAAAACATGTTGGAGGGTTAGATTTATTTGGTGAATATGGCCCCAGTCGTTGCTGGGCACACTCTATTGTGTGGTCTACTACTAGGTTCTGTCCCGGTCTGAAACAGTAAAGGAATACCCATGAAGGACCATGGGTTTTGCACGTGAGTCATGGCATGACCTTGGTTAAAATCAGGAGAAGTTTGCTACAAACTTTCCATTGCCAGAGCTTTTAATTTAAAAAAGATACATATAGGTTGATGTATAGCTTCTTATGCTTAAAAAGGTAACAGAAAGATATTAAATAGAAAAGCAAAACACACAGGTCAGGGCATCAAACAACATATGCAACAAATAACATTATAACTAATGAGAGTGCTCAGTTTGCTTGATTACTATAGCATGGCAATGTTCTAGTAATTAATTTTGTATAATGCTATATGAGTGGTACTAGTAAAACACTAGACAAACCAAGGCTAGGGTTTCAAAAGAGTCCTAATTAAGAAAAAACTAAGGGTATCTAACAATAAATTCAAAAGATTTATTGAATTATTTGTTGAAGAACAAATGTGAATGAGGTATTAATAACTATGTTGAAACCCTGCATCAAAAATAATGTTAACGCATTTAAGAAAATTCTTAGTTTCATAGTAAGGCTTACAAAGAGGAAGAATCAGTTGTCATTTAGGTCCAACAGAGAAGACTTTTCCATGTACTGAAAGATGCCCAGCAAGTGACTTAAGTGTTACTAAGGTAACGATCATGACTATTTTCCCTAACTTGCAACATCCTTCTGCTAGTTAACATCTTTTCCTATTTGCAAAAAAAGGAGGAAATAAGACCTTTTACTCACGACAAGCTGTCAAGAAATTTCAGTTTCTAAGTAAGATATATTCAGCTGAGTGAACTTAGAGAGGATATAGCAAAACAGTTGACAAGGTTTTTGGAGCAAAAGTCAACACACAGAGTGAGTTTGTACAGCAGCAAGATTTGCCTGACAGCAAAAGGCAGTCTACAAATACTCAGTTTTACCAGAATTATTAACCATTCCTGAAGCAAAAAGTAAGCAAAAGGGTAAAATATTTCAGAGCAGAAAAAGCCTGCTTAAGTAAATCAGAATTCTCAACTGAAATTGGAAACATTAACATCTGTCTCCCCATCATAAGTTTTCCATAACTGCCATAAGTCTAACCACTGTGCTTCACATACAGAGTTTAAACCCCATCTAACATCTCCTCAAGACATATCTGTACAAATAAATAATGATCAAAATGAAACAAATCAGAAGAAATCGCTTGCCTTTGCTTTAGAAGCTAAAATCATGTAATTTTTTTAACCATTAGTTACAAATCACAAGCTAGGCAAACTTTTTATGTACATAACACAACTTCTCTAGGCAACCCATACCTGGACTTGTGCAAACCATTTCACACTGTCCCACATGACATCTTTGTCTCTAAATTGGAGACACATGGATTTACAGATGGACCTCTCAGCAGATAAGAAATTGGCTGGATGGTCACAGTCAAAGACTTTGGTCAACAGCTCTATGTCCATGTGGAGAGCAGTGACGAGTGCCGTTCTTCAGGGCTCAGTATTGGGACCGGAGCTGTGAAACAACTTTGTTGGTGACATGGACAGTGGACTGAGTGCACCCTCAGCAGGTTTGCTGATGACACCAAGCTGTGTGGTGTGGTCAACACACTCGAGGGAAGGGATGTGCCATCCAGAGGGACCTTGACAGACTTGAGAGGTGGGCCTGTGCAGACCTCATGACATTCAACAAGGCCAAATGCATTGCTGGGCAATGAGTGGATTGAGAGCAGCCCTGCGGAGAAGGACTTGGGAGTAGTACTGGATGGGAAACTGACTACGAGCCAGCAGTGTGTGCTCACAGCCCAGAAAGCCAACTGTATCCTGGGCTGCATCAAGAGAACTGTGGCCAGCAGGTCGAGGGAGGTGATTCTCCTCCCACTTCTCCACTCTTGTGGGACCCCACCTGGAATCCTGTGTCCAACTCTGGGGCCCCCAACATAAGAAGGACATGGAGCTGCTCAAGTAGGTCCAGGAGGCCACGAAGATGATCAGAGGGCTGGAGCACCTCCCTTATGAGGACAGGCTGAGAGAGTTGGGGTTATTCAGCCTGGAGAAGAGAAGGCTCCAGGAAGACCTTATAGCAGCCTTCCAGTACTTAAAGGGGGTCTACAGGAAAGGTGGGGAGGGACTCTTTAACAGGCAGTGTAGTGATAGGATGAGGGGTAACAGTTTTAAGCTGAAAGAGGGTAGATTTAGATTAGATATAAGGAAGAAATTATTTCCTGTGAGGGTGGTGAGGCACTGAAACAGGTTGCCCAGAGAAGTTGTGGATGTCCCCTCCCTGGAAGTCTTCAAGGCAAGGTTGGATGGGGCTTTGAGAACCTGGTCTAGTGGAAGGTGTCCCTGTCCATAGCAGGGGGGTTGGTTGGAACTAGATGATTTTTAAGGTTACTTCCAACCCAAACCATTCTATGATTCTACACATACATAATTAAAAGTAAAACCCATTCTCTGTATTGATGCTCTTTTGACTAATCCTACCCTATTACTACCAGCTGAAATACATTATACAAGCCTGGAAACTGGTCTTCAGAACCAAATATGAACTCTGTGTTCTTATAAGATCTGCCAAGGTAACCATTGACAACAAGTACAGAGACCATACATGACAGAACATTACAAGACAAACTAGTAGGACCCTCTCCCATATCTAACAGATGCCTATGGATTCATGGTAGAGTGTTGTCTGGCACCATTATGGTTTGCAGGTTCTCATCCAGTTTCAGGCTCTTGAGTAGAAGAGAGCTGAGGACATGCTGGAGCAAGTCCAGCAAAGCTTGCAGCATCTGCTGTCTGAGGAGAGGCTGAGAAAGATGGGATTGTTTAGGCTGGGAAAGAAAGGGCCTGGGGTCAGGGGACCTTATCACAGTGTATAAATACCTGATGGAGTAGTAAAGAAAACAGAGCCAGGCTCTACACAGCAAAATCAATATGCAGGAAATTCTACTTAAACATAAGGGCGAGGGAATAATATCTTTTTTGACTCTGAGGGTCATCAAACACTGGAACAGGTTGCCCAAAGAAGTTGTGGAATCTCCATCCTCAGAAGTATTCAAACCTGACTGGACAAGGTTCTGTGACCCTGCATTGAGCAGAAGGAGAACTGGGGGATCTCCAGAGGTCCCTTCCAACCTGAATAATTTTATAACTCCTGGCACAAATAAAATGACTAATCATGTCCACCAAGGGAAGCTGGCGGGGAGGGCGTGGGAAGTCAAGTTAAGACAAGAATGCTTTTATGTTCTCCTATGACAGATGCCAAGTCCTTCACAAAAATAAAACTAGAATCCCTACCTCAAACCATCTAAAAATCTGAGACCAAGAGATACCAAGCATCATCAGATGTGTTAGGAATAGGATGTCAAAGACTATTTTGAACTGCAACAAGAACATTTTGAAACATTTCAGTTGTTGGCCTGGTTTCCTACAGAAATAAGACCTATGAAATAATACTGCCTGTTCATCTGTTATCCTTCTCTAGACATGTTTAAGTTCAGTGGTCAATTTTAACCAAATTTAGCAATGGTCCAGAGGTCTCAATAATACTTAATTTCTACAGGGACTCACAGAACCAGTTTGGCAGGAAATAAATCCAAATTAGTGAAGAGTGTCTACTATGAACCCATAAATAACCTATTCTATTTGGCTTACTAGCTTTACAGTAGGCCAGACAAAATACTTACCCAGTGATATCTGGATGGTTCTGCATCAAGTATATTTAAGGGATAATAGAAGAAAAAGGCAAGAGGTACTGCCAGCACAGAAACGTTTATTAGTGACAGGAGGAAAGCTGACATTTTGTTATCAAGGAGAGCAAGACAGAGTCATAGAAAACCATGCTTTATGAGTTCTTCCATTAGAACTTAGTTTTAAATATTCAAAGCCTTGATGCTTTCAGGTAAACTTGAAATGTATTCTGAGAAGAATTACATGAAGGTCAACAACATATTTGTCACCACTAGCGAAGACAGGCTAGTATTTCAGTATTCCCATATTAGTACTTCCAACTATTACCGAATATTGTATAGTGGAGCAGAGCATGAAGGGAGGAAAAAGAAGAAAGAACATGAGTGGAGCAGTATTTCAAATACATGAAAGCTGATTATTACCAAAATATTCTACTGCTCATGTGCTGCTTTTACCACACTAATACTACATTCATTAGACAGTTTTTGAAAGAAGTTAGCAGAAGCAAATCCAGCAATATAAGCCAATTTCAGCTGATATTAGATAGATGGGATCTCTAAATCAAATTTATTCAGCTTGTAGGACTCCCATCATGAGTTTTGCATTCTGAGTTTCTTCCCTCCCCGCCCCATCCACCACCATTACACTCAGAATGCAAACTAATTTGTGCCTTTAACGCAAAGAATCTGCACTCAGACCTGCAAAGCTCTGCCTGCTGCAGGTATTTCAACTGATAATGCAGAGAGGATGATTTAATTAAAAACATAAATCTGTCTCCTGAATTGCTAGTTCGACAATTTTGGTCAAATATTCATGATGGTTTTGCAAGTATTCAAACTGAGTTAGTTCACACTGATTATCAACATACCTCAACTGTTGCAGCTGACAAATCTGAGAAAACAAAAAACTTTAGACAGTCATCCTGAAATTTTGGCAGCGGCAATTCCTCAGACTACAAATAACTCATGGCACCATTTCTGTACCTCTGTCACATGGGCACAGAATTTGTTGCTGTTTACTGAGCATAGTGACCTCTCAGACTGGAAGTAGAGAGCACAACCACTGTGTATGGAAACAGAAGCGTCATGTCCCAAATCAGAAGGTTACTTTTACTCACATCTAGGTACTTCATTTACTTCTGACCTGAGCACTAATGGACAGTTTCAAAACTGCAATGATAGTTTAGAGACAGACACATCTTCACCTATAGAGAATACATAAAGCACTTTGGTCTCACCCAGGGAACTGACTATATCAACTTCCATGTCTTCTTCTTTTGAAGAACATAGCAAGTTCAGTAGGCTATGTTAGAGATATCTATCATAAAATACATCAGAGAAGTTCATTTGCAGCCTGTATAGAGCTTAAGCTGCTTAATTAAGTTTCTTGACTTGGAAGAAGAGAAAACAAAAATAAAATCAAGTTACAATACTCTCAAGACTCTATGGAGAGGAGAAAAGAAGTGAAGGGTCTTTGGCATCTTATTACAAGAACTCAGCAGATCTGATTTAGAACTCTCATAATGGCATCTCAACCTTTTCTGAAAGGTCAGGAGATACCTCATATTTAATAACACTTTAGCTTCCTAATGCTTATATAAGCTACAGAACAACATAGATACAATAGCCATAAGACCACCAAAAATAAAATAATTGGAAAACATTCAGAAATCTATTAATGCATCTGTCTTTATACTTTTGGGGTAAAAGAATCATAAGTTTCACTACAGTAAATCCCTCTTAAAGAGGTATTTTCTCCTGCCTATCAGCTGCTATATTTCAACACCCTCTCTTGTGCAAACTGCTGGTAGTGATTTTAGAAAGTCACTATGACTAACCATTTTGATGCAAAAACTTTTTTCACTGAAAAGTCACACAGCTTTAAAATATGACATTACCGTAGGCAATGATGGTCTCTCATAATCAGGAGACATTAGTTTTGCTAATTAATATTCTGGTATTTCTTATACATTAAGTCAACAGCAACAACAGTCAATGAAGTTGTTTTAGAAATATTTTAGCTTTATAGATTGAGTTAAATGTTTAAGTCAAAATTCCCTACATAAGAGGAAATAAAACCATCCACAGGAAACAAAGCAGCATCTTACTGATCATACATTTCTATGCTGACTCAAATGTCTTGTGAGCATAAAACCACAATAATGCAGAGGCATTGCATTACATCAGACTGCAAGTCTCTTCACTCAGTTTTTCTGCTTTACGCTATTCAAGAACTAGCTGCTAGTCAGACCTTTGAATATCACCATTCACACTATGATGCTAGACAAACAGACACAAAGTCCACTAGCTGTAAGAAAAAGTCAAGCAGCATTTACCTATGAGATGAAATAAGTACAGCTTATCCTAACAAGGTACAAAAGGCTGCAGCACAAAAAACATAGGTGACTTTTGAACAAAAACACCCCAACAAAACAGAAAAAAATAATCATGCAAATTCAGAATCCTCCTTTTCTCTTACTTTTCACCCCAAAAGTTATGCCCTTTTTAAAAAGCACAGCAATCAGAAATGGAAAGCTAGTGGAAGTCAAAGCCCAGGAGCTTGTACCTATGCACTCCACATGCATTACTGCCTTTTCTCTTGCTATGACTTCTCCATGGGCAGCAGCAAGCTAAGAATTTAAAGAAGAGTTTGATCTTTCTGCTTTGTTCCTCAAAACTTCTACACTAAAATTTGCAAGTGTGTTTTGAAGAACAGCATGAAAACAACAAAGCATACAAATGATTCAATGGACCAAACTGGAAAACTGAATATAGTACACATGCTCTCTTGGCTGAAAAGCACTGAATTGCTGGCAAAACTCTTGCAGAATATTTTAGTCCTTTGCAGAATTACCAGCCCTTCAGGGTATCAGCATCAAAGACAGTTTTGTCATGTGAATGACTGCATACTCTTGAAAAGTAAGTGTCGCCTATGGCAGTGCTTTTCAAGCACAGAGACAGGTCAGTAAATTAAAAGGGTTTTCATGCAAAGGAAGATATACCTCAAAAGTTAATGAGGCATCTCCCTTAGTCTAGCAGGCTGAAAGGAGCAACAACTCTTTTCAAAACAAAAGGTTGGAAGCACTGCATGGGAGTATATTCAGCTTAGTTTGATTTTGCAGAAGTGTCTTTATATTCTAATCATGTTGATGTAAGGTCATCTTACATGACAGATTATCTCATTTGCAGAATAGTTATGTTGCCTATTTTAAAACAAATAATTCTGAGGTGGCTGCTTCAATTACAGCTAAAGCTCTGAATGTTATTACCTTCATATAAAGGCAACAAGAAGCCTTCCATATTAAAGTAGTTTAAAGTAGTAATTTAAAAATCCCAGGTGTGGATCAGGTAACATTCTACTGCTCACAGCAGAGACAAAAAGTGTTGCATACCTTTGCAGTGTACCACCATCAGACCACTCTCAACTCATTACAAATGCTTCTTTAGAGATGACTAGCAGAGCAAAAGCTGTCTTCAATTCTTCAGTAGTACAGGACTTTGTAAACAACAGTAGTGTTTACTTTAGAGTTAATTCAATAGGAGACCAAAAAAGACAAGAGAACAGAAGAAAATGAAGTGGGGAGGAGAGGTTTCAAAGGGCTTGCTTTGAGCTGAAAGGATGAAAGGGAGAGAAAATATGGGAACCATGCCTTTAGAGGATAAACTGAAAGGGAAGGGAGGGAAAGAAATCACACACAAAACAGTACATCTACTGCTGAAAATGCAAGCCCAACTTCAGCTGCTTAATGTAACCTCCATACAGACTACAGATACTCAGCCTCCTATTTTAAAGGCACCTCTCTAAGTACATTGTTCTAAAGGTCCCATGATAGTAGCTATAGTTCAAAAGTAATGTCCTTGAATGATCCACAGACACAGAGTTGCCCACTGACATCACTGCTTTAATAAGTTCAAATTTAGCATTGAAGAAAAAAAATTACAATCTAGTTAGTTGCCAAATTTGCCGTTCAAATGTCTGCACATACAGGATGCAGTGATCAAGGGCATAAAAGTCATACTCTGCTCTCTAAGCTCACCAAACCAAAGAAATAATGAATCATAGTCAGATATGTCTCAAGTATCTCCAGCTCCAATTCACTCCTACATTTTCTCTTCATGCCATCATGGTTTACATACCATTTCAGACTAATAATGCTCTGAAAAATATGTTTAAAGAAAACAAATTTCTGTAATTTTTCTTTATGATACTGAAAAGTAGAAATAATTACAATTTTAAGTTTGCAAAACTAATGGTAGAATACAGTTTGTCTTCTGTAAAAGGGATAACCACTAATACCCTAACAATAGCAAACAAAGAACTAGACTAACAGTACAGGTGGAATTCCCATTATGGCAGAATATTGCTGTTCTAATAAGAACATCTAATACTTATGAAGCTTTGTTTTGACAGATGTCAAAGTTGATATTTTATCCCTTTGTTTCTCTTTCTTTTTATAAAAGTATACACTGCAAAACTTTCCAACTTTTTTCAGTATAGAAATCAAACTAACATTGTTCTGTCATGTGAGAAAGTTACGCAAGCCTCTACAACACCAAGAAAGTTCAGTAAGAGAATTTCCATGCAACTGTTCAGGTATTGAATTGTTCAGTTATGTTCTTGAATTATGAGAGAATAATAGGATACCTGAATGCATCTGGGAAAAAAGACTTAACTGCACAAAATCAGACATTTCTGCATCTGTATAATAAAAGTAGACCAATCCAAGTCATATTTGTCATGAAACACCATTGCTTTGCGTAATTATATAGGAACCCTCTTATATAGGAACCCTCTTCCTCAAATCAGGAAATACTTTGAAGAATTAAAGTGTCATCTGGCAGACCAATGCCATCACAACACAGCACTGCCTGCAGACTCCCCCACACCCATACAGCAGCAAAAGACCTGGAGGCAAGGGACTGGCTCCAACACATTGGTGGGAGGCAGAACCTGAAGCCAGTCAGCAGAAACTGCTCTCCTCAAAGAAATTAACAACTCCATACCCATGAAAAAAAAAAAAACCCCACAACTTTGTTTCCCCAGAAAAGAGGGATCATCTTTATTCCATTTTATACTAAGAAAATGAGGGTGATGGAATAACAAGCAAAATTTGACAAGCTACAGAAACCATGGGCAACACTAAGTACTACCTAACACAGCGTAATTCAAAAAAGTTGGTAAAGCAGGATATTCTTCTTCTAGAAGCTCTTAAGTGCCTGCTACACTACTGAGTTTCAGTTCAACTAATTACATATTAAAAATCATCTAACTTTACTAAAATTTAAAAAACAACTACCTTTTCCACTAAAAAGTTACCTCAAAGAGGGAAACTGCAAAATCTAATTAAAAATGGATTCAAATTTGAGAACATCGTTCAATAAAAAAATTGAAGGTAGACCAAAAGAAAATAGCACTCAAGGAAAATACAATTAATTCCTAATAAAAAAAGACGTATATCTTTACTAAGGTTAGAAGCAACTAAACAAAAAATCCCATGACAACGTCAACATATTTCATAATACTGTCTTGCACTAGTTCCTGATGCTTAAAACTTTAAGCACTTTCCCCTTTACACAAACTAGGATAATTTCTTTATATACTATGTAGTACAAATTCTAACACGCAAATCCAAGTACTTCAGTTCTGTTTTGATTTTTATCATTGCTGAAAATACAGCAATTTCACTCTGAAGAGGCAGTTGATCAAAAGCATAGTCCAATATCAGAGGAGTATGGTCAAAGCAAAGAATTCGCCTCCAACATGAACATGTGAAGTAAAAAAAAAAAACAAACCAACTTTGTATTTCATGTCTCTCCTGTAAGAAGTTTTTATCAACACCATTTTCATGTCAACCAGCTTACCTTAAAGTTCTTAAAAGTATTAGTTAACCATCTCTCCTAATGATGACCTATGAAATAGACAATACAGAAGATTTACAATACCTTAATCAACTTATTTTTGTTAGGTTCCTGTTCACTCTGAACTGCAGGAAAGTTGTTTGTGCAACACCTAATTGACAATTTTTTCCTCTACAATTTTTCTGAACTACCAACAACTTCCTGACACCTCAAAATTTAAAAGCATTCCTCAAGAACAATATCTCCTAGAAAGCTACAGCCAGGAAAGCACTAACCATCGCTTTACTGTGCTAACCTACCCATAGCCCTAGATGAAGCTAGTTTTGGTTTGGTTTTGTTTGTTGTTTGTTTGGGTTTTTTTAAGCAACGAATAAAGTTACACTGAATAGGATCTCTGAGAACATGAACTTTATTTTTCCTTTAATCTGAGTTGCTACCTACATGATCAGTTTACCAAGACCCACCTATGGACATACAGCCCGAGTTATCTGAAATAAAGCTTCAGTCAGCAAGGGAAAAAAAAAAAAAAATCACCACCAAAAAACCAAAAAGCATCAGCCAGAGGAAAACTAACACTTGCAGAAAAATCTCTTCAATGTAATTACTTAAATGGAGTCTTAAACCATTTAACCAAAAAAGTCAAAGAAAAACTGACTTGTTTTTAAAATGAGTAAAACAAGAACACCCTTGTGAACTTTTGATCCATGGACTTTTAGTGGGTATCCTTCGCAAGCAAGCAAAGATCAATAGTAATAAAAGAAGCAGGTTGACTTTAACGTCAATAAGCTTAAC
The DNA here is from genome assembly GCF_047716275.1 of Strix uralensis. NCBI lineage: Eukaryota > Metazoa > Chordata > Aves > Strigiformes > Strigidae > Strix > Strix uralensis. The sequence goes on from NC_133974.1 coordinate 62,668,148, forward strand.
ATCTAAACTGCAACACACTAGCTTTTTTGCCCCTTTTTAAATAAAAACAAACCACAAACAACAAACACTTCACCAGGCCATTTAATTTTCCCCCATCATTCAACAGTTTATGGATACAACATGTTTCAAGCCAGAAAATTAGGGCTCATGACAGTGACTAAACAGTTCATCCAATAAACTGCTTTCATCTGGTCCCATTCCAAAGTTTTAACACTGCTACGTATGGCATATGTCTCACCCTTTATCTAAGGCATATGACATACTCTAAACCAGCAACAGCAGCTGGGGAATTTTATGGTAAAGTATCTTCATAGTAGAAGTTGCTTTGGAATGCAAGTTAAGAGGATGAAAAAAAAAAAGTTAAAAATCCAGGAAAACTGATCAAAAGGTCTGAAAAATGCAAAGAAGCTGTATTTTTACAAAAGAAAAAATGGCTGAAGCAAATTTGCTCCCAACGTATTGGGAGCATGTTTTGTGTTTTTCACATTGGCTTTTAAAAATCCATTTGCAGGCAGTAAATAAAACACTTTTCATTCTTAGCCCAGTACTTCAAGTCTCATGATTTCTCAAGATACAGCATTAAATTATTTAGACTTTTAAACAAATCAGCAGAGTAAAATATACTTCAGCTAATGTATGGGTATTTTTATAAAGCTCCATTATGCTTTCTGAAATACAAGAAACAGAAGTCCATAATATATAACGGAGATAAGAAGCAATGCAGCTTCTAGCATCATCCTTTCATATCAGAACTAAAACTGCACAACCTTTTCCTCCAGAAAGAACTGTCTCACATTTAATACCTGGTCTCTAGTTAAGACTGCAAATATTCTGTCAGGATTATTGATCTTGTAATGGTCTAAGGATGAAAGTAAAATGTACGGTTATGTATCTTTTACTGAATTTGCTAAAACACGTGTGCTTGGCTGTGTATGGGAGGCAGTGGTAAAGAAGTTTTTCAGCCCCTTCAGATCTTCACAAAGCAGGAATATCTAGTTAAATTTCTTACATATGGTTTCTTAAAACTTGATTATTTGAATATATCACACACTGTCACTCTCCCCAAATCAGAACACTGCTGTTCACTACTGTGTTCTGTAGTAAGATTTCATTTTGGTTCTGGATGAGGTTTTTAAACATAGATCTCTCTTGCAGTTTAAGGCATTTTACAGAGCATATTTAAGGAGAAGGCACCTTTTCTCCAACCATTTTCTCACGTATAATACCGGACTGAAGTATTCCCAAATTCACTTACATATAGCTTCATTTCTGGTACAGTACAAGAACAACGTGCTGGAAATAGTGTAAACTACACCCCCCACCCCCCACCCCCCCCCCAATACCTCAGGTATTTGGTCTCTACTCTTAAGTCATTATTCTATTCTGCAGTTATCCCATGAAACTTAGATAACATCTTTACTTTCTGAAATGACACTGGGACTAAATTCAACTGTGACAAAAAAATGTAATGTTTTAGTACGCTGTGTGTTTCACCTTTTCTACTGAATGGAATTAAGAGGTAAAGACTGTGAATATGGATTTCAGTCTTAGCCCTCTAAACAAAAATATTTCGACGTATTTGGAAAAAAGTTGCAATGGTCTCATGTTGTAAGCAATTATCATACTCAAGGGCCCAGGGGGGGAATAAATAAACCTGTAAGTGCACAGATGTCACTAACCACTAACTGCTTTCTGTAAGACACATCCTCGAGCCCAGAAAGAGTAGGGAAAGTACACTGTGAAAGTGAGCCCAAATATCCAACAGCTTAAGTTAATTAACATGAGATTATTAGAGGTCCAGAACAGGTTTAATACTAAAATCACTTGCATCGGGATTTGTAAAGAAGGAGTAGTGGCACAGATATGTAGCAATCCCAGCTGATCCAATCAGCTGCCTCTGACCACTATTGTAGATAACCTCTTATGTTGACTACAGAGGGGACAAAGCAGCCTTAAGACCAAACATGGACTTAAGCATGAAGCTTATGCTACAACATTCTTCAGGTATCAGTTGTGGGTTTCCCACTGCCTCCTCTTTTTCTCTAGACACTGTATTTGCTTCAGATCCATGGCCCAATAATGCAACATCCTACCAGGAAAAGTACCCAAAAAGCCATACAAGAAAAAGAATCCAGTCCTCTAAGAGAAGATCAATGATATATAGACTTGCTATTTTGCCCCATTTCTTTAATTGATTGATGATGGAACAAGAGCAGTTACAGTATTATTTAAATACAGCATTTAAGTACAACTTCAAAAGAACTAAGCCAAAGGGGACAAAACAGCTTCTTCCAGCTGAGGAAACAGCAAATAGTTCATTTACAAATAGTGTCTACAAAGTACAAAATGCCGTATTTTGAGATTGAAGAAGAACTTTCAGATCCAAAATCGAAATGTTCAAATTCAGATGAGTTCACAGGACATACTCAGTATATTCTAAAATATTTTATTAATGAATCCTTAGTTCTGTAACTGGAAGCAATAAAATTTTTCAAACATGAAACCCAAATGCGTATTTGTATGATCAGTTTTTAATTTTGGTTTGATTTTCTGAAGAAGTAGGATACATGCTGAGTCAATCAGAATTTAAAGGTCTGCCTAGTAAGAATTAAAAAGGTTGCAATAAGAATATATATTTTGAATCCCATATACAGGGTAACTGAGTATTTCAAATTAGAAAAAGCTGTTCTAATTTTCCGTTGTGGTAAGAGAGCACACCATGCATTTTAAATACATACTGAAGAATGTTATTAAAAATACAAAAACTATGTTCTTAAAACGTTGTAGTCAAATTCTTATCCAGGCCACTAAAAAGAATACCACAGTTACAGTCTATACTTCTCAAGCCACAGTAATGGGATAGCAGTAATTTACAGTAAAATCTGGTGTTACATTTAGCTGTACAACACTACTAATTACAGAGTAATTTCAACAATAAATATTTGGTTAAACTCTGCTTTGTCATCAGTGCAAGCAATTTAAGATGAAACTGAACTTTCAGAGAGTCCACACTTCTTTTTTAGAGTCTATTTTTACTTTCTGGTAACTGAACATCTTTTCCTACAGAACATTTCTCCAGAACTACTGCTTTGCAAACAGAAAACCACATAGACAATGTTAGAAGCAAAAGAAAGATTCAAACCTAGAGCAGCAAGGCAATCCATAGTTCCCTTTAAACTGACCTTAGCTAACCCTATTTTACTATTCAATGTCAAAGTCTTCAAACAATGACCTTATAGAGCACACAGGCTGCATCACTTCATAACAGCAAGGTAAGTTAAAAGACAGGCCATATCACACCCTTCAGAAAGAATCCAGGGAGGAGAAACCAAGACACAGACAAATATGAGCACCATGGTAGATATAATATCAAGTAAAACACCCAGTTAACCCCCTAGACACTGACAAAGAAGTCTTCAGTTTTAAAGACAGGATCCTTCTGCAATGCAATGTCTCTGAAGAGCCAAGCTACTATTAATAAAAGCACTACATAGACGAACAGCAGTAGTACCTTATCTCCATTAGAAAAAAAAAAAACAACAAACCAACAAACAAAACCAAAAATCCCCTCAAAACCCACTACTACCTGCTTCTGAGAATATTCAGAGCCAGCCAATCCATTTTTATACAAAAAGTGAACTTAACTGAAGTCAGGCCTTCAAAGCATCTCATACTTGAGTCCAATCATGAGACATCATGCCATCATCAAAGGAAGTTATGGTGTGTAGAGCAAAGGGTAGGCATCTGAAATTCTCTTTATGAGACCCCATAAACATTACCTATAATTGAGTCCTCTACTCTCGTAAGAATGAAAAAAGATCCAGCCACAGCTTTATTCCAGAACTAGGAAAAAACCCAGGATACAGGAGTGTAGAAGGCAAGAATGTGAAGAGAATTATTTGAGAAGGGAAACAGGATTTGAGTTTTGTTTTATTGTGGTTTGAAGTTTTACATATCTAATCCATAGATTTCTTCTGATTGTTTCTATTTTCAAGGTACTATGTCAGATGTAAGGAACTACATAAATAATATAAAATGGAGAAACCAAGCCATGAGATGTAAACTAAAATAGAGTGTGATTCAGCATTATTGTCAGAAATGACTATACAGCTTGCTGGGCAGGTAGCAGCACTTGCATGGTTGCTATAACACAGTGTTTGCAGAGTGCCACTAAAATATCAGACACTACTGCCATGAAAACAAACTTTTTTTTCCCCAAGTCTGTTAAAATAAACAAGCCTGTATTCTTGCTGAGCTGTCCCACTTGCATTACATGCGAGTCTATAATCTCATACCATACACAGAACATACTTTTCTCATTTCACTAGCCAAACACAACGGCTATTTTTGGATTACCCGATAGTAATTAATGAATATTCTGTTGATATGGCCTTCACTTAGTCTGTAAATCTTTACAAAGCACTCAAAGACAAGGTGAAGTCTATGGAGGAAATAAGTTACTAGCAAAATTACCTTCACAGCAGAGTTTATATCACAAACTTTTAAATTAAGAATTTAAGACTTGCTAAAAGTCAAAATATTTGCTGCATCATTAATATGTTCTTTCCTGTATAATAATATGAAACTGACAACTTAAACCATGTAAATTTATCACATCAACAGCAAAAATATTTAAGAAGTTTAAACAGAACACAGAACTTCACCTCTTTAGTAAACTCCTATAGTTTATTTTCTGATATTAAAAAAAATAAATCACAAATTACCTTTCAGTCCAATAGAAGTCTTGAAGATTAGTAGAGTGCAATTAACTATGACAACTGGATAATAGCACAGTATCTTCTTTACCTGTAAGGGGGAGTTAAATTTGGAGTCAGATTACACCAAAAATTAGCCCACCAATCAAGTGAATTAGAAAAACAGATATGTGAAAGTGAACTGTGCTTAAATAGAAAATATCTTTTTAAAATGTGAGTACCTTTCCAAATAGGAAGAGAAAAAACACACAATCATTTAACCTGCACTTTGATTTTTTTCTCTTGCAAAAAAAAAAAAAATTGAAGTGTAGCAGCTTATAATAAAGTCTAACGCTCTTAAAACCGAGCAGAGTCTTTTCTTTCAATTTAGAAAGCCAGAAATAACCCCTTACGATGCAGTTTGACTTCTCATATAACCCAGGCTATAACACAATCACATGCTCCCACATCCCCTTTTCTTGCTCCCATCCCCTTTCTTGTGTCCAGCCACTGTGTGAGTATACAATGAGCAGTTCTTGGGTTAATTTTGCCTGCAATGAGGAAGAAAGCCCACCTTCCCTCTTCTCACTCCCCCCAACTTAAGATCAGTTCTAGAATTAAACTGCCATTTGAATTAGAACATCTTTCTCAGAAAAGCACTCAATCTTGCTTTAAAAATATCTAATGACAACCTTTGGTAAAATCATTTTTACCCTACTGAAACTTACACATGGTAAATTAAATGTAGAAAACTTGTCCTTTTTCAATAATTAGAATAATGCTGTATACTACAGGCATAGCTATTAAAAATGTAAACCATTTGGATCCTTTTCCTGCCACTGAATCCTTTCATAGCCACTATTGTCTGCTCTCGTCCATGTTACAGGTATATCTGTCACCATTTATTTTGTTCCCTCCCTTTTTGATCCTTAAATAGATCAATCTTTTGTACTGAAACATGCTTCCCAGTTCTTGTAACTTAAAATTCTTTCAGGTTATTACTATCAACTTTCTAAAGTTTACTGCTGAAAGTGAACACAGAATTCAAAAAGGAATTCAAAAGGAATCCCATAAGCGCTAGCTAAAGAAAGATTTTATTACCTTGCCATGTACTTTATATGTTGTTTATATACCTATTTTGAACAATGACTTAAAAAGAACTTATGTTCCAATTATTATTAATCACAACCCACAAAACCTCCTGTAACGGTCTCTACTTCCCAGAACACTTTCCCATTCTCCACCTATGACCCACATTTGTGTCACTTCGCTATCCAATGTATGACTCGGGAGTTGGCTACATGAAAAACGCATATTTTGCCTATATCCACACTCACTAAAAGATTCAGATCATACTGAACACAATAAGTAATAGAATTATTCTTCAGGTTACCCTCTCTAATGAGAGCTCTTCAGTGTCAGCGTTGTCACTGAAACCCCATTAACAGACATCAAGAAGTCAGACTGGCTTCAGAGACCTGCCTTTATTTGCTCCTACTTTTAAAGTTATATCAAGAAGTGGTAATAAAATTAGAAATTTCTTATGAATTGACTGCAATTGCTGAAACAAGATTTGTGAAACAAAAGGTGTATTTTCTAAAGGAATGAAGCCTGGAAGCCCTGGCTGTTAAGAAGTTTGAACTCTCCGTCTTCTACACTTTCAGGATACGTGCATACAGAATATACGTATTTTTTAAAGTCTTGGCTAGACCACTCTAAATGACATCGTTACAACGCAAGCCCATCTGCCACAGGTACAGACTGTTGATATAAACGTTGAGATCCACAACCTCTGAAAACATGGAAGGAACGCTGCAATTTAAACAAGAGAAAGCAGCTCAACTCCCCACCATAGAGGTTAACACCTGATAGAAAACAGCATGGAAAGCAGGAATGGAAACTGGTTGGAAGGGAGGACAGTAGCAGCTGAAGCAGAAGGCTTCAGCTGAATACCCTTTCAGGGCCGCTCCTGCGTAACCCAGGATGCCACAAAACTGGTTCTGAATGGGGTCTGTTCTATAACCGGTGGGCTCTGTAGCTTAGGGACTGAATTTATCTGCTGTTTGAAACTTAAAAAATATCACACCAAAGGATGCAGCCTTATTTTTTTTATATAGTTTTATTAAAGAAGCACCTTGTCATTTCAAACTCTCCAGGTCTGGAAATATGCAAGTTTATGAGAATTTGCTGAAGGCTGAGTTTTGCAGAACTACGTGCTTGTTGCATCTCACTAGCACTCTGGAAGCACCCATACTAGCAGGCAGGAAAATGAGGCAGTAAAGCTAAGCAAAGCACTATATATCAGTGAAAAAGCTATAAATTACATGTTTTTAATTAAAAATGGGTCTTAGGCAGCTTTACAAGAAGAAAAAACATCCTAATTGAACTACTTGCTAGTCATTACTGGTATCAAAGCACTTTAACCTAAGTTTATTCCCTAGCTGGCTATTACTTGTTCCCTGGCAGTGATTTCTTTCAGAAGTTGTTTCTGGAAATCATAATCATTAAGTTGACAAACCCTCAAACCAACTCCCTTTATGTCAATCAGTGATCACTCGTACAGTAACCTCCTTTAACTCTATTCTAACCATACACATGCCTGCACAATACTACTAACATCAAAAGGGATTAACTTCAACTCAGTGGGATCTTCACCTGTGGAAAAATGCCACACTAAAAATGTTACCACGGTGTTAACAGCTCTTTTGAGAGTATTCAGACTTCACAGCACTGTAATCAAAGCCTTACAAATGAACTTCGGACTTAAATTTATAAATTTCGATTTTTTTAAAGACTTCAACGTTCACTTAGAGGCCAGGTCATCAGATCTTGAAAGGTAGACTTTTTTAAAAAATAGCAGGTAAAGAACATACACTAATTCTACACTGACTTTTATTCTAATCCTGAAGAGAAATTAGGAATGTACAGTCTTCCTCAATTTCATCCCCCACCTAATTACTGATAAGCAGCTTCAGTGCAGGGTCCTGTTTAGCTCATTTTGCTGCAGTTGCTCACAGCTGAAAGACAGAAACAGCTCAAGCTGCAAACAGACGAAGTTATCAGAATGCAGAGTGGTTCTCTAGGAGGAAAAAATTTAAAAATCTCCTCTCCTCGCGCAGTATTCGCGCGACGAGTGCGGGAGAGTAACCGACAGAAATGGGGACAGATTTTGGGGGGAAAACACCGCTCTCCTTCTTGCTTCAGGCCAGGAATCGGGGACCCATAACACCAGCAGACGAGAATCCAGCCCCGGCCCCAGCCTCGGCCGGGGAGCTCCGACGTGCGGCCCCGCGGCGGGACGGGCTGGCGGCGGGCGGGCGGCCGGAGGCTGCGGGCGCTGCCCGCGGCGGCAGCCCCGCGAGGGAGATTTGAAACCGAGCGGCTCGGCACTGCTCGCCTCGCCGGAACCAGCGCCCGAACCCCCAGGGAAAGGCGGGAGAAAGGGAGCGAGAGAGAAGCCAGCCCCCCTCGGAGGCTCCTGCCCGCCCGAGGAGAGGGGAAGAGGCCCCGCCGCACTGAGGGGCTGCGGCAGGGAGGGGATCTCCCCCACCGCCGCTCCGGACACGCTTCCTCGGGGCCCGCTGCCGCCCCCTGCCGTCCTCGCTCCCCGCCGCCGGGCAGCCCCGGCTCTGACAGTCCCCCACCGCCCGCCCGCCCGCCCAGCCGTCGCTCGGGGCCGGTAGGGAGGGGGCAGCTCTGACCGTCGGGCGAGCGCCCGGCCCGGCCCCGCCCGAGGCAAAAACGCCGGCGGATCCGGGGCAAAGCGGCTCCTCGGCGCACGGCCGCCCACACCCCGCCCCGCCGCAGCGCTGCGGCTGCCCGGCGGCGGCGTCGTCCTCCTCTTCCCCGCCGCCACCCCCCCCTTGCCGGCGGGAGGCCTCACCCCGGGACCGGCGCTCGCGCTCCCCGCCGCCCAAACGGCCGCTGCCGCTGCTCGCGCTCACACACGAAATTGAAGTTCCCCAACCGCAGCCGTCACCCCAGCCCGGGAGAAACCCCCCGCCGGCCCCGCCCCCCGGCCAATCCGCGCCCCGCCCGCCCCCGCGCCCCGCCCCCGGCCCCGCCTCAGCCCGGCCTCCCCCCGGCGCCGGCCCGCCGGCTGCCCGCTCCGCCCCCGCCCGCGCTGCCGACCCATTGGCTGCGGCGTCCGTCAATCGGCGGAGCGGGAGCTTTGCCCCCACCCCCCCTTCCTGGGCTGCCTCCGGCCCGTCGGGGGTGCGGAGGCTCCGGCCCGCCCGGCAGCGGTGACCGGGCGGCGGCGTGGGCTGTGCTGTGCGCCGGGGCCGCTGTGGCGGCGGGGACGGCTGCCCGGGAGCGCCGCTGGCGAGCCAGGGCGCCGGGTGAAGGGGCACAGCGTGCCGCAGGCGCCGCCTGCCCCTCCCCTGCCGGCCGGGCGCGGCGCCGGCCGTGCGGGCGACGAGATGCCGCCGTCCCCGCAGCGGCAGTCGCAGCGGTGTTTCCACGCAGGCTCATAGCCCGCTGGCGCTGGGCGGAACGAACTCCTGCCGCGCCGCGGGGCGCGGGGGAGGCCAGCGGCGCTGCGGGCCGGGCGGGCGGTGGGAGCGCAGCGGCAGCCGGAGGAAGGGAAGCTGTTGCCCCTCTCGGCCCAGCGCTCCCCAGGCCCCGCGTTGACGCTGCCTCCAGCCGGGCCCCCCCGCGGGGGAGAGCTCCGCGGGGTCCCCGGGGCGGAGCACCCCTCCCGTGCGGGGAGGCGAAGGACGGGGCTGGTTCAGCCCGGGGAAGAGATGGCGCTGGGGGCTAACGGCAGCCCCCCAGCACCCGTGGGGTCTTCACTGTGCTGCACGGTGGGAGGCTGAGGGACAACGGGCATGAGGTGAATTGAGATGTTCAGGCTGGGTGTAAGGAAGAGCTTCTCCATGCTGAGGACAGGCGGGCAGCAGAGTGGGTTCCTCGGGCGTTTTCCACACCGGAGTGGACACAGACCTGAACAACTTGGTCTGACGGCACAGCTGGCCCTGCTGTGAGCAGGAGGTTGGACCAGAGACCTCCTTACTACCTGAATTTTATAATGATGTACAGCCTTGATGGGGGTTGCCCTCCACTTAGCTAAAGATCTTTCGGATGTTGACTGCTGAAAGGCCTAGGTGTGAAAAACCCAGTGGAGTGTAAGGGCAGCTGCTGTGCTGTACAGGCTGCAGGCCCCGGGCACAGCCCTTGGCACCATCCCCACCTCAGGGCAAGTCTTACCCTAGCCCTTTGGGCTCTCCTTTAAACCAAGTGTTAGCCTTTCCATTCTCTTTATGGTTTTTCTTCCAGCATGTGAAAGGTATGTCAAATCTTGGACCAAGAGGTGATGCTCTGGCCTGCAATTTGTGCATGTCTGTACAAGAAGAAAAGGAAACGCTAGGAGAGAAATGTAGTCCTAACAGGTGTAAAAAAAAACAACAAAACAACTGTCTGGTTAAGAAAGCAAGGCCGCTTTGAGCTTTTTCGTTTCTCATTAAAATTATTTACATTACACACAGTCGTACTGAATTTGTGGAATCCAGCACACAGTTGCCTATACAACTTCATACCTTTTACATGTTATAACCTTAAGTTAACTACAGGCTTCCCACCTCACCCTCATACGCACACTGAGCCATGTCAGTTTTTAGTGTGCAGAATAGATTTTTCTACTTTGGAGCAGAGTTGTGCAGTAAAATGAGCTATTTTCTATGTAATCTCCGGGTCATTTCTAGGAAAATTAGAAGGGGGGAGGGAAGAACAGGATCATGACTGAAGCTGCTGAGTAGTCTTTACAGAATGCTAAAGAAATTGTAAGATATTTTCTTTATCAAAAATTTCTGTGTGATACCATGTGCCACATCACTTGAGTCTGATGTTGTGAAGGGGTTGCGGGATGTGTTTTCACAACGCCGATCTTAAGATGCTGGGGTCTCATTTAGAGTAGCTTACTACTGAAGTCAACAGGCAATATACCATAAATATTCTGGGTATTTCATAGCGCATAAAATTAAGAAATCAAGTCCTGTTAGATGCTGATTAATATCTTTTCTTTAATCTTGGTGCTTCAGAAGTAAAAGCAACCCTGTAGCTCGTGGGAGTGCTGTTAAAGGAAATTAAGCACACAGAGAAGCGATGAGTCTGTAGTGAATAGAGAGCAAGCAGTATTAGATATCTGCTTAATTCAGCATTGTTCATTCTGCATCCAGTGAAAGAGGTTAGGGACCAATAGTTAAAGAAGGAATCATAATGCATGTGCACAAGCAGTTTTAATTCTTACTATTGAAGTTGTAATCTTCATGTTTTATTTATTATAGTGTATAATTTAAATAAAGCTAATGAAGTATTTTCAGTATCTCTTGCTCCACGTTGAAAAACAGCATTAAAAAAGCCTTCAAGTCTTTCAAAGAGGAGATGGAGTATCATTTTTCAGGAAAACCAGTCACTGTGGTTCTTTGATATAGCAGATGCTACAATTACCACAACACCAACTGGGTTAGGATTTTACCTCTAGATAATTTTTATATGCAGAACAGATTCTAAAACTCTGTGATCTTCCCTGTTTCATTCCTCAGTTGCTTTAATATCTCTAAGCATGAAGGAATGACAGCAGAATATGCTACAGTTCCTCAAGAAAATAATACAGCAGTTTCACATGCATTCCTGAAAACACTTAGCTACTACTTTTAAAGGCTAAATTTACAGACACAACGGGAGACACTTGGTCTCTGCAGCTTTCGGAGGCTACCTGAGTTTGCACCATCCAAGCTGCTTTTTGTTACTGCTAGCACTTGTGTGGCTGCCAGTATTTAATACCATTGGCCTGAGCAAGTTTAATTGGCACAGTACTAAAAACAGCTGCGCCTGCAACAATCTTGTCTTCAATAAGGTTCTCAGTGTTGCTAAAGCCAGTGGAAATGCCTGTAGTGAAATTTCCCTAGATTGGAAAATTCAGGAAGATGTTAAAAGAAACCACTTCAGACTTGCCTCTTTTTGTTCTTTTTCCTTAGAGAGTTTCAGTCACCTCTGCTGAGAACCCCAGCTAGCAGTGCCCCACTGAGATGTCTGTTTGCACTGATGTTTCTTCTCATGCTGGTTTTAGGCTATTTGTTTTTGGAAATATCTGCTGTCTTATGACAAGTTTTTCTTCTCTGATGTACAATTTTGGAAAACTAAATAGCAGTTTCATTGGTTTAAAAAGCTATGTTTTAGAAAATATGTAATACAATTTCTGGTGTGTGTTTTTCCTTCACTCTTTAATTGTGGGACGTGCATGGCCTAAGGAGTAGGAGGATATAGACAGTTTCATAAGCAGAGTAATGAAACACCTGGGTAGCCAAATGTAGTCTATGTCATTCTGTCTACAGCATGTCAGGTGGTGATTTTCATAGTCTGCTAATTTTTAGGAGATGTATTGCTGCTGCACTAGCACTAGAGAAATGGCATTAATTCAGTTTTAAATATTCTCCTCCACCCTCTCTCCACTTTTCTGAGTTTATAATCTGAATTTTGTGTAGGTGCCACAGTGACAAGAACTGTTACCAATCTGTTGTTTCCTGCCATATGCAAAACTTCTTCAAAGTGCTAATCCAACCAAAGCACTCTTTAACAGAAGTAAAGATTGCAGCAATGCCACCGAATGTAAACACAGCAAATTTTGAACCTCATATTGGAGCTGTCTGTACAGATTGTCTGTAGTCAAAATGGCTGTTTGCTCAACTCTTGCACCAGTTGGCTTCTTTGTTTTACCTAAATGACACTCATGTAACTCCTCTTTTGTAATGTCCATCCTGCAGTATTAACCTGGCAGCACAGCCTTCAGGGGTGTCTGTTAGAAAAGAAAATGAGGGGGGGAGCGCCATTTCCAATTATAAACTGTTTGATGTTAAAAGAAAACAAGGCATAAAGAAAAATACTCCTGTTGCCTTCTTGTATGTAAGGATGTCTCCATTTTAGAGATTTTGAAGAAGAAAAAAATTTTAAAATTTCCTAGAAATGGCTGAAGTAAACAGTAAAACTGCATAATCTATTCCTCGTACAATAATATAACTACTGTTAAACTTAATTTTTAGTTAATTTTAGTTTAACTTTATTTATTCAGCACCAGCACTGTGGTTTTTAACGAGTAAATCCTGAGCGGTCTAGAAACTGGTCCTGAAAGAGTGTATCTCTCTTTCTTCCATAAAGTTTTCTTATAGATGGTAATAAGCTTCTAGAAGACTGCTTTCTGGAAAGGAGATGTATCTGCTTTTTTGTCCAGAGGTCCATCTGCTGGCATGTATGCTGGCATTCAGCAAAGTTCCAAGGCACTGGAAAAGTGAGTGAAAATATCTTCCATAATTAATAGAAAATGTGCTACAGCATGAAAATGTACACTAGGAAAATAAGATCATTGTACATGAAATTTTACTGTGATAAAACTTCATTATCAATCAAGACACTCTTCATGGACAGTATTTTCAATTTCTATTGGCACACGAGGCTTCAAAGGCCCAGTAATATGATTTGTATGCAGTGTCTTGGCGTGACACGGCTTACGCACATGCATGAAGTCATGTGAAAGGTACCCTTTGGCATCCCAGGAGTGGATGTTGCTACTATATTTGATTGCTGGTCAAGGAATGCCCCTTCCAATTGGGTACTTTTTAATGTGTGGTTCTGCTTTGCATTTCTGGCAGTAGAACAGCATGGTGGATTCCCTCTGGCCTCGGGTTTTGACACGTCAGATACAGCCCAAAACAAGAGACAAATTATATTGCTGCAGTGTGAAGGCATGAGTTTTCTCACACCCCAGCTGTGGTGCTGACAGGGGGGACAAATGCAGCAATCCCACTCTGACAGCTCTTGTATGGTGATTATAAGCTGATAAATGTAATTGTGGGGTTTTGGAATTACTAAAATTCCAATCCTGCAGACAGGACTCCTGGTTAAAGTACTTTTTCTTGTGAGTGCACCTTCCAAATTGCTAAGATTCTTCCTGGTTACTGCTATACTGACTTGAGGATTGTCCTCAAGTTAGGACATGTCGCCTCTGTAGAAGATGTTGATTGTCAGACTATACCATTAAAGAAGCAAAGCTTGCTTTTATCTCTGGAAGAAAAGGCACACCTTAAGGGCCTTTGTACCTTTTATAGCAATAGAAGTTGTAGAGTTAGGAGTGTTAAAGGCAAAACACAAAATAACAAAAAATCCAGAAGATGAGCAGCGTGTGATGTAAGGTAAACACAATGAGTTTAAACTCTATTCAACAGGAGATAAGAGGTGGGGGAGAGAATTGCATGGGAAGTATACCATGTTGGTCACGAAATTGATACCCATAGGTGACATTTGTCTTTTATCTTTAGATTCCCCATTTGTTTGATTCTGCAGTGTTGTTAAGTGTCAAAATCAATGCCACGACATAAATTCCCCTGAGCAGCAAAAAACAACTAGTAGTTCAAAGTGACTGCTGATGTGAAAAGCCTGTGTTCTCTTGATGTCACTGCTTGGCATTGCTACCGACTGGCTAGTGAAGCGGATAACAAATATTGGCATGGGTAAGTGGCAAGTGTTGATGAAGACCTAGATTTTGTTTGTAGAGCAAACATCCACAACAGACGGAAAGATCCAACCTGGCAGGCCAACCAGGGCTCGAAATCAATTATGCCAAAAGAAATGCAGTTGAAAAATTATTGTGTGGTAATAAAGTAAAGAATGAAAGTCAGTAAGAAAGAAAATAATTTACTTATTTCACAGCTGCACCATACAAACCAATGGAGACTCCAGGGGAAAAAATAATTTTAAGAAAAGCAAAGGATGCCTGTCTTTTGAAGAGTAAAAACATGATTGCTGCATATCTGGGATCTCAATTGCAAAGCTGATAATTCTCAATTCATATACAATCTCTGTTAACATCTCTCTAAAATGTTTATGATTCTAATTTATTTAAGTACTGATGAAAGCTTCTGGACTCCGGTTGGAATGAGCTTGTCTTCATCAAGTCAAAAGCTGTGATGGATAAATTTGGCACATGTGCACTAGCTACAAACTTTTAGGTATAAGGCCATAAAGTGAAAAGCATTTGGGATGAGAGAATGAACACCTTATAAAGAGGCCAAACCAGCTGGCTCAGTTGTACAGTGTAGAAGAAAGAAGCTGAATATAAAAGAAAGGACTGGAAGAAAATTCTGTGTGGAAAGGATTAGATAAAATGGATACATGTGCATTAATAATAATAATTAATAATAACCTAACTTGCAGAGCCAACATCCTACAGCTATCCCATTAAGATAATTCAAAAAAGTAGCCTAAGTGTTCTTTGTGCAGGGATGTGCACAGGTGCTATTGCCCCATCAGGAGATTTCTGTATGCCTGCATAAGCTCTGATCTCTACTCCTGCTTGAAGAATTGTTGCTACAAAAGGCCTGTGGACCACGCCGATGATGCTAATTTGTTTTCCTCCTGAGGGTAAAGATTTTCTTGTTTTGACTTTGTTTGCAATTTCAGAGTGAGAGGATGGGGTTGTGTGAGAGAGGGCTCTCACTTAGCTGACAAAAGCTATGGATAATTATCACATTTGAAAGGCATATTCACAGGGCTGATAAATAGAATCTTGGAAAAAATGTAGGCTGGGAGGGATGTTTTTTATTTATATTGGAGTCCCATGAGAGCTGTGCCAAATAGGCTAAGGTCCCACCCTGGTCCCATTATCCTCAAAGGTAGAACAGATATTTATGTCACCAGTGTAGTATCTACCATACATATTCCTAGAATCATTCAGCTAAAGAACCTGAGACCAAGACGTTGGCAACCTTACCACTTCGCAAAGTTCAAAGAAACTGAGGCTGATTATAACTCCATATAAATCACTTAACGCCTCGTAGGAACAGACTCAGCAAAATTCTTTAAAGGTGTTCTTGTATGACAGTGTCATATAGTGGGAAGAGAAACCATTCACTAAGAATGCTTTGGAAAGAGCATATCACAATGTGACATCACACAATGAGAGAAGATGACATTGGTTAATTAGATGAGTTACATGTTAACCCCACAACTCTGTGTGGGAGTCAGACTTACTACTCCAACAAAGACAAATCAGAATATGTATCAGAATAAAGTCAAATTTCTTCTAGAGTTTTGAACAGAGTATTTCTTTACATTCCCTATTGCTTTCTAAAATGTTTTAAATTTCTACCACTCACTGACTTTATTTTCCTGCTAAGTTTGAAACTTTCCAATGGCAAAAAGTTAAAGAGAAATTCACAACATAAACACAAAATCGAATAAGCAACCCACCTCCCTTAAAAAACACCACCAAAAACCCCAGGTATCAACGGTACTTTTCCATTTCTTCTCACGATCTTAGTAAAGAGGGAAAACCACAAATTTGATACTATATCCAACCTGAAAAGGAAAACTTTTTCAAAATAAAAAGCATCTACTCTGCTTCTCTTCTTCGGGGTATGTGCTGAGGATCCTCTAAAGAAAGCTTCCCCAGGGTGTGTGAGGACCACAGAATATTGGTGTTGTGGTTCACCTTCTGTTTCATTTGTGGAATAAATAGGGACAATCATAGCAACTGCTCCAATGAAAAAGTAATGTTAAGAAAATAACTTCCAGCTGTGGTTCTGGCCTTCACTTTCTCTGCGAGGACAGTGCGTACAAGAGACAGCTAAGATACTTATTTCTGTCCCATTCCAAGTGCTTAAATCCTGACTTTTCTTCTTGTGACTACTCCTCCAAGTATCTGCAAGCAAGAAAGCAGCACTATGCATCCTATCAGTTATTTACAGATCATTAGAAAATCGCCTGCTGATCCTATCTTGGAGATTGCTACCTATGGAAAAGACAAAGTTGTGTGTCTGTAACTGTAATAGTAAATCCACTTCACTTGATTGTGACATAAAACTTCTCCAATGGTTCAAGCTTATTGATAGCTCACTCCACTGCTATGAGGATCCAGATATTTACAGAAATATCTTTTTCTCGTACTAGTACTTGTGACAACCCAACTCCTCCTCATGATGTGACTGTGTTCCCACATTTGTGTAAGCCTTTCACAGAGCAAAGAAAATATAAATAATAGGGAATGCGTTTTTAGCAGTTGAAGAAGAAGGGAATATTCAGGTTGGTGTATATGAAAATTATTTAAAGTTTCCTGATTAGCAAGGGGTTTATTCATAAAAATGTGTCACTGGAAGTGTAGCATATTATGTGTGTTTTGTGACATTTCATCACGACTAAGAGAGAATTTTATCTTCCAAATAACTTTTTTTTTTTTTTTTTCCTCAGTCCCAATGTTCCTCTCTTAGTTTATCCACATGTTTTTCTACAATTATGTGTGTTTTTGTAAGCACACATTTCCAGTATCTCTGAACTCGCTTCCCAGGGTATGACCCAATCATTAAGACTGAACCAGACAAGTGATTTAACATAGAAGGATTTCAGGTAGGGTGTAACCGGAGGAGGGAATGCAGCCCACCCAAGTCTGAGCCTCTGAATGCCAAGTTGAAGTAAATTTACTAGCAGGCTTTTTCCCTTTAACCCCCCCCAACAAAACATATAATCAAAAGGTGAAGAGTTCAGTTATGGAACAAACAGGACTTCTTTAAAAATATGTAGCTGGCTGTAGCCAAAGACAAACTATGATGTCATTGGGTGGGAACTTCCCCTCACTGTATGCGAGCAGCATTGGAGTGATGTGATGCAAGATGTGAATAAAATCGCAGGGGAGATATATTCTGTGTTTTAGCTGTTACAACTAATCTGCAATATCAGTGATTTTCTGTTTTATACCTTTGACTGTTGTTCATCTGCCATAAATTGGGGCCCACGCAATTTTCCATCCCTAGCCATGCTACTCTCATACGCAGACCGAAAGCTAATCTGATTTGCAAAGTTGTCAATCACAGCATCGATTAGGTGGTAGATAATGGTGTTAATGCAATCATTAAATGGCAAGCAGCTTTTGCAGTTTTCTTTGAATAGCTTGTGAGGCCCCATCTATTTTACAACCACATCGGATCTGAGGAACCTGGCTATTGACAAGTTACCCTATAACTGGGTTTTAACATTTGTATTGATTGGCCCAAGGTTGCTAAGACCTCAGTCCTGCAGACATTTAGGTACATAGTTCATATTTTTTGTCTGTTTGCAGGGCTAGAAACTAGTTTTGCCCACAAATATTTCCCATGCAGCCAGTTAGCTTAGATACCTTTATAGCGTATTCCTTGAGAAAAGACCACATGTGCTGTTGTCAGAAAATATGCCAGAAAAATATATTTTACAGAAAAATTGGTACTTATGTCAATGTCTCTAATTCTAATCAGGACTAACTATTAGAAGTTTTCTTGGTCTGTGATGAATTACATCAGTATATACGTCTGAGAGAGATCCAGATAAAACATCCACCTCTTTTACATTTTGCTTTTCCCAGGAAGAATGAAATGAATATTTCATTTTTAATCAATTTGAGTTTATAATTTCACTTACATATTTTTTTTTATTAATCACACTCAAGATAAAACAGTGGAAAACAAACAGCTTTGCAACTGGCATCGATTTTCAAAGAAATCTGTTACTAGTTTTCAAGTACTATATTCACAAAGGTCAATAAACTCAAAATGCACAAACTCATTGTTTGAACCTACAGAGTGGTAAGGGGAAAATGTGCATCATGAAGAGCTAATCTCTTTAAAATCATCTGTCTCAAGTGTTTGCCTCAGGTAATTTTTTAGCATTAAAAAAGCATACCATGTATAGCCATGACCTTGCCAAGACATCTGTGATGTCTACTATCAAAAATAATTAATATCCTGATTTTCAGATAATTTAAAATTTGCTTGACCCAAAGCCCAAAGCTTCCCTCTCTTCTTTTTTTAATATGGATTTTTTTTTTCTTGAAAGGAAGAAATGACCACAAATATCAATATTGGGCCCATTTATTCAATTTCAAATTTTTAAATATTGATTGTTTAATCAAAATGGCTATTGTACTGATATTTTATCATGATACTGACTTTGATTATTATCCATAGGACATTTAGCAGTATTTCAGTTTTACACAAGTAAAGGAATCCTTCACTGCTAAAAATTTATGTGGCTAGTTGTATTATTAATGGAAACATGGTTATCCTGTATGTAATTTTAGATTCATGTTAATTAGGTAGCACTGTTGTCTTTTGGGTTAATGGAAGTAGCCATTAAATATATAAAATCAAAGACTAATAGTCATGAAACATACTTGTTTATGTCACTACTCTTTTGCCCAGAAAGTCTCAGAAACTAACTTTTGCATTCAAGGTCTGACGTGCACACACAGAATAACGTATATCCATGCAAGTTGTGATCAGAGCAGGTTAGAGTTTCTTGCCAATTCCATATGCACAAAGTAATCTCACTTTAAACTGATTTAATGTGTCTGCACAGCAGGTGTGTACTAAATGTTTAAACTGATTCAGGGGAGATCAGGAGTGCAATTCTCTGTTCGGAGTAGGCCTGCGACAGCTTTTGAAAAAGAAGTGAGAGCAGCATCAGCGTTGCTTGGAACGTCCTTTGGAGTGGAGCAGAACAGTGGTGCCCCTCGCAGCTCCTCGCACTGACTTGCCGTGCTACTGAGAGGGAAGGGGAGTCTGGAGAGAGACATAGCTGACTTCCCCTCGAATGCCCTCCTAGACCATAATCCACAAACCCCACTAATCTGCACTGGGGCTTCCCTGCATTATTGTGGATTAGCGACGTTCTGCTGTATCATATAGCGTATTTATGCACTGTTTGTAGACCCTATGCAATTTAACTCATGGCAAGCATTGGTCTGTAACCTCACGTACTGTCAACCTTGTTTAGTACAGGTATAAAAAAAAAAAGAAGTATAAAAAATAGGTATAAATAATGTTATGCTTACTTTACAGTAGAGTTTTATACAGCATACTGCTTGTATACTTTATAGCCAAACAGTTTTTCACAGCCTTGCAAAGGGAGGTTAAATATCTCTTGGCACATTCAGCCATTCCTTTGCACAATGGCAGCCTCTCACAAATCTGTCAGAGGTGGTGGTGTTCAGGGACTTCGCCTGGATTCCCCTTTACTCCACAACCCTTTTCTAGTGGCTTGGCTTCCAGCCTAGCAGCATTACTTATTCTCCCTCTCTCAAATAAAATCAGTAAGCCTCTATCCTACAGGAAGCCTTACAGTCTTAGCCTCCCCACTCCTGCAGGCTTCAGTCACCCTGTTTTTGTAAGGCCTACTAGTAGTCTTCTGGCAAGCATGGCTCTGTTGAAAAGTGGTCCTGACTAATTCAAAAGGAGGAGCAATTTACAGGACCCACTGAGTTCCTTTAATCTCACCATTTGTTGGCTCTCTTCCCTGCCCATTGCCATCATATTGTCTCTTTTCCTCCACTTTTCTGCGGTGAGTCAGAGGGCAAGTTCTTGTAGGCAAGATCAGGAGAACTGGGAGAGTCCTTTGCCAGGCTCCTTGAGCTTCTTCTGGTCTTACTGTGCAAGCTGCCTGGCACCCAGTGGGGTGGCAGCCCCTCTCCTTCCGATTCCACTCCATCAGTCCACAGCCTCACTGTGCATAGCTGCCACGGGAAGCCGCCACTGCAAATGCAAAAACATACCCGCAGGCCCTACAGAAGGATGACAGCACTGAACTCTTTTCTCTAGTTCAGTAAGAAGGGCTGGAGCCAAGCAGTGGGGTGTGAAGTGCAAGAGCCAGAGAGGAGCAATGGGTTGCTGCGGAAGGACAGGGGAGTGACTGTGCAGGGAGAAAGGGTAACCAAATGCCTTCCTGAGTCTGCTAACAGCACGTGGAGACTCACACAAACGGTTCTGCATACCTTACAAACACTTACATTACAAATCCTCTTAAGTTCTCCTTCTTTAAGAGGAGAAAATACTATAGCTAGAGTTGCTGGGGAAAGTCATGTCTGTCCACTCTTTCAGGGCCCATCCAGGTCACCCCACATGAAACACTTTTCCTTTTAAAACTTGCACCACACTCAGCATCACCTATCCCATCTGCAGACTATTCCCTCTCTTTCTTTCCCTGTCTGACTTGCTGCAGGACCGTATATTCAACCCCTACTCTCTGTTAAAGTTTCAGCAGAGTGATGATATGTGTGCCAGGTGGCAGGGACAAGGGGTGGGAAAGATTCTGACACTGGTAAGAAGGGGCAAGCCTGAGTTGTGTGGAAGAGTAATTTCTGTGACAATGAACTGCTGATTATAGCTGTACAGTCTTCAGATCTAACACTAATGTCACTGTGGACAAATTGCTGCTATTCCTACATAACATATTTTCTCCTTCTCTAGGTACTCTGGTGACTTGCCATAATTTATGTACAATGTTTTATAAACAGACTTCAAATAGAACCAGAAAAATTATGTCTTTCTTCTCTCCTAATGTGGGTGAAATTCTAAGTTTCCTCTTTAGTCCATTTAATTTTTTTACTAGGATCGTAACTGGTGTGAAGGCAGGAAAGTTAAGTCACATGAGTTTCGTGGTCTGTGAATCTCTGGACTACTTCCATCAGAGTGTCTGCAGATTTTACCTGTCTCTCTCTTCTCCCCAACCCGTTCCATCAGTTGGTTGTTTTATGGTGCACGACTGTCATGGGAAGCTGACCTCACAAATAAAAAATATATCCAGGACCACCTGCATACAGTAATGACAGCAGTGAACTGTATTCTATACTTTCTGCAAAATGTAAAGGTTTAGTATGGGGACACTGTATTTGTGGAAGCAAAACCAGTAACACCTATTGAAGTTGTTATCTTTATTGAAACATTTTTTTCTGTTGACTTGGAGCAATCTTGGAGAGGCTTCTTTAACCTGCATCTCTGTTGAATTTTGTACTAGACGCAGCATTTACCAGCATTTCTGAGGAAATTTCTAGGCAAAATGAACTGTAAATTATCTATATCTATGATTGTGGCATACTCTAAGAAATCACATACTTCTTCAGAGAAATATCAGGCATACTCTTCACACAACAGGCACAAAACCTCTTATGATTTAAATGTGAACAGACTACATATCTTTGCCATGTTAGCTCAATAATCCAAATTTCCCTCAGGCTAGTTGCCTGTGTGTCTAAACAGCACACATCTGTTCTTTTCCACCACTTGTTTACATGTTCTTCCTCCCTGTGTGCCTGCACCATCCTCATTTTAGACATTCCTTAATGCTCTTTTAACTTCTCACATATATTTCACAACTGCATGCTGGAACAGTAGTATGTGTTGAGTGCTAGTTTTATACAATTTATGACCCAGTGTTTGTTTTTTAATATATTAGTGTGTATTAAGAATAACTCCATGAAGTCATTCAAGGTTAAAATCAGGCTTTCTGGCTTCAGGCTGACTGGGCAGCTTCATGAAATACCACATTGCATGGTAATGTAACTAATGAATCTACAGTGATACATACTATGATACAGAGTAAGGGATTTAGGATAGGAGAAAAAAATCTAATTAAAATTAACAATATAATAGTGGTATTCAGAACATTAATATATTTTTACTAAGCATAATAAAAGGAAAAATACACATTGAATTAAGAAGACACATAATTATTTTTTAAATAATGACTTTAGTTTTCTGTTCTCAGGTGTTAAACAGCCTGATTTTCAGAAATGCCGAGCAAATATTTGTTCAATAGTGCTGAAAAAATAATGCTGAATAGGTAGATTCTATGAAGTCCACTATCTTTGCAACATTAGTACAATGCTGTACAAATATTAGGACAATGAAGATGCTCATTTTACCCTAAGGATGGAGTAAAACATTGCTGCTGTTTGAAAATTGTTGCTAGAGCAGCCCAGTTCTGAGAAGTAGCTAACAAGCCTTTTTGCTTAACATTATTTTGTGTTTTCTCTTTACTATTTAAAGTGTTCTACAATTAATAAGCCAGATAGGCTGAAGTGGGTTGTTTGTTCCTCTACTGAAATGACAATCAGTACTACCAAAACAAAGTACTCAGTACAGGACTTGTTTACATGTTTAGTCTTCTTGCTTATCATATTTGAGTGCTGATTAGTGCTGCCTCAGTCTCTTTTTCCAGAGCCTCTGGTTACCAGCCTGGAGTGGAATGTGCAGTGCGGTTTTTTGTAAAAGGCTTAACAATAAAGGTAAAATTCACAGAGAAATATTTTCCCTTTTGATGTAGAAATCACAGCATATGAAAAAAAATATGATATTAGGAATGGGCACATTTGACATTTCAGTCCTATAAGATGTGCCCACAGATTAACAATGCATCATTCAGAAAGGAAATCAAGTATTTTCAAGGTATAAACACAAAACATAGAAAGTATTCCTCTACATAAATGGATATTCTGTAGAAAAAAAAGGTTTCTGCTGATTAATCTGTTGGAATTACAAAATCTTAAAATTGACAGAACAGAAGATCGGTGTGGAATTAAAAATCAAACCCCAAGGAACTCATTGAGATAATTATTCTGCTTCTTAAGTGGGTTTTTTTTGCTTTGTAAAGTAACTTAGCAATGCCCATCTCTCTCCTATTTGTGATGACTATAAAGAAACAAAAATATTTTTTTAGATGTGTATAAATACTATTGCATAATGCCACACTGGCCTCTGATCATTGTGAAAGCAATTATTTCCTTTGGACAAAACCCTCTGTTCATTAGCACTGAATGGTATTTATCAGTCTTTTTCCTGTTTAGATAATTTGTTCAGTGTTGATATATTTAAAAACATTCAATTGGTTGGAATAGTATCTGCGGCTTCCCATCAAAAGAGTGATGGCAGTAGCTGTGGGTCTAAATCTCAAAGCACCACTCTGTAGACTTCCTAAGTGATTAGTACAGAGTATTATCGCCCTTCACCATCTGGCTATCTAATATGGAAACGATATTAAAGGAATCAGAAGACCTACACAGGCTTCGACACTTTGGACATACAGTGTTTCACAGCACAAAAGTGGAGGCTGTGTTTAAAACAACAAGACATATGCTTAAACATAAAATAATTATTTCTGTTTGCAGAGAAGATATACATCTGTCCTCCCTCATTTTAATTACTTGCAAGTATATAAAGCCATACATATGTATACTGAGATAATACAGCTTAGCACATATACGCAGGCTGCATGTTTAGCATGCTATGAGTGAAATCTGTTTAAATTTAAGAGTCTCATTCTGGTTTTGATGTCACTACAATTAGTTGATGTGTTGGATGGATTCTGAGGCTTTGATGCATCTGTGCTTTAAAGGTTTTGAAGTTAAATGCTTTGGATAAGGCGGAATTAAAGAATCATCAGAAATTTCTGTGTTAAAGCCTCACAATCCAATACATAAAAACTCTTGTAATTCAGTGTACTGTATATCTTTGTGTATAAAAATATCCCTTTATAAGGAAGAACAAAAGATACGCTTCTCCACTCCAGGAACATTACATGGAATAAAGAGCCTCTGAAAACCTCCAAAGCACAGAATGCAAGCTTGTGCTGCCAGACAAAAGTGAAAGCCTATCCTGTTTTCTCTCTCCCTGATGTAGTTGCTGTGTCAGATGAGGGCATCAGGGCAGATTCAAAAGTCAGAATGAAGAAAAGAGAAACAGTGCAGAGAGAAGTATGGTGAATTCACTACTACAAACACCTAGGTTTTCCCTGTGCAAGCCCAGCTTTAGGCTTTTTAATTTGTTTGTTTGTTTGTTTTGCAGAAGTGCAGATAAAGGTGGTAATTAAAAATGGGCTATCAGATTCCACTCATTCATAGGTGTTATGCTCCGGGGTATTGGGAGCCCTGTATCCGGTAAAGAGGAAAGCAGAAAAAAGGGAGGTCTTTTCTCCTGTTTCCTCCAAGCTGTTTAGGAAGTTATTTCTTTACTTCTTTCTAAATGGTTTTATTTTTACCTCATAATGAAAATCAAACAGTTTCTTTGCATTGCCAGAGAATCCTGAGCTAGTGGGCTTTCAACTGTGCTCATGTCAGAAAAGTTCAGTAGCCATTAATGAGGAAACAACAAATGTTTTGCTGAGCAGTACAGCTAATAGAATCTGGTTTGGTAAAGATCTGTGAGTTTTGGTCCTGAAATTTCCTTCCCCCCTACAGTTGTCTCAGGTCCTCCTCTGTGTTCTGTGGTACCTGCCCTAGACAAAAGAGAGCATGGACTGCAGCTGACCTGGAGAAAGGACAGTAACAGAGCTGAGCCTATCTTTTCCTCTGCTAAAGAATTATTTTCCTTTCTCTTCTAACCAACTGTGGGGCTTTTTTACAAAGCTTATAAGACGTTAATTGTCTTTAAGATCACTATCCCCTTGCACATATGGCTGAAATAATTGGTCACTGACTTCAAAAGCTAAAAGGCAATGGATGACAGCACAGTCACATGTACCTTAGGAAACTAGGCTATCAAATCGCTTCCGATACTCTTTTTATATTTTATATTCTCAGTACTTTTGACCACAGTTCTCTGATCATTGGTTATGTTGTTCGTGAATGTAATAAGTAAAATAATAAGTAGTGTAATAAGTAAAGACCCAACAAGCACCATCTTCTTACCCAAAATTTCAGCTTTGCTTTTTTTTCCATATATCATAAAAAGAACAAGGCATCTTTTCCCATTGTGTACAGGCTACTTTACACATGGAGGCTGCGGATCTATGTAGCACTGCTTCTGGCAGCAAAGCCAGCTCAAGTCAAGTTGATGGGCTCTGTTCTACTGCTCCCAACCTGATGAAAACCTGCACTGTGCTTTGCATCCACATCAGTTGTGTGAACAGAGCTGTCTGTGGACCCCAGGATAAGGTGGCTCACTAAAATGACTGGGACTAATAAAACCCCCAAATTAAATTTTTTTAAGGTATTGTTAATCCAAGTTTTCCCAACATTGTCATTCTCATCTTTTCCACTTTAGTGGTGCAGGGGCAAATGTGCACAGCTACAGTGGGGAAAGGAGCTAGGAGAGGAGACTTAAAGTGGATCTGCTACCAAATGGGAATTAATTTTGAGTCACCCCTGAAGTGTGAAATTCTGACCTGACTGAAGATACTAGAAAGTTTGTCTTTTACTGCAGAGTGGATAGAATTTCATCTTGTGCAGCCACAGCGCAAGGGCAAGAATCCAGGCCCTACCGACATCAGGAGTAAAATATCCCATGAATTCAACATCTTGGCACTGAATAAACTCCAATAGTTGTGACTCTCTGCTAGGATAGCAGTAAAATCTGTGAAACATTATCTTTGGGAAGATTCTCCCCTGCCATTACAAATTCCAATCATCATTATGGAAGAAAGAATTATTAAGGGACCAAAAGATAAAATTAATATTGCTCCAGACTTAAATGTCCTGATCTTTTCAGAAATTAGTTAGGATACAAAAAACTTTTAATTCTACTGTACCTACATTTACATTCATAGTTTAGGCAAATATTTTATGTAAGTATTTAAACTTTCCTCGTGCAATTTTTTTAAACCAGCACCAATTAATACAGATTGTGATCCATTTTCCATAAAATTGGCATTAACAGTGCTGCCAGAGATATGAACACCAGAAATGTAAACAGTTTGGCAGCGTTAAAAATATGATTTTCACATATGTAAGAAAAAAAATCAGGTGCTGGCAGGATATACAAAGAGAGAGAAGAATTGTCAGCCTCTGTGCATTGTGTTCAGTCAGTTCCTAATGACCTTTTGTGTGCTCGTTCATAACATACAGGACCTGCTCATGAGGTCCCAATTCTGGCAAAATTCCTTTTCCCTGAGTAAGGAGAGTAGAGCAACCCTCACAGTGAACACTCAGTAACAAGGCATGTAAAAACTAGCACAAGATAGTTTTTGGTAAGAAAAAATACATTAAATACATTTTCCAAACAACTTTTTTACATACCTTACCTTCTGGTTTATACACAGATATTTCAATATAGTCAAGAAACTGTAATAAGCTAACTCAGTTAAATGTATCCGTGCTCAGCTTTTACTCATTGTTAGGCATGTACAGTCTATGACTGAAAGCAGGAACACAACAGCAACAGTGTTTTTTTCTGATCATAAGGGGACGGTATTTTTGGCACAAATTGCCCTGGTATTCCAAAAACTACTGTCTCCTTTCAGTGTGCTAGTAGTCTCATAGTAACTGTGCAGCAAGAAGCAGGGGGATTTAACCACTCTTTTCCAGCAAGAGAAGAATCACACACAAAAAAATCTGTGTCCCGCATAACCACAGTAAGCATATACTCCTTTTGTCTGCACAGGACTTATTAAATATTCTTGTGTCCTCATTGTAGAGAGGCAATATACACATTTCCTTTTTTATGGCGTAAATCAGGGAAAGAATATAAAAATGCCACTTTCAAAAAAGCAGATTTAAATAAAATATAAAGGACTTTATCATTCTTTAGATAATTCCTTCTAGTACAGATTTTATTACAGCTTTACATCCTGGATTTCCACCAATACAGATGTCATCTCATGTAATTACACTGGATCATTTTCAACACTATTGGATGCAATGAGTCACTCAGAAGTCAACATTAGGAAATATACTTGGAGGAAAGTAAACTTTTCAAGTAATACTATTTTAAATGATTCAAGAATAGGTATATGAAGGAAGATGTGTCTTTTATGACGTACAATTTATTGGAATTCTTAGGGGTTCTTTTTGAAGTGATCTACTAGTAATTCAAAATGAGATTTTAAAATAAAGGTTTACAATGGGTTATCAGCTCTTTTGTCAAGGCAGGAACTGATGGTACTTATCACACAAACAAGAAGTTTTCTTGTCCAGTTTTCGTTAGACAGATTTTTGCTGTTGGTTAATTCTTTAGTTTTAAATCAGACATGCTCCATCTGAGATAGATAGACTGGCATATATACAAGGGAGCTGTAAGACAAGCGTTAAACGGCTTAGAAGATTGTCTTAGTGCATTACTAGCTCAGCAGCTGTAAGGATTATTGTTGTTGTTTGGGATTTTTCTCCTGGCAATATCATAGCAAATAACAGTTTAAAGGAGAACAACAAAGTAGTTTTGCTGGTGCTAACAGCAATTCTTTTCCAAACAGAAGAAGCAGCATAGGAAGAAACATGGACTCTGTGTCTGCACAGTACTATTGTAATGATGTGCACAGATATTTGAGCTGCTTCTGAATGAGTTAACATGGCACTGGAAGTAGAACAAATTCATTAGTGCAGTATTCTCTTTCGGCTGTTCACCCAGCTAAGAAGCACAATATATTCATCCAGATGTACAGCCACAGTAACACAGCCGTCCAGTTTCCAGTACCCAAGACCGGTTGTTAAAATCTGGACTAGGTTTCTCTTGAGCTATGCAGGCACAACTGATAGCTCCTGTTTAGACATTAAGTTACAAATATTTCAGAAAAAGAAATCAACCTTCTCAGTATTAAACAAAAGATAATTAAGGCAGGCATGCATCAACCATAAAGAATGAAAGTCATGACACCTAAGTTGCTTGTTGAAATACAGAAGCTGTGGAGGAATTTAAAGATAGGTGACACTGCCAAAGTTGAAATCCTAGAAAAATTACTTCTCCAAAGACTTTCTAAATTACTGCATAGGGGAATTAAATCATGTTTGTCAAGGCCATAAAAAAGGATGTTCAGTACTTGAGACGTAAGGTGAAGATCTGGACAAGAATTTCAGTAGTAAGCATTATAGGTTATATTGGCAAGACTCTGTCTTAGATAAAAAGTTAACTTCTGCATAACACATCTTATGACAGATTGAGAGAAAAGAGACACTACTAATGCCTATGTGATAGGTACTAACTGACAGGCAGGAAGCTGTGGCTCCTGGTGTCTGAAGGAGTATGGAGAGGGAGGACGAACTGTGTTTAATGATGTTGCACGTGGGCTGAAAGCCAGACATCCACAGGCAGACTGACAGTCAAAGACAGGCTGAGACCTTAATTTGAAAAGAAGGAAACACACATGAAGGAGAGAAAGACCTGGGAGTGATTTTGATAAAGATGATAACTTGTGCTTTAGATGAAAGAGGATAAGAAGTGAAGGGTATACAGAAAGGCATCAAGGAGTAAGACAAATCCTCCAAAGGCAATGCTGAAAAATGGGAAAATCATGAGTCAATGTTGTCATAAAAAAGCAAGGGAGACAAGATTTCAGTGAGAGAAATCTGACCATACAATTTGGAAGATGTCAACTAGCCACTAAGAATAATGATGGAGTCTTGTTTCTGGGACTTGGGTCATTTGAGACTTGGGTGAAAACAGTTTCAGCTGTAAGGCAGAATCTGGATTGTAGAACATGCAATTTTAGAAAAATTTAGATGGCAAATGGAAACAGCGTATTGACTGAGCCTGGAGCTGAATGGGTAAGACATGTAACATCTAGAAAAGCAAATACATACAGACTTATTATCAAAGGGACAAAGGCCCCTTAGGTTGCCAGTTCTCATGGGAAGTCAGTGGGCTCTATCTAATCACTCTCTTGCTCTGAAATCTCCCTAATTATCATTCTAATGACATGGATATGACAAATCAACTGTCATTAGTGGTACTTCCCATGAGTCTCTGGAGTCTTCCAAATACAGTACGTAATTGGTAACATCTGCTGTAGATTCACACACAGATTTGACAAAAGTGCAGCTCAACATTTCCTTTGGCAATTTAGTTTGCTTTTATTCTCCTTTGTTCTTCTGCTGGTCCTGCTTCTCTTCAATTAAGGGAACAGGTCCTGGCCATATTACACCACTGCAGGAAAACATGACTTCTTTCACTGAATGCCCCTCAGGTGAGGGATCCTATTATTGCCTTCATAACTGTCCCAAAAGCATAAAGCAACCTTTTTCGGGGTATGATTTCACCCTTTTTGAAAGTCTCTGTGCAGCTTACCTGTATCAGCCAGCTACGCTGTGAGGAAGGCTATTCTTAGGATTGTAGATACCATTGTGGCAAGACACATCAGAGAGACAACTACATGTCCCATAATATTACTTGTCTGCTATTTTCAATTTGCCTATTATTTGCAATTTTGATGCTTATATGTTTTGCTCAAAATAGTGATGATAAAAGTTTTTAGGACCCAGTGCAAATTAGAAAGAAAGAGAGTAGTCACGTCACAATGCTATGTCACATGGGAAGTTATCATACCATTTGGCCAAAACTGAACACAAGCATATCTGATACTGAAATATTTTGAACTCAGTATGTGTCAGGAAAAATTCATTGATTCTCTGGCTGCCCACCAGAAGTAGGGTTCTCAACAGAGTGCATTTTACTGTATGGCTGAACTTCCTCCTTTCAGTGTTTCAAAATGTGTAAGCAACTTTCATGACTTTTAAGCTGTAGATTGATTTTCTCACATAGAAGCAAGTTTGGCAAATTCTACTCTTAAAATGAAAATCACCTAGAAACTGATTAAAAATAAGACTTTTTTTCTCTCCTACATGAGTACATGTTCTTGTGGTAAGACCAAATAGCTGTTGTGATCAGATCAAATGAGCTACAGTTCTTCTGGAGCCCTGGGGAGATGCTCTTCCCCACCCTCTCCTCAGTTTATACTAATTGTATTTAAACAGCTGTTAGTCCACTTTCACAGATACATGGTAATGGGCACATGCTGGCTTATAGAGACAGACTGGATGCCTGATGAAATGACCCAAATCTGGTCCTTCCAATAGGGGTGCTGAAAACACTGTTCTAACCAGGACTGAAAGTCAGATTTAGCAGTGGAAATGTAAATGGATTCCTTCCTTTCAGTTACTGCAGCACATTTAGTGCTTCTATATGAGTGAACGTGAATTGAATGTGGCTCTGCAAAAGCCTGCAGGACTGAATAAGAACTGTAAGAGATTGCCTATTAAAGACGTAGCAATGTGGTAAGCTGGAGAATTAAAACCTGTCTCTTTCCCCATTAACCAGAATGTGTCTAGGTGTTTTTGTTTAACTGTATTTGTTTCCTTTTTCATGCTTTGTCAAAATACTAGAATGTGGACACAAGTCTTTCACTTAATGTAAGTTAAAATAATGGTTGTAAATAAGGGAGCTTTAAATTGGTTTGTCCTTGTGACTCTATACATTAAAACCTTGAGCCTCAAGAAGAGGATCAGGAAACTCCACTGTCAGCAAAAAGATGGTGAACACCCTCAGAGCAATACATAGACTGATCCAATAACTGTAAAATACTTCAGTGACAGAAACTGGATGCCAGATCACATTGCTCCAGGTGTGAGTGGTGGCTAAAATAACGTTAGAACAGAGATCTCTCATTTTTGTTTAGGTCAGGGACCCTTTTCTCCTTCAAACAATAAGTTACTGTTTCCCTGAATAGCTCGTAGGAAAGGTATTTTGAACATCACTGGTTTTTTGGTTTATACTTCTGGTTAAATATAAACAGACACCTTAAGAGACTGCTGATGTGAAAGCAGCGGGTGAGATTTTCTGTGTAGTTAGGCCCAGCAACACCAGGGGTAAATCAATTTCAAAATTCATGTGAAACATAAAACAACACAGCTTAATTATTTCTTCCTAGGTAGGCTCTAACTTGGCAGAGTCCCAAAACCTACACTGCGTGAATTTGAGCTTTGCAGCATTAGCCATGGCCATCATCATGTTCTTCCAACTGGATGAGGGTTAGTATAATATTTGAGAAAGGCTGTTTTGACACAAGTGTTTCCACTTAGGGAATAGATGTTGAGTTTAATTATCTGGGCTCCAAGAGGCTTTGCCAGAGCCTGAAATATTGGGCCAGAGCACAAAGCTTTTTTCCTAATTCTGGACCAGGCGATCACAAAATTCAGGCCTTGATCCATTTCACTCAGC
The DNA here is from genome assembly GCF_047716275.1 of Strix uralensis. Classification (NCBI taxonomy): domain Eukaryota; kingdom Metazoa; phylum Chordata; class Aves; order Strigiformes; family Strigidae; genus Strix; species Strix uralensis. Next base: position 62,699,550 of record NC_133974.1, read on the forward strand.
TGGAGCCTTCTAACCAACATGCCTAAGCAGGACACAAACCTAGTTGTTCTGGCCATCTCTGTTGTCCATGGAGAGAGAAGAGTGTCTCTAGAACAACTCTTATTATGTGAATTACAGTTTCCCTCTGGAGAAGCCTCTGTTTCTATTGACTGGTGAAGAGTCCCAGTACATTCACATCAGGCTAAATGATAAACTGGCTGCAGCTTTGGTAGCACTTGTGAACTAATGTCTCAGCTGCTCTTATGAAGAAAGGCAAGCACACACCAGAAATACATGCGGAGGCAAGAGGGATCATCTGAACTTCAGGAAGGACTGTACTATGTTCTGGCAATAAGAAGCTTAGATTTGTTTCTTTTTAATTGGACTTTGTGCTCTGTAAGCACGCATGAAAGATACTGCCCCATTCCACAGACATCCTAACTTTACAAAAAGTCCATTGATAAAAGCGCGTGTTTGAGCAATACCTGGAGCTTGGGAATGTAAGGAAGCCAGAGCTAAAACAGAAGCTTGCGGCTGAAGGGACAGACAGACTGAAGAGCAAGAGGAGAGAGGAGAGCAAGAAACACAACAGATAGGCAGCTAAGAATCAAGATTTTTCAGTTTAGTCAGTAAATACGTATTTCCCCCACCCACATCTGGAATAATATGAATTTTGGATTCAGAACTGCATTCTTTGCTTGCCTAAGACTCCCAGTAAAGTGTCTTTCACTCAAGGAATGCAGGATCTAGTGTCTCAGCTGTATGACTTCCGCATGTAGTTGGCAATATTCACTGCATTCAAAATCAAACTGTTTTTTAATTGCAGGCAATGTCTACTTTTTAAATAAAACACTTTCCCTCCACTTTTCCCCTGCACATAATTTTTAAAAATCTCTATTTTGGTCATAAAATAAGAACAGCTCCAGGAAGCTGGAGATTCCAGATCAAACCTAACTTAACCTCTGGAGTTAAAAAGTCCAGTAGGTTTAGTAAAGTTCCCAAAAGAGAAATGTGCTTTTATTTCAGTGCACAGTCTCTCAGGTTGCACATCTGTGAAGGCTTCCTATCAAACTGAATGGTGTCTTCACTGTGCAGAATGCCATTCTTAATGCTCTCCAGAATGTACAACTTTTTGCTTAAATCCAAATTATACATATCATGAATAAGAGAAACAAGATTATAGTCATTAAAATCACTTAAAGTTATTTTCTATTTTATAGTTTTGTGTGTGTATAAATATTTAGTAAAAAGAAAGGTATCTACTCACATCACAAAATATGAAGTAGAAGTATTCCGTAATATTATTTGTATTCTAGTTACCCTATACTGTGGAAACTAAAGTTATATATATCACATTGTTTGATGGAATTTGTGCTTCTGAGACAAAGGTAAGGAAATTAATAGCTTCTTTTAACCTGATGGCAGAGCAACACAGGGAAGACTGGTTTTCTTGACTATAGAAGGATGATGTAACTCTGCTGGAGAATGAAGATTTACCTAGATGACTTCTGGTGGATTTTCTGTGCTGACAAGTGGAAGGAAAAATTAGATCAGGAAAGCATATTCTACCCCCGCTGCTTCAAGTATTTAAGAGGAAATATTAAAACTAGCCAATGAGATACAATTTGCAGTACAAATGGGTAAAAGAACTAGCTCTAATAATTGCTTTTTTCAGGGAGCAAGGGCTGTAGGAGTTCAAGCTAGAGATTACACCCTAATAATAATGCCCAGTGCAGAGTCCAAGTTAGTAAAACATGTCATGGACTGTAAGTTAGTGCAGATGTGCATCCATACGCTTTTGCTAAAACCCATCTGTCCTAGATGCAAGATTTTACATTTGTCTTTGTTGAATTTCATACAGCAAGCATCTGTTGTTCCACTTCTCCAGCCTGTTGAGGTCCCCCTAAATGCTAGTCTGTGTGCAGGAACGTGGGATGCGTCCCCAAGGACGCTGCTTGCTCAGACAGAGAGGGACAGCCTCTGCCATCAGGCTATCCTGTGTCTGCCTTCCCATTATCTACCACTACCTCTCTGTCAGCACATCTCTTCCAGCTCTTCCAGATCTCTTCCAGCTTAGGTTCTAATGGGACTGCTTCTCCATCCTTCGATAACCTAGTTTAAAGCCCTCCTTATGAGGCTGGCAAGCCCACTGGCAAAGACATCCATGCCCCACTTTTTTAGGTGAATCCTCTCTCTACCCAACAGTCACCATTCCTCAAAAAGCCTGGAGGAACCTGGAGGTGTCTGAAACGATACCTTGACATTAATAGCATTTGAGTGTCTATGCTGATCTTTAGCCAGTGTCCCTCACAACAGATCACTATCCAGAGGGTAGCAAGTGAAGAATTGCTGCTCTGGGTAATCAGTTAATTATTCAGCTGATTCCCACTGTTCTGTTTCCTCCTCCTGCAATTTAAATGAACTGCCTGTGATCGACAGACCATGAAAATATCCATCTACGTTATTCCTTTTCACATTAATCTTCATACTCATGTTAGATGTCAATCAAATGTAGTTTCTATTCATTAAATACAACTGATAGCATCTTTATGCACTTCTTCCTTTTAAACCAGTTATTGTAGAAACTCTAGCCTATTTGCTTTTTGATCTTTGCCTTAAATTACTTTATCCCAGGCACTCCTCTACCTCTCATTTTCCACTATCTGTAGTTCTGCAACTCACACTTTTTGTTTCTCTAGCAAATCTCTTAGCGCTACCAGATCACGGTCTATTCTTCACTTGTCAGAAAACAAGTTGCTGTACCAGCAGTGTCAGTAACGAAGCCTTGGTTTGTATCAGTTATGTCCTCCCTCCTTATCACAGTAACCCAAGCTTCCCCTACAGTCTCCATGCCCTCCCATTACAATACCTTCAACTCCCTCCCATGTCCTACACAATATCCCAATATCCCCTTCTGATATTTAGGCCTCCCTGTAACACATCCGGTTCCTGCCCCTTTATTTCCTAACCTCCCACTGTGAGTCATATCCCAAATACTCATAGCTCCCCCATATCTCTTGCTTGACTAAGATAAGACGTAATATGTATTGATAATATGTACCGTGACCTATCGTGTAACGAGCTGACCAGTACTCATGGCCAGCCACTGTTTCATGGAAAAGCATACGCACAGCATTGTTTCTTCTTTCCCTCATTTGGGAGCTAAATGAGTCTCTTTTCTCCCAAACCACTCCTTTTTGGGAAATGTGTGGGAATGTCATACCTCTGAATCCTCTTACACTCTACTGGATTTGACTGAAGTTAGAGGATGGATTAAGAGATGGTAAGGTGGGTGAGAGGCTAGCAGGCATGGGCAGTGCGGTTGTGTAAGCAAATAAATTTGTAGAGTTGACTCTGCTTCCTCTTTCTGTTAGCGTCACACAGCTGTCATTATGTGATTTTTTTTTTCCTCAAAGGGACAACTGTACTGCTGGGAGGTTAATCAGAAACTCTCTTTATTAAAGGCAAGGCCACAGAAAATTGATAAAGTGCTGGCTTTAGCCCAAACCTAAGCAGTAGTGAAAACCAGTTTCTGCCAGGCACCAGGTCAGTGACCTCTATGAAACTTGCGCAGTATTTGGGCAGGCAGAAAAATCAAAACTTTTTACTTCAGCTTTCTAGTCCTCAGTTGAAGCTTCGTTTCCCTCCAACACCACTTTTATGACTCGTAGGCATAATTCATGGTAACTGTTACCAGCTCCAGCTGGTTCCTCACTTCCCCTCATCCTGGAAATAGTATATTCAGTCAGGCACGTCATGAACCTGAAGAATGCATCTACATATTAGTGCTAGGCTAGGGAATATTTGTTAGATACAATTTTAGCTTCTCTAAAAATGCATTGTGTTTTCAATTGTTAAGAGGACTACTAAATGCTAACTTATCTAAACATTGCATTGGACTCCCCTGTCAACTGTACAGACAGAAATGTTTTTTCTAGTATTCTCGCTGAAGATTTCTGAGAAACACCTGTTAATTTGGAGCAGTTCCAGATCCAAAACTGTTTTAAATGCATATATTTAAAAATACACTTAATACCAAAAGACTTTCTCCCACTATTTGATCTATAACTCTGTGGAATCAAATTTTTATGGAAGCGTCGCACTTGCCAATGCTAACAGGCTAGGAATCATAGAATGATAGAATGGTTTGGGTTGGAAGGGACCTTAAATATCATCTAGTTCCAACCCCCCTGCCATGGGCAGGGACACCTTCCACTAGACCAGTCTGCTTAAAGCCCTGTCCAACCTGGCCTTGAACACTTCCAGGGAGGGGGCAGCCACAGCTTCTCTGGGCAACCTGTTCCACTGTCTCACCACCCTTGCAGGAAAGAATTTCTTCCTTATATCTAATCTAAATCTACCCTCTTTCAGTTTAAAACCTCATCCTATCCCTACACTCCTGATAGAGTCCCTCCCCATCTTTCCTGTAAGCCCCCTTGAAGTGCTGGAAGGTCACTATAAGGTCTCCCTGGAGCCTTCTCTTCTCCAGGCTGAAAAACCCCAACTCTCTCAGCCTGTCCTCATAAGGGAGGTGCTCCAGCCCCTGATCATCTACATGGCCTCCTCTGTCCTTCTTATGTTGGGGGGACACAGAGATGGGCACAGTACTCAAGGAAAGGGTGACCACTTATGTATTTAGTCTCTTAACAATAGCTGATACTCAGATGAAATGTGTATAGCAAGAAAAACTGCCAGCAGCCTCACCCTAAAGCTTCTCTTGGATCCCACAGAATCTGGACTGCTCTGTCACATCCAGCCTTTGGTCTGATATCCACAGGTCTATGCAGATGTAAATACAGTGTGAAAGGCAGTGAAGGCAAATACAGCATGAAATGGGTCAAAATAGTGGTAAAATATTTCCAAACAGATTTATCTCCCCAAAAGGGAATGCACAGAGGAGCCAAATATGGGAAGCGGCCTCATTTTTCGCTCGTCTCTCAGCTTCTAACATACAGCAGCCACGCAGCTTCCTCCCTATCATGGCCATTCTATTTTATTTATTTGCATTTGTCATCCCTACTCTCTTTAAAATGCCACTAGGAGTCTTCATATACATGTAAACAATCGCCTCCCTCAGATCTGATCTATATGCACAGTCCCATGTGCAAAAAGCACCAGGTGACATTTGGCTTGGCTTCTCCCACAGAACGTAGCAACAGGATTTGGCTTCCAAGAGGCACCAAGTCTCCATTTAAGCAGGAAAAGCCCGTCTCCGTCTCCCATTCCTCGCCTCACAGAAGCAGCCTCTCCCGTACACCTGAGGCCGATGCCCAACAGGAGACTCCACGGCCACAGCAGAGGCGCTAGTGGCAGCAGTCGGAGGGGCCTGGGCCTGCGCGGGGGCACTGCGTCAAGGAGTTTAGAGTAAATTTAGAGCCTGACTACCTATTCTCCCCCAGACCGCAGCCAAAGATGTTAATTACTGCTCTGCGGCCCTAAGCTACAACCGGTTATTTTGGGAAGACACCAGCCCAAACCACCCCCCTTCTGTGGGACGAGGGCTGGGGCGGCCACGTGTCGTTAAAACGCTGAGCGGTAGCAAGGCATGCGAGCGCGGCTCTGGCGGCTCAGGACGCGCTCTCTGGGTTGCCTCTACGGCGACCGGCAAGGCTCGACGACCCGCGGCCATTACAGACCAAGGCAGGCGGCGGGTGGGGCCGTGCCAGGCTCGGGGCCGCCTCCCGCCATGCCCAGCGCGGCGCACGCTGGGAGCTGTAGTTCCCCCTCCGCCCCGGGCTCCCGCCGGCCCCAGGGGCGCGGCGGCGGCGCTAACCTCCCCCTCGGCCCGCGGCTTCCCGGCGGGCAGCCCCGCTCGCCCTAAACCGGGCATGCAGCGGCTGCTGCGGCAGCTCCTCCCCGCGCTGTGCTCGGCGCGGCCGGCGGCGGCCCGCGCCCTCCTCGCCTGGCCGGCTGTGCCCGCGCTCCCGCGCCTCATGGCGCTGCGGACGGCGGCGGGAGCGGCGGGGGACGGTGGCGGCGGGGATCCCTCCCGCGTAGCCGGCGCGACCCCGGAGCACGGTGAGGAGGCGGCGGGGCGGGGTAGGGGCGGGGGAAAGAGGGCAGGCGCCTGCGAGGCCCCGCGGCCGCCGTCCCCGCCGGCTGGCGGGGGCGGCGGCCGCGGGGCCTCGCAGGCGCCTCAGCGCGGTCCGGGCGCCCTCCGCTGCCGCGAGGCCTCCGCTGCCGCCGGGCGGCGTGTGGGTCGTGCTGCGAGGAGGAGGAGGAGGAGGAGGAGGAGGAGGAGGAGGAGGAGGAGGAGGAGGAGGAGGAGGAGGAGGAGGAGGAGGAGGAGGAAGGGGGGGGGGGGGGGGGGCGTCGACGTTGCTGGCGTCTGTTAGGCATTAAACGGTCACGTTGGGCAGGGCGGCTGTAAAAGCTATGGCTTGTGCACACCTTCTCAGGTACCGAATGGAAAGAGGCAGATTTCGCAGCAGGGGTTGTGGAGATCGTAGGGGAGAACGATTCAACCTTGTTGTGGGCTGTTGCTAAAAAGTCTGTTCCTTTCTGCCACGCTCAGTCCCCAGGTGTCAGTGTAAGCATCAGAGCTGGCTGTGAATATTAAACCTACCTTTTTTTTTTTTTCCCAAAATTTTCTGGTTTTGGTAAACTTTTTCAGTTCTCTGGCTACATAAACACGAGTGCCAGCACCAGAGGTTCACAATGCCTCGAGAGTAAGACCATCGATTTCTACAACAGCTTTCCGTTAAATTGTCTCCAAAGGATTCATTTGTTATTACACATATGAACATAAACATATTAAACAGGGAGCAGTGCCTGGAGGCCTAATCTCACTGTGATCTGTGATGTGTAGGTGTCAAATAATAGAAGATTATTCTATCTGAAACTATAATCTGAGTATGGAGAAGAGGGCTGGGAACGAGTGCAATCAAATATGTTTTATTACACCTTATTTTTGTATTCTCTCCTTTATGAGCTAGGTGTGTCATGACTTTTTTTTTCTGCTGGAACAGAGGACTTAAATACTGGTGAAGGTCAGCAGCCACTTAAGCAAATACAAATATGGGAATAAAGTATATGTCTGTTCATATATGAAATTCAGGCTAATATAATTAAGCATGCAATTAAGAAAAAAGAGTTTATCCAATAGTAGCTTGATGGTCAAGGAGTTCCCATGGAAGCTGATTTTGTTAGGTCTCAGATTATCAACAGTATGTCAAGAATTTTGAAGAATCATGTTTTCACGTTGGTTTAGTGACTAGAGCACAATTCTTGAGTTTTGTTGCTGATTTCTTTAATACATATTTCAGAAAAGGTGAGGGATGGAGTTTTTTGCTTGGGGCACAACCTGTGGAATTTAGAAGCAGTGCCTGTTCAGTTCAGCTAATTGATTTGAGAACAGACATTGTTAATCACTAGCGCTGTGCCTTTGCTATGCCAATCTGCTACTGTGAGCAGATAGAATTTTTCAAAGTGGCACAAGTATACTGCTTTTTGAGCAGACAGAGCAAAGGAAACACGTAATCTGCAATATACATCCCTCAGATTTATTTGAGTCTTTGTTCTGCAGCTGATTCTACCTTAACAAATCCCTTTTGCTTCCAGCTGGTTATGATTCTGCATTTCTGAATCTTGTTGATAACTTTTCTGCCCCAGACTGGCCTACCTGTTCATCATTTTCATGGATTTCTGTCTTGTCCTTCACTTTGAGACCTCTTTGAAGGAAGGATTGCTGTTTTCTGTATGCTTGTGGATCACCAGCAACAATCTGTTTTGTGAGCTTTACTTTAATCTAAACGTTAAGTAATAATTTTATCATTACTTTAACATCTGTTTGTTGTGCATAGCTCTTTAGTGTCTACAGGGGGAAGAAGCAACAAATCTAAATACTTTGTTTCTTTTTAATACCCTCCGGGATAAAGTTATGTGTGAGACCACAACCACAGAGTGATTCATGCCTCCCTACTTTAGACTGGAGTGAATTAGCATTTAATCAGGTTGTTCTCGTCTTCCCTAGCATAAAGTGATATATGCAAGAAACACTCCACAGAGTGATAATAATCCAGATTGGATCTATAGTGCTGAATTTATACATGTAGTGTAGTTTTGCATGCCACAAGTACATAATATGCACTTTTGCTGCCAAATTTTCCCCATGGGCCAGATTTGGACTATCTGCACTGGTCACAAGAGGAGCTTTGAAAGTGTGTTGTCTGTAGTAATGAGCTGTCCTGGGATAAACTGCAATTCTGAGATAAGGCTTCTTCCACTACAGTAGTCCCATTGTGGAGTTGTCCCAAAAGAATATTGCTGGATGCCTGGTTATGTGCACATTTTTTGCTGCTAGAGAAGATTTTACTTTCTCATTTTTTAAGGTGTAACTAATATGTCAGTATTAGAGTTTACTGATGCAGAAACATGAAGCAGACATAAAGAAATGGCTCATACTCAGTACTCTTGGGGAAAAAGACATTTTTTAAAAGCTTATTAGTGGAGATTATTCTGTCATTGTGGTATTAATCTGAGATAAAACTTCATGTTTATCTTTATACATGCAAGATGAGTTTGGATTTATATTGGTTCCTTCTTTAGCTGAAATACTAGAAGTCAGTTTTTAGATCGAGAAGTTCAGATCGTTGCTGTCCATAACGTGCTGTACTGTGTGGGAGATGCAGTAGAATAATCATCTCATTCCTGAATGATATAGTCAGCTGAGAACTCTTTGTTACATGTGGAATGGTAGGATTCCCTTCCTGCTCCTTTGTGCCTCATTTTCAGTGTGTTTACATTGCAATTCATTTGCCAATGTTTGTCTGCACTGAATTTCATATGCCATTACTGTTATCTGAAGTAAACTTTACGTGATATCCCAAGACTTTATTTTTTTCATGCTCAGCTATAAGTATCCCTTCTTTTGCACAGAATTGCATTTGCTTAGAACCGAACAAGACCATAAGTTGTTAAATACAGAGAGGCTGAACTCCCTTTTTTTTTTTCTCTTCAACGTAAAGTGTTGAAGTATTTTTGCTGATATGTTGACGAGGAAGAAGAGCAGCATTCTTAAGGGGGTTATATGTCAATATTCATTTGCTGAGAATTAGAGAAATGTGTATTTGGTATATTGCTTGGTATAATGTCTCAGCTGTTTATATAAAAAAAACTAAAACTCAGTGTGTTATTTTTAAATATTATATTACAGATGGGCTGGAAAATGTACAGCAAAAGAAAATCTTTAAAGAGAATAATAAAAGGACACAACAGAGTAAAGAGCCATGTCCTGCTGATTTGGTAGAATCGCTGATGGCAGAAATGCCGTTTGTCGACACAGATATTGAAGATGAATTTGTTAGTAAGTATATTAAACAGAAGTAGTGTGGATGCATAGACACATCACACACCTGGTTCTTGGTCCTGCCTGTTGGCATGTACAAGTGGGCTGTGTGCATGGAACAGAGTCTCTGGGCAAACAGGATCCGGTCCAGGGCTTCTCTTATTAGTACTCACTCCTGCAAATACTTGAGCATATTAAAAATGTACTGTTTTGTGATCCATTGCAGCAATGAGTCACAGAATAAAGACATCTTGTATGTCAATTCACATTATTGTATATGAGCTTCTCACGTGGTGGCTTTTATGAGCTGTCTTCCAATATGTGTATTCCTAGCGTGGGGCTAGAAGTGCACCTCTAATTGGACAGTGGATGTCTGAAGCCTGGTCAGTGTATGGGTATATATCAGGCCACATGGTGGGAGAGGGTCTGCAAAGTCTTGAGGAAATAAGTTGGGAGAAAAATAGTTTATGGTGCAAAGGGAGAAGTGAGAACACGCACTTTTCTTTCACTGTGTTGAAAGGTGTCTTTGGGTATGGAGGAGGTAGAGAGTAGGTATGACTTGGATTAAATTTTCTTCTGAGCTACGTTTGGTCCTTGAACTATATGTTGTCCAGTCCTAGTTTAATACAACCTTTTCCTTTAATAATCCTCTGCTTTATATATATGTGTTTTATTATATTATATATATGGGTCTTCTATTTCAAAATGCAGCATGTGTGGGATTTTTGAAACTTAATATTGGCTCTTTTGCTCTAAAGTCACGTCTGTGTTCAAGTGTCATCAATTTGCAGGTCTATTACGCTACAGTGTGAGTTGGCTGAGTGAAACATGGTAGTTTGGAAGCTGTGTGTCTGTGTTAGCAGTTTATAAGCCCTGCTTAGAGGCATAGGCTGTTAGCTCAAGTATGATACTCCACTTGTATGACTATGTTAATTCAGGTTGCAATAGGATCCCAGTCAGACAGTTTAGAGTGTGGGCAGATCAGATGACTGGGAAGACATACCCTAGTTGGTTGACTGAAGTCCAGCTTCTCCCGTTGGCATGATAATGTATTTTTGTTTTGATTTATCTGTATGCTGAAAGTAATTTTTTTTTTTTCTTCAGTACATGCAACCTCTGAAATAAATACAAAAAATAAAAGGAAGAGAACTACTGGAAAGGAAATTGAAGACAGCAGTGAGAGAAAGAAGAAAAAGAAAAAACAGTATCGGCCTAATTATTTCATTTCTCTTCCAATTACTAATCCAGAGGTGATATCCTTTATTATACTAATACTTCAACAGTTGCATGTGTTTATAAGAACAGTGTTTGATCTTGAGCAAAATTATTTTTTTCAGGTATTTTTAAAGGATCATTAGCAGCCTATTCAAAGAGTAACTTTATGTAACATTTTTGTGAATAAAATTGCTTATCTGTAAAAGGCTAGAGGAAAAATATTTATCTTTTTATTCAGTTTGTCAGTCTTAATGGATTTCATGTTATTTTCCCCTCTGTACTGTTCCAGTATATTGCTTATTTTTTCATTCACTTAGAATAAGGAAGAGAGACATTCCTATTTAATTTAGTAAGAAAATCCCTAGCAATATTTTTAGCTCTCCTTATAGCTAGGAATTTAAATTTGTATCTGTTGCTGTTTTAATTAGGCGGTTTGTAGTTTAACATTTTCCAGTAAAACTGATCATCTTATTTAAAATTCAAACAACCTATTGTTTTAGTGAGATGTGTTTAGTGTTCAAATGAATTCAAGAAGTGCAGAGAGCTCTTTAAGAAAATACATCTTCTTGTAGTTATCAGTGTTTTCTCGTTTAGCCAGTGAATGAGAATGATTTCTTACATGCTGTGGGATGTCTCTGGTACAGCTTTGACAACTTTTGTGTCTGCAAACAAGGAAAGTAGGTGCATTATGTTTAAAAAGTTAAACCCAACAGTTTACCACAATTTCCAAACTTAAGTTTATTTTTTAATACCAAGAGCGCTCTCAGGTGAGTTTTAACTCGTCCTACACCTGTACTGTCTGTTCTCTGAGAAAGTCAAAGATTAAGAGAATCTGAAATGAAAATAAACCAAAGTAGGTTTGAAAATTACAGTGTAGTCTTTTGATTCTTCAAAACATACTATGTGAAGAAAAGGTTGTAGATGTTGTTTTATCAGATCCAGAGTAGCCTGACATGAATATTGTGGGAGATCTTTTGTGCCATTTTACTCTGAAATATATTTTCTTCCTGTCTGTTCCATGATTTACCAAGTGCAAGAATAACGTAGGGTTTATATGATCTGATAATTGAGAATTCCTGCTCACAATTATTATGTTGAATGGCTGGTTGAGTGGAAAAGTCCTAACTACGCTTGCGTTTTTATGTGTCATGTATTTAGTCTTACATAATTTAGAGAGGCAAAGGAACAACTATATTAAATCTCAGAGCATTTGAGAATTCCAAGACTTTGCTAGAAAGTTTTGTTTATACTTTCCTTAGATGTAGAGTTGTTCTGAAAGTAGAAAATACACATTGGAATTTGTATAGGCAACATTAGCCAAAATTTAGACTTAAAACACCTGGTTTCTTGATAGCCAGAGGGAATCTGGTAATTACTGGTAATATTTCAGTTAGTAATGAGAGTCCTTTCTTTTTTTGAGGATCTGATTTTATTCCAGTGAAGTGTTTTAGTCGTTAGTAGTCTTTCTTCATATTTTATGTAGTATTTTAATCTTTACACAGAGAACCATTTTGTAATGAGGGATATTTCTGGAACATTTAATGAACTGTTCCTCTTGGAAATTAAACAGTTTCCTTGTTTTCATTTTAATTATGTTTTGAATCTTCAGAAATAAAATGTGGTGTTTCATTAATTTTAAATTTATATTGAATATTATTTTGCATTATTGTGTAAAAATAGCTAAGTGGATGATTATCATTGTATCCTTTTCTGGTAATTTTTTTTAAAGTTATGTTTCATCTGATGTGTTACCACTTGGTAGGTTAGCCTTTCAGGGTCTCCAGTCTTGATTATAATTATATTTAATCTGTTAAATTTTTAAAGCTTACAGTCTTTATATTCACTTGCTAGTAGTATCCTTGCAATAAGCAAAACTAAACTATTTTATTACTCTTCAGAATAACATATTCCAAGTAATGGGAGAGGGGACGGTGAAATCAGTATTTGAGGCCTTATTTTGGAGCACTTTTTAAAATAATCGGGGGAGGGGGGGAATTGTTGAGTATGATGTGCTTTCTTTTACTTAAGTTAGGAAATCTCGAGTTAAAAGAAATAGTCAACATGATAGCAGTTGAAATGTAGCATGAAACTTTGTAAGGTAATGTAAATAGCAGGTTAAATAGCAATTTAAAGTTTTTATTTATGCAGTGGGTCATAACTAGTTATACAGAGATGTAGGAAGAGTCCTAGTTTGCTTAATTAACATTCAGCATGCTCAGCTGTTAATTGCAACTTAGATTTGTTGAAGAAAACGGAATGAACCTGAAGTTGTATTATGCATTGTGATGGCACAATACGCTACAGCTATTGTGTTACATTCTGATCACATAACTTCTGGAAAGCATGTTGAAAATAAATTCCTGAAATTCACAAAAATGTACTTGAAAACTTCTTTTCTTCTTTCCAAATACTATAGATTGTGTTAGAAAGTGGTTACTTAGCCAAAGAGAGGGAACGTGCTCAGTCTTCTTTTTATTTTGCCTTTATCAAAAAGGCAGCTTATTTCATACTTTCCTGGTGTGTTCAGCAATAGCTTGTCTCTGGAACTGCTAACTGGCTATCTTTGGAATTAATCCTGTCCCAAAGGTATGTTATTTGTTAGGTTTTTAGCTTCGTTTCCTAATGGAGTTTATACAGGTGGAGCCTGCCTACCTGTTTGCCTTGTTATAACCCCATTATGTTTTTGTGGGTTCTGAACCAGTTGTGGATCTTCAACCTGTTGTCCAAATTTCGATAAAAGAATTGACGTCTTGGAGGTACTAGTTTCCTACAATTTCTGTGGAATTAGTGCTTGTGTAAAAGAGAGAGCCTTGAAAGAACATGCTTGTCTTGAAGGCTGTAGTGTGAGTGTGGTGATTATCTATCCTAGTAGACCGGCCAGCTGACGAATGAATATCTGCATGTTTGTTAGCCAGTCAACCCCTTATAGCTGAAAATCAGCCACGAAGTGTGTTGCTTCTTGCCCAAGCCAGCACTGAACTGGAGCTGGAGGTAGTTTAGGACATGAGTAGGAAGGGACTCGGAAGTACTGCTGGAGGAAACTATATGGGTAAGGGGATGTGGGATATTGGCTGCTTATCTGAATGCTGAATAACATTGATTTTTTTCAGAACTAGGATGGTCTTACCACTGTGATAATACAGTTCCAAACCTGTCTTCTGTATTCTGAAGGGCTTGTACGCTTACATTTTTTTTCTTTGCCAGCTCACAAATTAAATTTAGAAATAATAGTTGAGAATGGAATGAAATTGTAATTCATATGACAGCTGATCTCATTTTTAAGATTTTTTTTTTCTTTATGGGGATAACTGCATTTGCTTTAGTTTATAAACTTAAGTAATTATGCAGTCAATATAATTATCAGGGATTACATTTACCTTTTTTTTTGCTTAAATGTGGGTTAAATTTCTCTTATATCTGAGACAATAACAGTGTTCTTTATCCAGGATAAGATCAGTTCTGACATATGAAGGAAGATGGTCTTCTTATAAGGTGATTTATGATCAAAATGTTGGTGCAATTTTCTTCATACACTACCTAAGACACTTGTGGTTTTGGCCATATCACTTTTTTCTGGCAAGTGGCTTTTACCGTCCTTCCTCCTTCCCATCCTCCTAGAGTTGGTTCCTTTCAGTTATAATTTGGTTTTGTTTATATCTATGGCACGTTAGGTAAACCTCCTGAATGGCAAAACTCCTCTTAAGAAATTAAATCAGAAAAATACTGACGACTCCCATTAGATTGTGTTTTTTCAGGAAATCTGTGTTTCTTACGATTAACAGAGCTACCAAAATATATCGAGGCTTTTTTTTAACGTAAGAGCTACTTGTGCTTATGTTATAAAAGCCAATATCTACAGTATATTTGTGAAGCATTCATCACAGTGTTTCAAATAGAAAACTTCAATCTGATTTTGTTTTGCATGCTTCTTTTAGACTTTATACACCAAAGCTGATTTGTCTGTAATGTCTTTGCTTACCATGCTTTAAGAAATAACTCATTTTGTCAGATGGTCAAGGTTACTGGATTTATTTTCCACTAAGATATTCAAGAATTGTTGCAGGTTTTTGTGGTGGGTTTTTTTTTTGTGTTTATTTTTTTTAATCACTACAAGTATCATAATGGCAAGCTCAGTAAACATTTTGGGTACAATTTACAAAGCATGCATAACCATACAAATAATTTTCAATGAAGAAAACATAATTCAAATAATTTTAAAGAAAAGACTGATGAAGTTAGAACTATATACACGTTGTATGGAAATTCATTAAAATATGTTTGAAGAGAGTGTATAAATTATATGTCTATTGGACAGTATAATCAGAATTGTAAATTGGTTATCTCTACAAATTATTTACTGAATATTCCAGTTTTGTATGTGCCTAATCCTGCAAAGATCTCTTTCTTTTTCCAGACACTTTTCTGCACATAGCAATGTACAAGTTTAGCAAAGCGGGCAGAGAAAGTCCTTGAAGAAGCCTTTTATTTGGATTAGTGGCAGTGTAAAACTGGATGATCTTAATCTGCTCCAGGAATTTATCATACTTATAGAAGAAAACTCCTGTTAAAATGTGATGGGGAGTGTCCAGTGGTTTATTAATCACTCCATTCGTACCCACTTTGGGTTTACTCAGGTCAATTAGCACAGCTTTGTCAGAAGATAAAACTTTCTTCTGCTAGAATGGTTTTTACATAAACGTTTGATTTCAGTTTGTGTGCTTTCTTGTTCACTTGCTTGATGGGATACAGTAATGAACAGTAATGGCTAACTGTTGTTTCTGTGTCTGTTTTACCAGATTACTGGGAGTATTCAGGCTGTCCAAGATGCAATAATACAAAAGGATCAAAGGCTTTCCAAAGCAATGGTTCGCTCTGGCTCATTGCATGTCACCATGTTAGTGATGCATTTATCCAATGAAGAAGAAATTAGCATGTAGGTATTTGGTGTTGAATTAAGTATATACAAGTATTTTTGCTGGAGGAGTTAATAAAAAGACAGGAAGAGGTAACTGATGCTTATTTTTTTGCAATACACAGCCCTACATTACTAGAGTTACTGAACATTTAATTCATGTTGTTCTTAAAATGCTAATCTTAATATTAGCCATTTTCATAATTGCTCTGAACAAAATAGGCTTTTTTCCCTTGCATGTGTCTTACTGTGTGCTGAACTTGCATGCACAAATCTCATGTTTTGCTAAAGTAGTTATTTTAAAACAATGTTTTGATGTAGGGGACGCTGGACAGGTTAACAGGGGAATTTTCAGAATTTCGTAGTTTAGCAAATGTTATAAGCCAAATCAGTAATCGTCCCTGAAAGACTTTAATGAACTAAACTTTAGCTCCAAGCTAATGCCTCATGCAGTTAGAGTTTGGATTTTTTTATGTCCCTAAATGAATTTATTATGCTCAAAATTTAAGCACACTAAAAAGAGAGGTGGCTGTTAGGCATTATCAAAAGTATAATTTTTATGTTGCTTCAGTGATACAGCTTATTTTTTTGATCATATAAAAGATAGAAAAGTTGTGGAAAGGCATATATATTATATAATGATGTCCTGTATCTCAGTGTTAGATGCTTTATAAAAATGCAGTTCTTTGGTGTTTTTTTACTGTTTATCAGATGCTGTGCTGTTATCTGACAAGCCTACTCTAATGTACAAGTTCAATGGCTAATACGAAGATGTTCAGACTTTTAAGTCTGTACAGCTCTAATTTATGAATGTTCAGAATAATAACTTCTGCGTCTAGCTGTAATTTTGACTTGAAATGAAAACATATATTGTATTTTATAGTCCTGCTTTACACAGACTGACAGTTTCTATTTAGATGTGGTGCGTGATGACCTGCATATGTGATGTCTCTATATTTGCACATTATAATTGCAGAATTGAGATTGCAAACACTTTGGTAACTGTAACAGAGCATTATGTAAAATGCTGATAAACAGTCTACTGGCATTATAGTGAACATCTGGGAATCCTCCATTGCTTGTGTGTCAATTTTGTAGCAAATTGCTAATGAATCAAAATTCACGAGATCTTTATAGTTCTGTGAAGGAGAAGCCTCACAGTTTCATCTCCCCCAGATGAGTTCTTTCAGGGGCCTTCTGTCATACATATATATCTGTATCTATCTTACTGGTTTTCTCTGCAGTGTTAGCAGGCATGCAGTACATGTACTGATTTATCTAGATCAAATAACGAGTAAGTGCAGTGAGACATTGCTTTGGTTATGGTAATACAGTCACAAAATAATGTGTCTAATAACTGTGTGTTGAATATTTTTTTTTCCCCACTTGGCTGTTAAAGTGCTCATAAGAAAGCGAGAATCCAAGATAGAATGTAGGAACCATTTGGTAGTCAAGGGCATGCTTCTAATAAGTAGAAGTATTTTGGCTAAAAACATTTAACACACCTAAAAATAATGAGATACCAGTATATCTAAATCAATTGCCCTGCATGTTTTTCACACTTGTTTCCTTGAATGATATATTCTTGAGGCCTCTACACTCTCACCTCTCCTGTGAGGATGTGAGTCTGTCAGCATCCTGGTCTCCAGTGGTCTAATCTGAAGGGAGAGAAACAGATAGCCAGGAACAGAATAGAAAGGAAAGCAGAGGATACTAGATCTGCTGGACTCCCTCTCCTCTCCACATACCTTTTGTCTCCTGTAGTAGGCACACCAGCTTTGTCCTGCTCTGGTTGATGAGCAAACTGGTAGCACCTGAAAATCGGTGAGAACAACCACCAACTGTGTATGCAATATCTTTTTAAAAAAGGTTTGAAGTATGAACTTTTTAAAAAGGGGATGTGAGAGGATATCTCAAAGCCAAGTATGCCGCCTCATGAATATTTTTTAGAGTCCTAAACTGTATATCAAAACAAATATTCTCAAATTCAGTATCTTCTGCTACTCCTTGAGCTCCTTCTCAGCTCTCACTGTCCGACTGCCACCCAAACACTTACTTACGGAGTTCTTCTCTGCCTCTCCCAGCAGAACTCCACAGTCCAGGCACCCAGGAGCTGTCCTCTAGTCAGCAGCAGCTTCCCCAGTGATTCACCCTTTCCCTGGCCAGATGCCTCCTACAGGTATCTAGCTCAGCTATCCTCAGGTATTCTAGATTGCATTTTCTATTATATGGGATTTTTAAATTATTTTTTTCATAATGGATGTTTACTGTTTAATCTTTTGGGAGAACTTGAAGAGTAAAAAGTTGAATTTTCCTTTCTTTGCTTCACCAACTTTTGATACCAGGTTAATAGAAAGAAACCAAAATCCAGGCTGGCAAAAGAACTTGTGTGTAACATAGGATGAGAGTAATCCCTCAAACAAAGTGCAGCTAGTCAACTGGGCATCTGAGAGTTCACAGATCCTTAGGTTTGGATCCATTAAGTTACTTAGATATCTACAGTTTTTCTACTGTGTTTGCACAATAGTGCCTCTGTCTATACAGAAATGAAATGTGTTGAACGCTATTTGAAGTCAAAACGTGTGATAAGAATGTGCTAAACATAACATTCAATTCAGCACAAAGCCCTTTGTGTGGTATTTTAGTACATAACAGCTTTCACCCTGAAAATGGAAGATCTGTATTCTAGGCCACTCTTTCTAAGGGAATCCAGACCTGCAATTCCCATGCAAGTTTCCTAACTGTTTGGCTGTGGTCTAGCCTTCATGAATGCACTTCACATCCCTTTTTGTGGGACTATATGAAATCAAGAATGTGAGATTTTAAAAACCATAAAGCAAGCAAGCAAGTAAGAGCCATGACAGCACTCCCTTCCAGCAAAGGACTTCTAGTCTGTGCTATCTGTATGCATAGTCATGGGATCAGGTGTTAGAAATCAGGATGCCTGCCTTCATGCCTTCATTACCAGACTGTAGCATCAAGTTCTTCTTGCTTGTTATATGTCAAAGGCTCTGTGAATCTAACCTTTGCATTATAAATATGAGAGCTGAAAGCATTGTTTGGCTTTGGCTTTTTTTGCAAGTTTGCTTTTTCTAACAAGTAATTAAAATTAACAAGTAAGAAATTTCTAAAAAGAAACTACATCAATTTTAAATGCTATAATATTTACATTACAACAATACAGAAAAAACCAGGCACTGCTTCTATAATCCTAGTTTGTATTCACTTAGAATATGCTGCTTAATTCTTTTCTTTTTTACTTCCTTTCTCCACTTTGGAGTAAAATGCTTGTAAACTTTTTTCTTATCCCTGTGGGTTAATTGCACTGAGCGTAACTACATTTGGCATCGTAAATACTATTTGTTAGGAATAACAAGAAAATACCACTGTTGTGTTTTTTGCTGTTGATTTCAGTGGAAATGTTTGTCTTTGTGCATTATTCTTACAAAGCAATGTTAGGTGTTATAAAGTGAATGATTGAATACAGAATCACAAATATGCTAGCGAGATGACAACTATTTTTCTAAATATTTTAGTGTTTATAAGATTGTATATAAAAGAAAAAGTGGAACTAAATCTTCACTTACACAGTGCTAAACTGAAAACATGCTGCACTGTTTGAATTGACCTTTCATAGACCTCATCAGGTAATGTTGAGCTGATCAGTGAGTTCTGCGGCATACTCTACAGTATGGAAATATAAATCTTTGTTCAGCTGGGGAACAGAGCTTTCCATGACTCTTTGTGTACCACTTCTCAGATGCAAAAAATACAGAGATGGGTTTTAGGTATGTGCGTGATTCACCACTTGAAAACTCACTGCAGTCTTTGACACTGTATTTGAAATATCTGTACTTGTTTTGGAACAATTTTTAGGTTCATGTCGGTAAATAAATCTATACATGTTTACCTGTGAAGTAATCTGACAGGTATAATGAGTATTAGATGGTCTTTTGGAAAGGTCTTGAAGTATAGCACTTATGGAAGACACAAGAACAGGTTTGTCTAATGGTGAAAGAAGGGTAGGTAAGTGGCAGAGACTGTGTTCAAAGAAAAATATCTTTGCCAAGGAACAAGTAATGGCATTGTTGTTTAAAGTGGTTATATAGGAGCTAAAGTACTTCGAGGCTGTAGGTTAAAGCCCTATAGAAAAAACATAGGAGGACTATATCAATGAAGGATATTTTGTCATGTAATCAATCCTAACATCTTTCTTAACCTGGCATAGGTTTCAGTTAAATGCATAGTTCTCATCAAGAGGCCATCTTGTTAAACACGGTGGAAACGTGTGTAAAGTTGTTTGTAATTTTACAAGTTTAAAGAGTATAATTTAGCCTACTTCAGAAATCATGGTGATGGCTTGCATCCAGCTAGGACAGAAAAAGTAGAATAAACTCTCTTGAGAGTTTTTAGCCTGTTACTGCCATCTAGCGTTTGTGAAGTCAACATCAGTTTAGTGAAAAGTTCAAATTCAGTTTCGCTGAATAGAGTTAAAAACTGAGAGGACGTGAGAGATCTTTTAGAAGACACTAAGAATGTTTATATAGTTTTTGTTTAGCACGTGAATCACTTCAAGTGCAGGTCAACACAAATATGTAATCGTACATACACTTAAAAGTGGCTAATTAAAATGATTATTGAAAGGTTACCAGGCTTGCTCCTGTTTCTTACATGTAGATTATGTGTGTGTGCTACTTATCTCTTAAAGAAAGTACTAATCAGTTTAGATAGTACTTCTTTTAGTAACAGTTCTTAATGAGCTTAATAGTAGTTTCCATATAATTTTATCATTTTTTATATATATATATATAATGCCACTAACCTCTGTTTATAATATTAAGTAACGCTCTGTAGCAACTTTGAATGAAGTAGAATTTCAGAGTATTCAGTTGAGCTATCAGGAGATGAAAAAAATTAACTTAAGAATCGAAAACCAAATGCTTCCGAATAAGCATCTTATTTAAATGGGATGCACAGAATAATAGAGACACTATGATCTTAATATCTAGTCACCTTGAGGACTGAGATAAACTCTTTTGAGGAATTACACCTGCTTCTAGGTCTGCTTAATTATTTCTGTGGTTTTACAGCAGGGTATATGAACCAGTTTACCTTCATAAAATACTGACTGCATTGATAGGAAGTAGTGCAAAAGTACCTGAGTAGATAATAAATTGATAGTAATAAAACTCCGTGAGATTTTTGGATATAGTGATTAATAGCAATGTAAACAGTATTAATATATTTGACTTTCACATAGATATTTTCTTTCCTCTTGGCAGAGCAGTTGGTGCTCTTTCAGACAGCAAGGATTTTGTAGAAGATCTCCTGAAAGGAAAAAAAGTGGATTTGTCTTTTCAAGGAATTGATCACTTCAGAAATGAAGTTGGATTTGTGAAGTTGGCAGAAAACGATCATACAACAAAACTTACGGAAATAGCAGGTATCACTTATCAATCTAGTTTAAGTGCTTTAAAAATTTTTTGACAACCTGAATGAGAATGGAGCACAAAGATAAGTTGTTTCTAATTTAGTCAACATTAGTATACCTTTAACAACTGTGAAGGCTACATAATGAATTTCCTAGCATTAATGATTTACAGACAGTACTGTTTTCTGATATCTTTTTATTTAGTAGATGTAAAAAATGTAGTGCAGGTTTGCAGACAGATACAAAGACTCCGTTCTACCTTGTTTTGGTCCAAGTACTGTCTGCTGTTTCTTAGCTGATATTTATACCCCTTTCAATTTGTATATTCATACTTACTGACTTTAAGAGGTGTATCTTTGATGCATCTTCCCTGACTTGCAAAGTTACATAGTCTTCTCCTTTGTGTTTATGCTGAGTAGAGCACTGAGAGACAGTGACATTCTTTCCTCTTCCATGGTGTGGGGAGTCTTTAAGTTCTGTGTTTCCTGTAGTACATTATCACTCTTAAATCTCAGTGAACTAACTGTAATTTACCACTCCCACATGTATAAGTGCATATATACACACACACACACATATATATGTATAGGTATGTATATGTACTTTATATGTAGGCTTCCATATATGTATAAAGTAAAATCTAGACTTTCTCTGCACCCCTGGAGGATAAGGGGAATTCGGGAGAAGGACATGTCTCGTCTGTCAGAGTAATGGAGTTGAATACCATGCTGCTTTAGCCTGAAATTGTTTTTTGGAGCAGTTGTGGAACCAATCTGTGGGTTGTACAATGTTAATTGCCTTCCTTCAGCAATTAGGAAGTTACTGAAAGATGTGGCAGGTATGTGCTACTTTGCGTGTGCCCCCACATGTTCACTTCAAGAGCAAAACTCTCAGTTCTGACTTAACAGTGGAGCTAAGGCCACTGTCTTTGCCAGTCAGATGAAATGCATCCAAAGATACAGTTCAAGTCAGTAGGAATATATAAATTAAAAGGAGTGTAAATATCAGCTGAGAAACAGCAGTCAGTGCAGACTAACACCTACACCAAAACAAGGTAGAGTGGAATTTTTTATGTATGAGTCTATACTTAAACTATGTTGTTTACAGATATTAAATAAAAATTCTCAGAGAACAGTACTGTCTGTAATTCACTGGTGTCCTTTAAAACTATCTCGGCAATTCGAACTATTCCTTGGAAAGACACTTTAAAAGAGTTTTTCAGTATTGATGAATTATCTTTTGTGCTCTGAGGAATGCGAGGTCACACCATTTTTTAATAGTGCAATAACCCATATAGGACATTTTGCAGAGTGGCAAAGACTGCTGCTATCACGCTACCTCTTTGCAGTCCCATACAGAGAAAAAATGGCAAAAGTCTTTCTGAAGTGCCTTTAGAAAATGTTCAGTACTTTTTAACTGACATTTTAAAGAGAGGTTGAATAGAAGACTGAGCTTTTCAGCTTACCAAATTGCTATGCTGTTATTGGGCCATGCTTTATTATTTTAAGCAGCGTCTGATAGAGAAGTATTTCTAATACTCAGTGTGGTAGAAATTGAACAGTTCTTAGAGTTCCGGAGATGCTTCGGTTGTTGAATGATCCCATAATTATATCAGAGATTGAATCTACCAAGTATTTCTTCAGTCCTTTGGACAATATGCTTCCTCATCCTTGTCTTTGAGTTTGTCTTTAGATTTCTCTTAAAGGTGACAGAATATGTGTGCTTTTTTATAAACAGTGAGATAATTCATAAACCCTTTTGATACCTCTTGTGAAAGGAGATGGTTTCAGTTAGTGACAGTAACTTTGGATTTTGAGTTTATAGTTAAGAACTCAAAAATAATTGAAGTTGCTAGACATGGAGAGCCAAATATTTTTTAACTACAGGAAAAAAAGGAGTTTGTTATGAGTGATTTTCTACACATTTTAGACTAGTGAACCAGATTTTAATCAGAATTAGACAAGTAAAGATGTGATTAGGTTTTGACCTTTGTTTTTTAGTTTGACAGTCCTTCCTAGTAGACAAACTCATAGTGCAGTCAAATTTAGCAAACAAGCAATTCTCTGTTTTCTTTGTAAAGCATAACTGCTGATACTCACTGATGAGCATTCTTTGCTTACATTAGAAGTACAGCTGTATATTATTATTTTCACCTAACACTGCTGTTTAGTAAAAACGTTTCTTATTTCAGTGCTTACTTTTGCCAACCCAATGGATCATTTCTTGGCCTTAGGCCTGTTCAGTCGTTAAACTTACACGGTGATGTTTGTTTCATCTGGATTTAGTTCTGAATCAGGGTAGGGAGCTGAACATTGCCAGAAGAGAATGGTAAAATGACTGAAAATGGTTAATGGGTATGACTTCAGGATATGCTATCTTAACATTTCCTAGTGACTGTCATAATCATAACTTCTGAATTGCTGCTGATTTCAGAGTATCTTTTTGTGCCTTCTTGGAAAAGCTAGTATTATTTCATAACAGATAACCTGTAATTCAGGAAAGCAAATTCAGTGGTTGTGTTGATGCTTGTGCCAGAAAAAAAGATTTTTAGGTCTGTAATTATGTAACGCTGGAGATTATACAAGTGTGTTTCAAACAGTATCTTGGTTACATATGAAATTAGTGGAATGGCCAGGTATGAGTAGGAAGAAAATGAATACACTGCATAGTTTCTACATATGTCTTTATTATATTAAATTACAAATAATTTAATGTAAGTAACCTGATAAAAATAGATAATTTCTTATTATATAGATGTCGTTCAGGGCAGTGCAATTTGCAATATGAAATAATATTAAACAAAAGAATCCATGTGAACTCTTCAAAACTGATGAGGTAAACAAGAGTTGTTAGGATTCCCCCCCTCCCCCAAGTGTATCACGTATATAATTCCTTTAATGTAAGAGTACACTTATAGAGTTAATTCTAAGACAGTTTAGTTTGCATGCAGTTTTTACAAAACATTAGCAGTCATTCAGCTAAGGGCCAAACCTCCTACTGAAGGTGTTGCATTCTGGGGAGAAGACCATGTAGTATTCTGGGCTGTACTTGACACAATAAATGTACCTTCTAATGTAAAGCATCATATTAGCAGAAATGTGCCATTATTTTCTGTGATACATTTCATATATTAATTCAAAACAGGCTGTATGTCAAAATTATGCCTAGTATTCCTGCTCTGTGGATAGTATCCTGAATACACAATTTGAGAGAGAAAGCTGCAAGAGAAAATATTGGAAACTCTTTTCTGCTGGGCTGCTATTGTCAGGATCTGTGTGAAGATTGCTATCAGCTCTTCATATATTCTGCTGTGAGGTTATATATGTTTGACAGAAATTGTCACAAGTTTATGCTGGCTCCTAGTGCAGCTTGCCTGTGACCCTTGTGTCCCTAGAAAACTGCAATTTTAAAACTGAAGCTGGCAGAAAGAAGAAAAATAATTGCTTGCAGGATGTTAATCATTTTGTTGTTGTCCATGGAACAGTAAAGAGAGATCACTTCTGTAGCTGGTTTGATTTTTTGCAAGACCTAAGTTTAGTTTATTACAGAATTATTCTACTTCAAGATTACGTTCGTTTTCTGCTATGCTCTGAGGTAAATTTTGACTTCATGTGTTATTTTGTGTTCTACATGAACGTTGAAGGAGAAATATTGATAACATAGCAGTAGAAAATATATGAGGTTAAAATAGCTTCTTGTAAAAGTCCATTTAGTTCCATAAATTATATGGAAATTTGTTTGATATCAGTAATGTCAAGTGCGTATCTGCTAATGTAAATGAAAGTTTGCCAGAGACAATTTCAGGAAAACAGAGCTAACATGGATCTTCTGTTTGTTGTGGTTTGCTAGTTATTTCCCAACAATCCATTAAAAGACATTAGCATCATATAATTATCTTCCAGGAATAGTGCTAAACTATTAGGACAGAAGTTTGAGGAGTATTTTAATCCTTCTTTGTCCAAGTCATCTTAGAAATCCTGAGCTAAAAGCAACATATACACTCATGGTGAGTTTTAAAAAGCTCTTCATTTCTTGTGCTTTGCTACACTACAGAATATTTGAATACTAAGTGAATTTGGAAAAGGTAATGAATTGTTCGGCTTTGGTTTTCATTTTGATAATTATATTGTAAATGCTGCTTGAAACTGATAAAACTGAGTAAATGAATCCTGTTTTTTACCCACAGGACTTGCAGATTTTGGTTTTGTGGATGAATGATGCACGTTATGGTCTGACCGTGAGGGGGAGCTTGTATTTCATGAACAAAAAAGTTACTCTTCTGTTTCTGCAGATAACTATTTAATTTGCTTTCGGTCCTTTGTTTTTAAGAAATGTTCATTTGTTGGGTTAAATATTTGAATACAGTTAGGACTGCACTAGACAGACATGTACACCTAACTAGTCATTTCCTTTAACTTTAGTTTTATATAAATGACATTTAGTCTAATCTCACTAAATTGATTTTCCTAACAGTTCGTACTAGAGAGGGAGAAATGGAAAGTAAGTCATACTTGCCCGTCTTCTTTTCTAGGTACATTACAGCGTTACTCAAGCATAAGCTGGCATTGCCACCATACCAAAGCACTCCGGCCCCTTTTGTTGTGCTGGGGATTTATGCAACCACTAAATTAACGTTTTTACCTTTGCCAGCTAATTTTTAACCTACTCAGTTTGCTAGCGCAGTTTACTGTATAGTTACACGACTGTTGGCACAAAAGATAGGAGCGGTGGCAGGCATGAGGCTGGAGAGGAGGAACAGTCTGTTTTGGCGAGGATGGTGTTTTATGAGCTTCTTTAAAGATTATGAAACCACACATTTAGCATCTGTTTTAGGGTGAGTTACATTGCCCTGACTTCAGAGGGCCTAGGGAAATAATTCAGTTAATTTAGTTCCCTTTAGTTCCAGATGGCTGAAGCTAACATAAATGAATTTTGCCTCTTGTCAGTTATTCTTAAGTCATTTCACATGATGGAAGAGTTAAGAACTCAAAACTGTTGTACAGATTGGTTGTTTTAATGGAAAATTACAAAGTGAACAAAAAGCTGCTAGTCCAAATCCATAACAGTTGCATTGAAAATGTACTGCTGTGACGTTAGATTTTCTTCTAGTCCATGTGACATTAGTTATAGTTCCTGCTAATGCATGTAGTAGAACTTTACTGGTCTGTCTAGAAACCTGGGTCATCCACAGCAAGAAGAGAAGGATGCTCTGAAGTTGAAAGTGGCAATGTTCTGCTGTCTCAAAAATATAATTATCTATGTCAGCAAATATATTTCTGCTGTATTGTGTGATGAATATAACCAGCAGAAAAAACTCCCAACAATTCTTTTGTTGATTTCATTACAAGAGACAAGACTTCTACCTGCTGATAGTACTTACATGAAAGGCTGATTCCAATAGACATAAGCATTGTTCATGCCTTTTGATATTGCAAAGTTTTCTGCATGCAATCTTTTCTAATTCAGCTTTGTGCTACATGACAGGTTTTTTTTTCATGTAGGCCCCCCTTGACTACACAAATGCTGACAACAGGGGCAGACATTTTAGTGAAAATGAACAGTCACTATTATGGCCTAGTGTAACAACAATTAGTTTTATGAGTTTGTGCTTCCAACAGGTAATAGTTATTAAATACAGTTTGCTTGGAGTTCAACATTTTATTAGTTGCATGGGAATACTAAATGCTGTGCTGTTGACAAATCTCTTAGTTGACCTTTTTTGTGCATCACATGACAAGTAGAAGAGGCTTCTACTTGGGACAGGGGCCTGGCTTTGGAGCACTGTGTTGTAGTGCCTCTCCTGCCCTTTGACTCTACTACACTTCATGCAGGATCTTAAAATTTTGATCACCTTTGTGGAAGGAGTTAGAATCTTTTCAATTTGCTGAGAAAACTGTGATTCGGCTGTAAAATGGCATTTTCAGCAAGGTACAGAGAGGGCAGATACAAGGCGAAGAATAAGGATTTAATAGAAAGGAAGTTGGGGTAGGAGGAATAAATAGAGGATCTGTTCGTAAGGCAAGGAGAAAGTAAATCTTACGAGAGGATTCTGGCATTTACAGACCAGGTAATCTCTAATTTGCTGTTGTGTAGTCAGGTGGAACTGGAAGCAACGTTTTAAATTGTTGCAAGGAATTTATTCAGTTAGTAGGGAGATTGAAACATCTTCAGTTTGTCATAGCATATTATCTTTGCACCTTCATGTTTTATTATGGTTTTTATTCTCACTGTAGTTTTGTGTGTGAAATATATAAAACAAACTAACCATGTGCTTGCCTGGCTCTGAATCTGCCGTTTAATTTCTCCTTGATTGTTTAATATGAGATGCTTTTGTTAACACCCCTCTGTACAGGACACATACAGTGATCTGGTTAAAGGCCACTGAGCACTGCCGTATTATTCAATGAAACTGGATGTGCTGTTCACTATGTTCGTGGCCTTTGTTCCTCTAAAACACCTATTAGTGATCTCCACGTTTGTTCCTTAATGCTAAAAATGTAAAGTATGGTTCTCTGAAAGCAAGGACAGCAAATGCTTTTGGATTTTCATTTACATTTTTCTTAATATTGTGCTGTCAAACACCGAATAACAATAACTCTGATAAATACTTTATTAAAATGAAGCTATATGTTTTTTGTGATTTAAAAGAAGGTACTCTTACTCACTACTTTTTGTGATTGTGACAAACTTTTAGGAAGCATTGGAATGGATTAAAGCCAGTAAAAGAGCTGAGTTTCTTCAAGAAGTCTGGCACTTTGAGCCTTCACATTATAATTGTTTGTCTTGTAAGACTTACCTTACATATTGGCATTTGTGCACAAAGTGGGGATTGTTTGGTCCAGCTGCTCATTGGATCCTGTTTTATGAATGAGCACATCTTTCTTCTATTTACGTGTATGGTGATGGAGAGAATCAGAGGGACCTGCATATACAGCTGATATGTGCTTGAAATAACCATCTAGCTCACTGATATACCATAGTGGTATGGTACAGTGCAACTCTCTGTAGAAAAGCCTTAAGTAATATATAACCGTGTAGCAGTGGTAGAACCATTGGGAAATTGGCTTGACCCTGGTTTACCTTTTGGCACAGTTTAAAGCTAATTATTTACAGAGAAATGCTAACACTGATGGGGAGAAAAAATAGCCTCTCTTCATATGGAGAGATGAGAAGCAAGGCCTTTTCTTTTCTTACATCCTGGAGATAAAAATCACCAGCACATGAGGTAGTGACTGACCCTGGTTTAGCCAGGAAAAAAGGGTTTTTTTCATCAGAGCTTGGGCGTTGCTGAGGTGTTCAGGATTCAGTAGTTTTTGTCAGGTAGCAGCTAGGGACTCTCCTCAGGCTGATACTATCCTTCATAATGGTCTTAACAGTAGGATGGTGGAGAGTTTGGTGCTTGATGCAGCTTTCATTATATATTCCAAGCATAACATGATATGTAAAATAATTTCTTTTAATTCGTAGTGCTCACCTATGGTGACATATAGTTGAGGTCATGATAAATGTTAGCATCTGAAATAGATGGCTTTGAGTTCTTAATTGGCTTGGAAATTAGGTCTTGTAAGGCTTTGCATGTGCATTATTCTCAGTGCTATTTAGGAAAGGAGGGATGACCAAAAGAGCTGCTTTGTGAACCCCAGACTTCTGCTAACTGATAGCTAACAGAATGCTCTTAAAAAACAACTAAGAACTTAAAAATTTTAAAATGGCTTAACATGATAGTTATAATTGTAAGTTATTTATGCTTAGCTTTTCTTCAGCTCCAAGTGTAAAGTAAAAAAGATTGTCAGTAAAGAGACAGAGTACTGTTTCTAAATGCTAAACCTTTTAATTGAGAGAACATGTTTTGGAGACAAGCAGAAATGAATAGACTGGAAGAAAATGTACATATGTAGCAGTTTTCTATATCTAATAAAATCTTGGAAAAGAAGATGGCCATTTGTATTACAGAATATGTCTCTGCAATTTTTCTGTGAATCATTCTGTATTGATTTAGCTGTTGAATTTTTGAGCCTTTCCAGTATATACTGGTTCTGAGTAAGTTTCACATATCACATTTCAAATCTAATTAAGGGGAAACAGTTTTCTAAAGGATTCACCCGCATCCAATGCAAGAGAGGTAGATGACATTCAGTAATTTTGACATTATAAAAATAGGGTATGAAATGGTATTGCAGAGTACTTCAAATTGCATTAAAGATGGTCTGAAAGCTGTCCAGAAATTTGTTCCAGGAAGTCATTGAGCTTGTAAAAATAGCCTTAACTTTTCTAGGGTATACTTTGAAGCTGCAGACATTGCTCAGCCTGAGACTAATATGGGAAAACACAGGTCTTGTTTGTTTCTTTCAGTCTAGCTAGTGATGTTGATGTTGGGGGGAAAGATGGCAGGTCCTCATTTGTTAAGACCCGTGGGTATTGTCTGTCTACGATTCTTGCCACTGGCCTCTAATTTCTTTCAGTTCAGGCAATCCCATCATAAACTTTAACCTTTGTGTATTTGCTCAGTCTTCAAATCCCCTTTCATGCTGTCCCATAAGCCTGGAACTTTCTCTTGCCCACAGCATCCATGCTTCCTTCCACATTTCTTTTAAAACCCTTCTTGTGGCCACTTCTTCAAAGAGCTGCACGGATATTAATAGCATTACATTATCTTTTAACCTTCCTGTGCTCTCAGGAAAGCATTTCCCTTTGTTTCTTTTTTTTCCTCTCCATCTACTCAGATTTCTTTCTGTTTTCATTATCTTTGAAGAAGGAAACATTGTACTATTTATGTTTATAAGTCACCTTAACCAGTAAAATGTCACATTTTCCTTAAGTATCAAATACTGCAAAACTGGGGCTATCTGTAGTACCAGCAAGTGTGGCCAATCTCTTCAGCCTGTGATGTTTAATAAGTCTGTGTTGTGACAAAGCTGTGTGAGAAGTCTCATCACTATGAGAACATGTGTGGGGACACACACACACATACACACACATAAATCTATTAAATTTAAAACTTCACACTCTCTCTGAAATTATGCTTTCTTTCCTCTGAGCCAGTTTTTCATTATGGTTTTTCTTGATTGGAATTGCCAGGTATGAAAAAAAGATTAGTTTAGAAAGAGAAATAGCAGATATTGAACAAAGGTATTTAGCACAAAATGAAGACACATAGTCCATGTGGTTGCTGTGTCACTGTGTTCAGCAGTGTAAAGTATAGGTGCCCTACTGTCCTGCTATAACAGGCATTTATAGTGCTATATGATCAGTCTACCCTGTTGAAAATGCTGGATTTAAAATCCTGTGATCAGATGCACATTGGCAAACGATTGCTCTGACACTAAGCACTTACTGGAGTTAGGGGGACACCCTTAGAGGTGCAGATCTTCACCAGCACAGATCTTAATTGCAGAGTGGGAAATAAGACACTGCTTGGCATAAGATGTGATAACCAGAAAGAATTTGAGCTTTTAGGGGAGGAAAAAAAGACTACAATCCACAAGACTGACTCAGAATATCACAGGGTAGCATAAACCTGGTTTTGGTAAGACTAATCCTTTGCTGGAACATCAAGTCAATGAATCCACAAATGATGCAGTTCAGAGAACCAAACACAGGAACCAGAAAATGGCTTTGTTACAAGATAATTTCAGTTTTAAATAAATGTAACATTTTATTGGCTTATGAGCATCGGAAAATAAACAGGCCAGTGGATGCATGGAAATATATGCACACTGTAACTAAATGACTTAATTCGAATTTCCATATCTGAGTTTGAAGGAGCAGCAAACATTTATTTGTAGTCTTCTGTTTTGATATGTTAATCCATTGTTTAGCAGCATTTGTGTGCACAGCTGCACAATAGCTTAGTGGGGATTCAGTGTAAATTTAGAAATGTTTCCCACAGACACAATTTAAAATAATACAAGTAGGTAAGCTGTACTTGTGTATAGAGGCATAGCTATAGCTACATATCTATAGTAAGTCTATAGATGTAAATACAGAGCTGTATAGATTTAGATACATAGATCTATAGGTCTATATAGCAGTTATGCTTGTATATACATATATACATACATGGGGTGAGGGAGGGAGAGAGAACACGGGCATAAGCTGAAGCATGGCAGGTTCCCTCTGAACATCAAGAAACACTTTTTTTACTGTGAGAGTGACCACACACTGGCACAGGTTGCCCAGGGAGATTGTGGAGTCTCCATCCTTGGAGATAAGCAAAACCCATCCGGCCATGGTCCTGGGCAACTGGCCCTAGGTGGCCCCGCTTGAGCAGGGGCGTTGCAAAGGTCCCTTCCAACCTCAACCATTGTGGTAGGTTATCTTCAGCATCTGCCATAGTAATATGACCCCTAATACTATTGTGTAAAAGCTTCACAAGTTTTAATCTGGTTGTCCTTTCAGTATCCTGTGAGTTAGAATAAAAGGTTGAGCTAATTATTTTTTGTAAAATGCATCAGCCATCTTATAAGTGGGGAAATGAATGTTGGAAAGAGAATTTTCAAGTGGGCCTGTTTAAGAGATGGCATTTGGGTCTTTGATTTCTTTGACTTCTTTCAAAATCCCAACTTCTGCACAGACTGTGGAGCCTAATCATATGCAGCAAAGAAAGAGAAGTGAATTTTGATCTCCAGGTCCCAAGTGAATACTCAGCTTCTAGAATGCATAAACTTGTAAAATATTTTCTTAAGTGTGATTTCAAAATAGCTTACTTCAATAGTTATTATAGAAAACAAAAAATGGTAAGAGTCTGGAATGACATGTTACAGGAGCATAAAGTGGCAGACTTAGGCTAGCCAGCTTTAATATGCCTATCTTCCTCTTCCTTGCGCCTTCCCTATTTTTTTTCAGCCAGCTGTGCTGTTTGCTTTCCAGTGTAATGCATTTTCTTCTAGGTGGGAGAATAAAGCACTGGAACTTTCTGTCACAATTGAACTGTCAAGCCAAAATTAATACAATGCAAATACATTGTTATGGTAAGGGTTGATTAAATTAATGTGATAGGATGGGGTTTTTTTTTTCCTATTTTGATTTTAGTTCCAGGATAGTATGAGTCAGCTAGACCTAAGCTAGTGAAAAATTGGAAGTTGTATTTACAAAGAAAAAAAACCCACACATTTTTGCAGTTTTTCTGGTTTTCCGTAATAGAAATATTCTATTTACTGGCACTATTTTTGCCACAGGTTTTATCAATTTTATCTAAACTTTTTTTCAAAATTATAGCAGAAATTTTGCATGTATTTCAGCTAAAAGAAATATGGAACATAATTCAAAAGTTATACTGAAATTTATTTCTGAGAAATGAAACGTTACATTGGGCAGGTGAGTTGGGAAATAGTAAACTAGGTCAGTGTAGTAGCTTTGGTCTGGATTGTAGACAGACAAAGGTGTACACTAAAAATAGGAAATCAGCTTGGAAGGCAACAGTGAAGCTTAAAAAAACAAACAAAAATCATTAGCATACTTGATATGTTCTCTAATTCTGCCATGTAAATCCAGGGCCAGAATTTAGAGCTTTGAGTTTCAGATTTCCTTTGGTCTGAGTGGGAGATTACCCAAATATAGATAATAGAACTCACCATGGAATAGTGTTTTTGAAGAGAGACAGTTCTGTTACATACTCAAAGGTTTCCTGAAGTTTCCAAACCTCTAGTGTAGTAACTCCAGAACAGTTCTAATGTCGAGTTCCTATTTTGACAGCAAAAGCAGACAGCATGGACAGCTTTCTAATTGCCATTATTTTAGTAAAGCCAAATTCGCGACCCGTACTAACTGCAAATATAAGACTATTTTTTCATGAAATAATATGTACCTTTGAAGTTAACTAAATCTCTGCCTTTTAGTACTCATCATCATGTTTCTTCCCTGTGGAGCAGCTGTGACTCATATTACAGATGAAAGCACATTTTTAAGCATTCTATCATGTAATATCTTTGTACCTCTACATTTTTCTCCCCCCTCAGAGACTATGAGGAAGATATTTCAAGAAAAAGGCATCTTGACAGGAGAAGAAAGAGCTTTTAAACCACATCTGACCTTCATGAAGTTGTCAAAATCAACACAGCTACGTAAGCAGGTGAGCTCACATTTCACACAGCTCAGCAGCAATCTAGAAAGTTTAATTTGGAGACAAACAAAGGAGTTGCTTATGATACAGCATCATACTTTCTACTTTGTAACCAGCTGAAGAGGTAAGACTTTAAAATACTGATTTTTTTTTTTTTAAGAAAAATTAGTGCATCTACCGTATAAACAGTGGTCCTCTACTGTACTTTGTTACCACTCTTGATATTCTCAGTACAGTAATATCATGGTCTATTTTCTTTTGTGAAACTAGGCAAGACCAAAAGATGAAAATACTTGTTCAAAATTGCAGAGTTATTATTGTAGATTATATGCATGCAGTTTGTTTGGATAATTTTGTTACTGTATAGGAGAAAATAAGCAAATAAACAGTGGAATTCGTATTTGGATTATGCATAATAGGCAGACTGTCAGTTCCCCCTATTGAATATGCTTTGGTGAATTTCAGAGTAGCAATGAAACACATCTTCTATATTTTCTCTTGCAGGCAGTTATTTCTTGCTGTTTATTAGCTTTTTTGACAAAATACACAAATACATAAGAGTAGGTTATAACTGTGATGATAAATAGAATCAATACTAGTGTATCTAGTTTTTTATTTCATACTAATTTATCAATAATATTGTATTATTTAACATAAGGTATATCTCCATACATTTTTTTTTGCTGACATTGTATGGAATGTTTTACGTGATCCTTTTAAGATTGACCAGGAAAATTTTCAGAAAAAAATATATTTTTAAATAAGATTTAAAGTACATAATATAAATATTTTAAGTTGTTTTTTTCCTTAATAGTAAGCATTAAAGAAAAATACTTTAAAGTTTCATTAGAAGTAACTCCAGAAAATGCTGAAGGTGCATATTTTAATTAAGTGGTATTGTGAAATCAGTTGGAAGAAGGCAGTGAGGTTTGAGATACATCAGGAAACTTCAAGGGCACACATACTTGCTGTGAAACAGAAATAAGAACCTGTCCACAGGTTGTCACCTACAACGTGTATATTATATAATTATATAATATTACTCATTTGTAAGCTCACATAAGCTGTTGCTTGTATTAACAGTTGTTTTTTAAAACACTCATTTTAAAAATCCACAGCTCTTCTAGAATATCAGCTGTTCAGTAATTTAACTCTTTGGTTAAAACATCTGAGACTATCAGGGTCAGTTTTTTGCCATTCTGTTTTTTGGTTGTTTTTCTTCTGGTTGTTTTGTTTACATTTCTCTACCTTGCATGAACCCTTAGCCAGGATGCATACTTTCTGTGTTCTGATACTCACTGCCGCTGACAGAACCAGGTCAATGTCATTCCAAATCATCTTCCTTAGTCCTCTATAATGCTGGATAATGCATATGGTATTCTAAAGATACACTGTATAGAAAGATACTATGTATTAAAAATCTGTAAATTTTTCTCTGTCAATCCACTGTTAGGCATAAACCTCGGTCTTTACGGTCATTTGTTGTTTCATTGTGTCCATGCTTTTAGTGAGATAGTTTCATGCATTTACTGAAAACAATAAATAAAAACATGAAACATAAAGAGAACTTATGTTGAAGCAATACTCTGTTAAGCCATTCTCCTCATAGTGACACCTAAATTCCACCAAAGTTATCTTTTGGGAAAAAGAACAATCTGTTTTTCAAACTTTCAAAAATGCCTGTAGCTATATTAAATGCATGTAGTCTGTAAAGATTTTAACTTTTCCAAATTGTTGCTGATAATTACAAAGCAATGAGTTTATTCAAAATTAATAAAGATCTCAAGACATCAGCTTTCTACTTTGAAGGCACAGCATTAAGCTAAAAATGGTAAATCTAAAAAAACTTGGAAACAGACATTAATAAAAGATCAAAATGTGAGATAAAGTGGGTTAGAAAAGAGCTATCTGGGTCACTGTACCCCCTTCAGCTTCTCAGGTTAAAGATGCTTAGTTGGACAATTCTGAGATCAAATGGGCCACTGAAAACTTCCCCAAAATAAGGAGGTACAGTGTGCATCTAGGTGTCCTTGTGGAAGGAGATAAAGGGATATAATTTACTTGCACATGTTTAGCTATTTCCACAATTGTTTGAATGATAAGAAGCTTGGGTTAGTATCATTATCTTCTATACAAAGAACCTAATGAAACACAATGAAAGAAGAAACTGGAGTTTTGCACTTGAAGACAGCATTTCTATTCTTGGTTCCCTCACTAGCCTGCTATGTTGCCACACATCAGTCACAACCCCTCTGTTTTTCATTCATCCAGACTGCTGTTTATTTCAGGGCGTGTTGTGAGGCACACTTGATAAATGCCGTATGACATTTGGAGATCCTTTGATATCTAGTGCTGACAGAACTGCAAATCCTGTGAAATGGATTTCACAAGTAGAAGATGACTGACAGCTAAATTGCTCTGATGGCATCTGCTTAATTAGTAAGGAGTATATCCTTAGTCTAGACAGTGGTTGACAAGAATATATGCCCAAAATATAATTTATGAATACTTAAGATATTATATTCTTCTGTACAGCATATCTTTAGAATGCGTATGTATAATTAGTAAAAGAACATATTAGTGAGAAAAATCCGTTTGTATTTACAGCACTTGCAAGTGTTGTACAAGGCCTGATTCACTGTTACCATTCAGCTTCAATGGTAACATCATCAAGATGCTAGATATTTTGCAGATGGTATTATTATGACTGCACTGGAAATAGCAGTTACTGCATGATTCAGTAATTTATTCTTGTAATTTTTAATGAATTATGTTAAACTTTTGATACTATCCTGGTTTCATATAGAGATAACATAAGGTACTTATTTTGTAATAATAATTCCTTTGGCATAAAGGAGGAAATTCCACACTGAATCAAACCCAAATCAGTGTCTCCAAATTCAGATCTTTTTGATGTGCACTCACATACATGACATGGTAGACATACCAGATAAGATGTTTAATACTGACAATTATGGAGGTAATTACTTTCTTCTCATGTAAATTTTCTCTCAATTTATGTGACTAATATTTTTGGCTTTTTGAAATCAAATATAGCTCAAGAAACCTGTAGTGTGTCTGCTGATGTCTTTTGTAGCCTTACTGTAAGCAGTTACAGCAAGTTTTGGCAGCCAGGCAATAAGCGATCTAATGTCTCTTCTGCCTTATTTAGATAAGGAATCTCCAGCACTTATCACAGGGAAGTTTATTACTTCTATAGTACTTAGATGTCATGTCTCTTGCTTCATTTATTTGTTAATGAATTTCTGTGGCATATGTATACATGTACTCGGCACTGGTGAGGCCGCACCTCAATTACTGTGTTCAGTTTGGGGCCTCTCACTACAAAAAGGACATTGAATTACTCGAGCGTGTCCAGAGAAGGGCAACGAAGCTGGTGAAGGGTCTGGAGCACAGGTCTTATGAGGAGTGGCTGAGGGAACTGGGGTTGTTTAGTCTGGAGAAGAGGAGGCTGAGGGGAGACCTCATCGCCCTCTACAACTCCCTGAAATGAGGTTGCAGAGAGCTGGGGATGAGCCTCTTTAACCAAGTAACAAGCAATAGAACAAGAGGGAATGGCCTCAAGTTGCGCCAGGGAAGGTTTAGACTGGATATTAGGAAGTATTTCTTTACAGAACGGGTTGTTAGGTGTTGGAATGGGCTGCCCAGGGAGGTGGTGGAGTCCCCATCCCTGGAGGTGTTTAAGAGTAGGGTTGACATAGCATTTAGGGATATGGTGTAGTTGGGAGCTGTCAATGTTAGGTTAATGGTTGGACTGGATGATCTTCAAGGTCCTTTCCAACCTAGATGATTCTGTGATTCTGTGATGAAATACTGTGTTCAGTAAAGATCCTCTGCATGACAAGAGAAGAGAAAGGGAATCTTCCCTTTCTGATATCATTCCTTCCAGTTTTTTTCAATACTTGAAAATAGAATATAAAATGTGAATTTCTGTCTTACACCCCCAGCATAGTTTTCAGTTTCCTACATTTCTAATTTTGCTTTTATTCATACCCGTATGGCATAGATACATAGCCATACCATGTAGGACCTTATGAGAAAGAGTGATTCTCAGCAAAACCAAAGCACTTCTGTTAATCAGTCCCCGCTGATTCTGACCTCCAGCATTCTTTTTATAACTCCTGGGATCTCTGGCATTTTGGACAGAAAAGCTGGTATAAGAAAAGCCACAGAGCTCATTAAATCCCTCTGTATTTCCATTTATCAGCCTCTACATCAGTGCTTTGTATTGTGACAACTGTTACTTGCCGATATGGGACTCTGAGGCACATACTTATTTGGAGTCTTTGATGCTGATCCTAAAATGGCTGAAACGATCACTTTGGCACAATACAAAACAATAAACACTTTCTTTCACAGTCTTATGAGATCAACAGAAATGTTTTATGATTTTTATATGGTATTTTTTTAATCTGAAGATCAGGGGCAGAAAATTCACAAACAAGATGACCCAACAGCTGGAAGAGGTTCTTAAGTTCTCTTCTTTCAGTCTTCCTGCTTTCATACCATACACCATTTTGCAGAGATATGTAACTACAGTACTTGTTTTAAACAACAAGAAAAAGAAAAGACATAACTGTAGACAGTTTGTTACAAGCTAAATGTAGTGTGAGGTGTTATTCATAGTGATCATTCCTTTAAATTACCAAATTCTTGTACTGAACATGGTAGATAGGATGTAATCTATGCTTTTACACATACCCCTGTTATAAGACTGAGGCTGCAGAAGGCAGCACCTCTTCACGCATGAACTCTTCTAAGTCCACATGGGGATCATCAAGGTCTAGGCGAAGAAACTTTTCCACAACAGACTTGCATTTTTCCATCCGATCGCCTTTTGAAGGATGATCAATACGTTTGATAGCTTTTCCATTGCGAATCAGTTCTGACACTTCCACTCCTCTTTCAATAATGTTGGCAGGCATTCCTGCTAATGCAGCAATGTTGGCAGCATGACTGACAGTGGACATGCCTTGTTTGATCTGATAGAAAAATATCAACTCATCTCCATCTTGGTGGGTCTCCATGGTCAGGTACTCCAGCAGAGGTGTGTCAGGCAGGAGTTCTAGTTGCATTAAACTGTGAAAATTAGTGGAGACAAAGACCTGCGGACACTGTGTTCCTTGACTGATCCAGTACCTCAGGACAGCAGCCAAAAGGGACAGGCCATTCAGTGTGTTGGTCCCTTTACCAAACTCATCAATAAGTACCAAGGACCTCTCTGTGGCATTGTTTACTGCCTTGGCAACCTGGTTAAGATCAATCATGAAAGTGGAGAGCCCTACAGAAACTGATTCCCTACTGTGTATTCTTGTGTAAATCCCATCAATTACTCCAATCTCTGCCTCTGTTGCAGGGACATAACTGCCAATTAGAGCCATGAAGACTATAAGACCTACTTGCTTTAAGTAGACACTCTTTCCAGATGAGTTGGGCCCTGTGATGATCTTTATTCGTCTGGTAGCCTCGCCACTGTTCACAGGATTGGCCACAAAAGTCTTTGCACATAGTTCCATGAGTGGATGTCTTCCATCCTTGATGTGGAAGCCATGGCGGTGAGTAAAGCGTGGCCGGCAGTAGGCATTCTCCCGGGCCATCACTGCCAAAGCTAGTAGCACATCTAGGTGTGCAGTATACTCAATCACACTGTTGAGCACTTCAGACTTCTCCAAGATCTTTGTCTGCAGCTGGTGCATAATGAGTGTTTCCTGGTCTCTGATCTCACAGTGCAAGTCACCCAGCAGGCTGTCTAGCTCCTTAGTCCTAGCACTTCTGTAGTGCAGTTTATCCTCTGACAAGAACATGAAATCCAAGCCTTTGATTTCGAAGTCACTCTTATCTACCATAGTTGGTAGCCGTGGAATGGAGAGAAGGAACCCAATCAAAGGAATGTAGATCACACAACAGGAGGGAATATGATTGTCCAAGGTCTCCAGTTCTTTTCGTGCCACTTCTGTAAGGAACTCTGACAGTCCCATCAGCTTTCGTTTCTTCTCATCAATGGTGGGGTCCACGTTGGGTCTAACAGTGAAGCGGTTCTCTGAGATGCTGCCTTCAAAGTCCACCACTCTGCTGATTAGATTAGCGATGTAGTGCAGATCATCAGTGAAAACACGCGTTATAGTCTGAAAGAGTTCAATAGTGTGGGGCAGAGAACGACACGTGTCTCTAAGGCACACTGCACTGTATGCTGTCTTATAGAGCGCTTGCCAGTCACTAACTTTAGTGTGGGAGAGAGTCATTCTTTTCAGAATAAGAGGCACATTTTTAATATTCTTGAGGCAACCTTGAAGAGTGAGGACTGTTTCATGGTTCTGAGCCAGCAGGAAGAAGTGGATAACATCTAGCCGTTTGTTCAGCTCTGTCAAGTTCCGAGTAGGTCGTGTGAGCCACAGCCTCAGCAGTTTTTCTCCCCATTTGCACCTGCAACGGTTTAAAATTCCATACAAACTGAATCCTTCTTTTAATCCACTGGACAGCTTGTACACAGAAGGATGGATATCACTTTTAAATATCTGCAGGACACAGTAAGTGTCTTGGTCCATATTCACAATATCTGACAGCACAAACTTTTTAAAGGCCAAAATAGGAACTGCAATAGTGCTTTCTTCGAGCTCAACTCCAACCCTTCTCCTGTCTAGGAACTTAAGGAGTCCCCCTAGGGCTCGTATCATGAGTGGGCTCTCAAAAGGGATGATTGAGGACAAGTAGAGGACTTTCTCTGCTGCAGTCATATGAGATGGGATAAATGGAAATTGCCTAGATAGGATCCGTTGCTTGCTAACTTCTAAGCCAAAATCTATGTTAGGAAACAGGACAATTTCTGGTTTTCTTATATCTTTGTCACCAGTAGCTGTTAGGCTGGTCAGGAATTTGGCAATATTCTGGTCCTGTTTTGCACTGGTCACTATGCATTGAGGATTAACTTCCCCAATCACTCTATGCAGTAGCTTGAGGTCTTCATTATCAGGTATGTCAGGCATGAAGTACACTGAGCAATCTTCTGTATCATAGTAAGTAATTGCAAGCTGCCCCGCATACCACAAAACAGACATGTGTGTCTCGGAGCACTCTTGGTCCTCTTGTTCGGGCCCAAGTGGTGGTGGCAAGGCACAACTCGTGGCTGACGTGGCACTCATTCTTCTGAATAAAGATACTTTTATTCACAACTCATCCAAAAAATTCTGAGAAGTAACTGTAGTTGACAACAGCAAGTTAACATTCATTCTTCCAACCCTGGAGAAAATAAGATGCTACCAAGAATTAAAGACCCATGTTACCTGTTCCAGTGAGAAGATGCAGCTAATAACTACAGCCGCCATCTTGCTTCCAAGCAAGGTGTAACTGAGCTAACTACCAGCAATGTTGGAATAGTTTTACAGTTTTAATTTGTATCCTTTATTTTAGTAAGTGTATATGTATGCCCAAATACCCACAAATACAGTAATGTGCATGCACATGTATATACACATACAAAATCGTCCTCCCTCAGAGGCAGGGGACACTCACGTGCACTGACCACAGATCCTCACAACACTGCAGCCACATAAGCTAGTCATTGTTTCAGGGTCCTCCCCCAGTATTTATGCTGCACCATCACACAGTACCAGCTTCAATACAAGTACATAACGTGCTGCTGCAGGGATCAACCATACCAAACAGCTTCTCCTACAGAGACCGCAGTAGCTGTCCGCAACCCACTTCCAGCCGTCTCCCACTTCTTCCCCCTTCTGCTCACCCTCCTCACCGCAGACGGGCAGCTCGTCTCGCTGCTGCGTCTCCTTGCAGCCCAAAAGTTTTATCTTGACCCCCCTCCCCTCCCTCTCCGAGCAGGTGCTTGTCGCTCCCTGCCCTCAGGCCTCCCCGCCGCCGGCTCCTGTCAGGAAGGCGCCGCGCTGTGGCGCTGATCCCTGCCTGCGCAGCCAGGCCGCAGCCACCGCCTCGCCCCCGCCGCGCTGCCGTTTACCGCCGGTCGCCCGGGGCCGGCGGCGGGGCCCTGCCGTCACGCCGGGAATGGAGCCTTGGCTTCCCCTGCGGACTCCCGGCTGAACGGGAGCGCCCTTCGTCTCGGGGCCCGAGCTCCTCCCGCCAGCCCCTGCCCCGTCCCCCGGAGCGGCTCGCTGCCTCCCTCCCCGGCCTCCTCGAGCCCCGCGCTGAGGGGGAGGGAGGGGAGGCGGTTGGAAGCCCCCTGAGCAGCTCAGCCCGCCGGCCGGCAAGGGATGCCATGCCTCTGCTCCCACGTTGCACCTCCGTGACCTGCCTCTGCACCGCCTGCCAGTGCTCCAGCGGGACCCATGGCTGTCCCTACCCGCTGCCAGGCTCCCCACTGCTCCCCTCTTTCACCCATTGTGGCCTCTGCAGTTCGCTTAACTTGGAGCA
This sequence comes from Strix uralensis, assembly GCF_047716275.1. Classification (NCBI taxonomy): domain Eukaryota; kingdom Metazoa; phylum Chordata; class Aves; order Strigiformes; family Strigidae; genus Strix; species Strix uralensis. The sequence goes on from NC_133974.1 coordinate 62,740,834, forward strand.
GCTGTAAATGAATCTTCATCTGCAGCCGTCGCCATTGGAGAGCTGGGTGTGTGGTGCTGGGAGTTGGGCATTTTGGCTGTGGGCTGTGGTACATGGAAGCTGAAGCTGCTTGTGGGGGGCGTTGGGTACCTGGCTTTGCAGCTGTGCTAAGGCCTGTCACCACTTCAGCCTTCCTGCCTCTTCATGCAGCTGGGGGACTTCATGCAGCAGGGACTTCATGCAGCTGGAGGGTTTAACTGCAGGCTGGGGACAGCAAGCTGCACCTTCCCTGCCCGCATACACAGGAGGCGCAGACAGAGAGTTAACAGATGTAACAGGGCTACCAAATGTTGTCTCCTTGGTGCCCTGCCAGTCATGTAAGAGCTCCACATGCAACGCCTCTCCAGGCCCACATTACACAGCCATGTCCCTTTGCAGGCATCCATTCATTACAGTACTTCCTCAAGAGACAGGTGTCTTGCTCCTTCCCTTCCAGCACCGAGTGCTTCAAAATGGCCTCTCAACTACTCTTGTTTCTCACCATCCCCCGATTATAGCATAGTTCTGTAATCAGCATCTTTGACTTTCCCATGTGGTAACAACTCCTTTCTTTCATCTCTGCTGCTCCAGACACTTTCAATTAAGAAACGAACTGTGACCTTCCCGTGCACCTGCATTGTTTCATCCTTTCACATCTCATTACAAACAGCACTCCAGAAATTGCTCCAAGTTACTAAAAATACCATAGTTTTCCCATGGCTGCTTTTCCAAATATTTTTCAGTAGTGCATCACAAGCATAACCTAGTTCCTGAGCGTTCAACATTTGATTCACACCTTACCAATCTTTTTGACAAGCAACATCCCAATCTCTTGTAAATGGTATTTTTTTTGTTGAAGCATGAAGTGGTGATTTTGATCTTTTCCTCATTTTGTTCCATGAGTACTCAAGGCTTCACATTTTGACAAGTGTTCTCCTGGCTGAAAAGGTCTTTTTTTTATTAGTGATTGATGTCTAAATATATTTCAAAGAACTGTCAGCCAAAAAGCAAAGAATGATGATTTAATTTTAAAATAACCTTAGTACATAAGGACTAATCTAGCCAGAGAATATCAAATTTTAAATAATGTCAGTGAGGATGGAATAAATGTAGACTTCGAAGATCGTGTGCATGAAATGAGAAGCATCCACCACTAGATGTCATCGTTTCAGAGATTAAGGAAATGGAAGGACATTTCTGACCTTCACTAAATTAGACTTTAAGGGACCAAAGTCTCTAAATTAGACTTTAGAGAACCAAGTGTGCAGGTACTTACTCAAGCAAAGTGCTGCTGAAGTCAGTAATTTTGTAAAAGCTCAGTAGACATACCAACACTGAGCCCATCTTGCATATGAATAATTGTTAATGAAAGAAATGCGTGTGATGGTCAGATGAACAGATACCGTGTAAGAGTGTGAGGAAGGAGACAGCATCTGTCCCCTTTAACGTGTCTGGTGAGGGACATTTTCAGTGCAGAAGGGCGTAATAAGAAAAGGAGGAAGCCCTAAACGACACAGACACAAACCTGACCAACATACGATAAGGGAGGCAGTAACAAGAGCCAAAGCTGGTCAGCCACACAGACTGATAAGGGCATGTGGAATGTGGGGATGTTTGTTTCAGTAGGACTGTCTGGTTGAGGACCTCATCAAATGGGATGTTAAGGAGAAGGGGGAAGCCATAACCAAAATATACAGAGATACAAACCTGTCAACACACAAAAACAAGAAACAAACCTCATCAGTCACACTAATTGATGGACTGTCAAGAAACCACAGGCAAACTGGGACTTTGCAGCTCTTGGGGATGTAAAGCTGAGGGTTCAGAGTGTTGAAGGGTGTTGATGGAACTGTGCAAACGAATGGGAGATGTGCAGGAAAAGGGGATGGGGAGGAACAAAGGAGGAGTGGACAGAATGGGGTGTAAAAGGGACCGGTCCCGTGTAAAACGGAGCTGGTGGGTGCACTTGTCTGACTGAGCAGGTGTGCTGGTTGCTGGGGGCAGATGTCTGTATCTTCCCCAAACGGTGTGTGTGTGAGGGGTGCAGGTGTTCACTACCAAACCTCAAGCTGGACCAGTTGGCAAGTGAGGGACCCATAGGGTGAGGAAGAGGGCCTGGGATCTGGACAGGGGTGCTGGGTAGATAGAGGGGCTGTGCCGGTGCTTAGAGGATGCACAAATGTGGGTGTGCTTGCAAACCTGGAGAGAGTCATGTGCACGACTGCACTAGTGATGACCTGTCTCTGCTGGGGGCTGTCCACATGTGTCTCATGTGAGCCATGTTTGTGGGTGCTGTTGAAGGCAGCACCTTGTCTGTGGCAGCCTGTGTAGCTGTCTGTGTCCATGTCCTCTGAGCAGGTGTAGGTGTCTCTGGGACATGAAAGGAGCAGGTACCTCCATCAGAGACCCTGGGTCCCCTGGGCATGGGGCTAGACTCTAGCAGCTGGGCAGTAGGGAGCCCTGGGCTGGAGCTGCAGGAGGCAGTGATTGCTCCTAACACCCCTTAGCATATAATAACAGTTTTTAAAAAGCAGACAGCATTATTGTGAGGTAAACTGAAGAAAACAACACTGAATTTCTACAGAGATCATCTATTTTATTGAAAATATGATGGCATGAGGAGCCCTAAACTCTTAAAATAACTACTGAAGGTAGGTTTTCTGAAAACAGCCTAATAGAATATTTATTATGTTCCACTTTGTATATACATAATGATACTGATATTATAAATCACTGTAATTTCTTAGATTTACTGAGATAAAAAGTCTAGTGCTAGTTAAATACAACCATATTTTCCTGTTTGATGATTTTAAAGACTCAGAAAACTTCCCTTGACAAATGTTTGAGATTCTTCCTTGTAGTAGCATGCCCAGTGATGATAGCAAGAATAATTTCCAGTTACGTGTTCCATGAAGACTGTTGCAAACCCTTGGAAGTTAAAGCAGTTGTAGCATTGTGTATGTCAATTTGTTTCCTACAAGACTGAAGAAGGAGGGTTAGAAAGGAGGTGTAATGACACTTGTATTTTCTTATTTAAGTTCTGCAGCAGACCGTGTTTAACTAAAACAGAAGAGTTGGCACATTATTGTTTCAGTATTCTTTTTGCATCTTGAAGTGGTTTTCCATCCTAACTATACCTCTGGTTAAAATGAAAACCATAGGAATTAAATATGAAAATTCAGTCTTCTAGTAGAATGCCTAAATTAATTTTATGTTAAAAGCTATTTATTATTTATTATTTATTTATGCTATTTAAAGGTGAAAAAAATTGACTCAAGCCTGTATGAAGATTTTAAAAGACATTATTTTGGAGATGAAATCCTGCACCGCCTAGATCTTTGCTCCATGTTGAAAAAAAAGCAACCAAATGGTTACTACTACTGTGAGTCCTCTATTGTTTTTGGTAAGTACATCTTCATTTTTTTCTTATATCAATTGTGTCTACAAGTTATATGCCTGAAAAGCCATTTTTTCTGGAGTGTATGTTAGGCAATTCTAGTAATAATATCCGTGGAGTCTGACAGAAGTCTGTATATCAACCCTGGCTTTTCAGGAACACTGTGCAGTGCTTCTTGGTGAAAGCTAAAATTTATGCTCAACTATCCGTCCACAGAATCCAGTTCCATTTCTCATCCTAAAATGAGTGTTTAAGATAAGTGAGATGTATCACTCCAGAGCTGCTCATCTCTCATGACTCATCATTACGACATTACTAGGAGAAGTCCTAAAGCAATGAAGAAAGATTTCAGGTCCTTGGGGAAAGTGATTAAGGGGTTGGGGGCACAAATTGTGTTCTCCTCCATCCCTTCAGTTGGGGGGATGGATAAAAAAGAATACAGGAGAACTCAACAGATGAACTTGTGGCTCCAAGACTGGTGTTACCGTCAGGGCTTTGGATTTTTCAATCATGGTTTGGTACACAGGGCACCAGACCTTTTGGCATTAGATGGAATGCACCTGTCCCTGAGGGGGAAGAGGATCTTGGGGCAGGAGTTAGCTGGGCTCATTGACAGAGCTTTAAACTAGATTTGAAGGGGGAAGGGGGGAAAACATCAGCCCATCTGAAGTGCATGTATACCAATGCACACAGCATGGGTGACAAACAGGAGGAGCTTGAAACCATGATGAAACAGGAAAATTATGATGTTGTGGCTATTACAGAAACATGGTGGGATGTCTCCCATGACTGGAGTGCACCTGTTGAGGGCTACAAGCTCTTTAGAAGGGACAGACAAGGAAGGAGAGGTGGTGGGGTAGCGCTGTATGTTAGGGATTGTTATGATTGCCTTGAGCACAAGTGTAGCCAAGACAGGGTAGAGTGTCTTTGCGTTAGAATCAGGGGGAAGGCCAACAGGGCAGATGTTGTAGTAGGAGTCTACTATAGGCCACCCAACCAGGACAGAGAGGTGGATGAAATATTCTGTAGGCACTTAGGAGAAATTTCACGATTGCTTGCCCTTATTCTTGTGGGAGACTTTAACTTCCCAGACATCTGCTGGAAATACAGCACGGCAGAGCGAGACCAGTCCTGGAGATTCCTGGAATGTGTGGGAGACAACTTCCTGACGCAACTGGTGAGAAAACCAACCAGAGAAGGTGCCCTGCTGGATCTCCTCTTTGTGAACAGAGAAGGACTGGTGGACGATCTGGCGGTTGGAGGCCGATTAGGGCACAGCGATCATGAAGTAATAGAGTTCTCTATTCTTAGAGAGGTCAAGAGAGGGCTAAGCAGAACTGACATCCTGGACTTCCAAAGGGCTGACTTTGTCTTGTTTAGGCACCTGCTTGAAAGGATACCTTGGGAGACAATCCTGAAGGGTATAGGGGTCCAGGAATGCTGGACACTCTTTAAGAAGGAAGTGTTAATGGCTCAGGAACAGGCAGTCCCCAGGTGCTGTAAGAGAAGCCGGCGACAGAGAAGACCCCCCTGGCTGAACAGGGAGCTTTGGCTGCAACTCAGGGAGAAAAGGAAAGTTTACAGCCTTTGGAAGAAGGTGCTAGCCACTCACAGTGATTACAAAGACGCTGTGAGGCTATGCAGGGCAGAAATCAGGAGGTCTAAAGCCCAGCTGGAAATTACTCTGGCTTCAGCAATCAAGGATAACAAGAAATGTTTCTATAAGTATGTCAACAGCAAAAGAAAGACCAGAGAGAGCCTCCATCCCCTGCTGGATGCGGGAGGAAACATGTTAACAAGTGATGAGGAGAAGGCTGAGGTTCTTAATGCCTTCTTTGCCTCAGTCTTTAATAACAAGACTAGTTGTATTGAGGGAATCCAGCCTCCTCAGCCAGAGGACAGAGACTGGGAGAACGACCGCCCCGCAATCCAGGAGACAGTCAGTGACCTACTGCATCACGTGGACACACACAAGTCTATGGGACCTGATGGGATACACCCGAGGGTGCTGAAGGAGCTGGCTGGGGTGCTCGCCAAGCCGCTTTCCATCATTTACCAGCAGTCCTGGCTGAGCGGGGAGGTCCCGACAGATTGGAAACTGGCCAATGTGACGCCCATCTATAAGAAGGGTCGGAAGGATGATCCAGGAAACTACAGGCCCGTCAGCTTGACTTCGGTGCCTGGGAAGCTGATGGAGCAGCTCATCCAGAGTACCATCATACAGCACGTGCAGGACAACCAGATGATCAGGCCCAGTCAGCATGGGTTTATGAAAGGCAGGTCCTGCTTGACAAACCTGATCTCCTTCTACGACAGGGTGACCTGCTTATTGGATGAGGGAAAGGCTGTGGATGTAGTTTACCTCGACTTCAGTAAGGCCTTTGACACTGTTTCCCACAGCATTCTCCTGGCAAAAGTGGCTGCTCGAGGCTTGGATGATCGCACGCTTTGCTGGGTACAAAACTGGCTGGATGGCCGGGCCCAAAGAGTTGTGGTGAATGGATTTAAATCCAGTTGGCGGCCGGTCACGAGTGGTGTCCCCCAGGCCTCGGTTTTGGGGCCACTCCTGTTTAACATCTTTACTGATGCTCTAGACGAGGGGATCAAGTGCACCCTCAGTAAGTTTGCAGATGACACCAAGTTGGGTTGGAGTGTTGATCTGCTCGAGGGTAGAGAGGCTCTGCAGAGAGACCCGGACAGGCTGGAACGATGGGCTAAGGCCAACTGTAGGAGTTTCAATAAGGCCAAATGCTGGGTGCTGCACTTGGGCCACAACAACCCCCATCAGCGCTACAGGCTTGGGGAGGAGTGGCTGGAGAGCTGCCAGTCAGAGAGGGACCTGGGGGTGTTGATTGACAGCCGGCTGAACATGAGCCAGCAGTGTGCCCAGGTGGCCAAGAAGGCCAATGGCATCCTGGCCTATATCAGAAATAGTGTGGCCATCAGGGACAGGGAAGTGATCTTGCCCCTGTACTCGGCACTGGTGAGGCCGCACCTCGATGACAGTGTTCAGTTTTGGGCCCCTCACTACAAAAAGGACATTGAATTACTCGAGCGTGTCCAGAGAAGGGCAACGAAGCTGGTGAAGGGTCTGGAGCACAGGTCTTATGAGGAGTGGCTGAGGGAACTGGGGTTGTTTGGTCTGGAGAAGAGGAGGCTGAGGGGAGACCTCATCGCCCTCTACAACTCCCTGAAATGAGGTTGCAGAGAGCTGGGGATGAGTCTCTTTAACCAAGTAATGAGTGATAAGACAAGAGGTAATGGCCTCAAGTTGCGCCAGGGAAGGTTCAGACTAGATATTAGGAAGTATTTCTTTACAGAACGGGTTGTTAGGCATTGGAATGGTCTGCCCAGGGAGGTGGTGGAGTCCCCATCCCTGGAGGTGTTTAAGAGTCGGGTTGACATAGCGCTTAGGGATATGGTGTAGTTGGGAACTGCCAATGCTAGCTTAAAGGTTGGACTAGATAATCTTCAAGGTCCTTTCCAGCCTAGATGATTCTGTGATTCTGTGATTCTCTGCTGACTATAAAGACAGCCTGTGTGTCATAAGTTAGATTAGACGTGGTAATTATAGATGATTAAAGCTAAGTGAAATGTCTCTGGCTTGGCAGAGATGTGACCTTACTTGGACTGTATTTATATAGAGAATTTCATTGGTACAACCATCAAGACTTTAAACACTACAGACACCTTGCCTAGATCATTACAATACTAGAAATCACAGTTGTTTCCTCGTGCTTTATCTGAACGGAAGCTTCAGATCCCTATGATTAATATTCTAGGCTTGTCTTCTCATTTCTGCAACAAGTTGTGTATAGCTGGAACTTCAGGTGGTATACATGGAAGGTCTGTGGACTGAGAGACTAAGAAATAATGGTTTGTATAATAAACTTCTCTGTGACGGTTAGTTCCCAGTAGCTGATAGTAGATCTTGGGACTGCTATTAGTCATATTAAGAACATGAGAACACTCTAAGTGGAATAGCTAGAGAATGTTGAGTATTTTTTCTTAAATTCAGTCACCCCTTTAAATCTGGGAATGTATTCTGTGATGTGTTTGGAATAGCTTTAAAAATACCATTCCTGCACCTGCGGATCTTTAAGAAATCAGATGACATAAGATGGTCAAGTAGTAATACAACAAAATGCAAAGTTTTTTATATTAATTGCTTTTTTCACCTGTCCTAATTAGGCTGATTCTTTATATATGTCATGTTAGAAGTGAGTCTCAAAAGTCAGGTTTATAGCAGGGAACAGTTTATATTTTTTATTCTTTGTACTGGTACAGCTTGGTTTATATGTTTTGGGGATTATTTTTTTTTTGCTGCAGTCATCTCAAAGGTTGAATGTAGTGGTGTTAGAAGACATGGGATACTGAAATTCATTCCATTCACGAACATGAAGTTCATGTGAAGACTTAACTTTGTCTTTCTTATTTAGACATAGAAATTCAGAAATAGAACAAAACTCTGTTTGGCATGTTGTCAATGAGCAATAGTTCCATCTCAGCAAGAATATAGACAGTCTTAATAAATCTTAATAAAACAAAATCTTAACTTTGACCTACTTAAGGAAAAGAGAACATCTGCTCTTGTATGGATCCTCTGATAATAGGAATGAAATGTGAAAAATCTTTAGAAGGAGCCTCAACAATAAAATGCTTACTTAAAGACTATAGTAAATTTGTTCACATATACCTTGCAACATTTTCCAGATTTCTGGCAATAAGCAGAAGTATAAAATAAAAAACTTTGGCCAGAAATCATTCCAACAACCAAATTATTCAGTGGATCTAATGTTTCCCACTCCAAAGCATACTAGCCTTAGTAATGAAAATATTCATGACCAAGGAATGATCATATCCTCAGAAAGAAAGAACAAAACATGCAACATCAGGGAAATCTTCCAAGACTGTTGCTATCCCAACTTGCTGAATAGAAACGTTTTCACTGGAATCTTTTTTTCGTGTGGACAGTTTTAAAGGAAAGCCCTGTCTTCATGCTTAAATAATAAGGAATCTCAAAAAGATGAAAACTTGTATTTTTTATGAAGATACGTCCTTAAGGACTAAGAAATCTGAAAAAGATGAAGACTTCTGTTTGTTACAAAGATACGTTGTTAAGGACTAAGAAATTTCAAGAATATGAAGACTTTATGAAGGTACAATGTCCATCCCCAAATTCTGCAAAACCTTTGAAGGTATGATGAGCATAAAATAAAAGGAAAACTTCTGATCCAGGCACCTCTTCTAGTTGAGCTAATTTTGATGGAAAGATCTAACTTTTAAAGGTTTATAATTGACAGAAATATGTGTGAATAATGCATTATACTCCATTTTTCCTAAGCACATATTGTTTGCTTCATAATCATAAAAACTATACATGGTTAATGGGCAGGTTATACCTGGTGCCTCATCTGCTGTTTTTCAGCCATTTTTCAAGGTCTGAATTGTTTCATTCTTAATGCTATAAAGCTAACACTATGTTGCAGACAAAGGGTGTTTATGAACAGTTAGTACTACTTTTAAATCCCTGTTGTTTGGACTAGCTTTACATAAATACCAGTATTAAGATTTAGTGCTGGTTCCAGGACTCCGTGTAGGGCTTTGGTGACGACTTGGTTTCTGTCTTGTGGTAACTTGTTTCCCTGTGCTTCAGCATTGCTGGTGGAAGTGCTCACTGGTCTCGAGGACTGTTTTGAGGATTTTTGATTAAATACTTATACAACACTTTAAACATGTCAGGCACTTTGCAAATGCTAACTGCTGTTAATGTTTTTGTTTACATTTAGGGCCACCTTTATTTAGCTTACAAAACAAATCAAAAGCAGTACAGAGGAAAAAAAGTGCAGGATGTCTATTTAAATTAGTGACAACACTATTGCAAAATCCAGACCAGTCAAAATCGAAGTGAGATGTATTTATACATGCATATCTATCTATCTATCTATCTATCTAAATATCATATTTATTACCTTGCGTTAATGCATGTCTCATAGTTATGTTTATATCTGTATATAACTATATATCATCTTCTGTACATGTTTGTACGTTCAAATATTATTTATGTGCATCCAAATGCCTAGAGAAAGAGAAATTGCAAGATTATTTAACATGGTATAAAATTTTTCATTTGGGTAAAATTGAGGCTCCACTATTCACAAATATACTTCAGAATATTTTGGAATATGTATCTGTTTAAAGAATTTGGTAAATAACTCATTACAAATAAAAGCTGTTTAATAGTATATGTGGTAGATATTGACAATGTTTTTTCAAACCATTTGTTTAAATCTCTTTTCTTGAACTAGTCTTGTTACTGACATCTCAGAATGCTGAAATGAGAAAGTCAGTCTTTCAGCTGTCTTTTGAATATGTGTCCCATTAAATGGTTTATAACAGCAGTCAATCAACTAGTATTCAAAGCAAGAATCAGATGCTTGTTTGGCTTTAACTCAATCCTGGTGTCACAATGCGTAAAGAATTTATGGGAAATGTCATTTTCACAGTCGGAAAAGAATTCTCCTCTGAATTATTTTTACATGAGTACTACATCTGGCTTCTCTAACCGTAGTATTTGAACGCATGTTCTTCACTGATACCACATTAAGAAAGTATAGTATTATTATCCCAAATTTTCTCAGTCCTGTATGAACATAGATGCATCTTGCCCAAATACATACATTTAATTTTCTGGTTTTGTACATGTTAATATATATTTATTTAAAGCCAATAGGAGAAGGAGAACAACTATATTGGAACAGAGTTTAAATGACTTATTCTTTAATTTCAGAGAAGAAACTATATTTTAATGAATTTTGAAAAACCCATTTTAAAATGTTTTAAAATGTGATTTGAATATTACTAACTATAGGTAGCTAGGACATTAAAATAAACACAGGAGGGAGTTAATGCAGTTCTATTAGTATATCAGAAATAGGGAAATTTGAAAATAACTTAATACAGGCAAAACACTGTACCCAGCTCTCATTCTTTCTACATGTACGTGTACTCAAGCAGTTATCTTCTTTCCTTACGGTGCACAGAAAATACAAAAACAGTATTTACTTTTTGTGGCATAGTTTGGGCCAAACTTGAGTGTTATGCATCTAATAAGATGAAAAGATCTAAAAAGGTATCAGAACTAATGTTAGAAACAGAAATGCATACACAACAGAGAATGGCACACTACCATGGCTAATAAATGCTACAACACATATCAGCTTGGTAGCTGCATGTGTTAAGAGCATGTTTAAAAATATGGGAAGCATAAAAGATTGGTATGAATAAAGGCAGAGGTGAAACACCTGCTGAACTGCAGCAATATGCACAGCAGGTAAACAGGCTTTGACAATATGTTACAGAGCAGCATCCACCATCTTCAGCAGAGCCTGTAGATGTCTGCACTAGAAGATTTCTCTGCATCCACATGCCAGCCCCACAGGGTATGTATTCAGGAGTTAAAATTTGACATGACAGTGACAATAATGTTGAAGCTTTATTCTCAAAGTACAGTTCAGTTTATTCTTTAAAGAAAACAAAACATCAAGCCAACAAAGTGTCCTTCAGACCACCCACCGCATGGCAGCTGTTGTATGTCACCTCAAATCCCAAAGACAACCAGTGAATGCTAGAATGAGTTGAGCTTCTCAATATATACTCCTTCACCTGAATGATTGATTCAGTTCTTTATATCACAGTGAAGATGTTCAGTAGCCCCTCTGACCATCAGATCTTCTGACCATTATGTAAATCTTCTTATGATAAACGTGCCTTTAGCATTAAGTATCTTACTTAAATATTTTCAGAATCCATTCATAAAGATTTTTGTAGACATGTTTCAAAGAAAATTTGTTTATAGTAATATAATGTCAAATGAGATTATATACACATTAAAGAAAGTTATCACACGCTAAGCTGTATTCAGCCTGTAAACTGTGCTAAGGTTCTCCTGAGTGGCTAGTAAGGAGAAATTTATGTATCAGACTTCCCCTGGGCTATCTCAGGGGTAGAAAAACTTCAAGAAGCCTGTTCCTTGGTGGAAACCACCCAGCAGATTACTTACTTTCTGCACAGCCAGAATTCATATATCTGGAATATGTGCCAAGTTGGAGGTTAAAGTCCTATTATAGTTCTCCTTAACCCTTGCAATCTAGCAGTAGCAATATGGAAATTGAAATATCAGACTACAAACATCATTTTATCTGGATAAAAGCATAACAATGTGGTAGAAGGTAATGCTTCTTGCTGCTCAAATAATACCTCAAACAGATGCCTTCTTAAGTAGCAGAACATTAGTGGGTCAATTTACCTTTCAGTGGAACTATGTACAAGTTCGGTGTCCAGTCTGACCTTGTAATCAAGGTACCTTCTGCAGTCCATGGAATGGGAGACACCTACAGAAAGCTGTTCATCCCATACTAAAATGTGTGTGTAAGACAAGCAAGGTCTAAGAGGTGTCTAAGATAGGCAAGATGGGAGTCTAAGATACACAACTTGAACAGGTGTTAATATTTGTTAATTAACTTGCTTGCTAATTTTATATATATATAAATTTTTAACTAAATGACCAAAAGATACATTATATTTGCAAGCTTCACATTTCTGAGGGAGATCAATAACATAATGAACAGAACATGTTACAAACAAAATTTATTCTTTCAGATTGCTGCTGTTAGGGTATTTGAATCATTTAAATAACTTTTTAGTTGCTTAAACTTTAATAACCTTGAGTTAGGATTTAGTGGTGCAGTTTATGGTTTCACATTATATTTTATGATGTTAGCCAGGCAGCTGCTCAACACCCATGTCGCAAACAAAGAACAAGATACTCCTGGTGGTACCTTGTATAAAAGCTCTCTAGACTAAAGATAAGTTTGTCGGTAGTAGGTTTGGGGGATACCCACAAAGAAGAAAGAATTACAGAAGAATGGAGAAAAGAAGAAAAGACTCGGTGCCTCAAACAGAAAATAGATATGATAACATCACTGTATGAACTCAGAGTAATACTGAGAAGACTTAGAAGACTAAAAATAAAATAATTGGAAACCAATTGATAGTCTGATAGATTGTCAACATCCCTTAGTTTGCTCTTTTTAAAAAATGCGCTTAACAGTGTCAAGCAAAAAATACAGTAATACTTCACCTTCATCATCAAGGAAGAAGAGGGTTCAAATACAGTCTGCAATATGAAGACTGTATCTTTTTTTAAGTGGCACTGGCTTAAACGGAGAGAAAGCCTGGCATTTGTCTTCTCTGGATACTGTCCTGCTTCTCTATCTATAGATGGTTTAACCTAAATGTGATTGATTTTATTTGTACGGCAATTAAACATTTTCTCACATTGGGAACAGCAATGGTAACCAAGTAAATGGTGTTTTAATTGTGCAGATTCTACATCCCACAAAATTACACATATCGTGTGTTGGTTTCTTTTACTCTCCTTCTTACTTCCATGACAGTGAATCACTTCTTCTAAAATAATTAATCATTCTTTGATTTTATCTGTTATCTGTCCTTATTTCTTCTTTTTCTATAATTTCAAAATACTCGTAGGTCTGTTTCTACCACTTCTTAATTTTTCTTTCCTTGGTAGTCTATTTGTAGGCTAGCTTTTACTTTCTCCCCTCTTTTAGGTTGTAACTGCTCTTGAGTTTCTTGCGTATCTATGGCACTTTTCCCAAACTTTAATTAATAATACGGCAGTCATACTGCTTTTGGATAAAAATGTCTTGGGCAGCTTCCCAGGGGCTATTTCTTAACATTCGAAATTAGTAATTAGTTCACTGTTTGTGTTGAGTTTATCCACAGCTGCTGTGATTTTGTGCATGCAGGCAGCATGCTTAATAACTCTTGGCCTACATAAAAAGCAACAGGTATTGTGTGCTAATCAATAAAGTCTTTCCCTAAAGCAGAGTCAGGTGGTAGAATACTGACTTATAAAAATTATTCTTTTAAACATGTCAGAGAAACACTCACATTTTAGTTATTAACCTAGAAGCCAGGCTCTTTATGGACAGTGACTAGAAAGTGGCGATCCAGTGGTTTCTTACACACATCAAATATTTTCCATTCACTACTGAGAACAGAGTAGTCCCCTGTTGATTCCTTTTCATGAGTCTTAGGTTAAAACTTGATGAATGTTCTCTTTAGCTCTAGAGATATATCATCTTGTATCACTACGTTGGGCAGTTTCTTCTGTATTTGGTAATTTTCTGCGCTTGAAAAACTGACCATTAGTATATCATTTTTCATAATGAGATAGCATTTTTATATTAATTTTGTAATACCAGTTACAACTTAAAAGCTATAGTGAATACATTCTGTGTGTGTGGTTAAGGAGGAGAACAAGCTGACTGAGAGGGAAATAGCCAATGTAAATATGGTTTGAAAGTAGAAATTTTCATTTCAGAATAACATCTCATTGTTTTGAGGGCAAATTCTAAAGTCCCTGACTTTGAGATTTAATGTTAGCAAATGTGTAACAAACTGTTCATTTAGAAAGTGACAGGGAGCTTTAAAAACAGGAACAGGATATTTAGAATTCAATCATTCATCTCCTAATACTGAAAGTAGGTAAAACCTTCTCATCACCTTCTGTAATTCTGTGATTCATGATTCTGTGATTATGAGGTATGTAGTATTTGCTTTATTGTAAAGGGTAATTTTTGCAATTGTCTTTAAAAAATAATGTAATTCTATTCAAAAGGCTATTGTCCTTCTATTTTTCAACAAAAAGGTGTTTGAAGTAGTGATGTGTTTTCATACCAGAACTGTTATCAGTAGTTGAAAATAAGTGAAAATAAGATTTTCCACAAATGACTTTCAAAAATAGATGCAGACAATGGGATAAAACTGATGAAGTAAATCTGACAGGAAAGCACAAAAGCATATTTGACATCAGTAAGAATCTGATTCATGACTGAAAATCTGGTTGAGTATATAAAAAAGACAGAATTGATTTTTCACAACATAACATAGTATGTTATAAAATACAATTTAATAACGTCCAGCAACTTTTTTGTATCTTAAGTATTTCTGCTTTAAGGACATTTTTCCTCAAGCAGACTTTGGTGTCCAAACAACTAATTTATTCCTAAATTTCATATACTAAAAATGCATGGAAAATATGTAAAACATTAATTTCAAGATACATTAATTGCAAAAAGTAAACAGACTGCCTAGGAGGTAAGGAATAAATTAAATATGTAATATTCTTTCATTGAATAGATCAATAAAAGATACTTTTTTTCCTTAAAATATTCCTAGCTAGGATATTGCTTTTGTTGATACGTATTTATTGTATAGTCTTAACATCAAACAGAAGGTATGTTTGGTTTACCATAATGGAATTAAGCTCTTCTGCAGTTCCTGTGAGGAGTGTTTTTCAGTAGTTCGAAGGACATGAAGTGAAAGGAAAACCAGTTTTCCATTGTTCAAATGTCACCATTTTTCAATTGTTGATGATTAGTGTAGATCTGAAGAGCTTATCCAGTGTGCTGCATGGTTACACAGGGAGAGTCTACTGAGCTTCCTACCTAATCCCTGTGAGGTATTCTGAAATAAGACATGGTTGCAGATCAATAGAGATCTGTACTTCAGGGGTAATACAAACACTGACATAAAAATGTAGTTGTTGAGGAAAGGGCTTGTTTTGCTTAATACCACAGCTTACATTTCTCTTTCAGAACAGTACTCACCAAGTAATGGAAACAGGTGATAATTTAATTTCCAGTAATTTTCATATTCTAGACTATCCATAAAATATTTCTGAAGCCTCTAGTATTTGTAAAAGTAGTTTCTTCTCAGTGGAAATAATTTCAAGATAAAATGTGACAGATTTTAGAGAAGTATTATTAATGTGGCATATAGTGAGTGTCATTTCTTGCTTCCTAGAAAGCAGCAATGCGCTGTTTTTTATGGAAGCAGTAGAATGTAAGAACAAGATTACATCAACCACAGGCTAAGACATGACATTGTTGTCTTAATGGCAGCCTGCCAAATTACTTGAAGTTTCAATCTGTTCTTAAACACATCAGAAAGGGCCATCACAGTACCTGGTGAATACATAGTATGCAATCTTCTGTTTTTCAAATGAAAATCAAACATTTAAGATCTGAGTTAAGATTTAATGACAGGACAGAAATCTGAACCACCCTTCTGTTTATAGGACAGTTACACAGATTTTTTAGGTACAAACGGCTGGAGGGTGTCACTCATGCAGTATAGAGAACTTTCTGGGAGGGTGCGACATAAATTCATAAACATGTTGTGTTATTACATAGACAAAGAGTTTTCATTTCTTCTTAGTGAAGTATGTCTGAGTCTGCTTGTGGACCCTTATTTGTCAGCCATCCAGCTGGGGTCAGCCCAGCATTGAAAAGGCCCCACAGCCTGAAAATTTACCAGAGGATGTGGGTTAGAATAGAACCACTGTAGGGAGAACAGTGCCAAACCTTGCCATTTACAGCCAATAATAAATGGCTGAGCAATACATAAGAAATAACTTTTTTACACTGCCTTTCATGCTGTGTGAACATTCCTCATCTGTTCCATTGCAAGATTTAATGTGTTAACCACTCATGACATAAACTGTCTGATACAACTTTAGTTGTTAAGGTACCCCACTTGCTTGTGCTGTGGAACTGACAAGGAGGACTTGAGATCAGGTGGAGATGACAATGCTTAATGAAGCTGTCCTTCCTGCTTCTCAAGTGTTGGCTGCCATCTCTAGGCTGATGCTATAGTGTTTATCTATGTATTAATTTCTACACAAGCATCAGTAGGTCCAGAGACTTACATGGTACCAGGTCAAACATACATACATACATACTCATTAGACATACTTACAGACACCTGAAGTTAGGCTTCCAATTTTTAAAGTGCCTAAACATGTCTACATTGTATTTTCTGAGTCAGTGTGGATTCGCATCACTTGCATTCTGATCAGGTATATGGGTGTATGTGGTTGGCAGAGTGCTGAGATTGACAGTTTGAGTTGGCATCACAGATTCTGTTCACCTGGATTTGGGTCAGCTATGAGTATGGAAAGAGTGAGCTCCTCTTGTCCTCTCTAGACTGCATGGTTTTACTTTAGGTAAATAGCTTGATTTCTGAAGTGCTGAGACACTACAGTTGACTCTTTGGCACAAACTTTTAAAAACATCTGCTGTGACTTTGCATTTTACAAAGAGATTTGTTTTAAAGAATTCTGAGTAACCATCCACAGCCTACGGATTACAGCAGAAAGTAGTTGCTGAATGCAGACTGTTTATAAAACGTTTTACCTTTGAAATTGCTTATTTAAGGAAACAGTGAAAATGCCACACTTGCATTTAATACTTAGACACTGTTTCCATAGCTTATTTTTAAAAAATGTTTAAGGTGTTTTGCATCAGAAACCCTGGATACTGAACTTTATTGCTTTAATGAAGAGAACAAACAAAAGGCTTTCTTACACATAAAACTGTTCCTAATTAAATACACTTGGAAAGTGGGTCAAGCTGAACAGGAACAAAGCACTGTTATTCCAAAATAAGAGCATTCACATATGGAATTATTCAGAAACAGCTCTTAGTACTTCAAAATTCCCCGTCACTGTTAATCTGTTCTATCTTTTGAATGCAGGCAAACCCGATAGTTTTCCCTCCCCATTCCCATCTATTGTATTGAAAACACAAAACACATTGGATGTTAAAAATTTACATCACTTGATTAGAATGTCTTTGGCAGAAGAGGAGACTTGTTAGTGTATCTTTAATATTAGAAATGTTATTTTCACATGAAAGCAAGTAAAAGCAATCATTATTTTATGTGGCAAATATACCTACTGATGGATGTACTCTTTTAGAAGCATATGCTGAATTTTTTTGTGATCTTTATTATTGACGAATTCCATTTTATAGACATTGTAAATTCCTTTCCTGACATATTACCCAAGGTGTAGAGATGATAATCTCCAAATATCTCAAATACCATCCATAATCCGGATTAGCTGTTACCTCAGACATTTACATCTTCCAGTTGTCTTGCAGTTATCTAGTTATCTAGTCAGAGCTTCTCATATATTTTTTCTTTTCAGAAATATACAGAACATCTGGTTCATCTTTCTTCATAATTCATTACCCAGATGGGTTTGAATGAATTTAGTGGTTATTTATATTCTTGGGGATAGCTTTTCTTAATCTTGAAGAACACAAAACAGCTGAAGCCATAAACTCCAAATGGAGTTTAAAATATTATAGTACAATTCTTTCTATAACATACACATATTTCAAAGTAAACCTAAATCTGTAATTTGAAATACGGATGTGTAAATCGTAATTCCTTTGTTGTTTTTAAACTATTGTAAATAAATTCCTGTATCACCTGCATTTTTACTGCTTCTCTGTATCATGGGGCCTTTTTTGGCTTATATAACCAATTTTCACCATGATGCTGTAGTTATCCAGGTAGCTTATGAGGAACAAGGGTTAAAAGATTCTAAAAATTGAGTTCTTTCTGATTGTTTATCTGCTCTTTAAACTCTCTGAACACTTTCACTTTCTCAGTTTGGGACTTTAGTGGTACAGAGCCAGTGGTGGTGAGGCTTACACAGTGAAATTCTAAGGAAAAGAACATTATTTTGGGAGAACGGTGCTCTGTAGTAGGGTACATTTAAAGGTAAGAACTATATAGTAGCGTGCAATAGTTGAGTACAAAATATTTTTGAATATTTGAGTATTTTTGAGCTTCTATTTAGCATCACTCTTGTCTAGACTCTAGATGAGTTGCAGTGCTCAAACTCATGGAATTAGTCTGCTACATACATTTATAAGTTTGTCTTTTGTAGCAGTAGCTAGTCTGACTATTGCATTTTCATTTGAACACTTCTGTCTTCTGGTTTATTTAATGGAAAGAATCTGTAAGGGGTTGTATCCTGGCACATGTATACATTTTTTCAGTGTAAAGTTACATTTGTGCAAATTCAAATGTAATGGTCCATTTGAATGGACAATTATGTTAATAACTTTGTGCTATTAGTGCAATTATAGTAAGAATTCTCTCTACAGACTCTCTTAAGGGCTGTTTTCCAAACAAATTTTGGTCCACAGTCCTGGTCCACAGTCTTTTGCACCATGAAATATAACACATGGACTAAATGTATGTTATCTACCTGACTGAAAAGTGAATTCATTAGGTATATTACATTGACAAGTCCTGCTATTTTGTGTTAAAGGCGGGGTTTGTTTTATGTCCTCATGTATAAACAAAATTTACCAGTCAAAGGAAGAAAAGTCATTTTAGGTGAATATCTTTTGCAGGAATTTGGCCCCAGAATGAGATGCCTCCATTTCCAATTGTGTGCAGGGTCCAGTATCTCAGAGCAGAGTCAAGAAATTGCAGGCTGAACTGTGCGCTGCATTGAATAAGCCAGTGGGAAATGCCCAACAAAGAACTGTCAACACCTCTCTGTCTTTCTTTGATTTTTGAGATAGGCATATCACCCTACTCGGATCCAAAGCCCAGTATCCTCTGCTTACGATACATGGGTACTTAAATCAAGTTTCACTTTTTTTATTTTAAAGAGGAAATACTTATTACATACATATTTTGGTTACAATTCCCACTCAGATTGGACATCAGGGCTTTTTTCTTCCCGCAGCTTGGGGGAATTCAAGCCCCTGAAGGCTGGAAAGGCCACAACTGGCAGTTTAGCGTGGAAGCTGAATGATGCACCTGTGTTCTTCAAAGAGGCCCAGAGTAGCAAAGAATTCACATCTCATAGGGCCAAAGAATGAGCCACCACCTGCCCCAAGTCAGACTCTGTAATCCTGTGATTATTTCTTGCAGTCTTATGGAGGTCACAGGCTCCGTGTTAAAATGCTCACTGGACTCTTAATCTTATGGCCTATTTAGGAAAGGGAGTGTCCAGTTTTTGGATTCTAAGCAGGTGGACCCCAGGCTGTTCAAAGTGAGCCAGTTCTGAACATGACTACTTCTACTGCTGGACAATAGTAGAATATGTGGGTTTTATTCAGTTTTTGGGTGCAGGCACATCACCCTCGTCTAAATGCTCTGTTTGGTGCTTGTCTTTTTTTGGTATTCATTAGAGGCAAATTATCAGTATATAGGGTTGATATATATATGTCTCTCTGTGTGTTTGCATGTTTGTGTATATGCGCATGCATGCATGTCTACATAGCATAGTTCCTGGTATTTACTGCGAGGTAATGCAAAAAGTTCCTTTTAAGCAGCTCCTTTCTTGCTGGAAACCTTTTAATCAATTTAGGCACAGAAGTGGGTGGTGTTCACATGGAGGAGGTTAAGAAAAAGCTCACCAGAAAAGCATTGAATAAATATGGGTTTGGACAGTCTTTGGCTATGGGACTCGTATGGTACCTTGACATGTATCAAAGCTGCTTCCTACCAGTTGCACAGTAGACTCCCCATGATAGGCTTTGGACTGAGTACAGCCCAGATGTTCATTTTCTCATGTATTGTTACTACATGATTCATTGAAATGTTCCTTTTCTTTGGAAGCAGTTTGAGAGTCTCATACAGGGACATGTTTATGAATGTCCATTTAAAGGAGCATCTTTTTTGATTGTTGCATGTTGTTATCTTTTGTATGTGGGCTTATTTTTCAATCTGTGCTATCTTTTTCATTCTTACATAAAAGCTTCATTAGCAGTCAAATAAAAAGTTCATGTTTAACATTGTAATTAAAATAGATAAATCCTATTTTATCAATTAGTATAAAACAGCAATTTAAAAATCAGAGCAGATGCTGAAGCTGATAGGTAGGTGATAGGTGATTTCTCCTATCTCCAAAACATATTTATCACTGCTAAGGATGAAAACAAATGTCTTTCCCTTCTCTAGGAGAAAACGCAGTTGTAGTTTGTACAGTACAGAGAAATTTTATGGAAATAAAGAGAATCCAGAGCAAACAAAGGAAACCATTTTACTTCTTTTAAATCCTGTTTATACATGAGTATATTTTGTAAAGAAATGTTCTTCAATACATTGAGGAAGGCAGAAAGAATCTGTTATTTCACTCAGTAGATATTGTATCCTCTCCTTGTTCTGACAGCAAATGCAGAATCACATTCCCTTTTTTTTTGACCTTTATAAATATCACTGTGTCCTTGGAGTAAAGAAATATGTGGGAATGCCCACTCAGTTACTTATGTTGTACCGCTTAATATAGGCATCTCAGTCAAAACTCCCAATTCTTGAATTTCTTTTTAAGAATTAAAATATGTTTCTGAAAATGATATAATTTTTGTACAAATATAATAAATTCCAGTACACACTTTCCTCATAGTTATAAAACTTAAAAACTGAGATTGAAAGACAGTAAACATGTTTCTAGATGAAGACACAAGAAAGTCTTCTAGGTGTAGTGCTAGCTGGCTTTTTTTAAGAACCTTCTAGTAAACCACTCCTACCTGTTAGGCTCACTTTTGACTCCATAGATTTCTAGAAGGACTTTCAGATTAAGCAGGTATCACTTCTACATCTTTTTATAGAGATGTAATAGAAAATCATAATGCACAAGCTTTGCTTCACTTGTTCTTACTTTACTTTTTACTTCTTCCAGGTATACGTAACATTATTGTCAATACTCTTATACATAATGTCTTATGAAATAACTCATTGATTTGAGTTTTTTTGAAATGTGTGTATTTTAATTTTAAATCTGTAAATATGTTCTGTTAATGTTTGAGTCTCTTGGGTAAGTAGTATAATTAGGTTTACATTATTATAATGAACTCTATCTCATCCGTAATTGGACACCAATGGAAAACTGTCAGAACTATTTTTTTAAATCAATACTAAAATTAGGAGGCTGTTGGTCTGTAGCAAAAGAATGGCTGGGTTCCAGCAGAAGTTTCTGTTATCTTTGGGGCAGGACATGATTTTTGTGTTGAGTTTTTCTGAGAATAATGTATGAAGGGGAATAACAGAAATCTCTGTATGACTAACCAAAAGGAGTTTAGTTCACAGTCATCTGAGAAAGCAAAAGCTGGATGCCATTCCCAGTTCTCCTTTCCTTTCCATTTAGAATGAGTTTTCTGCTTTGGTCTCAAGAAAACCTTGGAGCAGATTACCATAAGAAATGAGTCAGTGTTACTGCCTGTCCTGATCTTTTAGTAGAGACTATCTGGCACTTCAGGATGATGAATCTGATAGATTCACACACAGGCAGCCATGGCAGTGTAATACCTATTAGTTAAAATTACACCAACAGTTACCCAACTTTCAATCCTTTGGTAATGTGTTTATGATATGTTGATAAACCATATGCTAAGGGGTCACCTGCAAGTGATACAGATTATTCAGTACACTTGCTGCCAAGATGCATTGATAATGAACGCATTTTTATGCTTGTTTGTGAGAATGAACACTTCAAATTCCATGCTGTTTTCCCCTTCCTTTTCATAGTGTAAATTAAAACAAGAAAAATATTGTAAAAGGAAAGAAACAGCTTTTTAAAATTACAGTCAATGAGTGATTGCTAGACTGAATGTTTACAGTATTTTAGAATATGTGGGCTAGATCCTGAAATATTTTCCATTTGCCCCATTTCTGTCTTTTTAGGAAAGACTGAGAGCAGAGTTGTCCCTGGAATAAGTTTGTTTTAACTGGTATTCTCAGAGCAGAGCTTAACAGTTTAGCGCATTTGCTGTCTGCAAAAGATTGTACTCAGTTTATCAGTTTTAGCTGGTGTAGATACAGGCTTAACCTTGTACATACAGCTTTAAATTACATTGTGCATCTCAGATGAAAGCCATGGTACTGTACATAAATCAGATAAAACATTTCAAACAGGAGGGCAGCCTGAAGGGTCCATACTTGATTTCTGTTTGAAACTCAAGGTGGAGACTGCTGAATTTCTGAAAAACAGCTGTTGAAGCTGCTTGAAGTATAAAGTCAGAGATGGTTCCATAGTGCAGCCTGATCTCTGCTGTTAGCCCACTTGGCTCTTCGCTGAGCTGAATGGCTTTAGGTAGGCTGAAAAGGTGATGTTCCTATGGCGTCTCACAGGTGTGTGGTACGGGCGTGGAACAAGGACATTTTGCCTGCTGCCAGCAGTCAAAGTCCTGGCAATGGTGGAGAATTAACCGCTTGGAAGACTGAGCTGCTTTCTCATCTCATTGACGTGGAGGAGCCAGAATTTCTCTGAGCATCAATCTTGGTCATCGATCTGACTTCCTGCATGTTTCGTATGTATGCGCCAGTCAAGCACTTAAAATTGAAGATTCTCTGTACAGAACCTGGTCACTGGTCAGAGCATCCTTCTTTCTTTCTGATCCATTCACAGACCCTCTTCCCACTGTGGCTGATCTTTTCAAAGGACTATTGGCTATAAAGAAAAGGACATATTTAAGAATATATTCAAATCTAAAGATTCTTTTTCTGGAAGGCTTTGAGGTGAAATGTGTTATTTCAAAGGAACAGGAGTCAAGGGTTAATCCTTTTCTTCCAGATGTCTTTTTTTTTTTTTTT
Source organism: Strix uralensis (assembly GCF_047716275.1). Classification (NCBI taxonomy): domain Eukaryota; kingdom Metazoa; phylum Chordata; class Aves; order Strigiformes; family Strigidae; genus Strix; species Strix uralensis. The sequence continues at coordinate 62,763,740 of NC_133974.1, forward strand.
TTTTTTTAATAATCTGAACAAACAGATTGGTTAGGGTGTGTTCCTTGATTAGCTATACAGTTTACTAAAGCAAACGACAGCACACAGGCAGATTTCAGTGAACCATATTAAGATGCAGCAATCTAGCAAGTGCTATGAGCTGACAACATCAAAACCTTCTTAATTGTGGGGTTTTAAATACAAGTTTTACATGGTTCCTTTACTGACTTCATACTACTTTCCTTTTTTCCTCCCATGAATCATGAAAAACCTTTAATACAATCTTAAAAACAGCTGTAAATGCACAGTAACTAGCATTGGTCCCTTCATTTCTGTTCTTTAATGCTAAGTATTTATTTGCACAGCACCAAATACCACGTTTTCACTGGCATACCAGAATAAGACTGTATTTTCTTCAGACTGTAAAAATAGATATTTAAGGAACCTTCTGCTGTTGTATTGTCAAGTACCTCTTAAATAAATGAGAATTCTATGGGAAGGACTACCTTAAATCTCAACTCTCTCCTGACTTGCGTTCTTACCAGTGGCTTTAACAAGCAGGAGAAAAGGAACTTTGTAATATTCTCAGAAAGTTAGAAAAATCTGGGCTCTGGAGCTCCAAATGGAGATTGGGGAAAAGTTGCAATACTGAGGAGTGTTGCAACAGGAATGGAAAGGGGGCTGAAATCAGGGCCTGCCTGTGCAACCTTACACCAGCTAAATTTTGGGCACATTCAGTGAGCCTATTTATATAAGTGTTCCAAACCACAGAAGAACTCTAGTATAGAACGATAATGAAGAGAGCAATAGATCAGCAATAAAGTACTGGCTGGGGTCAGTGGCATTAGCAGATCTGACACACAAAATTGTGGTACAGTGGCAGTGCATTTCACTAACTTTCTTGACAAACTTTGAAGGGAGAGAATATTAGTAGTCACCATTTATTTAATTTTTTTTTCCTTTTTAAAAAGTTTATTCAGTTTACTTGTTCTAGTGGAAAATTAATTTTGATTTTTTTTAACAAGAATTGTTCTTCTAGGCTATGTACAACACTCAGTGTTCCAGAAAGCAAGTTTTAATATAATGTGATTGATAATGTATGTACATGGCAAAAAAAGAATTCTCACTGTTCTGTGTTCATATTGCATTTTATTTTTAAATGTAAAAATTTGTCATGTTTGAATGGAGAGCAAGGGAAGGAAGTACAAGAACAGACCTCTATCTTCTTTTTCTTGGTAGCCAGGTTTCCCTGTTTTTCAAAATAAGCATTTAAAAATGCTAAATGTAATCAGGAAAGTAAAGAAAATATTCAAAACAACATTTTGGAAAAAAATGGACGTCCTTTTAAAAAAAGGCAAACAGCGTAGTGATAATTTGTTGGAAATTTAGGTATCAGAACAAAGTCATTACAGCCTTGCCACTGCCACATATTTCTCATTTATTTTTGATACACATGAGAAAAAAAAAATCATTTTACTATAATAAGTTGAAATCAATTTATATTCTCCTTAAAACTTTTTTGGTGTCCTCACAGTCAGGTTAACTTTCAGTAAATCATCATTGGACAATGATAGCTGTCTCTAGCTACTTACTGCTTGGCACAATCATTGAGAGACTGCTAGGCTATGAACACAATTCTTTTCAAACTTCATTATCTCAACTGTTCAGTTCCCCTTGAAATTTTAGAAGGCAAAAGTATATAAGCACCAAAATTTTTGCCTTTCACTCAAATTGCACTATTTTTTCACGCATGGCATTTAATAATTTCTATTAAACTCTGAGATTCAATTTCTTTTTGTGATTTTGGAGGGGTTTTCCCCCACAATAACTAATGTATCCTTCAGTTTCTGGTCCCCCTGCTTTTATACATTCCTTAATCTTTCTTTTCCACAACAGCAGGAACTAGCTGAATATTGAATTAAATGAATGCTTGATAGGTGTCAGAGGCATAGGCCTGTAAGGTGAGCCTTGGAAAGACCCTGAAGTGTGAGCTATACCTTGCCCCAGCTTTTCCCATTGTCATTGTCTTGGGGCTTATCTACAGATCTCATATGTCAAGGGGGACACATTCTTGCATGCTGGCATCCACTATGAAGTCCATCTCATACCCCCGCTTTCAGTCAGGCAAAATCACTGCAGGAATAGATGGGATACCTCAGGACATACACATCACAGACAGACATGTCCACTCTGCAAAGAAGCGTTCCGTGAGTACGCTGCAGAGCTCGAATATATTTGGGGTTTTCACCCAGAGGTGCTGTATGGCTTATTCTAAACACAGCTCTGAATGCATTCCTGAGGGTAAACAATCTGGACAGTTGGCAGATTTGGTCTTGAGCCTCGCCTTGAGGTTGCACTTAGAATAGAAGGCAGGCGTATGGGTGGCTGGTGTCCCAGCCTTTGCTGAAAAGGTACAGTGCATTCAGCAAATGTAACTCACAGAAATAGTGATTTACAGTGAATAGGAGCAAGATTCTCTCTCTAGAAGGCAGTGTTGTAAAACACATATTAGTGGTGAGATTTCCCTGGAAGTATTTTAATGTGGTTTTAAAGAGCATAGCTAAAATAGTCACTTCTGTTTTAGAATGCAAATGCCAACTCAGTATATTTTTTTCTTTATAGTACATGTTTCCAGAAATATTCTTAAGCCATTAAAGAATAAGAAAATCAAATACTTTAAAATTAATTTAGTCTAGTTGTTTAAGGTTTTCCTCCAGAAACATTTAATTGCAAGTGTTTTCAGAAGGACACAATTAAAAATTTGATAGGATTACACATTGCATTACGAACCAAGTATCAGAAAGAAATGGGAGCATAGTCTGCACTGTCAAACAGAGTAGGAAAATGTTTTCATTTTGGGAAGTCCAACAGATGATTTGTTTATCCCTGGTTTTTCTTCTAGGTAGGGATTGTAATTCTGGTTTGGTAGGTGCTCCCAAAACAGCACTTAACAGTGATACACTGTCTTCTGTGCTCTGTGTGTGTGTGTGTATGTGTGTTTATATACATTGGCTTGGGAACAGCTTAGGTTCTGAGTGCAGAAATACTTTTAAGTTGAAATGCAGATCAGCTTTTCTTCCTCACCCACTTTTTACATAATTTGCACCACAAGCATCATCTAAAAAAAGCTTTGCTAGGTTCCTTCTGGATCAGCTGAACAGTATTCAGGAGCAATAGGAAGGCTGAAATTGCCTCTGCTTAGAATGAATACCTTCTTGTTTCTTTTAGACTTTATCTGCTCTGAAGAGGGACACTTTCCAAGATTTGAAATTGTAATTTCTGCTTGGTGGAGGCCAGTAGTTCTGCTGGTTTTGCAGTTTGTCTTGGCTAGTCTAGGCAACCATCCTTGATAAAGGATGGCACCTTGCCATTCCTTCCCTGGAAAAATTCCACCCCTCAGTTTCAATCCCAATGTGTCCTCCAGCTTCCCTGCCTCCCAGCAAAACACATATCAGTGTCTTTTGGGGCTTCTTAATTTTTAATGATAATTGGCTGTTTAGGCCTCATATGGCTAGAGTTAGTATAATTCTATATCCAGTCACACTTATGTGCCTGAAACAGTTGAAAGCTTTGCTGCTGTGGGGTAACTTCTGTCAAAACGTACTTTGTATATCTCACCAAAATTTCATGAGATGTCAAAACAGAACAAACTGCAGGCCTTGAGCTAGCAAAGCACTGAAAATGTGATCAGGCCCACTTTTGTTACTGAATATATGCCCAAATATTTAAGATGGACCATATCTAGCTCTTCAGTTCGTGGTCCCTATCCTCATCTTTTAAGTTAGAGCATGTATACTGATCTGGCCAGTGCTAAAAGGCAAGAGCCCTCCTTGAATCCTCTGTTTCTTCTCTGTATGCACATTTGTGCTTATGTACTTTGTTAGTTTTGGCTAAAAGATGACTTGTAGATGGATGGAAGAGGTCTGTCACTGGTTGTGACTATTCCAGAATTGCGTAAGAGGGTATTGTCAGCCTGACATCCATGGATTGCCCGCACTACTTAGGAAGCAATCAGTAAGAACTACGGTTATTGCATGTTTTAGCAGAAGGATGCTTTGTTTTAAGTACAAGAGGACTGTGTGCTTCGTATGCTGCTTTGTTAAACATGATTGTCAAAAGATGACAGCACTGGGAGTTTTGTATTCATTTAGGTACTACGTAGATGTGATCTGTCTGTATAGATGGAGAGTATGCCTACATAAAACTGAAAAATATGTTATTGTTTGGTGTATTACTTGAACATTCCTGATTTTTTTTTTAACTTTTCCTGGTGGAGAATAATTGTTTTCTTGCCTAAAATATTGCCTGTGATCTTGTTTTGATCCTGAGCAGAATGAAAGATACTGCTCACTCCTAGAAATAGTCTCTCTATGCTTTGATGATTGGCTTCACTTATGCCTTGTAGTATTCATGTTTAATTCACGTTGTAGAATATGGGTCATGTTCTTTCCTTTTTGCTCTTGGTTAGGCTAATAGCATCTCCACAAGTGAGGCAACTGCACAGCTGAAATGGATTTCTATGAATATAGAACTTAATAACTGTTACAGTTATTATAAAAACTTGTATACCATCCTGATTTTTTTTTTTGTTTCTGCTACTGGAAGATAATAATTCTTAAAACAGTAGATGATTTAATTATTGTTAATAACAGAGTAATGATGGAAAAGAAGAATATTACAATCTGGCAACCTTATATTAATGCATCTTAGTTTTGGAATAGTACTTAGCTTAAAGGCAGTTCTGTTTTCATAAGGAACCATGCCTAACAAACAAGTTAAATATATTACACTTGTTCTTCTCAGACAAACTGACTTGTCTCTGTAAGAAATACGAAATATTTATAGGATTCCCCAGTCTTAGATTCTTACATCTCAGAAAACAAACATATAATTTCATGAATCAAATAGTAGCTTGACTATGAAGCACTAGACATTTTTGTGGAGAATTTCTGCCACCGCTTAAATTGTTGGTTTTCTAGAAGGTGTGTCATATAAACTAGAACACTAAAAAAGTGCAGGTTAATAGTAACAGAATTCATACCCTCATTTTGTGGCAAATGGATTCTCTTTTCGGCTGTAAATATTAGACTTTAAAATATTAACAAGAATATAAGCCTTATCATTTATCGGTGTGATAAACGATTGCATGCTTTATCCATCCTTCGTATTAATATTAAATGTTAAGAACCATTGCTATCACAGGCTCTCTGTTATTCAGTGGGTGCTCAAAATGTGTCAGTGACTGCAGGTATTGTGCAAGATTAGGTCTTTTAATAGAAAGTATTGGTGGATTTGATTTCTTCTGAATTTTTGTTTACATTGTGAATGCAAAAAAATTACTTTCAAAAACAAAGTGACTGCAGACGTGAAAGGTGCACCATTTGCCAGTGCACACAGATGACCATTCAATGAAACACTGGTTTTCCTGGATATACTAGACAGGAAATTGTGTGCAGACTTTCTAGACTGTAATCCCACAATTTCTATGTATACCTGCATGCCTTCATTATTAGCCTAATGACAGAAAGCTTGTGGGATCATGCTTTGCGTATGTGTATGTGCGTATGTGTTACCTGACCGTTACAACAATAACTTTAAAATTTGTTGACAAATTTCTGGTAAATTAAACAGACGTAGAAGTCTCAAAATATTAAATACCTACATGTTAGCAGAAACACACATCCAGATAGAAGAGGAGATTTTATTAATTCCCACAGTGAAGGAAAAATTGCGGTATGAGCTCAACTTTTAAGAGCCATGGGGCATCCAGTGACTATTGTCATTATGAGTGGCTTACCAAGGGTCAGTCTTCAGTACCAGATCTTTGGACACCAAAGAGCTACTTCTCAGACACATATCTCATGTACATTCTTTGTACATGAACATGAACAGTTTGTGATGACACCTATTTGCAGCCAAAGCTGGGATATTCACAAGATACTTAACCTGCAAGGATGCTTTGATAGGTAACAGCATGTGAGCACCCCAGTAGGAACTGTCTAATTCCTTTAAAAATTCAGTGAACTACAAGACAAAATAGGTAGGAAGCTGGACACTTTTGGTTCTGGTGAACACAAGAATATTTAGACAGAATATATGCCTTTACGTTTGGGTTTATTTACATTCTTCGAATGAATAGACTCAGTTTGCCAAAGCCATACAGGGTGTGCTCATTTACTATCCTGTCTCACTGCATGTACTAAGGTGTTTCATTACTTATTTACTTTCAGGTAACTAATGACTCTGTTGAGTAATGTTGGGATTAGTACTAATCCCTGTAGGACTGCCTTTGATTATTTTTCATCGTTAATCACTAATTTACTCTTTACTGATGTTGCATCTCATTGGTTTTTTATTACCTTAGAAAAGTCTACGTTGGTTACATCCACCGGGTGACCTTCCTCACGCACAACTTGTAATACATTCGCTGTTGAGGAGGGCTGGTAACCTGCAGTGAAGTGACCTGCTCTGTTCCTACCGAAATCGGTGGCGAACCCCGACGGCAGGGCGGGCGGTAATCCCGGGCTGTTTGTCAGCATCTCTCGCTAGGGCTGCTGCTCCTCCGGCAGCAAGACCAGCTTTTTTCCTTGCTTAGTTTTATAACCTCATTTTTGCTTCTGGGGGAAAGTAGGAAAGCCCATTTATTAAGTAAAAATACTTAATATATAGATTTAGTGTATACTTAACCGTATCTTGTCCCCTTTCTGAGCCCGCTTTTGTGAGGCAGAGGGGAGGTGTGGTGGCAGAGGGCACACAGCCACACTTACACTTTTTAAACCAACCGGCGCCTTATTTAAGGTGGCCAAACGGTGCCTGTTTTTTTAAGTACCCTTCTCTCCTTTAACCTAAGGACGAGAAAGGGAAAATCGGGCAGCTGTCTTCAAGACAGATTGCACGGCAGGGGCAGGGCGCAGGCTGCGAGCGGGGCCGGGCCGGGCCGGGGGCGGGGCCGGGGCCGGGGCGGGCCGGGGGCGGGGCCTGCCCTGCCGCTCACTCCCGGTCTCCCGCCGCTCCCAGAGCAGAATAAGCAATTTCTTCACGGACTGCAGCCCGATCTACAGCTTTTGATTGAGGGGCACGCAGAGACGACAAGGAAGAAAAGAAAGCGGTCGATGCCATGGGCCAGCTCTGCTGCTTTCCTTTCTCCAGAGGGGAGGAAAAAATCAGTAAGTGGGCAGTAGTGTGCGGCGCTGCCTGCCGCCGCCTCGGGGAGGGGAACGCTGCGGGAAGCTGACAGGCGTTCCTTGGGTTTGGGGGTTTTCCTTGTAGAAAATTAACTGATTGCTTTTTAGAGAAAGGATGGGGATAGGTGGAGGCAAATTGAGCACTACTTCCACTAAATAGATGAAGATTTCTTTGTAATAGAGATAAGTGATTATATCAGATTTTGTTTATGAGCATTCTAGCAGCCCATTTCTCTATGCAAATGTAGCCAAAGTGAGTATTTTAATTTTCCTTTTTAGCAAATGTCATTCAGAGTAGGAGTTGAAAAAGGACGAAAAGCAAGTGCGATTTTAACAAGTGCAATTTAGAGTAATAGATGAGGTTTTGATGTTGTTACCATACACATGTTGATGGTTAATACTCATTAGCAACAGATAGAAAGAATGGAGATTTTGTTGATGGCAATGTTGACAGATGATGAAGGAAATCATCAGTTCATTTTCCGTTTGGGTGTTGGTTCGATGTGTAGTTTTTAGCTGAGTGAGCAAATAGTTGCACTTTATGTATTTATCTGGTAGTGTCTGAAGTGACTATCAAGTATATATCTCTGGTTTTGCTTTTAGTTGAGTAAATATAAGTTAGAATTAGAGGAAGCAGTTCTGATTGCCTTATCCTTTGGTGCACTGAGTCAAGCTAGCTAATTTGACTGGAATGTTTTTTTCTGTTAAATTATGTGCTGAAAATGGTATTTGACCTAAGTTTGGTTACACAATAAAATATTTACTCTTGACTTCTTGCTCAGTGAAATATTGTCAACCTTTCTTCTAGAAGATGCAGCCAAATTTCTGTCACATTATGTCTGAAATCAGTTTTAACTAAATTCACATAATTCATTAGCTGTAGTCTAGAAAATCCAGTTATCTGATCTGGTTTATATTTCATTCTTGTTACTCAGGAAGCTGTCTAGGCATAAATAAAATCAGAGTTTATACCATCAATTTAAAAAAAAAAAAGTGTCCCTTAATGCAAGAAATCTAGAAGACAGCCTCAAGCAAATGAGTTGGCTGTTTTTAAATGTTTTTCCTTCACAGGTCATGGTATGAGGGTAAATGTTGTAAATTTTGCACAGTGGAAAATGGCTAGAAATATTTTGTATTTCAAAACTTTTTTATCATATAGTCAGTACAGAATGTCTTTATGTGAAAATCAAGTACCTAGTGCATCTCAGTTTTAATATACAGAATAGGTGAAGACAGCAGATACAAATTGTGTTTAAGATTGTTCTCTCGAGCAGATCAAAAGATACAAAGAAGCGATAGATTCTTCTGTGTCCTGCTTCTCTTGGTTCCCTCACTTCACTGCTTTTTGACTTTTCTTCTGGCATTACCTGTCATGCATCAGCTTTCTTTGTATGTGCTCCTGTGAGTGAATGGAACATACACAGAATGTAACATTTAGCATAGCATGACCTCAAACTGCTTGTAGTCAAAAAAAATCATTCAGGAGAGGTCGTTGTGTGCAAAGTCACAAAGGCTTTTGAAAGAGGTGGGCTTTTGGCATGTAGCAACTGAAAGGTGTGGCACAAACCCCTGGGAGTGAGGAAGGGACAAAAAGGATAGTTATAGGATGATGGGAATCTGAAGCAAGGAGGTCTGGCTATGGATGAGGTAAGAGGGCGGTGTCTGAAATGAGGAGGAAAAAATAGATGTGGCACTGTTTTACCAGTGTTTGTGGGGGAGTAGGATAGACTGAGACATCTTAAAAAGAGAAAGACTGAGCAAGTATGTGATGAGCATGGTGGATATGATTGGCTTTCCCCGCAGTCCAGCACAGTCTGGAGAAAAAAGAAGAGAAAGGGGCTTTTCTTTCAGCTGGTCCCTTGGCCTCCCTCCCTCTCTTCTGCCATGCCTGGTCCTCCCTTCAGGCGCTGGCAGGAAACACTGCCATGCGTGGCCGTGTATCTAGCATGGCCCTGCCTGAGCTAGATGGATGGCTTGAAGCTGGGCATACGAAGAGGCAGAAGGGAATGACTTTCACATCCATTTTTCATCTTCCTATCACATTATCATGATGGCCTTTAAACTAATTGTGTTGGGAAAGTAACCCGGGCTTTTTATTGCCACTAAATTATCTTGGTTAGCAAACATGCAGGTGCAAATCACGATCATGTGATTGTTGTATATGAGAAAAAAAAGTACATTAAATAAAGGCAAGCATTTGCAGTAAACAGCAGCTCACTGTGCTGCTTGACTGGACTCAGTCACAGTGACGATGAAAATGTCTAAACTTCATTATGGTCTTCCTGTAAGCTTTGTTTCAGCTGAGGTGCCTCAAGTTAAACACAGCTGACAAATGCCAGTTATTGAATGGCTGAGAGTTCCTTACTTAGTAAGGAAATGTTTCCATTTCATGTATAGTATAGTTTCAAAAGGTGTTGTAGATTTTATTATCTGGTAGTGTTACATAGTATATATTTGTGTTGAGTGAGGTGAAAGCTCACTGCTTTCATGGCATGCTTTTTAAAATAAGAGTTTAGATCTATTTCATGTCAAGTCCGAATTGAATTTATCTTCAACTCATTGCCTAATCTGCATTGTTTAAAAAAAAAAAAAAAAGATAAATTTAACCTTAGAAATTAAAAGATGGCTATGACTGAAATGCACCAAAGTACTGACAAGTGGAAGCTGAGTTGTATTATTAAGTTTGAACAGCAGCTTTCTCACATCTTGTATCTACACACAGTATGTATTTCACATCCCTCTCTATTCTCTCCAAATACAGGTATAACCTTGGAAAACATTTAGCCAAGTTTTACAGTTTTGGTAAGATCATAAGAGTGGTTGTTCTGAACCAAATTTAAGATCCCTCTCCCTAGCATTGTAGGCACAGGATGCCTGATAGAACCATTAGAAAAGGGCAGGTGTAAGAAGGCGTTTCTTCAAAATACAGCTCCAATGCTGCAGCGCTTCATAGCTAGTGAACTTTGTGAAGTGGGGTGGTATTCTTTATAATTCAAAGTCTTAAATAAATTTTTCTTCCAATAAATTTTCCAGTCACCTCTTAAATCCATGTAAACTTGGAGTATCTGTACCGTCTTCTGGGACGGAGCTTTACAGCTTAAATATGCTTTTTGTGAAGAACCTTATCAGCCATGCCAACAAATACAATTTGGTTTACTAAGTACTATCTAAATAAACAGTTTTTCTGCCACACTTCATAGAAATCAATTCCCAGAATGTACTCTGGGGAGCAAAGAGCTAGTGCATTCTGCAGAGGAGGAAAGCAGAGAAGTATCAGTCCTCACTACTGGTTGTGGGACAGAGATACAAGTAAAGCATGAGTAGAAGCTGTTACAATTTAGGCATTTAGGACCTTCACAACCTATTCTTTCAGTTGATGATTCAGTGAATGATCATGAACCACTCTAAGGCTGAGGAGCTTTCTACAGGGGTGCAGACATCTGATTCAGCATCTTCCAATGCTGCCTTTATGTATATTCATCAATGTATCCTGTGTTGAGTCCCTTACCAGAAGAACCTTTTTAAATAACCGGTGGCTTAACTAGTTTTTTCTTTGTTTTTAGGTACATAAAATGAAACCATATTGATAATATTACCCTGATTTTGCACAGGAGATCCCTCAGATTCCTATAAATTTGAAGGAAGTTATTCTCATGAATAGAAAATTAGTTTTAGAGGTTACATAAATTTGATAAATTTATGGAGACTTTTATTAAAAGTCATAGGGTAGAAATCTATTTTTAAAAAAGCCAAAAACAAAACAAAAAATAAACAACTTTATTTCTTCTCCCATTCAACAATGTTAAATTCCAGTGAAGTTGGTGAGGGTTTCAAAATTTGGCTTGCTCTGTTTAAGGAGGGGCTTTTGAAAGAGTGTCTATTCCAAAATAGACTAGTGTATAGTCTAACAGTTCTTCATGTTCTAAGATCATGAAGGAATTCCCTGTATGATAACCCTGATGTTAAGCTTCGTATTGATTTGCTTATGTCAACACTAAATAAGTGCTTTTTCATTTTGGAATGATCTTTAATTGCTTTTTGAACTGATCTCATTGGAAGCTTTTTTCTGGTCTGAACTTGTTTATTTATTTTAACTTCGTAGCATGACACTTTTTAATGTGGCATAAAAGAAAGCATTGTCCAAAATAAGCATTGTTACACTTCATTTTAGCTGTATATGCGTTAGCCCATTTGCTACCTGATAGGAAACCAAAGATTAGAGTCTGGCCAGAAATTGTTTAAAAAGGCTGTTACATATTGAATGCATACAAAATTCCCGTGTCAGACAATTACTGATGTGAAATAAGGCTGGTCACTTCAAAACAGAAGATGAAACCTATTTGCATTGTAAAAGATGTGATTCACAACTTTAGAGGGCAGAGCATAGCGATGCGAGCACTTCTATGTGTTTTGATTTAATGAGATTAAGCACTTAATTTGTTCTTTGGTAGCTATTATACACTATTACTTATGGTGCATATTGAATATAACACATGCAAACAGTTGTGGAAATAAGTAAATGAACACAGGGCCTGAATCTACATATCCTGTGCACAGGAACCAGGCAAGCAAGCAAGCTCCAACACACAGCCAGGCCAGCCACATTCAGCCCAGATCTTGCTCTTTTGGGCCTGACCAAAAATTACTCAGCTGTATCAAACTAGGGGTTGGTTTTTGAGGGTAAAGAAAAGTTCAGTGAATGAAATGCAACTATTTTATTTAGGTCTTAAGCTGATTTTGAAAATCCTGAAAGTTACATTTACAAGACAATGACTTGGCCAAATTTGCAGTTCGCTCTAAGTTATCACAAATTATTTTGCGTTTATGTGGCTATAGCACAAAAGATGCATTGTTTGTCTTTCTGTCATGAGAGACAGGACAGGTTTGCCTACCACAAGTAGTAAGTGAATCCCTGTTAAACAGCCCTTGTCCCTTGTATGTTTGCCAGGCTGTCTAACTAGTTTCCAGTACTGCTAGCTCTGTCCCACAGGTTGTATGTCCTTTTCATTTCTGTTTTGTGAGGTTTTAACTCTCAATTGCTCAAAGGGATACCTGCTCTGATACTGTAAAGATGCTATCCTTTTCCCTACTTCTTCCCTAAATGTGAAAACACATTCATCAGCTGATTTTGGCGAGTCCTATATACACTCCATTCTCCAGTGCTTATATTCTTTCCTGTTTTGCCAATCTCCCTGTGTAATGTTGTTTCTTCATTCCTATGCATATGTTCACTCATACACACATGATGTACACAGGCAAAGAGGTGCATGATGTGGATGAAAAAACAACTAGTTTGAAGGAAAGGTGCATTCCTTAAAATGACATTTTGAATAACAACTAGGTGTTATTTGTCTTTTTCCCTCATAGAAATTCAGAGTGCCTGTGATTCGGTTGCTAAGATTGCTTCCATTCTATACTATAAGAAAAGAAAGAAAATTTAGTGATCCCAACCAAAACTAAATGTTCGATACTTACCATGTCAAAGCTGAAAATTACGCAGGTTTTTCTCCTCTTGCAACTGACAGCGTTAGTTTTGATGACCAAGACAATAAGCCTAACCAAGGGCTGATGACAGCCAAGACTGTCATTACTGTTTGTGAATCATGAGTATCTCTACTTGTATGTCCATTCTTGGGATTGACGTTGACTGTCAAAAATAATCCTTCAGTCATGAAGCGAGACTGCTAGAAGAATGCACCAGTGAAGACAAAGTGAAGGACATTTAAGAAAAATCTGGGAGAGAAAATAGGGTGTAGAAGAACTGTGAAGTTCAACTTCATTGCAAGGTATCCAGGAGGGGATGATAGTCTAGATAGAATAGTCTTTTAAATAGGAGGAAGGAGTTTTAAAAAACCTTCAGCAGTGAATGCCTATTTGTGACCTCAAAAAATGGAGAATATATTCATCTTGAAATAAAGAGAATAAAAATAATGGTGAATGTGAAATTAGGGAGTTTTTAAAATTATGTTAGATGTATCCATATGCCTTAGGCAATCCTCCTTGAAACTAAAATGTCTTTACGTTTTTGGGTTGTTTGGTTGGGTTTTTTAATTAAAAAGTGCTTTTAGAAAATAGTCCGACATGGTATGAACACATATTGCAGAATTTCTTCCAATTTCTTCCAGTGTCTGATCTATAGTCATTTCAGGTGGTATTTGACTTTTAATTGAAAAAGTGACATTCAATTTTTTTTTCCCTTTATGTTTAATACAAACATATGTAAGTCCGAATTTAAGTCCTATCAGCACATATGGCCTGTGGAAAGAAATTAGCTTCTTGAATTTAATTTTTGTACCAGTTTTTATTTCGGTATAAGGAATTTTGAAGCACAGAATTGTATAATTTTTAAAACAAAGCTACGTTTTACTATTTCATAAGTATGCAACAGACTGTCTTGCTCTATAATCTATTAGATTGCAGATGTTAGGCTACCTTCCACCTTCCTGGCAGGATGTTTGTGTAAAATGAATTGCAACTAGACATTCTGGAGATTAATCAAGTCAAATGGGATTGCCTTGCTATTAAGTTATGTTACTGATGGAGGGAAAAAGCAGCATTGTTTATTATATAATTTATTTAGAGACATGGCAGAACTGCTTTTTTCCTGAAAGGAAACATGAGCAAAGACAGTGAGTTCTTTGGTTCATAATCAAAAAATGTCCAGGTCAATTTGTAACTGTTCTAAAATAGTAAAAACTGTAAATTCGGTTAAAAGTCTAATTTGCATGTAGCATGCACTTACACGTATGAAATTAAGACATACGTGGGGATGAAGGCCTTATTTGGGAGTACTTTGGACCACACTGATCCATAACTACTGTACACTGAGAAACTTGAGCAAAGCCCTTAACCAAACCTGTTTGTATTAAAGGACTTGAAGAATTACCCGGAGAAGTTAGGAAAAGATTTCATTTCAGTTCAGTTGTAGCAAACAGAAGACAGGACTAGCTAATTGGTATAGGTGACTAGTTTCATGATGGGATGGGTACCAACACTTCTTGATCGCACTGAGAGACGATGAGAAAGAATAAAAAAGTTTCTCATCAGGGTCTTCTGAACTTTGAAATGAAGATGAGGTTGCTAAAACTGACTCCATGTTGATGGAGTTGGAACTTTAATGAACTTAATGATCACTTTTCAAAAAGTGTGTCAGCAGAGAATCAGCTTCCAGTGATTGGTGACTGTGTAGTAAGATGAGAACTGCCCAGTCCCCGAGTGCAGCCTGCTGTTACTGTAATATATTGGTTGTTTTCTGTCTTCCACTGATGCCACAGGGAGCCAGCTGCAGAAAACGTTTGCACTGATGGTTAAGACCATCTTAAAACTTCCCTCCTGGATATTTCTGTGGGAAGTTTGTTCCTCTCTGTTGTACCTAGACTGTGGATTAGCTGAGGTATTCAAGGGTGAATAGCTTAATGACCGTCTTATGGTCAGTGTAATTGCCAAACTAACACTTTACGTAGGCGGAAATGTATCAGATGCTACATAATATTTGGCAGAAGTATTTGCATGGATTCTTCCTATATTGTTGAAATTGCATTTATTTTCCATATTGAGGCCAAACGTCCCATCTTCTATTCACATGCTACTATTACTTTACTGTCAGTACCTCTGCAACTGAACTGGGTCCCAAACACGTTGGGAGAGAGAGAATTATATATACATTTTATATTCATTTAACTGACTGGCAGAGGGGGCATAAGATAACTCTTGTCTTTTCCTTTCACCTTCACTATGATCACAGTCCTCTTTACCTGCTATGTGGGAGTTGTGTGAGCTTTGGCACACAATAACCCTGCCTGTACTTTGTGGTGGATTACTACAGGCTACCATCTTTCATAGTGAGTTCTAGCAAGAAACACGTCATCATACACAGTACTAATTAACCTCACTTGTTACAGATAAATGTTGATAGAAAAAATGTTACTGTGCTGGCAGTTGTTAGATAAGCAAAACAATAATGGCTCTATGGCCATAAAGCCCCTTCCTCTTCTAGATTCAAAAGTGCTGACAGAAGAGGTTGCTGGTCCCATGTAGTCATTGCTGCCACCATCCCTGGTCATGTACACCGTGCACTGGTGATGTACGCTGTGTGCATTGATCCATAGCAAAGCGGGTTATGTGAGCACTCCTTTAAGGCAAAATCACCCCAGTGAGGTTAAGCATTTCTCCACCATTGGTTGACTTTTGCTTGAAGTGAATTAAAGAATCCTCAAAAACCCTGGGGCAGATGATGGTAAGCATCATCTAGCCACAACAATTTCTTCCACTGTATGACTAGATCTAGTAAAGAATATCTGTTGCTTCAGAATATGCAGGCTCAGTCTTGCAAATTGCTGAGCAGCCTCAATACGTTGTGAACATACACACACGTGGTGTTGCTGACTTCCTGCTGCTGGCAGAGGATGCTGGGGTGGCAAGGAGCCGAAGCTTTTCTTGCACGTGGGAAGGATTAGCAGTCCGGAGGGTGAGGACATTGACCAGAATAGGTTGATCATGGTGTCTTTTTCAACAGACTCTATTAGTAACATTTATATTGAGATAAAGTAAAACTGTACTACTCCCTTGATGCAATGAAAGTGATTTTACTGTATCTAAAGTAATAAGCTCTGTTTCTGTCCAGATTGATCCACTGATACTTGTGGATCAAACATTAGATCATGTAGACATCAGATGGGTCAGCCTTCCTGCTAAGTTCAGTGTTCTCAGAACAGTGAAATGGTGTCTCTGTACCTACCCTGGACTCAGATGGAGAGAAGAAGGAGGACCTTCTTGATTGTAGTCAGGAACTACAGGAACAATAGTTGGAAGGGTGAACAATAGTTGGAAGGACATCCCTCCCTCCATATTGCCTCATATGGCTGCTGCCCCACAGGATAAAGTGCTGTACTTCTTGGTTGGCTAACTTGCCAGGTGCTGTACCATTCATCATGATTATATTTCACAAGAAGGCTATCTTCATATTTGTATGCTTCCACATCCTCTTCTGATCTGCAAAACCATAATTCTCTGAGAATTTCAGAAATGAGTTTATTTCCCATGGTGGGGGGTTGGAACTAGGTGATCTTTAAGGTCCCTTCCAACGCAAACCATTCTATGATGCTGTGACAAAGAGGTGATAGTTAATGCCAGTCTGGGAATTTTAAAAGCCATGGAAGAAAATGAAACAACTGATGCAAGTTTATACCTCATTTCTGCTGTGAAGGGCATTGTATGAACCATTTATGGATTTTTTTGAGGTAAAATAATCTATTTAATTATACCAGAGCAGATTCTTCAGTAAGTCATGTTAGTACTGCAGTGGATAACTCTGTTATGGGATTTTTTGTTGAGCAAAGATGAGAGATAACATTAAAATTGTTTTGTTTACAGCTGAAGGCTTCTTTGCAGATTATGGGAACCGAGCCTGTGATCTCAGTGAGCCCATACAAAGGTCACCACTGCTGGAACTAGTCAGCATGCTTGTCAGACTAACAGAGGCTGCTGGTTGAGGGGGTTATGAAAAATGCACTATTAGTTATATGGTTATGCAATTCTTTCTGGGTGGAAATAAAGCACAGTAAGGGATGATGATCAGTACCATGCAGCATTGCTGCTATTATATGTATAGCACTATAAAAGAAAAAAAAAATCCTCTGTCAAGGAGAGGGATCTTCCTTAAAATATTTGTTTTACTGCACGTTGATGCACTGAAATTTCCAACATTTGTTTTCTTGCTTTTGCTCCCTATTTTAAAATTTATGGCCAAATAACTTTTTAGTATGCTTTGCTACAAGGTCAGGCAGCCCATGTGGAAAAGTAATGCACTGTAAGCTTGCTTATGTGGAGAAGTTTCTAACTGTGACATTAGCCAGGCGTTTTATTCATTGTTTCCGGAAGGTATTTCATTCAAATAACCACATGAATAAAAGAGCAGATTCCAAAGGAAAAGTAGTATTTTCCTGATCTTACTGAGCACACTGATGCTTCTTCAATTAAATTGATAGGCAAATGTTTGGGGAGACGGGAAGCTCAGTAGACACAGAACTGAGCCCTGTATTTCTTAGGTTATATAGATATCAGTTTAAATTCCATCCACCATAGGTCATTCCCTTGCCCTGTTAGGGGGGGAAAAAGGCCCAAGAATATATCTAAAACGCTCCATATGCCAGTCTAGGAAAAAGGAGGCTTTATGATGATTTGGAATATAAGCGAATTCTGCTGTGATAGCATTCAGATAGCCCTGGGCATTTCTGTGGGCCACCAGCTGCAGTGGCAGATTACAGCTGAAAATTGCATTTAATATTCCAAATTGTGCTGCTTCTGGGTTCAGAAAACCAAACAGTAGTATAGACCAAAGAATGGTGAATACCATTTCTCATGGGGCCAAATCTTTCAAATGCAATCAGTTTGTTTTGTAAACCTCCAGCATAAAGTTAGAACAAAAACTTGAACAGAATGAATAACTTTTTATATACACTGTAATGGGTAATAACTTTTCATCTTTTGTAAAGGGGAAATAATTGACAGTTAACTATTGTCTATCAATTTGTAACATAACATAAACAAGAATACATGTTGCTTTGGTCCACGAATTTATTTCTGTATAATAAAAATTTTACTTTTCTGGTAGTGATAAAATCTCTGAAAAGTTTCCATTGTACAGTAGCTGAACTGGCAATTCTATTAATGGTTATATTCATTAAAAATAATATTTTTCAATAATAATATACCATTTAGTACTGCAGTGCTTGGAAGCTGTCTAAAAGGACACTTCAGTTGGAATATTCTGTTAGAAGCAAGCTAATAGTGTTTAAGGATTTTTACTAAACACGCAAGTAAAACCATGAAAGTGAGACAGATTATCTGGGCCATGAATCAAGCGGTAGTGAAAATGTCAAGTGAAACCCTTAGCAGCAGTAAGCAAGAATAGTGCTGATTTATACCAACTGAGGACCCAGCCTGCCAAGTGTCATGGCTGTGACAGTCCGCTGGCAGTTCCCGGAGTCAAGGGCTGTAGCAAGATGGATGAGAATATCAGCTAGCCCATTTAAAAGCAGACCTTCTATAAATAATATCGGAGAGATTGGTTCAGACAGCAAGCCAACAAATTGCCAACTCCATCTGGAATCCTCTTTGTAAGCATGTACATAGCAAGGGAAGGAGCCTGGGTAAAATACTGTTCTTGCAGCCCTGGGCATTAAAAATCAGGCCGGTAGTCAGCTCCCATGGCTCTTGCAGGAGACTTCCAACATGATTTCTTAAAGCAAGAGCAAGCTCGGAAGGAAAATAAGATCACTTTTAAATTTTCTGCATTTACACTATTTTGCTAGGGAGAATAAAGGGCAAAAGACAAACATACATAAACACGTCTTGGGTGAACTGAAGAGAGTAACTTCACTGATTGTCCTGTATGCAGATTTTCATCTTAAGGAAGTGTTGTATTAGATTTTTCATACTTTTGTACGTATGCAGGCTAAACATTATTGCTCATTAGTGAAAAATATGTTTTGTATTCACCTCATATACACCAAGACATGAGATATTCTGTCTTTTAAACTGTTAAGATGATTTAAAGATTATCTTAGTAACACCATTGCCACAGCAAAAGGAAGACTGGGTTCTCAGAGGAACTCTGCTTGCTTTACCGTAGCATGCTATTGAATAAAGCAAAGACTACAACATTATGCTTTTATTGATTTTGAAAGGGTAAATTACAGGCCGTTGCTATCAGATAATATTAAAAGCTGCCCTATACTCCTTTCTCAGTTTACCGAGTTTTATGTATGTTCTGGCACAGTGCCTCTCAACTCACTATACAAATTGTGCCACATGTTACTCGCCAAACAGTAGAAGGAGCAGCGTGGTTTTCCGAAGTGCTGTAAGACCTGCCCTGAAAAGTAGAAAGTATCAGAAAGTCTAAATATTTAGAGTTATGAATTTTACCTTTACATTTCCTTACTTCTGGAGATTAAATCAGCACTACAGCTTTAGGATTTCTTTGTAGTGGAAGAGGAAATGGAAACTGTGGTGTTCCTACAGCTTTACTGGAGTCACAAGCCAAATTCTGTCCTCTGGCACACACATTACTCTAGCTACTACTGCATTACTCTCTGAAACTGTTCTTAGTTCATATCTCTTGTGTTCATTGGTGCTGGACTGCTTTGGAGTTGTGAGTCAAAACCTCTGCCAGTAGAAATCCACTGTTTCATGAATGTAGAATTCAGCTCAGTGTACTTCTCAGCCTTGCTATCTACAAACACACCCCAGCTCTGCAGACCACTCTGTGTGTCTTGGACACCCATGTGACTCATAACGGGGTGTCTGGGGATGTACCTGGGCACTGGGACTGCCTTGCCCATGCTATGACCCTGGCATAGTTCTGGCCCTGGCAAAAGGGCACCTTGTGCAGCAACTTCTGGGCACTGGTTAGGAGTTATCACCAACCCAAGTCCGTTCCCAGCAGACAGTTCAGAGGCTAGCAGAGCTGGATAGGATGGACCTAAGCTGCTCTGTGCTAACTGGCCTCATAGCCAAAGAACAAGTACTGGCATTGTGGAGCTCACCTGGGTAAACATAGCTAGGTACCTGTGAATGAAACACTGGGTTTCAGAGATGCTTTTCATGTTACTGTGAGGAGAGGCGTTTTCTAATGTCAACATAGAACTTAAACTGAATTTTCTTTCTCTGCTCAGAAGTGATGCATGAGCAAATCCATGTTACAGCCAAATAAGAAGTGAAGTGTGACATGCTAAACATGAAATACTGTTCTCTGTTACTATATATGAACAGCTACCCCACTTTAGATACTCATTTGAAGTATTGTATTGCTGTATGACAAGTCCTACAGTAACGTAATCCCTGTGAGCTTAGAGTAGAGCCACTCTCAATGTAGAAATTGTAACATATGGAAAAATCATCTATTACAGAAATAGAATAGCCACACTGCAGAGTGGGAAAGTGTTATACAACCAGAATGTAGCAGTTGTCTGCTCCTTCCTAACCTGATGTTTTAAATGTGCTTTTTTTCTCTTATACTGTCTTATTTGTGGTGCTTAATGCTAGCTAATTGAGTGCTTTGTTTTCTGATGGAGAGTGGTATTCCTGGAAGCAGGCAGACATATTTTAACCTTTATTCCAGAAACCATTAAAATATTAAAATGTTTAAAAATTATAAAATTAGTCTGCACAGCCCCTCTTAAAGATACCATATAATTAAGAAAGAGAAAATAAGTTATTTTATTTTGTTTCATTAAAGGTCTGTAGAAACCAAAATCTGGACAAATAATCAGATTCTCAAATTCAACTTTTCTATACTGACCTGGAATGATCAGGAGGCTATACTCAGTCCTCTCTGAAAAAGGGGGAAAATAGGTTTCATCTATGGAAATGGTTCACCTCTGGGAAGGAAAAAACCCCACAAACCCTTTCTCTTTTTCCCCTCCAGCAAGATCATGTGCTACCAGACCTACAACCTTTTAGCAGAAATGGCATGCATGCAGTGCTAGCTAAATCTGCACTGGAAAGATCAGTGTAACTTTTATCCTAGAAGCTCAAGAGGCACAATCATGGAGCAGAGGAGGAAGAAGTTTGGAGGAAGGGTTACATTTTCAAAAAAAAATGCTCCAAACACATAGGAGCCCAGGCTGCACTTCCAGAAAATGCCTGGGGAACTGCGGAGCTCCATCCTGGGGACGGCCCATGTGCTCTGAGAGTAGGAACTAGCTAGTGTTGGAAAAAAACCCTGCAAAGCCAGAAGGCAGGAGGAGGAACTGCTTAACATGATTAAGCAACTGTTAAGATAGCACGGGATTACTTCTATTGCATCATGCAACATAAGAACAAGAGAGAACATTTTGTATATATTTCAGGGAAAGCTTCCTGTCAGTGACAGATGCTGGACTGCAGAGAGTCTCTACATTTTGCAATGTTGTGACCAAGATTTTCAGATTAATGCAGATAAACAAAGAAAGCAAGGCAAATAAAGGTCCTTAGTCCAGTGAGGAGTTGTTCTTTAGATGACACTGGTCTGTTAGTATTTGTGGAATTATTATAGGCAAAGTGGAAAATAAGATATCTTGAAAAGTATCTTAGTACAGCATACTGGCACCTCGTTCAGCAGCTGATTATTTCTGGTTTAGTAAAGTTACATACCTAATCAATTTTACCATTCCTAAAATTTGAGTGATTCTGTTTCCATAAGCTTTAAGTGTAGAATTGACAAAAGAGGCTGGGATTTAGAGGAATTTGAGGTACAGGGTTGTATATGCTATGGAAATTAGCATGGAGAAAGGCCTAGGAAATTTTCCTGCCTTAACAAAAGGAAAATGAGCTGGATGTCACAAACATTGTTCAAAATTTAGATCACAGAATGGTTTGGGTTGGAAGGGACCTTAAAGATCATCTAGTTTCAACCCACCTGCCAGGGGCAGGGACACCTTCCACTAGACCAGGTTGCTCAAAGCCCCGAATAACCTGGCCTTGAACACTTCCAGGGAGGGGACATCCACAACTTCTCTGGGCAACCTGTTCCCATGTCTCACCACCCTCACAGGAAAGAATTTCTTCCCTACATCTAATCTAAATCTACCCTCTTTCAGTTTAAAACCATTACCCCTCATCCTATCCCTACACTCCCTGATTAAGAGTCCCTCCCCATCTTTCCTGTAGGTCCCCTTTAGGTACTTGAAGGCCACTATAAGGTCTCCCTGGAGCCTTCTCTTCTCCAGGCTGAACAACTCTCTCAGCCTGTCCTCACAGGGGAGGTGCTCCAGCCCCCTGATCATCTTCGTGGCCTCCTCTGGACCCACTCGAGCAGGTCTGTGTCCTCCTTATACTGGGGGCCCCGGAGCTGAACACAGGACTCCAGGTGGGGTCTCACGAGATACCTTCAACTGATAAGCATTTGACTACAGACTAAATCCTTGGACCTTAAGTAACTAAAAGCACACTATACCAGTGACAGATTTGGCACTGCCAAACTTTTACAATAGTCGGTGCTTTTAGACATGTAATTCTGATGTTAGCATACACAGCTGAACTTTCGTCAGGCTCTTGACCCTGCCTGTAACTCTCATGAACCTTAGGAGCTGCTGTCCTAAACCGGTATAGAGAAAATTCACGCCTTATTAGCCATCTCCTCTGGATCCCAGTCCCCAAAATCTCAAAATCCACCATTAACTTCATCTTTTCTGCTAATGACTTAATCCCTTTGAATATCTGCCAGTCTCAGGTGAACTTCATCTTGGCACTTGCTGAGTTTCGTGTGAGTTAAAAATCCTCAGGCATGGATAATTCATTTGCTATTTCTGGAGAACTTGTATCCTTTTGCTAAGAGGAGAAATGTCTTATGCCATGGTCTGTTACCGTGTTACTCATTCAGTTTCACATCATAGCAATAATTTTTTAAACGGCATTTTATTCAATTTTCCACTTTAGTACAAAGTACGAGAATTGAACAAAAACATATTAAGTATCAGGCATATTTTCTGCAGCACTTGCTGTGGCTGAGGAGAATCAGCAAATGAGTAACAATTTTTGCTGTCTTAAAAATACATTGCCATCAAGTATAGCCTAATGCAATCAAAAAGGTTTTCTTTTCTTCCTCTCTTCTCTCAGCTTTTCTTTTACTTTTCACATACACATCATTAATAGAATATGAGAGATTTTTCCAGCACAAAATGAAAAGTTTGTTCTTGTAATTCTACAAAATACAACCTGTGACTAAGGTGAGTTGTAGTGATTGAACGCCCTCCTAAAGTCTGGAATTACCTTTCTTTTGTTAAAATGAAATCTGGTGTAGTGTTTGCATGTTTTGAAACACTGTTGATCCTCTGGTTTAATGAAATAAATGTTATTTTCTGTTGACCCCACCTGTGTGCCCTATTTACGCATTGTGTATGTTCTCTGTTATAATTGGACTGAAACATTTGGAAGGAGGGCCAGGTATTATAAGGACAGAGGGCTTGGTGTAACACAGCCCAGATCATGGAGGTGTTGCCTGTAATGCCTACTTCAGCACAAGTGAATAATAATAATAATAATAATAATAACTCCATTCCAAATGAAGTGCATCATTTTGCTTTGAAAGATTAATTTCATTCCCTTGATCCTTTTTTAGCCATAATCTCTATAGAAGGCATAAAATAAGAAGAGATTACAGGCTTAAACTTCAGATAAAAACATGTTATATGTAAGATGTGTATAAGTATAAGCTCTACATCAGCAGCGGAATACCTGGATTGATGTGGTGCTGCACCCAGGCTGTGAGGACAGCCTAATTCTCAAGTGCTCTAGGTTACTGCTTCTGGTGCCCAGCATGGTGACAGCGCATAACCCTCTGATGTATAGCTATACCTGCGTTCTTGGAGTTAAAGCCACACTGCATTGTGCCACGCAATTATCGTATGCGTTTACCCATCTTGGGAATTCTCAAAGTCATGAATGATATCATTTGATCTTGAGGGGAACCATTGCTCATCTCTTTCCTTCTCCTCATCCTTAATGAACTTTTCTTGGTCCCTGTAGACAAATATAGAAGTGAGAGAACTTTTCTATGTGGAAAACATAAAGTTGAAGGGAACTATGGAATCAAATGCGTTGCTGTTTAGCTGGAGTGAAGAAAAAATACCTGCTTTTGATTTCACAGTTGGTTCTGAATGTAGTGAAGAGAAATGCAAAAACTGGTTTTGACATGAATATCCAGCCTTTATTCTTTTACTCTGAGTTGGGGAAAGACTGAGAAAAAATTTACTTTAAAGTAAGAGGGGATGAAGAAAGATGAAACTCCAGATTAGAACTGTTTAGTCTGATAGAAATAAAGGGCCAGAAGACCAGCTGTCATAAATAATCAGTTCTCCACTGATGTTAAGGGGACAGAATTAGAATTATTAGGATGCTGAAGCGGAAGGGATGAAATTGTGTATATTGTGTAGGTGGACATAACATTTGTGAATGGAAAAAGAGTGGAAAGAGAAGAGAACCATCAATTTTAAGGCATGGTAATGAGAAATTCATTACGGTACAGAGTATAAGTTGGTAAAAGTCGTGAGGATTAGCTCAGTTTTTGGCATAGCAGATGTATTTTTCTGGATTGATTTCATTGAAGTGCTGCTAGAGTAGGGTTTGGCTCACCGAATTTGAGGAGGTAGAAATATGGGGGAAGAGAGAGAGGGAGTTATTCTTTTGCTAGAGTGCTGTGTAAGAGCTGTAGGGAATTACTCTCATGAAAGAAGTGTTGCTATTAGGTAGGGAAATGTTTATGTTCTGAAGGAGTTTTATGTTGTTTCACAAAGAAGTGCTTTTACAACTACTTGATATTTAGCATAGGAAGGATGTGAAAGTAAGGCCCACTGGTTTAAACAAATAATCAGGACTCAATTATTTTTGATTTCTAATGGTGAAACACACTGAAGAATAATGTTAATTTTGATTACTAGATGCTTGTTCATCAACTTAAGATACATGCACTATTCATAAAGAAAATAGGATGGAAAAAAATGAGTGTTGTCCTTAATAGATTTTTTTTTTCCTTGTCCAGATTATAAAGTCTGCTTATTTTATATGAAGGATTGACTGCATTAAATTTAGTTTTATGACATGGTAAAGTTTAGGTTTTTTCATCCATAGATTTCATTAAGTGATCTCTCTTTATGTTATACTCTAGCAACAACTTTTAGATTCCTGTGAATTAGATTAAGTCAACTGTAGTCATACCTTCAGCATTCTTAATGCTTTAACTATAGCTATTCTGATTTCATACAGCTGAGGTCGCCAAAAACCCCACGACACAGAGCAATTTATTGTGACTAAACACGTGTCTGAACTTGTTGCTTATCTTACCTGAATATTTTTCTTTGAACATCAAGATTCACTGTTCTTGAGAGCAAGTATATTTGCGGTTTTAGAGAGAGATTAAAGTTGAGGAAGAGCATGTCCTGAAGAAAATCGTAAGCAGTAGTTTTATGGATTCGGAGCCAGAGCATTTAATAAAAGAGGTCTAAACTTTTTTGAACTAATCTTTCCAAGTGCCAAAAATAAATTTCCAAACCTTTCATAAACCTATATGTGGTAGAGCAGTGAACATTTATACAGCTATATCTCACAAAATCAGTGAAAACTTATGTCAAATTCTAGTTTAAAAAAATCCACATTTAAAGTGGAGGTTATGTGGCAAACAAAAGGGAGGGAAGAAAGAATAAAGCTAAATACATTACTTAAGGCAAAATATATAATAAAGGCGATTAAGATAGAAAATGCCATGATAAGTACTTAATGTTTTGGGTTTTTTTTAAAAAAAATTACATTCAAATTGACTTAGGGTGTTATGTTAGTTTTCCCAAAGCTATTAACAAATTTGGTCAGATTCTGTAGGCTTGATCCATGAAATGAAAGACAGTGACAATGCTTACTCTTATGTTCAGAAATACATAACTTCATGGTTTGCCCAAGAAGCTGATGAAGTGGATTCAGTTCATTCATTCAAGATCCTGAGGGAAAAGGACTAGACCCATCTATTTTGACCACCTTAGGATGTAGTTACACTACCAGTTCAAACCTACGTAAGATACTGCTACCAAAAGAGGTGACACTAACCTTCATCCATTAGGTTTAGGGTCTAATTAAGTATGATTACAGAGATGTTAAAAACACCTTGAAAATGACATTTTTCCATAAATATTGCATGTTATTGCAGTACTTTATGGCCACTGTTGGACATCTTCTTGGATTGCAATTATACTTGCATCTTAATCTTTTTTGGACAAGATTTCATCTTCCTTTTGCAGTTCAAGCAGTATGCAGCTGTGTTTCGCTACTCATGTTACTGCAATTGAAATAATTAAATTAAAATACATGTTGATTAAAATCTGACTTTTGTCTCCAGAATTTACACATATATTCAAAATTGCTTTCCCTGATGTAAAACATGTACTATGTGAGAGACTATTTGATAGTATGAGTTTGTATGGAGTCTTTTTCTGAGCTCAGGAGGAGCAACAACACAGGATCAGCTTGCTAAGATTCACTTATTAACACTTGTTTATCATCTTAGTCCAAAAAAGGTTGTGCTTTTTCAGTCTACTTGACAGTAGCATGAAGTCTCAGCCAAAATAGTGTCCAGTTGGAAGCTGTATAGTAACAGATGAATCCTGAAGAAATTAGATTGAAATTCACAGAGAATATAAGAAGGATAGGAAACAGTAATGAGAAGTGAATGTATATTAAATGACTTCCCTTATCACACTTCTGAGTAAATGTTTGATTTTTGCAGTTGATGGGTCCATAAGCAGGGACTTAGAATTTGGCAACACATTTGGACTTCAGCGATTAAAATCCGTGTATATCCTGTTTTGGTTAGCTGCTGCATTTCTTGGGTCTATACCTCCCTCAACTCAGACACGACCATCCGGCTTGGTCTGTGGTCAGTGGTGACCAAGGTTGATGGGGAAGCAACCTGTGCTGTCTCCCATCGTGTGTTACATTCTCAGTATTATTTTGGAGAGCCACTGAAGGATGCCCGGTCTGTCCTGTTCCAGAATTCAGCTTTTCCCTGAGAAGCTGGGAAGCCCGGTCTCAGGCTCTGAAAACAGTAGGAGACTCCCCCTTGGCTGCATCCCGGAGGGAGGAGGGACTCTCCTGCTCTGCTCACTAGCCCTGCCCGCCCAGGCGGCTCCTGTTCACCCTTGAGCTGTTAGTACCAGGCAGCGCTGTGGATCATGAAGGGGGGTGAATAATTCTGCCTGGATATTTACTATCTAGTAAAAAGTCTGGACGCTTTTGTTCTCCCATTATCAGCATGTACAGTGGATGTTCCTCTGGTTATATAAAACCACTTTTGTAACTTGGGTTGTTTTCTCTACCTGAGTGTTGGTGAGTAAATAGAGTAAACCAGCCTTTTAAGCCATCTTCTTTCCTTCAGCCATTATGTTATCTTTGTTTCCTGTTACACTAGACTTCTTATAAATTCATTAAGTTTAAGTATTAAACTATATTAAGGTAGTCAGGAAATTTCTCTGTCAGTAGGCCTCTTTTAATAGGAAAATAAACCCAAGATATTTAACAGAATTCCCGGTGTGCCAGGAGCAGAATCTTAGTTACCTTTTGTTGTTTGTCTGTTTTGAAGGCTCGTGCCTCTGGCATCGCATCCTTCAGTGCTTGTAGAAGGAAGAGTAAGTTTAGCAGAGCACATCCTGTTTCTCCACTTATAGTTAGAGGTGGTCAGAAATTTTAGATCACTGAGCTTCAGAGAGTTTTGTCTGAAACAAAACAAACTTTTGCCACATTTGCCAAGCCTCCAGCTAGAAGGGAGCTGCAGGTATTCCTGCTGTCATTACTGAAACTGGCAGGAGCACCATTTTTTCACCATTTTTCCTGAGTAGCTGCAACACCCTTAATTTCCTCTTTACTAGAAATTCCTAATGTTGTTGGCCTTATTCCATGATGGGCCAAATCAAATTAAAAAATCTTTCCAGCAAGCTAGAAACCCATGTATTGAGCACAAAGGACAGATGGGTATTGCCTATATTGCCTTGTTAGTGCTGTATTTGCAGAGCAATATATGTAAAACTAAATAAGTTTGTTAGATTTCCAAGAGGAGAGCTAAACTACACCCGCTGCTTAACATCAAGTGGAAACATCCAGCAACACAAATGTCATCAGCATCATGTCATAACGAGATGATAGTTTCACCCTTCCTCTCAGTGCCTTATTTGTGCCAATTCTGTAAGTGACCACTCAAGAGACATTTCATGGAAGTCCTTCCTAACTAATGAGGAAATGTTCAGAGTTGTGACTTTCCTGTCTATGCTTATTGTGTTGATTAGATATGGGCACATGCTCATGTTTGTGTTCATTACTTCAAAACCACGATCTTGAACATGCTGGCTTATTCGGTCAGTTGTAGGGGTGGGAAGAATGCAGTCTGGTGCCTGGTTATAGCTTGTTATTCAATTTATTATGGACTATGGACTTGCTGCCTTTGCAGGGCTAAGGGGGATGGTATTTCTTTAATGTTATATTTCTGTTAATATATATGGCCTACCAAATTTATCTGAAAGTCATCAGTAAAGAAAATGTTCAACACATTGGTCTGATGCATAGGACATTGCAGTTCAGTATGTAGGTGTGGGAACCTCATCTGATTTCCACGGAAGTCGGTGAGATTTAATTTAATTTAGAATCAGATACTATAGGCACAAAAGTGTAGTGTAGCAAAAGCTAGATGTAGACATGACAATGTTTCCACAGGCTGCAGCCAGGCATGGTAGCCTTGCAACAGTCTACATCTGCCTGGGCGTTGTGAATATATATGATGTCTTCACTCTTAGGTCTTTTCCTGCTAAAATAGAGATAGTGAACCATGATAAAGGCACAACCATTGACATTGCAAACTGTATGAATTCACATGCTGAAATCTGTCTGGAATTTGTTTTATTGGACTTCTGTTGTTTCCTCCAACCCTACCATATGCAGAAATAATTGATACTCATCTGCTGAAGGCTTTTTAGTCCATCAATAGTTAGAGTAGTTGTCTCCTTCCTTCTAGTCCCACTATGCTGCACACCAGCAAAGCTTTTGACCCTGTGTAGAGGGCATAAAAGTCAGTTATCTTATAGTCAGGGATTACTATGAGTGGGAGCCACTGAGGAGTCACCATAGAAAGGAAGTCTTGTGGTAAAAGCTTTGCATGTATACAACAGCAACTTGGCTCACCCTCTTGGTGTCAGTAAGAGACACAGTGTGAGAAGAAAAATGAAGTTTTCCAGCATTCAGAAGGAGTTTCTTAACATTTAGTTTTTGAAAGATAGCCTGAATCCCTTGGGCAATTTTTTGTTTCTAGAGTTTGTAAAAACAGTGTTAGAAAACTGATGAACCAAAAGGTAGACGGAGGCATAGCTGTTACCAAAGCCCTCCCCAGGGTGAAAACTGTAACCTCTGCTCCCAGAGTACAGACTTCCCAGCTGGTCTCAGTCACCTATTCAAATTACCAAGGGTCTCCTTTATAATTTGGCCCATGTTGGCATCATTTTGTTGTGATGAAAGGTTGTTAGAAGGAAAAAAAAATGTATGTTGAGGCCATGAGGCAAGGATTGCAGAACATTGTGTTGGAGCATATCTGGTAAAAGTTTGTGAAACTGGCTTTTTCTGTAAAAGGAATCCACTGTTCGTTTCTTCAGTTAAATCTCTCATAAAAGTGGACTAGTAGAATAAACAGGAGAGGGATCCAAGTAACTGTCCTGCCTCTCTCCAAATCTGAGATATCCACATGGACTCAAACAGGCTGTGTCAAGACCATGAAAATGCTGTACCAGGATCATGAAATCTGATTTGTTCCAGTGCAGTATTTAAAAATCCGTATCACAGTCTTATAAAGCATTAAGGGGGTGTAGACCTGGGAGAGTAAACCTAGTCCAGTAGGGAGATACAGCAGTGAATTTGAATCCAAACTTGGATTTGGTTGCAGGGATCTGGTTGATGTCCATAACTGCTGGCAGCACACTGTAGGATCATAAAGCCCCTTTTGAATAATTCTGTGCAGTTGATAGTTCTCTCTTGTAAAAAATGGTGATCATTTCAGGTCAATAGGTATGCTTCAGTTTCAGTAATAAAAAGCACTGCTTAGCATGGATGCATTGAGATACATTCACAGATTATGAATTTGTTTTCATCTTCAGAAAAATATAGAAGAGAATTCTGGGATAGACAAACTGAAAGGGTTTTTTTTTCATTTTTATGCTGAGCCACATGCAGGAAAAGGCAGTGGAAATCTTTTATTCACAGGCACAGAAATAAAGTCGTGGCACAATTTATACTGAAAGGCACAACATAGAGGCAAATACAGTGCATGTTCCCTTTTCAGAACAAAGTTCACAAATAAAGCAATTTTTAGATGTCCCTTTTAAATCTAAAACATTCATATCTACAATGGCTTTTTACTGAGACTCTGATAATTCCTGTAACGTCAGACATTCTACACAAAGAAGCATTTGCCTGCTGTAAGGGAATTGTATACATCCAAGAAGCAGGCAAGCAGCAGATGCAGCATGGAGAGAGAGAGAGAGAGAGAGAGAGATAAACAGGATATATGTGCGTGTTAAATATTCAAGTAAATATAGATGATCAATACCTGTTATTATTACATGACCTATTTCTTTTTGTCAACAGTCATGAATAGGAATAAGACAATAGTGTACAACTACCTTGCCAGTGAACCTCAGCATTGCACAGACACTCACGCAACTGCTATTTAGGGAGTCTGAGAATATAAACAGAGCATGAGTGAATCATATAGCCCCATGTGCCAGTCCACCAAGGTAGCCAGGCAGATAAATCCAAGGGCGCTCTCCATACAGGGACGTGCACGCATTTGCACGTCAGTCACATCCCCTGTATGTCTTCCTAGTGGGAATGTAAGTGTACTTAGGAGGTACCATAGACTCAACTCCAGACTGTTAGTGAGCCACGAATGTCTCAAAATATTAAAACAAAACATATAACAAAAAACCCCCAAAACATTCTTCTGTAGCTGTATAAACTGTGCTTTTAAAAGGCTCATTTGAGGTAGTCTGATTTTTTTCATGCTTGGGAAATTACTTACACAG
This sequence comes from Strix uralensis, assembly GCF_047716275.1. Classification (NCBI taxonomy): domain Eukaryota; kingdom Metazoa; phylum Chordata; class Aves; order Strigiformes; family Strigidae; genus Strix; species Strix uralensis. Next base: position 62,794,482 of record NC_133974.1, read on the forward strand.
TGAGCTATCTATCTAATTTGAAGTTTTAAATGCAATAGTATTGCAATAGTTTTTATACATGGGAACTGTTTTGCAGAAAATATTTGAGAGAAGATTTCTGTCCTTTTTTAGACTGTAAGAATAACACATGATGTACTACAAGTAAAATTACATTCTGAGTAAATATAATCACAACTGTTTTGTGGTATCTGAAGGCCTTTGTGACCGATTAGTCATATTCTGCATATTAAGTACTATAGGATCTAGTGTCAGAGTGGCTGAGCACCATATTTCCTATTGATTTTGTTCAGAGTTGCATGGACAGCTTATTAGAGCTGTGTGAGCAACAATTTCTGTGATTCACTAGCAGTTCTGAAAAATAAGAAAGTCTCCCAACTGGAAACCACAACATTTGGGTTTTTTCTAGTGAATAAATAGACTGGGACAACCAAAACATTTTGTCAAGCATCTTTAATAAAAGCAAAGGAAATTTGGAATCAAAAGGCTGCATTCAAAGGAGCAAGGGGGATCAATTCATAAAAGCTGGGAGGAGATGCTGCTCATACATATCTTAGGTCTTCTGAGAGAGCCTGAATTAAGTTCCTCCTCTACGTAAGTTAAAGGATAGGCTTAAGCCCAAGTTTTGGAGATAACGAAAGAACATGGTAAGCAGTGGGCCAGCGAATGTGGAGTATGTAGCTGCTGTGAGTGGTTTGAGTGGTGCCTGTGCCTCCCTCGGACTTGTATATTAACCTAAAACGTTTCTTCTTGAAATGCTAAACCCATTTTTAATGTTTCCTCTTATTTTTTTAATTTTGTTTTAATGAAAGCTATTCCCATAGTTGCCTTTTAAAATATTTTTTTAGAGTATTTTTCAAAACTTTTTCCAAAACGTAACAAAATGCTTTACCCAGGTGTAGTCTGATGGCTCTTCAGCCAGAGAGCGCAGTTCTTCCTTCCCCACAGTAACAGTGCTGTGGAGGCCCAGAACTGGAAGAGTTTGGTCTGTTTTGCTGTTTCAGAGCAGGATGCTCAGATTAACAGCTCGTAAAGGCACCCCTTATGAATTATGTTTTATCAGTGAAATCACTCCCGGTTTGTGCAATCCACTAGGAAGACTAATAAAAGTCTTTTAGAATTATAATCTATATGTGCTAGAAACTTGAATAAATTTACATATATGAAAAAGAGCAAATTTAGCTAATTGAACAGTGCAGAGCTTTGTGCTGAAAGCATACAATAGTATCTCTTTCACCAGATGTGTGTGACTAAGCAGCCTCTTATTACTGGTTGCAGAATGCTAATTCCAGAAAAGGACATTAAAAGTATGGACTTTAAATACAGATGGAGGGAAAGCGTTATTTACCTAGTGCAAGAAATTGCAAAGTGGCAAATTACATGGCCAGTGGGAATCAGACAATACAGTGTGCTTTTCCTGGATTGCATTCTTCATAAAAGGAGCATGCTGTAGCAAGCTGTGTAGTTTATTAGGAAAATGATTCATGGAAAAGTACAATTTGAAAATACATGTGATGATGTATGAGAATCCTCACGATGTATACAATTATTTCATTGTATATGTTTATTCATGCGAACTTTTAACAAAGCAGGGAAGTGCCAGCTTATTGCTTTTATCAGCAGATATCTGGACTGCTGGAACTTGCATTCCTTCAATGTCAGAGTTTTAAGTTAGTAGAAAGAAGAGAGACAAGGAGGGAGTATATGTTTTTTTCCAAGTTTTACACTTTGTTTAGAAAAAAATTTCTAAACTGCACTTAGAGTATTTTAGTCATTTTTCCCATGAGAAACTTGTGAATTACAAGCAATGAATAAATAGGTACAAGATTTTAGATTTATTAAGCAAAATCACAGAACAGGGGCAGCTAAATTTAAGAATACTGCTAAAATGTAAATTCATCGTGTGCCTTGTTCTTCATCTTTGCCCAGATGGCGCAGGTGGTTGTCGGCCAGAAGAAATTAAATTTGCAAGCTTACTCCTCTAAGCTGAGTGGGTGCTCATAGTGTTAGCCAGTAGCTTTTACTGGAGTGTTACAATAAAGATGAACAGTGAGATATTTTGGATCTGATATACTGTATACATCTTCATGAAACACTTCCGATTCAGAGCTTGGGAAATTACTTTTTACAATCAGGAAGAGGCAGCTAATAACTTAAAATCCAGCTCAGACAGAGGCTCCTGATACATTTACAGCTACCATCTTTCTGTGGCAATGAATTCCTTCTCTTGTCTGTTGTGACGCATAGGTGAAAAACATGCAGCAGAGCCAGATGATGCAGAGCTGGTGAGCCTCAGCAAAAGGCTGGTGGAGAATGCGGTGCTGAAGGCTGTACAGCAATATTTAGAAGAAACGCAAAACAAAACCAGACAGACTGATGGAAGCCCTGTGAAAACTGAAGAAGCAGCAAGCAGCAGTAAGAATGAGAGCGACAATGATAACAGCAAGTGAGCACTGTGCAAAAAGCCCGGGAGCGAATATCCCACCAAGAATAACCACAAAAACATGTCCCAGCCCCCCACTGAAATTTGCTAAGTGGTGCTGGGTGACAGGCACTCTGCTTTGTGAGTCTCTTATCAAAAGTTTGTTCTGAATCGAAGGACACTGTCTACTGGTTTAATAAGTGCTTGCACTGCTGAAAACCTGTTGAATGCTGGGAGGGATGGACAATGGAAAAAAGACAAGAATGGTGAAGCAGGCGACACCAGTCTTCACTGGCTCTTGATACCAAGAGTCCCTTCCTTGCTTGTGAAGAGAAACTGAACCCTTTGTGTTTGCCTTTCGGACTGTCATGAATGGCCGTGGAAGAGGTCTTGCCATAAGTGGAAGCAATGCCCTCTGCCTGAGGGTTTGGCACTGCCGCAGGGCTGCTTACTCCATGTGAGAGCACGTGCTGTTTCCTAGTCAACAGCAGTCAACCCCAAGCTAAAAATTACCACTACAGATATGCATCGCAGATACTATTACACAGTATGTAATATGGCAGGAGTTTCTCTTAAATGTGACAGTGTACTGTTCTTTACTTTTTGGTAGCATTTGTTGATGTAAATTATATTTTTTTGACAAAGTACCTTTTTATAAAAAATCAATATGGACAAAAGGCTGAGCACTTAATACTGTCCAAACCAGATACGATCTCTTTATCTCCATGCATTCATGATTCTAAATGACATTAGTTGTTATAAAATGTATTATATTGTTCTTTTCCTCTAGGAAAGAGCCATGAAGCAGACTTTGTAAAGGAAGCTTTGCACAGAGAAACACAGGCCCTGTTATCCAGACTGAATCAGATAAAGGAGCTGTTATCCAGTCCCGAGATCCGCACGAAAATTAGCAAAGAACTGTTTGAAGACAGGCACAACTCTAACAGTAAATGGAAAAGTTGTATTGACTCTGGATCTCCAAATGCATGATTGTAAATTGCCATGATGTAAAATCTCATCAGGTTGTTTAAAGACAAAAATTTTCATCAAGAAATTTTACTTCCTGTTTCTTTTTTACTGAAAATACAAATGGGTGTAAGTGGCTCATGAGGAATCATGCTGAAATACTTGCACAGAAGGATTATATTTCATAATGATGAAGTACAGCGACTCCTGAGCACTGCTTTGAAACATGCTTGAATGTGCAGGTATATGTCATGACTCCAAAGTGGAAAAATACTGGTTTCAAATAAATCTGAGCAAACACTGTGCCCTTCCTTTATCATTGCAAATAATTCAGATTTTTGTCATAGATCCCTTCTCTAGCAATGATATACAAATATTAAAAAATGGATGCTTTTAAATACTTTAAAATGTATATTTGAAAAAAACCTCTTTTAATTATCTGCCTTTTGGATATGTACTAGCATTTTGGGTTAGCACTGTCTGGTTTTTGGTTTTTTTAAAACAGCACTTGAATACTTGTATAGATGCTGACATGTTGTTTCTGCTGATGTTTACACTAACTCAAGAATGTTTTAAATTTCAGAATGAAATTCAGGCTCCACTGGTCTCAATAGCAGACTCTCATTGGCTTTAATGGAGTCAGGATGCTGCAATTAAGGTTTCTTGTGAAATTAATAATATTCCTTGAGATAATATTTGCATTTTTACTTTTGTAGAACACTCTTTTTGTCTTCTTTTGATGTTTCCTCCATCTCCACCTTCTGCTGCCTGAGGTGGGGTGTCAGTTTGCTCTCATTGTTCCCACCACATACCTGCAAGATTCACCGAAGCTTTGGATGTACAATGCAGGAGTAGGTCCAATATCTGCATTTTTATAAACATTGTTTAAAATTGCCTCTGGTCATAAAAGCTATGAAATGTATGTTGTGATTGATATCAGAGTTGTGCTGTTAGAACACCTGTGTGCATATTCTTCATTGGTCTCAAGCACTGGTCATGTATCTCATGCATCAGAGCGTTGTTTTTTTTTTTTTTATTTGATATATAACAGTATATTCTACAAGGTGACTCATACATGCTATTCATAATAAAGTATTTTTTCCTTTGCACTCTATGTACGTTTTCACCCATCTCCAAATGGACTTTAATAAAATTAAGTACTTGAAAGTACCAGGATTGGCAGAAACAGTGCTTATATGAATCACACCGTTGACTATGGGTGTTGTGCCAAGATACTGATCTGGAACTTGGGTGCTGAAATCATGTGAAGAAATTCATGCAGATAAGCTAGTCCCAAGTCATTATTGTTTTAAATGGCAAAACTTTGAAACTCTAGGGATTAATTTATATTCTGGGCAGTGTGGGTTTAAAAGGAAGTAAACCAGCTTCCTAGAGGTCCATATCCACTCTTCAACATCAAAAACTGCGTTTAACGAGTCTTTGAAGTAGTGATGCACAGGTTATTCCAGGAAAGTGTTGGCATTTCAAAACACATGGTGCAGATTTGACCACGTTTTGGTTTTGGTTCTACCTTCTAGCTTGCTCATACTCAAGAGTATTTCTACACCGCTGATTGTAGAGAAGTCTGTGACAGGTTTAAAATCAGTAGCTCAGCTTCCAGGACTAGTCTAGCTAGAAGTCTTTGGACTGCCCGTGACCCACTGAGAAACTGTTCCTGACATCTACACGTGGTCTAGGCGTAGTGCACAAAAGTTGCAGAAGCCATACATTTGATACCTGAGCAACCCTTGCCATGAATTGTCTGCACTGTTGAGCTGTGCATCAGAAGTGTTTAAGAGTTGACAGAATAACCAGAGAGATCAGTAAATCTGTGTAAGTCCTGACCAACAGACACCAATTCTTTGATGTAGGAAGGGAGCCTGTTGTAGAAACCAGTGTCTCCAAACATGGGTGAGCACGGCATAAGGATGCTCAGTCTGGAAGTTAGATAGTAATGCAGCAGATGAATATGAATCAAGATCTTCATGAAAAGGAAACTAAATAGTGTTTCTGTGTTGAGTGAAGCTGATATGAATCTAAAAAGGATTGGAGCTTAAGGTCAGATTCAGATATTCTATCCAGATACACACATATTGGGATCCACACTGGATAATGCCCTGTATCTATCTACTAATGGTCCTACTGAAGTAAGTATGATGCTTTGAGTGGTTTAATACTACTTCATGGCACGGTTATATAATCTGACAGTTAGGATTCAAGAAGCTTCATGTTCTATATTTACAGAAGTTTCTGATTATAACTGTGCACACTTTTGTATGTGCTATTTTAGCCTAAAGCCCATGTGAGTGTCTCATGGATCAAAGAGTGTCAGCCATGCTTCATTCTGGTGACAAGAATGATACTGTTTCATTTTTATGTCAGTCTAGACATGACTCATATTCTTGTCAGAATTCTGATTTTATAAGTCTTGAGACATATCCTACATATTTATGTAGCCAGCAAGCAGGAAAAATAGAAGAGCAAAGCCAATGCACTCAGTAGAGCTTGTAATTTGAAGTTTAGTAAAAACACATGTACTTTTTAAATTCAGTTATGTCTGAGAATATGCTTGTGAAATGAAGTGTAAACTGAAACTTTTTCACTGCAGGTGAAATACTACCTGCAGAGGCAGCTGCAGCCCCATGGAAGCCAGGAAGGAATCCGGTTGCCTCAGGTGGAGCCTGGTAGCTGGATGCCTGAGGGTTGCTTCACTCTGCTTCTAGCCTGGGACTTTGTTTTGCACAATCTTTTTCACAACGGTCTTTTATCTGTGAATGCCCTCTGCCTCTGTTCAGCTGTTAATGGCACTTTGTCCTGGCCTGAGAAAGTGAGGGACTGAATCGTGCTGTGGCTTTCAGCTCTTTCCATCCCTTTGGAGAAGGGGGAGGTTGTCACTGAAATCCCAGAGGTTGATGTCTTTGCAGAGACACCTCTGGTCTCTGCCAGAGGTCAGCGGAGGGCCTGCGTGGCTGTGCGCTGAAGCCTTCACCTAGAGGTGACTACTGTCTGATCCTGAGGCAGTGGAGGCGGCCCAAAACCACCCAACAAAAGCAGTTCCCAAGGGATGCACCCTCCCAAAACAGATGGTGAGTGGGTCAGCTGTGTGGTTAGCGGGCGGTTGGTTAAAGTAGGTCTTGTTTTAGCTTTATGAAAATTGTTCTAAGTCATGGTCATGTAGTAATCTAATTTGTGAAAACCTTTTGGAATTTTGATTCTTTTATAAGTTTTCACATAGTAATAAGGGGTAATCTCTGAAACTGATGAAGGTGCATTTGCTTTCAAAGAGCTCATTAGTGCTGTACCATAATGTTCTATAGAAGTGCTTTGCACTTTTTATTTCAGTTAAACAAAATCATTATGTTGGCCTGCTTTCAGAGGCAAGGAATCGCACCATTCTTATGGGAAAGGAAACTGTTTGAACCCTGGAAATAGGAGCACGTTAATGCTGACATGTGTTTTACTCTGCTGTTCCTTTGATCACACAGTTTATAAGCAAGTTCTTAGTGTGCATTCATTTTCTCATTTATATTCTCCTCATGTTAAGTCTTTATAATGAGAACATTTGTACTGAATGAAAATCAGTCCTGAGAGACGGCTGGGCTGAGAAATAAAATGCTCTCATACTGGAGCAATAATTAGAACAGTACATAGGAAAACAAAAAGTGATATGCCTGCCATTCCTGCCATAGCAAAAAGGGCGCTCTGGCATTGATAAGCAAATACTTCTGGAGCAAGAGGCTGGAGTTTGACCGCTGGGTTCTGGTCTCTGCTTCCACTGCTATTTACGTGCTTTGTTTAGTGACTCTTGGATGCAAAATGCATTAGCAGAGACTGGGACATGGAACTGTTTCTCACACAGGACTCTCTCCTCATTGCCAGAAAATAAAAGCCACACTTTCCTCTTGGTGATTAAGGATTAAACCAATCAAAAATGCAGAATTAGGGTAGTTAAAAGGAGTTGATTAAGAAATGACATATGAGGATTTCAGCAGAAGGTTATTTGAAGTGAAAGGAGTTTTTATTTCAGATAAGAAAGGCAGAGATGTTTTGAGGTCAGAAATTACTCTAGAGATTCTGGTGAAGTTTTTTTAGCAAAATTACAGTTTGAATTAAAAGTCAGGGAAAACATTGCACTTTCAGAATCCTTTTTACATTTCATTCTTTTTTTTCCCCAGCCATACAGAGAACTTCAGGCACTGAAACAGTCAGAAGAGAAGAAGAAGAAAACATGCTGATATGATTTAACTTCAGTCATAACTCAGACAACCACAATGTAACAGAAAAACAAAGCCAAAAAGAAATGCCAGCAGCTACTGATAAAATTCAAAAGTAGCTGCCAGGGTAAAAAAGATGTAATAAGTCCAAATGTTTAGAAGAATAAAGGATGAAATGAAGGAAAACGGTAGCGTTCTCTGCATCTGGTAAGTCAAATGCTGCACACTTGTGTGTGTCACTCAGCTGTACTGTACAGGGAAATGTCCCGTTTCCTGGTCACATTTTCCAATCAAATACATCTGAGAGGGAAGGCTGAATGAGCATGTGGCTGTGAAATACCGCTCTGGCAGAGCACTGAAGGGAAGGGCCCCAAGAAATACTACAGGATCGAGGCAAAGTCAAGGCAAAGCTCAGGAAGATGTTCCCTAGAGGAGCAGGAAGAAGCAAAGAAACAAAGCATACATTTGAAGCTCCTTTTACTAATACATTTATTATTGCATAGGTGCACTGAACTTCTGTGTCTGGAAATCAAAGTGTACTAAGCAGGCAAATCCTTAAATGTGCACAGAGCACTACAGAAATTAATTGCAAATAATCTTAAATTCTGGGGTACGCATGCTGCCAGCCAGCCGAGCAGAGTGGGAAACAAACCTCCCTCCTCCAGAAACCAATGGATGACTGAATGCTTGCAAATGGCTGAATGCGATGGCAGCAGCATCGAGCTGCTGGCTGCATTACTTTATGCTTGCAAAGTACAGGAAATTGGAATACAAATCATGGGTAAGAGGAAATGAAATGTCTATTCTTTGTAAAGGTAATGTCAGCAAACTTATTTAGGTTAATTATCAAAAAAATCCACTGCAAAACCAAGCAGAATCATCAAGCAAATATGATAACTAGATAAATTAAAAGCAGCTTTACCATTATGCTCTAAAATGAGATGTATCACTGCACCAGGGTGGAAACTCTTATTTGTAGAACGATTGCTAACAAAAGGAATATGCGGAGCAGGCTAAACCAACATCCTAAATGAGTAACACTGCAAAGGTAAGGAAGACATTTCAAAAGTGAAGATGGAAGAAATGGATTAATTTTTTAGTAAATCCAGATATTCTTAACTTCACCCTTCCTGGCAAAACTTCAAGTGCAGGACAGGTCTCTAGTATGTTGTAGCTCCATTACAATTAAACCATTAAAAATGTGTTAATCAAGGAAACATATAACTGAAATTACTTTTAGTGGTAGATGTAGCAGACATCTAGAAATAGATTCATTGCTCATCAAGCAATTGTAAATTACATGGCATTTTTGTTCCATATGTATTCTATAATTTTCTGTGAAGACATAGTAATAATTTTTCTAGAAATACAGGAAAGGCACTGAAATACACAGGACACCCACTTAATTGTACCTTAAAAGAAGATTATAAAAAAGGAAACAAAGTTCTTCATGTTTTTGAGAGACCAGAAATTAACTGAATTAGTTCTATACTAGACACTTTTTGAATTTTCAGTGTATGAGGGTTTATTACTTTCAAAATAACACAGACTAAAGACATGTTACTGGACATCACTGAATTTAGTGAGTCACACAAGATATGCATGGAGAAGCCATAGATCAATTTGCATCATTTTGTCTTGTTGCTATCCTGTAACTTCAGGCTATTGGAAGACCACTTTAATCTGTGGTAACTGCGGAGATGCTCCTTCATAATTACTTATTAAGCTTCTGGGTTTTTTACTACTGTAGCATTTCTGGACCATCAATGTGAATTAATAATTTATAGACATTAATAATTTACACTAGGAAGTCTGATGGAGTAACAGAGGCTGGAGGCCGTGGGATCAAAGGGAAGAAGGATCTTCCCTGTAGTCAGTGAAGTTACCAGAGTCATGAAAAGAGACTAAAAAAAGACCGTGTATGGGGAGTCTCCTGTCTTTGTGGAGAAGAGCAATATGCTCTACCAAGCTGGGTGAACAACCAACCCCACCAGCACAGGAAAAACTGGGCTGGGAAGGTGAACACAAGTAGGTCCTAGTTCAAAAGACGTTATGGCCTCTCCTTTGGATCAGTTTGTTTGAGCATCTTTAACCAGGCACAAAGAGACTCTGCAAACAGGACATGCACAACTCAAAAGCATAAAGTGATCATTTATTACATAACACACATTAAAAATTGGGATTTGACAAACTACTAAGCTAAGCACACTCCTCACCCCAAAGTCTCTCTGCTGCTTGGGCAGGCATCAGACGGGAGCAGAGCGGTTGGTCTCCACAGTTCCCTGGATTGGAGCCTCTCTGGTGCTGAGCTACCACCTGCCACCACCAGCACTGATGCACTGACTGTGCGACTCAGCAATTCCCGGCACGGCAATTTTGCATTGCTGACCTCCTGCCACAGTGTCTCACATCTTTCTCAGGTAGCTGGAATCGAAGTTGCGCAGGGGGACTGTGTCCGAGAAGAAGAGTCCTTACAGGGTCTGGCCTAGCTTTGCCGTGAGCCGAAGGCAAAGTCACGGAAAGGGAAGAGGAGCTAAGATGTGGTTGTAGGTGGTCTGTACCAGGCAGGAGAGCCAAGTCCTGGCTGGACATCTGCGTTGTTCCTCCCGGGAGAGTCGGGGACAAGCAGTGGCACTGAGGAAGGCCAGCCATGCCTCGGCGTGTGTTGGGCCAGGACCCTGGGCAGGCAGGGGCAGCGCCAGCGGTTGGGCACAGCACGCTCCGCGCGGCCTCAGCTGGCCCCTCCTGTCACCCCCATAGCCACATCCACAGCTGTCATGTGAGTTGTTCCCCATACCAGCAGACATTTCCATCCAAATACTACATTAGCTTATGCATGAGTGGATTAATGTTACTATTAATATTCCAGACTCAAACTGGTCCTTGCAACAATTAGAAAAAGGAGGTTTCAGAAAAGTGTTAGCTAACATTTGTTAATCATTATTCCTGAAAGAAATCCCATAGCACTTGGCTCTACCAAAACGTTTGGCATTTTCTTACCCTGTCTGCTTTTCTCACTCTAGAGAAATCCAAAGAGAAGATTGCTTGAGCCATTGCTGGCCCCAGAGGGGGGCCAAAGGCACAGGAGGCATGTGGCCAAAATCAAATGAAAACCTATGGAGGTGGACACTGAACACACAGATAAAATCCCCGTATTGCACATGGTCCTTCCTTTCTCTGGTTTGCCTGGGAGTCGTCTTACAGTGCTCCTCTGGTGGGGGCTATGCCACATGGAAATGCTCATGTTTGGCTGTTTTGTGTAATTCATCCTTCACTGTCCATGTTATTTAGATTTGTGGGTTTGTATGAGACCAGTTTAAAACCAAACATGAGCCCAAGAAACCAGAGCACAGTCTGGTGTGAACGTGTTGCAGCAGCTGAGTTACACTCCCCCAATATTAAAGAATCTTTGTATCCTACCAACACTTACCCTGAAAATCATACAAATAAATTAAGAAGCTTTCAAAAGAAACCATCTCTTAAACCAGAGAGAGAAATACTTATCAAAGGGTTAGCTGCTATCCAGACATTTTATTAATTGTACGAGCGGGCACACTAAGTTAAGCACAAAGCACAGGCCAAAGAGTCTTGCCTGATGGCTGCAGCTGAGACTCCTGCATGGTCACACATGGGCCTAGGCTCACATAATCGCTTGTTTTCCATCCACGTCCTACTGCAGCTGCAGAAGCCAATGTCACATAAGATATCTGTATGACAAGAAGGGTTTTGCCCATACATGTGAGCACCATAAGGTGCCTTACTGGAGAGAAAAAGAAGCTCAGAGTGGCAGCACACCCAGAAGATACACAAACCGGGGCTAGGAGACACCAAAGTTAGAGAAACTGATTTCAAATCCAGGTAACCTTCAGGAGGTTCTTTCATCACCCAGAGTTCTGTATTGAGAGAAGAGATGTAGAAGTAGAATCCCAAACCTGAACCAGTAAATATTTATTAGGCAGTTGTTTACAGACTGGGCTGTTGGCATGATGTGTAAAGTAGCCCTGCTTTTAATCAGACTACTTTAGAGTATGTTTTTAAAACTGAAAATGCCGTTGGTACCCAACTGAGGTAAATTCATCTAACAGTCTACAGGAAAAGCTTACCCAGGATGGGACATTCATATTAGCAGAAATGAAAGTAGACTTGGGCCAACAGTGAATATTTTTAAAACTCTTGTTCTGAGCCTCTGGGATAAACACAGTTAAACAATGGCAAAGTAAACCTGTGAACGTATTTACAGATTCATTCCACAAGCCACATTATTGCTTTTTATAAGCTCGAAAATCTTTATGCATAAAATTATGCAAGAATAATCAGCCCAGTTTTTACGACAAACAAAACATTAGAGAAACTCAACATTTTTTGTCTGTTCTTGACTGTTTCCCTTCCTAGAGCATTTCAGAGCCAAATGAGAATCGGAAATCTATCTCTTCTCTTAACAGGTATTACCTATACCAAACTGTAGTTTATATGAATAAACATATTATTTCAAACCATAAATTTTTCCCATCTACTTTACTCATATGGATGTAAGAGCTGAGTTAGAGCAAAGATCCATGTTGCTGACTCATAAGAGCAGCCAGCAGTGGCTGCTTAAACAGGGGCAGCTCAATGTTTCTCTCCCTGGCAGATCCTCCCAGTTTCCAGCAATCAACCCTTCAGGGATTTTGTGAGTGGGAGCTTGCGTCTGGAACTGGAGGCTTTGATTACCAGCCTGATTACCAAAAATGAAAATGATTTCCAAAGAGCAGAGAAGACATATAAGAAGATAATAATAAAAGGCAGTTGAAGTCATAAGTGAATTAATGAGCTAGAAAGAAACTCAGTTCTAGTTAAAAATAATGAATAATTTGGTATAGTCCCAGCTGTCACAGAAGTAGAGGTGGGCTGCAGAATGCTGAGTGGCTTGAGTTGCTCATATGCCCTACTACTAATGGCTGTGAATCTGTACCCACAACATGCACAGGGAATGGCAAAACACATACTACACCACATCCTGTAGCAAGCCTTGCCCAAAGCACTTAAATACTGAGATTGACAGCTGTCCTTTTAGTGCCATGCTGAATCAGAAATATTTGGCTGTTGTGGTAAGGAGGAGGTTCCCAGCAACAAGTTGGTGGACAGCTCTGGTTTTCAAACAGGACACTGGAAATCCTCTCCACCCGGGAGGCCCCAAGGCCATGGCCAACAGCCGAGGAGCAGTCATGCGGTTCTGCCTGGCATGGAGGTGGTGCCATTAGCAAGATCACCTTCTCACAGCTAAGCAATTTGAGTAATTTACACCCTCCTAGGGCAAATATATTTCAACTAGACCATTGGATCAAATGCAATACATCAGGCAGAATAGCTAATGTGTGATAGATTTGTGGCTGCAGAAAATAAAGGCATATTTTGAAAGAAAATGTTCTAACTGTGCTAGTAGGTCAGGAGAAATATTGCCTGGATAATAATTATAACTGAAATTACACTTTTGTTTTTCCACTTGGTTTGGGGGTGAAATAGCATTGCTACAGCTAACAGAAGAGTCTGGTTCTTCTTAATGCACCAAACCTGCTAAGTGGAGAGAAGGTAGTATTCATATTCCTTTTCAATTGTGCTCCTTTCCTATTTATGTTCTTTTAAATTATGGTCCTTCTCAAACACATGGCAACAGTCTGGGTGCATATTATTATTTGGTGCTTTGACAGCCTGTATCCTTTCAATATACTGTGTCACAATAAGGGGCATGAGAGGAAGCTGGCAGGACACAAAAACAGAAGAAGGGGTTTGTCATGCAGCAAATAACCTGTGGAACCTATTGCAAAAGGATCTTTTCAGTGGAAAATCTTTACATGGCTTAGGGGGGCAAATGGATGAGTACTTGGAGGGAAAATCCACTGTGGATTGATATGGAAACCATATCCACTTCAGGAAAACCCCAACTGTAAAACTATTTCTGTCTTTTAAAATCAGAAATTATTTAAGTTTTTAATTCAGCTAGTCTAAAAGCTCTGAGATTTGTTACCCTTACTCCTTGGGCTTTGGAAAGTTTCTGTACTATACATTTGATCATATACAGAAAAAACATTGTTACGGAGCAGCGATCAGATTACGAATAAAAATATAATCATAGACTTTGTAAATTTAGGACAGCCTATTGGAGGTGATAAGATGTGCAGATTGCTCTTTTATAGCCCGAGGGGATTTTCATGCATCAGCAGTATCTTTCCCACCACTGGCACAGAGAATTATCCTCCTTTGTCCCTTGCCCCTTAGTTCAATTTAGAGCTCCTTACTAATACAAATAACCTACTTGCTATTTCTCTTTTCTTTGGGAATGTGTGTTCTCATATGGGAACCATTCTGTATTTCTGTATTTTTATCCTCCTTGGCCGTTGTTACACCTCTCTAACTCTAGGACAGGCCCTCTGGGCTGATGTGACTAGAACTGAAGACACCGTTGTCATTCCAGAGGCATATGCAGTCTGGCATGATGATGTTTTCTTCTATATTCCCTATTTCTTTCCTAATAATTCCTACCATTCAGTTTAGCTTTTTGATCACTTCCCTGAACTAAGCTGAAATTTTCAAATAAATATTCACAGTAATTGCAAGATCATTTTCCTGGGTAGTAATAGCTAATATAGAGACTATTAGTATGAATATGTAATTAGAGTAGGTTTTGCATTGCTTTGTATTTATCAGTACTGAATTTCTTCAGCCATTGCATTATTTACTGATAGTCTCACAAAATCTTTTTACAGCTCTTGATGGACTTAACTTTGACTACTGTGAATAATTCAGTATCATAATCAAATGTCTCTCCTAATTCTTCATGTTCTTTTCATGATCACTTACAAACATTATAGAGTTCTAAATTTTCTATTACTCTACTAATTTTATGCTCATAATTGCTTAGTTTCTTTAATACACTCTGAGGAGAGACATCGTTAAAATGATTTGGTGATTAGCTCATTTTTAATTGTTTGTTTGTTGATATCTTCAGATAACTCCAACAGATTTTACTCTAAAAGCCATGTTAATTCATTCCCTGTATAACATATTCTTCTATTTTTTAATATTGTTTCCGTTAATCTGTTCAATATATAAAGCAGATTTATCTCCCTGTAATTTTCAAAATTTCCCCAGGGATCTTATTAAATATTGATGCCACATTTACCATTTTCCAATCTTTTGGATCTGAGGTAATTTTAAGCAATGGGGTACAGTTTGGTCATTTCAAACCATCCTAGACTGAGTCAAGCAGAAATTACTCATGGTCTGGTAACCAGACTTCACTATGTCTGTCTTGCTGCATTGCTGTGGAAAATATCAAAGGAAAAGCAGTGCCACACTGCAGGATTAGCACCTCATCCACCTGCAGATGAGCACATCTTTCATTGTATCAGTTGCTTTCAACTCCAGGACTTTTTGGATTTGTTGGACTACTTATAAAGGCTCGACAGAAAGTAGTAAGAACAGGCACCTGTTGCCAGTGGCCTTAATTGAGTGCGCAGTGCACTTTCGACAGAAAGGTTTTATTGGTACCTGTGTCAAAATGCTTGGGTTAGATCCTTTATAACAAGTTTAACAAAGCTGGCATGGATTACTTAATTTTGCTGTATGAGAAGCTTAAATAGTTGAGCTCATGTGCATCTATCTACTTCTCAATTCAACAATAACCAGAAGAACCTAGGACCATACATGGCCTCGCAACCAAAAAAAAAAAAGAGTATTTCTTTTCTTTCAGATGAATAGTTTGGCTAGCAAGAGCTCCCCGGCGAGGTGAGCCCATGCTCACCTCAGGGGAGAAAGTGGAGATACTGGTGGAGGTCATATTGCATGGTCCTCCCCTTTCATCCTTCTGCCAAGGCTTATGGAGGTGAAGCTAGGGCACAAACTCAGACAGCAGTTTATTGTAGGAGGGAAAAGATGGGAGATCTTCCCAGCATTTACAATAGCTTTGGTCTAGACACGTTTCCCCTTGACTGTATTTAGATTTAGGCAGTTTGAGGGGTAGGAAATATGGATCTGAGAGAGAGAGGGAGGGAGGGAATTTAGCAAAAAGAAAAATGCTGCATGTTGAAGTTAACAATATTTCATACAAGAAAATTTATTTTTGGCCTTCAAAAAGAAAGCTGCTTTCAGTTTTCTGTCATGCTAAAGTCATTTTGCACCATCTGGACTTCTGTTCCCGTTTTCAGGCAGGAAATATTTTCATTCCTGTGTAAGCTTCATATCTTAGCTGCAGTGATCTCTAAAACTCAGTTACAATAATAATATCACGTTAGACTAAATATTGAGCATCAAATCCTAGATTGATTTTCTCTTCAGAGATTCCATTTCTTTAACGTGCAAGTTGTTACATCCTTGCAAGGAGACTGTTACAGCACTTTCCCTGCTGCTAGAGCTAGAAACAGACCCAGAGTTCACCCCATGGCTTGATCCTGAACCTGCTAAGTACAGAGGCAACACTGCCTGGTGTTTTAGCACTACGGAAAACAAAATTGAAAGACTCAAGATCCCATCAACCTTCCGAGAGATGTGGCAAGAATAACAGATGCAAGAATCTAATTTAAGTAATTTTCAAATGCAAAACTCAGCACTGGAGAAGATCTTTGGCATATGTCAGTATGGTTTTATTGACTTGAGTTTGTTCTATGTCAGGACAAACCTACCTGAAAATGTACCTTTAGGATTATGTTTTCCCCAGTGACAGAGAAACAGATCTATCCAGACAAAAATTTTCTTGTATATTTAGGTATAGTCCACACTATACATCTCCTCATTTGCAAGTGTACAAACGTTTGAACTTTGGTTCACAGGACATGTCGTCTTAATATTTTAACTAAATTTAAAACAAATGCAATGGTCTCATGCCTCCAGATATCACAATTGCCATTGAGAGGTAATCCTGGAAAATCCGCTTAGACATAACAGCAGGTGTTTAGATAAGCAACTAAAAAAGCACCTAAACTTTGTGGCCGGATTAGAAAAAAGTTTTTGTTATGATTACTGGGGTTTCCTGTTTTTGTTAGGGCTGAAATTACTTTAGGATCAGTTCAACACGACTATGCAGCAGTTCCAGTCCTAGAAGCATCTGTGAAACAGAGAACAAAACATTAAAAAACAAAAATTAGTAAAAGTCTAAAAAATCCTGTAAAGTTTTTTGTCACCAATTATCATTTTGAAATTAAAATTTGAAGCAGAAACCTTCCTTTGAGGAAAAGCTGCTCACACCTTTCTTTTCTTGGAACGATCTCTCTTCCCTCAGAGAAATGCTGAAAACACCACAAAACAAACATAGGTTCTCCATAGATTTTTCCAGCTGGGGGTCTTTGTTCAGTTAAAGTAGTCTTAATCTCTTAAACATGATCTGATGCCACTTCTTTGCATGCTGCATGAGTCCTCTTCTGACCTTGTAAATCGAGTTTTATATGTACACTTTCTGACACTCTCATTTGGAATGCCAGAGGCAATTTAATTGTTCAATATTTTCATTAGTCCCCTATTGATCTGTTCTTTTTCCTCCCTGCTGTGCAGAGAAAGGTACATTTCCTTTTGCTATTTGTTATTTAATAAAACCTTCTTACTCTTTCTTTGGCATTTTGATGATATTTGATACTAATCTTGCCTAGTGGTACTTAAAGCAACTTTTTTATTTAACATTTTGTTTAAAGCAACCTTTTAAGCAATTTTACCTCGCCGTGCAAGTTGTTCTCTGAACCCGTAGCAAATCACTTCTCCTCCCTGCCTCTCTCCCAGTATCTATTAAACCAAATACTGGGCTGGGCAGTGGGAGGTTTTCCTCACCTAGCTGAAGGCATTCATTGAACTAATATCATAGCGTGCCCTCTAAGGCTACTCTCTAGCATATGCTGGGAGGTATGGCATCCTAACACACTGCAGGTGTCCTTAGCCGGGACAATGGGGCCTCTAAGATCTCAGAGAAATGTCTGCAATTGCCATGCGACCTTGTTGGAGCCAGGTGAGAGAGCAGCCATGGGAAAACCCTGTGCTGCCTTGTTGCAGCCAGGGAGTGCTATGCAAGATCACTATGCTACGTTAATTTAAAATAGTCTTTTATAGAGACCTAAGCTTTCTTGCATTGCATAAAGCCACAGCACTCCCATTCAGGTATGTCCATTTCTCCAACTCTCTATTTCCAGGACATTTGCCGACCCCTGGGAAAAGGACTCCTCCAACTCGACAAAGAAAGTCCATGCCTTTGGAGAACATGTGCTTATGGCATCTGGGGCTGCACCAGGCTCCCTGGCTTCCCATGGTCACGGTGGGATGCCTCTGCCTTGTGTGTTGTGTTTCACTCCAATTCTGTGGTCTTCAGAGAGTAGGACTTTCTGTTTTCAGTTTTCAAATTAAAAATCTCATTCACTTCAACAGTTTTTCTAAAATTGGTTTGGTTTGGTTTAGTTTTAGCTGGCTTTTGAGCTTTTGAAACAGCTTAGACAACTAAAGGTTTAAGAGAATGTGTAGTTTAGGTGTTCACTTGCACAGGGGAAAAATTAAAACTTCTTTCACCTTTTCTTTACAGTAAACCCCATCAAATTCATACTATGTCTTTTAAACACTTTACTTTTAATTTGTTCAGACTTGGATTTAAGACACTTTAGGTGAGTTACTGGAACAGTGACCAGCTGCAAGTCAGGAGCTGAACATGGTCCCAAAGTCCATGTAGCTACTGAGGAACTAACTTGCCCCATTAGAGCAGCTGGTCCCCCGAAGTCTGGACATTTCAGACACATGTCCCCTTTCCTCTCCACACTCTCTCTGGTGTTGGTGGCAAGGGACAGAGGTCTCTGTGGGTGGTGTGGCCTCAGAAGCCTCTCTCAGGTGTCCCCGGGGATCTGCTTTCCCCAGGGGAGGAGTCAGTGCCTGTGGCCACCCGACTTCTGGCTGAAGGACCCAGGAAGGGCCCCACCAGGACCAGGCAGGCTGGACTTGGTGTTGAAAGAATGAGAACAGTGGGGAAAGAGAGCAATTTATTTTGTCAAACTACCTTAAAAGAGCTAAAGATTCATACATATGTTTTGGTACGCACAGTATGCCCCATTTGGTGGCTCACCACTAAGTACTGCAGATGGTGACAAGCTGTACCTATGGGACATTGCCAGTGTGTCCTGCAGCTGCTGCTGCTGCCAGACACAGACAGTCTCCACTGCATGATGGACACACGTTTACAGGGACACCATTGTGGGGTAGTTATTACTGGTGGTTGTCCCAGTCTGATATGACAGATGCATCACAAGACAGTGGGCATCTGTAGTATGTCATTGTATGGTAACTGCCAGCAAATAAAAGGCCTGCAGTTGTTTGACAGCATCATGGTCTTCAGGCTGTTTTACAGATTTATTAATTTACTGCTTTTGATGAGTTACTGAGAGACATAATTCTCATAGTGATCTTAAATGTCTCTTGGGCGAGAAGCAAGACTGGGACTCACAACATACACTTTGAAAGGTGTACTAAGATTTAGGGACAGAGGACAGTTGAGCTTGCTAGTAAGGAGAAACTGTGCTAAACTTCCATGTCTGTGTTTTCTCATGTCCCCAGACCTGCACAGAAGAGGACTGAAAGTCATTGGAAGTGGCAACATGTCACTTCATCAGCGCTGAATCCTTCTGACAGAATGACTCTACTTCAGACAGATGTTATTTAAGAAAAAATGTGAATAAGCACTGACATCGATTTATGATATGAAAGATCAGATCCTGAAATTTAAGTTGTTGTTACAAACCTTTTTTATCAGAAAAGTAGTAAGGCAGACATGAAAAAGGTCTGGTGGTGAAGTTCTCCATTGCAAAGACCTTTCCTGATGCTGGTGGAAAATGTCAGCCAAGTTTCTGCCCTGGTCCAGCAGAGAAATCCTCCTGCCAAAGTTCCAGGTTCAAGCATGGAAATCCCAAGTGTCGTGCAGGTACATCACTGAGAGCTTAACATCAATATGGAAACTGTTGATCTGTTTTTTATTTCTGAGTCTTGCCCATGCTTCCCAGCACCTCACATTTGTCCACGAGGTTTGTTCCCATGGATTTCTTCTCTTTCTTTTGCTCCCTCCCGCCTGTTGTGGTTCAGGGTGAGGCAGGCAGGCAGAGCTGTGCTCTACCAACCTGCCAACACGTGCTGGGGCACTGAGCACCCCTCCTGCCAGCATCTGTTGTGACAGAAACAACAGCTCTTCCTGCTGTCGTTATTGACAAAGCCATTGCCTGGTGCAAGTCATGTGGCAGATGTCTGGAGAGGGTCCTGCTCCATCTTGGTTTTGTAACAGTCATTGCAAAAGGGCCTGAGCACTTAGCAGGGAAAAGAAGAAATATGAGAGTAAGGTTAGAAACAGTGGGAGCCTCAGGGAAGGGCCCCCAGTGCCTCGTCCTTTGGGCTCAACTTTGCCCCAGTGACACAAGGAAGCAGCCCAGCATGTTCGGGGCATCTCCTTGCCCTGCACCCACTGCCTCTGGACATCTCCTTTCCCTGCCAGCATATGGTGTCTCTTGGCCGCCATGCTGGGAGGACAGTGGCTGCTGGGTTGGGGAGATAGTGAGCTGCCCAGAGGCAGGAGACCTCCCACTTGGCTGGGATACCCCATTTCAGTTCAGGGCTTGACCAGAAATGGCTTCATTTCGTGCAAAGCTCTTTCCCATAGAAACAAAGTCACAGAGCTTGTCTTGGGTCAAGTTCTTCACCTTCCTTCAGGGAAGTCAAGCATCCCGTGTGAGCCACAGCCATTCCAGGGCTGACTGAGGGCCACCAGCCCTGCCCTGCATTGCAGACCACCTTCATCGCTCCCTGAACCTCCCTGCAGAGCCCCTTAGTGCCATCCCATGCATTCAAAATGACATTTCTGTAGTCCCCATGAAACCAAGTGCTTTGTGGTCTCTGGGGCCTAGCGGGGGATACTCTTGGGCATACCTTACATGCAGCTTCTCAGGTGATGGCTGCAATCAGGATGCATTACAGCCACACAGTCCTCAGCATTTCCAATCCTTAAAACAAATACAATTCTCTCTATTTCAGCTTGAATGAATGAGGAAGCTTTAATGCCATCTAGATTAAAAATGGCATGCTCTTTACCTCTGTGAGAGCTCAGTTTTTTGCAGCACAAACCCTTTCTTTCAGCCCCCCATCTCAGAGCTGTGCTGTGTGCACCACGTCACAGAGCTGCTCAGGGCTCCTCTAGTTTCTGTCATCCTTATTTCACTCCACAAAACAAGGGCTCAAAGCCCCCATGGATGAAGGCTAGCCAAGGCAGCGTGGCTCTTGGCTTGCCAGATACCTGGTGCTAAGCACAGCAAGCGTTTAGTGTCACATGGTTGGTTTGGGAAGCAGCTAACTGAGCAGAAGAAATCACCAGGGCTCATTTGGCACAGGGTGAACACCTGGGCTCTGAGGTAAGGTGCCATTTGCCCCTCAGGGGCCACAGATGGTGTGGGTTATGTTTTCCCACTTCTGTTCAGTCCAGATGACTGTCTGTTGGAAGTGGGACAACAAAACCAGAACTAAACCAAACAAAGACCCCAAATCATCGCCTTTTGGGAGGAAGCACTGAAAGGCATCTTGGAAATTCTGTTTTCTAACAGGCTGAAACAACTGTGAAAACACGGTGCTGCAGTCACGGTGCACAAGCACTGGCTTTGTAGGGGCACTGGACAGAAAGGGACCAGCTTGTGCACAGGTAATGGATGACTAGAAAAAGCACTTTCTGAAGCCACTCCCAATACCTTGTAGCAAATATAAAATCTGCTGCAAAAGGTCAAAATCAGCAAGTGTAATGTGCTGGGAAGAAGAGCAGGAGATCATAGGCATTGCCCATATTTTAGGTTCACTGCTGCAGGGAATACATTAAACGAAACTCTTAGACAATCACAGAAAATGGACCATGCCCAAGAGAGAGATGGGAACTAAGCCCAGAACAGTCAGTGCATGGAGTCCTGGCACACTGACACGCCGGAAGGATCCCCCAGACAAAACCAGTGTGATTCTGCACAGGCATTTGTTACTTCCAGAGCTACCAGGATGTCCATGTCCTGTCTTTGGGTGCATAGCCCCTGGGAAAGGGGAAGTTGTTTATCTGCAGTAAGCTGCAGCTCACTAAAATACCCACCTGCAGATATGTCAAAGCATGTACATTTCAGCCACTGCCTGGACTAAAGCATCTGAGCTGAAAAGCAACTGATCGGATTTTAGGACACTCTCCGAAGAGCAGAGGAGCGGCTTGACTGTGCCTGATGCTGTGATGTGACAGGGCTTCTGGCATCTGTTCTGCCTCCCTGTCCTGTGCAGCCCTTCTCATTTTACATGGTCAGCACCCGCCATGGGTCCCAGCCCTGTTCCCTACAAATGCATCCAGGTTTCTCTGGAAAACATCAAGAGATGGCAGATAGTTCATTTCTGTAAGCAACTTGTTTCACTAAGTGCTCTTACTGGTAAGAATGTGATCCTAATTGATAATAGAATTCCTCTCGATTTACCTTCCAGGAAGGTTTTTAAATTATTTTTTTCTGGTAGACTAAAGAAGTTCTTTGTATCTTTTATTTTCCACCTAGAAAGATACATCCATGCTGCAACCAAGCCATTGTTCATGACCTGATAACTGAAATGGGCTAAGCAACTTCTATCAGCTGTGATTCTCCATTTTTATTTTCCATCATTATTTTTCCCAGGGTTTGTGGCAGGCTGCTATACCCATATATTGCATTGTTCACACTGGTAGTCCTTAAAAAGTATTGGCACTAAATTATCACTCTTCCATGTCATCTGGAACTCCTGCACTGTTAATGGGGAAAAGCCTTCTCAGCAAAATCTTTTAGGAGTTGGGAATAGATTGGTTACATCTACTGAATTGAATTTATTCCCTGAATTTGCTTAACCTCCTTTGGAATTACTAGTGGTATCCTAATAGGCTGCAGGTAGCTTAATGTATTTCCAAATACAGAACAAAACCTATATTGAACATGCAGGATTTTTAAATTATTCATAGAAGTGAAACGTTTGATTAGTTTTCGATGGGATTCACAGGCATGTGCAACCACTTTTGTTAATAAGTTCCTCTACTTTTTGCTATTAGATGGAAATTTCAAAAGCAGACAGAGAGCTTAAAATCACTAATTTTATTGAACACCATCAATGGGATTTGTGTCACTTTGAGCAACAGAGCCAGCACATGGGAGACCAAGCAGAAGTGATGCTACTGCAGCTAAGAGATCCTAAGGGCTGTCAGCATGATGTGCTCAGGAAAGAGAAAAACTCATTTACAGCCACATTCCTCTGGGAGATGAGGCTTATGTTGCTGCCCTGCAAACAGCACCCTTTGCCAGCCAAGTAGTCCTTCTGTCACTGCTGAGCCAAATGCTGGCACTTGTGGATCTCAGTTGTATGGCTGGTTTGCAACAATTAGGTATGGCACAGCAGTGGTGAATGCATCAAATGTCAGAGGGACAATCTGTGGGGAGAGGCCAGCTACGAATGACATGAATTTGTTAATAAGAACTGTCTGCTGGTTTTTAGCTACAGGAAAAACACTCTGGGAGATCTTGTAGCCAGCAGCACTGTGCGAGGTGATATCCATGGCTATTGATGTGGTGGCTGCTATGGGAGGTATGTTTTGAGAACAGCATAAAGGGACCAGGAGGGGATGGAAATCTCATTAGAAGAAAGTGTGAGCTGGTTGCATGCAGAGGAAGGCAAGGTCACCAAACCAGAGGGTGCAGTGCAGCCTGGCTGCGGTTGGTGACATTCAGATGGCTCAAGAAACTGACATGAAAAATCCCGTGAGGAAAGAACTGGGGCCTTATGAAACCAAACCTGACTGTGTGAGTTACTCTTTCTTGAGGACGCACTTCAAGGTGTATCACTGGCCCTACCGAGTATGCCAATGGCAAGCCTGAGGGTGCTGCCATGTAGGAGGAACCTGCAGCTTCTCTGGCTTGGCACCCCCAGGAGACAGCCTCCTTGGATGGCCCCAGCCAGCCAATTACAGTGGATGGCAGGGGAATGGATAAAAAATGAGCCATCTTGTCCAAATAAAATCTGGAAGGAAGGAATGAGCAAGAAATGAAGGAAAGAAAATAGGCAGGAAAGAGGGAAGGAAGAAAGTTTGAAAGAAAGGAAGGAAGAGAAAGAAAAGATGGAAGAAATCAGGAAAGAAATAATATTATAAAAAACCCAACGAGCAGAGCTAGTTTCTAAAACCATGACTTTAAAAAATAACTGTATAGTGTTTGTGATACATTTTTAATTTAGTAAATGAATCTATTTATAATTAATTTTCTTCTAAAACAAAAAATACTTTAAAAATAGGATTATTTTATAACTAATGGATCCTATCTACAAGAGCACGCAGAGAGGTGTGCGCCTACAGACACAGCCCACTCTGAATACTCCAGATTGGCTGAACATGAGGCAGGTCCAGTCTGGACACCATCCAAACAAATTTGGTCTGGTGGCTCATTTGTTCAGTCACGGCTCTGCAGCTTCTAGCCTTAAGGTAGCTTGTGTCCTACTAGTCTAGAGCATGAACATAAAATAAACATACAGATTTGTCCATTAACACAAACCTTCAGTATCCTGTCTCAGTTTTGCTCCAGTCACTTATCTGGACTGAACTTGGGGGATTTTTTGGTTGTAATGGCAAAGATCTAAACCAGAATGCATCATTCATTAATTCAGCCTATTTCTTTGATAATAATAGGATTCTGGACCCAATGTGAGGACTGATAAAATGAAGAGATCCTATTGTCAGTAAAAGTCAATCAGGCTTTTAACAGTTTCATTGATATATTTTAAGATTGTATTTAACAACATAAAGGGAGAGACAGATCTTTGAATACTGCATATCTATTAGACCAAACCATTGCTTTGGGCATCAGAAAGAAAATATTGCAAGCGTGGTAAGTTTCAGGAACGTTATGCAAATGCCTTCCTTTGGATCCCCCCACACCCACTCTGTTTTACACATTAGAAAAGCTATGCAAGGCTTGCCCAATATTTACACAACTGTATAGTTGAATAGCACATGCAAGTAATATAAAGACTGTATATTCAGGAAGTGAAGGCTTTTTCAGTTGTTACGGGTATCATGTGATCTAAATACACAGCAGTCAGATTTTTGTAATCTTTCACTAACGTGGTTTCTATCTTGAATGTGGAAAGGAAACACATTTTGCCAGGAGCGCTTCCAGTTCTTTCTGTGAGCAGGTGATACCACAGGCATAGAAAATGCTCAGAACTTCCTAGGAGCAGTACT
This sequence comes from Strix uralensis, assembly GCF_047716275.1. Classification (NCBI taxonomy): domain Eukaryota; kingdom Metazoa; phylum Chordata; class Aves; order Strigiformes; family Strigidae; genus Strix; species Strix uralensis. Next base: position 62,819,320 of record NC_133974.1, read on the forward strand.
ATTATTAGAAACCTTCTCCCATGCTGCCCCTTCTCCCAGATACATAACTGTTACACCTCTGAAAGATGTTTAAGATTCAAAGCCTGGAGAAAAGACTCACCAGAGTCCCATATATCCAGCAGGCAGAGCAGAGATTCCTGCTCTCTTGGCAAGTAAAGAGGGGATGCTAGGAGTAGGAGAAAAGAGCCATATCCAGCATCTCTGTTAGACAGTGGGAGTGTGGGAAAAGGAGATGCAGTTGCTAGTTTTCCAGTTGACCTCTGATGGTTCATTAGCCTACTCCCACAGCATGATCAGATCAGTTGGGCCAGTTTTCTAAAACGCTCCGGATGACTGAATTAGCCAAGGATTGGTCAGATTATTTCTGCCTTATTACCATCATTATGGTGCCATAAACATGTCAATTAAAAGAGTTTGCTCTGACAGGATTCCTGCTGTTACTAATGCAATGGCTCCTACTGTAAAGAAAACCAACTTGGTGGTAGCCCTGAGAAGACTGTGGCAGTTGAGTGTGGGATGCCCCAGCTAGGGAGCAGAGGAATATCTCTCCTTGTCCTGGGCAGAATGCACGTGGCTGGGTGCGATGTAGAGGAAGGGGTGCTATGGGGCCAAGGACCCATGTTTGGATGGCAAAGCACTTGTTTACCCAAGTTAAAAAAAATCAGCTGAGCTTGCTCTTGGGACCCTGCAGACTCTTGAGGAGTTTGGGGCCATTGCCCAGCACCCCAGGCTTGTTTCCCCCACTCTAGTCAGATGAGTCCCTTTGACCGTACTGCGGGCTGCTGCCATGGCCCTCTCCCAGGCTGGGATTTGCTGACCAGCTCTTTTTCCTGGACACTCCAGCTGTATGTTGTATGTTGCAAAGATTCAGCCACACAATAACCATGGTGTTCATTGGGCTTATGGGATTTAACCGTGAAGACCATTTGGTCTTCAAACCTCACACTTTGCAGGAAAAAAATTTATGCCTTTAGACTGAAAAAGTCTCATCTGCATTTCCTGAAAGCAATAACAAGATCAATGCTGTGGGACAGCAATGCTAACGTAAAAGAATTATGTACTCTGAAATCCTTATTTAAATAACTGTGGATGAGTAAACAGCTTGCTGATTACCTATTAAGCTTTTCAAGAACTGGAGAGCATTTCCAAATACTACTTTCTAAAGACTTGTAGTTAAGCTGCAGATCTGTGCTCTGACCTTGGGCTTATGAGATATTAAAGCTTTCCCATCAGTCACAACACCTCAGGAATATTTTGTGTGGGTTAGCTATGATTATGGTAATTTGCAAAACCAAATGCTGGGTGGAACTCTTAAGTTCTGAATACGCCATTTGTTCGCATCATATACATACCTCTCTTAAAGCATGCTAGCAGTTTTCACATGGACTTCGCAGAGTGGGTGGATCTTTTCTTCTAATGCCTGAAAACTGTGAAATTCACAAAGCAGTACTCAGATGAAGTAATTATCAGCATTATATGACTGACCCCCTAAACAAAAATTGTGGAAAGAGACCTCTTATAATAGGGTGGGTGCTGTAGCCAGGGGAGGTCTGGGCTTGCTCTCCCTGGGTGACTCCAGCTGATGCCTTGCCAGTTCATTGCTGCAGCACAAGAAAGCACTGCCAGACAGCTCTGTCCTTCCAGCTTGAAATCGTCACTGCTCGCACATCTTGGCTACATGGGTCACGTTTACAACTTAAAGAGTACTCCTTTCTCCTGCGTGTCATATTGCCCTACCTTGCCAAACTTCCTCTCTCTTTGCACATTCTCCTTGTGCTCAGAATCAGTCTGCTTTTATAATAGATACTTCTGCTACCTTTTTTCAGTGCATTATGCCAATGCAATGCTGGAGCATGAACTCAAGGTTATGTTTCCCAGAACAGAGCTGGCTGTGTTATCCCTGTTCCTCTGCACACTGTGGGCCTGGGACTTTTAGTCAGGCTGCATAAGCCCCTTGTGCCACTGCATCACTTCATCCTCCTGCAGTGGCATGAGGGAAATCCTTGCTGCAGTACTTGCTTTTTAGCTAGCATTAGGTGTGACAGGGACCACCAGTGGCTGCCTAGCACTTGCAGTACTATTAATGCTGGATAGGGTAACCTCCGTTGCTCATTAACAGCAGAAGCACCCAAGGGAGAAGGGCACGTACTGAGCATGAGTTGGGAACAAATGTTGGGAACATCAGGGTGTGTTGGAGAAGGACACCAACAGGAGAAATAACAAGGAAAAAATCACAACTGCAACTGAGATAGAGAAAAGTATCTTTGTACCTGTGGGACAGAAGTTCATAGTCACAGGATAAAAGCCAGGTGTGAAAATAGCAAAACAATAAATACCAAACTGGCAAAGATAAAATACAAAAGGATATTGTGTAGACCCCTCCCTATGGGGTGATTTGACTTCCACTCTCTTCTCCCCTAAATCTAAGAGGGAGGAGTGATCCTACTGAAAGAGAGTTCACAAAAGTCTTTTCTTCACAAGCTGCAGGTTCCCTGGGCACTTATGGCCTCAGAAAGTTATAATTAAAAAAAATAAATGCCTAATACATATACTTGAAGATCTTCTACTCACCTTCAGAAGAGGAGCAGGAACATCTACAGACAGGCACCTCACACATTTCCAGCTTTGTTAACAGGTTCATTTCTACCATGACCAGGCTCTGGAGTCTGAGTCTGGATTGAAGTTCATGTTCACCAGATTGCTTCTGACTTCATCATGACCCAAAGGGTAAAAAATATGGCTCAGGCCACCTTGAAAATCAGATTCAAAAGGTGTTTTAAAAACTGTCACTTTAAATTGGAGTTACCAGCAAAGAAAATTAACATTTGTCAAGACACATCTACAGCTTTCAGAGACCTTTTTGCCCAAGGATGTCTGCTACAGTCTTACATTTCCTCATGTTTTCACTATTTCCCCTCATCACCAAGGTGGCTGCAGACAACCGTGAATGAGGAGGAGGAAGAGGGAGGAAGAGAGCAGGGCCAGAGAGAGCCACCGTGGCTGGAAAGCTCCGTCCCCTGGCCAGGAAAAAGAGCCATAAGTGTAAACTCTGACAAAAGAAAGCCCCGTTCAGGCTGTGGAGAGTTAGCTTCTGTGGTGTGCCCCTGACCAAAGGAAAAGGCGTGGCTGCCACAACCCGCATGGTGAGGGTGCAGCACGCCCCAGAAGAGCCATCTCCCACTGCGCTCAGGGGCCAGGCTGGTTGTGCAGGGTGCTACATCGCTAATTAAAGGCTGTTGAGGAATGCAAATCTATGGAGTCTAATTACTGCTAATTTATTGCATTGATCATTTAAAATCAAAGGGAGAAAGAGGAAAAAAATACAACTTTTTTTCTGCAAGTGGGAAAGTACTGAATTAAACAGATCCAGGCACTTACCATTACCCTTTAACTGTGCTGTTTCTTCTGCATCTGCTGCATAGGTTTAGCTGGAAGTCTTTTCTAGAGACAGAAAGACAATGGGACAAGTACCTGTGAAAAAAATTTTTTTTTTGGTCTTTGTCTAGAGTGCCACATGTTATGGCTTTTATTTGTACTGTATTGGAAGGAGAACACAGCCGGCATGTTCTGAAAACAAAAATATGGAATCATAGAATCATTTAGGTTGGAAAAGACCTGAAAATACCCATAAGATCATTGAGTCCAACCATTAACCTAGCAGTGCCAAGTCCACCACTAAGCCATGTCCCTAAGCACCACATCTACACATCTTTTAAATACCTCCAGGGATGGTGACTCAACCACTTCCCTGGACAACCCCTTCCAATGCTTGACAACCCTTTTCATGAAGAATATTTTCCAAATATCCAATCCAAACCTCCACTGGCACAACTTGAGACCATTTCTTCTCATTCTGTCTCTTGTTACTTAGGAAAAGAGACCAACACCCACCTAGCTACAACCTCCTTTCAGGTAGTTGAGGAGAGTGATAAAGTCTCCTCTCAGCCTCCTTTTCTCCAGGCTAAACAACCCCAGTTCCCTCAGCCGCTCCTCATCAGACTTGTGCTCTAGACCCTTCACCAGCTTTGTTTGGACACACTCCAGCACCTCAATGTCTTTTTTGTAGTGAGGGGCTCAAAACTGAACATGGTATTTGAGGTCTGGCCCTACCAGTGCTGAGTACAGGGGGACAATCACTTCCCTCATCCTGCTGGCCACACTGGTTTTGATACAAACCAGGATGCTATTGGCCTTCTTGGCCACCTGGTCACACTGCTGGCTCATATTCAACCGGCTGGTGACCAACACCCCCAGGTCCTTTTCTGCTGGTCAGCTTTCCAGTCACTCTTCCCCAAGCCTGTAGCATTGCATGGGGTTGTTGTGACCCAAGTGCAGGACCTGGCATTGCAAGTCCTAACTCTTCACTGCAAGTGTCAAGTGATCTGCTTACAAATGAACATTCAAGATGGAACCAAAAAGGTGGTTGCTGCACTCAGAGACCATCCCTGGTGTCAGATGACAGGGAGTACTTTCTGAAATAGTGGTTTCAGCTTGCATTGTGTGAGCACTCTTCAGGAGCGAGTGGCTTTTCAAATGCAATCCCTGCACTTCAGAAAGCAGAGAGCTTCACGTTTCCACTGGGTGTATGACACAGAGCAAAGTGCTGGCAGGCTTTCTCTTCTCTCATGTATGGCATTGTAAATATTAAAGAACATCCACTTACTCCAGACATCCCTCACTGCTGAAGTGGGATCAGGTGGTGGGAGCCGTTGCCTTTTTTATCTCTTGCCTGCTCTCCTTTGGAAGCATAAAATTTCATCCTCTTTTGAAGATGCATCTCAATGCTTTCATCGGTGATACCAGCCCTTTCTTTCTCTCACCAGCCTCATACCGTGTGACTGCAATTTCACAGCAGGCAAGAGAAAAAAATGTATTAATGGCTCTCATTTCATAGGCAGGCTCTGCGGTGTTGGAGGAGCAATGCTATAAAAGGGCTAATTGCAGATAGGAAGCCTGCTGAGTTACACATGCAGAACATGAGGCTCATTTCTTGTGTCTTTCCCTCCTATTGCTGCGGTGCCTGTATCGTCCATCCCAGCAGCACTAACCCAGAGATTTTTGTGAATGAACAGAAGGAGCGGGGGCAAGGGTTTTACTCTGTCCAAACCCTGCGGTGCAGGTTTCCCTTTGGTGAAGTACTTCCCCTTTGTTCGCTCAGGTCATGGTTGCTTGGATTGACAACCTGCCTTTTGGTTAAATAGCACATTTTAAATACAAGATTCCCAAATCTGCAGATGAAGTGTATCCTTAGTTCTCACTAGACCTTCCCACATAGAAAGTAATTTGAATCTCAATCAGGGTAGAAAATGTAGTGTATATGCAACAAAGCTACTGAAGGCAGGCTGAGAAAACATAAATGAGCTTCATTTTTGTTGCTTTCAAGTTGCTTCTGTACAATCTCTTCAGTTCTTATTTACTGTAATCAACATCCATCTGATGGCAATTTGTAGGTAATTGTGCACTACAGTTTGTTCAACATTCACATAAAAACAGCACGTTTCTGAAACCTGAGGTAAAACCCTGCAAATGCTAGAACTCTGGATAGAAGATTAAAAGGTCTCAGACCAGAATGCTCATTGTTTTGCTCCAGAGAAAGGTACAAGGAAGAACAAACGGGCATCAGCGGCTCCAAGCAACTTTTCACGTCAGGATTATTCCAAAGGCAAAGAAGTTCAAAATAATAGATTCAGTTCTTGAACCCCTGTGGGCTGTCTCAGGCTAAGTCACATGGTTTCAGCATCTCCCACATACAACTGGGAGAATTGGAGAGTTTTTCTATTGAGCCCCTTCCTCTTCCTCAGTCACCCTTCTCTCAGCCTCCAGGTGGGTGATGGAGAAACCTATTCTGCTGTGAGAGCTGGTGCAGTGTGAGGACAGCAGTAGGACCTGTGGGTGGGTGTTCGGGTGTCCCAATGAACTGAAGCAACACAAGAATTTCAACCAACTTGCTCAGCTGCAAGTGCTGTGGAGGGTGCCTCTCTTGGCATCACTGTTTCTGTCCACACTGCTTTCACTTCTCATGCAGCCTCCTTCATGCAAAGCCAGGTTTTATTGCAGGAAGGATAATGGAGGTGGAAAATGCCTGGTGTTGAATGCTCTGCTGCTTCAACTTTTCAACATTGCCATTTCAAGTGTTGAATTGTTTTTTTATTTCTGGTGATGTCAGGTGAGAGTGGCATTAGTTTGAGCTCTGCCAGGCTGAGATCAATAAAGTCACCTACCTCCTTACACATGGGGCTTCTCTCTGATCATACTTGAACAGCTCATTAACCTTGATCCAACTATTCTCCTGGCACAGCACTTTTTAAACTGATACAGTCCTTCCTTGGAACAGGAACAATGTATTTATATTTGTAAAACAATATGTAAATTTGTAGGGCAGCCTCAGTGGTGAGCAATAATAAACATATCAAAGGTCAGGGCAGCCACCAGACTCTGTGTGGCTGTGAGAGATAAGCCTGGTATGAAAAAACTATTGGAGTTATACACAGATAACATGATCCTCTCAGGCAAATCCAGTAAGATGCTATCCTGGGAAGAAAATGGAGCAGCCAGTGTGAAACAGCAATTTATAGGGGCTGAGCAGCAGACACGCATCTTAGACAGTGGCTGCAATTCAAGAAGGGCATTTTCCCTGCAGCTTTTGTCACTGATGAAACCTTTAGGGGACTAAACAGGGTTAATACCTTGGGGCAGGCTGTGATCTGATTGTTCTCTGCTTCCACCTACTTAATTTCTGTGCATAGTCTTTATCCTGGAGTACGGGTCTTCCTTTGGATTTATGAGGTGATCAGGGAGAGCACTTTTTCTGATAAGCCTGAAGTGTGACCGATTTAATTTTGAACAAACTCTTCTTATCAGACAGATCAGCTATTGCCTTGACCCTGTGCCGGCAACCAGGTCGTTTTGCTTTGCAGCCAATAATGTTTTAAAGTTTCTTTAACACCCAAAATGTCTAGATCGTTGCATAAACAAACCAACAAAGCTAGTTTGGGAGAAGTCAAATTCTCTGTGGAGGTCTAAACACTCTGCAGCTCAGAGACGTGTATGAAAGCTGCTTTAGAATAGCTAAACCCTTTTAAATCCATTAAAAAAACCTCACAATTAAATTTGCATGCAGCCAGCAACTGCTTTGTCTCTCCCGAGTAACAGTGGGCTTGTCAGGCTAGAGAAAATCAGGGCCATGTTTTCACTACCTTAATCCCAGTGTCTTTTCTAGATGGGTGTGGGAAAAGGGCACTGCTGCTGAAGTGCTTTGGTGGGAAGCTGACCGGGAAAACTCAGAGCAAGCAAAGTATGAACAAAACAAAACAAAAAAAAAGCAAAGTAACCTCTCCCTGAAGAGGCAAACCGCTGAGCAAGAGGTTCAGAGGGTCAGGCATGGCTCGGAGCCCCTGGTCTCCCTCCCAGTCCAGGGCATGAGAGTGGATGGGCTGCAGCATGCTCATGGGGCTGGCGGGCACCCTCACTTCGGGCGGCACAGTGCTGATGGAGGGAGTGTTTCTTGGGTGGGAGCGACACGGACAAGTGGAGAAGGCAGCAGGTCAGTATCAAAAAGCAGAGCTTTGCTGATGAGCAATGGTGCTTCTTGGGGGTCAGAAAAGGCTAGATGTTAACCGGGCTCTCAAAGCACCTCCAGCAATCACTGCTCCTCATTAAAAGGCTGATGATGGCAGAGGTATCACTTGGCAGCTCTCTGTCTTAAGAGACAGAATGGAAACATTAGCTTTGCCATGTAAATTTAGGGTCCCACCCGTCCTTGGGTGCAGATGATCCTTATTGAAGCAGATGGCTGCTGTGGATGGATAAATTGCCAAGGGCTTGTCTGGTGGGGTTAGAAAAAGCACATCTTTCCTGCAGCCACATAGAAATCCTGGGGTTGGTTAAACAGGCATTTCTGTCTGCTTTCAAATATGGGCCAGTGCCATGTGTAACGGCAGCTGTGTGTTCCCAAAACATTTCCATACAATTAGGTTTCAGGGAGACAAAAACAGGCAGCTCAGCTTGCTTCTCCCTTATTCTGCTCCAGCCTCAGGGACTTACTGTGTGCTGACACCAGCCACAGCAGAGATGTTGGCCATGAGGCTTTCAACATTTTCTAATTGAACCTTGCTTCCTAGCTCCTGGAGCAGGGAAGGGATCCTCATCTCTGTCCCCCTGACCTTTCCCTGATAGCTTCCCCAGAAAGTCAATCGGGGGTTCACTGAACATGGGTTTTTTTCTAGCTATTAGGAGCATATTCATAGTAGGTTATCCTGGGTTTCATTCATGGAGAAAAAGTAAGAGAAATATGACACTGTTTCAGTCTCAGAAACACTAATGAGCAAGGAAAGCTCAGTGACAGGGTCTGTATTGAGAAAAATCTGTGAATTTTAAAACTTGTTTTCACAAGATCAAAATGTAACAAGTCATCTTTTTGAGAAATGAGACTAACCCCACCTTGACCCATCAGCTGTGTGTCAGAAAGTATTTTATGCTTTTATCCAAGGACATCAAAGTGCTGCTGCGTTCTGTATGGTACACTGTATCCCCTTCAATCTCTTGAATGCCCTTTGTCCCCCTGCATTGCAAGTCCTGCTGCTCCAAGTAGATGCAAGCTGACATGCAGAGCTGGCTGCTGAATGTGTGCCTTGTTAATGATTCATACAGCAAAAATACTGTTTGGGCTTTGCAGGGTGAGCTCTTCGGCTCACACCGACTGGGCACAGCTCCCTCACCTCTTGCTTGGCCAGCCCAGACTTCCAGGAGAGCGACTGACTGCGAGAGGATGGTGGAGCAGGAATACAGGCTGACAGCTAAAGGTGACAAAGACTGTCACCAACTAGTGGCCCTTAGGGGGATGAGAGCAGCTAAAGTGAGAGAGAAGAAAAACTACTGAATATCAGTGGTCTCAAAAGCTTAAATAATTGCAGGTGCTGAAACTTTAGGTATGATCAGCTTCGATGTTTGGTGTTTCTTTTCCCACTGTAGGAGGCAGTAATATAAACCTTTGCCTTTTTAGTCAGTTCTGTACTTTCAAATAGTTGTAAAAGATCCGTCAAGAGCTTTTTCTTTTAACAGGATTAGAATTAAGCAGAGGTAGAATATGTACCTTTTTCTGGTCTCCGTTTCCTGTCCACTTATTTCTTCAGGTGAGCATAGAAGAGCTTTTTGTAAATAATTGCAATGGAGTTATTATAATGCTGGAGCATGTTCATCCACACAGCCTAAAGTGCAGATTGCTGTGGAGAAAAGATTCAGTGGTGGAGGTGTTAAATTTCTTTCAATAAACTAGAGCAATGATTATTAATTCTCCAGCTGTTCAGAAATGCTGTCAGAACATAGAGTATTAGCAGAAGAGAGCAAAGAAAGTGTGTGCTCGCATGTGTATTTGCTACGTTGTTCCTTCAAATTCTCCAGGCATGAAATCATTACATGTCTAATGAAGTGGCAATTACAAAAGCAACAGTCTTTATTAGTCCCTTTGGCACTAAGAATATTTCTAGATGTTTTTCATCCCACCTTTCGCAGATTCCACTGAAATTCAAGGTGAATTTCTGGAGCTTTTCCTCTGACTTCAAAGGAATCGGTGTTACCTCCAGTGGGATGATGGCCAGGATGAATTAGGCGCACTGAAGTCTGAGAGGCTGCATGTTGAACTGCCTCGTGAGTGGTAATAACACTGTCACTGCAGATACAATTTGTGGAATATATTACCAAAGCAGTGTGAAAAAAATACCCTTAGATTTTGCAAATTGATACACTAGAGCTTTCAACTGGGATAGGGAGGGGTCAATTTACACTTCAAAAACCAAACCGTGCCCTTGGATATATTTGCTAAGCTCCTTCAGAAGTTAATAAGGACCGTGAAATTAAAGAAGATACAATTTAGCTTAACTGTGTCTTTTTAACCACACTGTTTAGATGGCTAATCCCTTTTACTGTGCCTATTTTACATCTTCCAGAACCCAGTTTTTTAAATGAGTTTCTGAATGTTCAAGCTGAGGCATCTTAAGGAGAGGAAGTAGTCTGGGGGCTTCTCCAACAAAAGTCTCTTAAAATAACAGATACCAACAAATTAAACAATCCTCAAATTTCCAAATTCTTCAGAGACTGGGAAGAGAGTTTATGTACCCAAAACCTCATTTTTTTCCAGCTAAGATACTTCTTTCAGTAAAAAGATCAACTCTACCTACAAATCTTATCAACATGCCTAAGAGGAAACTTCTTCTTATGATATGACTCTTCTCTAAAATGTTCCTGATTGGAAATCACCAGTTTTGTGTGGAGTTAAGTTTTCTCTGTGTGTCTCACTGCTTCCTTCTTTTTTTAAACAACATTTTGACTGAAAACAACAAACTCTTCATTGTTAACAGACTGTCAAGATTTTTAACATAAACACAAATCTAAAATAAGTTTGATATTTTAATTAATCTTCTCATATCAATAAAAGGAGCAGTGAAAAATTATGACTGAAGTATTTCTTTTTCATTTCAACCCTTTCCATACAATGAAGTGATTCAGAGCAGGTGTCAGATATTTCTAAACTCCCAGAATCATGTGGCAGGTTGTGCCCAGCTATGAAACTGGGGCAATAGCTTTCTCTTCTGCAGAAGCTTAATTCCAGTGAAAGATTTTCTAAAGCAGTAGCAGGTCTAACCGTATTAAAAACAATTATGGGTACTTCTATAATCAATCCATCTCAGGACAATTACATAGGCTTATATTGGCATACTGAATAGACTGAGGTCAGTTTAGCTTTGTCTACACTAAGTAGAAAAGTCCACATTAAAAGAAATCAATTTGATGATCTGACATAAACTGAGAGTGCAGGAAGATGCCAAAGCAGAATGATGGTGTTACCTTTCTTCATTCTGCCTTGCTCTGGAAACAGGTGTGTGGGTCATTGGCATACGCACTATGGAGGCTTCTGTAATGCTTGGAGGGATTACAGAGAGGCAGAAACAAGTGCAGGAGCTCAATTCCTGTTAATTGTAAACAGATCTGATCAGAGAAAACTTTTTTTAAATGAACTTTTGCTGTTGTTTTCTTTCGGACTTTTTTTATTGTGATAATGCACCACTTATTCCTCTCCTTCCCCTCTGCCCTTCTCTACTTTGTTTTTTGGGGGTTTGAGAAGCTGATGCTGCCACAAACCTTGCAGTGAAGAGGATGCAGAATGACTCTGAGGGCCTTCGACATGGCATGAGAAAGCAGGAAGAAACAAGTATGGCATACATTCAAAGGTATAGTTGGAACTATATGAATAGTTATATACTATAACTATACTATATCTCTAAAGCACTTTTACAGTGCTTGGATGCTTGAGCAACCTTCCTGCCTGCCACTCACTGCTGCTGGCTGCACCTTCCCATTAGTGTTTTCTGGAAGCTGAGTTGTCATTGCTGCCTTTTGGCTTCTCTTTTCTCTTACATGCAAGGATCACCACTGTGCTTGTTTGCCTGTGTCCTCTCACAGTACAGCTGTCTCTGCTGAGAAACTGTAATGCTGAGGATCAGGGTAAGATTTGAAGTACTGCCCTGATGGACTTTGGCCTGCACCACTTTAAAGCCTAAGACAGATGAATGTGACAGCAATGATGAGATTAGAATTTTAGGGGGGGCATTCCTGGTGCCAGAAGAGAGAAATAAAATAATCAATTTTCAGCTTCTCTACTTCTAAACAATCTCCAGTCATTTGATGTATTCCAGGGCAGCCAAAAAATGTGCAGTAAAGAAAGAAATGAGATTTCTGGATATTAAACTTGTATAAAACTGAATACTTTAATACCAGAAACAGAACAGGAGAATTACTGGGGTTTTTTTAGTTTTTTAGCAGGTCAGACATTCACTTGTCTTGTTGAAGGTGAGTGAGAAATGTCACCAAAGTGACATTCTATTCTAAAGTGCAACTGAGTAGGTCTGCAGATGTCTTAGGTGGGAAAAATACTTTTCATATCTGCAGAGATACCTGATCATTGATTATGTGAGTTTCAGGTACATCAATAGGACTCATACTAGGTCTTGGCTTCACAGGATTTGTTCCTATACCTCTATCCACAAAGGCATTGTGTCTACCAGTGCATCTTGCCAGCTCAGCCCATGACCATGCAATCAACTCGCAGTGATTTTCCTCTGTGCAAAGTCAATAAAAAATTTCCAACTCTATAAAGGTACATATATATATTCTAAAAGAGGAACATTAGGGGCAGATGGAATATATAAATATGTAATACAACCTTTGACACATAACAAGAAAGCGCTTCAGTATTCCACTGTGAAGCTGGTAGAGCTTGGTGTTGTAGACTATAGCCAAGCTGTGAACTGTCCTTAGCACAGAAAGAAAATAATGAACATTTTTGGCAAAACAAGTGAGAGAAGTCTGGTCAGTTAACAGCTATTGCTATATTAGATTCAGTAAAACTGTTGCTTTCCCCCTAAAAAAAAGAGTTTTCCAGCAAACCCAGATGCTAAGACCACTGATTTGCTATTGTCTTGCCAAAATACCCTTTCATGTTTACTTAGTCTAGTGTAGTAGTACCCAGTATTGCATCTCAGTGAAGAGCTGTAAAATACATATGCAGAAAAATGTGAACAAGAGCTTATTCTCTTAGAGGAAAACACGGTATGAGATACGTCTTTTTAGAAGACCATACTATGAAGCTTTCCTTTTAACGGTGTTGCTAATTGACAGCTTCTTTCTGGAAGTAGGAACACTGTCACCTTTCAGGGTTCACGTCAGTATCTATAACCATAGAGACCGTAACAATGTCTCCTTACAAATATTTTATCTATTTTTATCTGCTGTCTACTTATTATCCTGAGCTATTGGGTTATAGAACAATTTAAGGTGGAAGGGGTCCCTGGAGCAGTGTAGCTTAGATCAGGTTGTTCAGAGCCCTGTGTAGTGTAGTGAATATCTCCAAGGATGGGGAGTACACAACCCTTCTCCACAACAGGTTAACTGATGATCTGAATCTAAAGAGGACTAGGTAAAATTCTGTGTTGTCTTTTATGATTTGCCCTCAGTTGCACCCTGCCTGTTCCCATGGCTTTGTCCATGTGATGTGCAGCATTAAATTAATGTGTTTTACCTTTCTTCTGTGGTCCTGTAGCCCAGGGCTTGGACAAGCCACAGTGTAACGCTGACACCCTGGAGCATGTCCACTTCTCTGACCTCCTCCTCAGTCTGATGGGACATACGTGCCACCAGATGCAGCAGTGCTGAGGAACTGGGCAGCAGTTGGGAACAGCTGGGCACACAGACCTGGCCTGGTCCCTTTCCTGCCCATGTTGCTGTGTTAAACTGAGCCATTTCAGCTAGCAGATTCAGTGCAAAAGGAAGCTGAAACTGAACTGTGGAGTTTTTTCCCAGGTCATGAGAAAACATGACTTTGTTTTTAATTTCTTGATATCAGAATCTACTTCTCAGCCTTGCTGGACTGCAGGCTGAGATCTGAGATGTCTGTTGCAGTTACGACCCTGTGGTCCGACACACTCCGGTTAGGAGGAATAGCTCCTTCTCCTCAGAAACATCAGTATGTATTGCTGGCAACGTTTGACAGCTGTAGGAAGTAAATCTATTGTTGCTGCAGAATATTTGCTTCCTGAATAAAGTGGCAATACATATAAGAAATCCCACTGTGCTTTAATAATCCCATGGTTCAGAAAAGCCACCTGGATCTTGTGATTAAAATACTGATGAGCCTGGTGAATTAATGCGTGATGGTACAGCAACGCCTTTCAGTATTTAGCTTGCCTGCTGTGTCTAGTGTATTTACAGTGGGCTAATCCCCAGACTTACAAATGAAACTGAATTCCCTGGAGCAGTGTGTGTGTGATTTTTTTTTAACAAGAGACATCGAATGTGATGAAAATAACTGGCTGTACCTATAGACTGGGGAGGCACACAGTGCTTTTGTTTACTCTCCAGGTGCGAGCAGCTTGCAGCCAGCATGGCCAGCAGGGTCCTTGTTAACCGACACCCTCACTATGTGTTATGAATGCAACAGTGGAAGAAGCTTCATTACATGCAAAACTTGAATCCACAGCAGCCCAAAGCCTGTGTTGGTGTATCTGGTACCATAAAGCTGACTTCCCGGGGGAGAGCTGGAACTCTTCCAAGAAAGGCTTCAATAACATGGGAAATGGAAGGAAGGATAACAAATAAAACAGTACTGAGAGCAGACTGCAGAAGACAGATCATCAGATAGTGTAAATTCTGCTGGCACCACAGATGTTAATGGCTCATCAGGACCTTTTCTTCCTCCAGACCCAGCTAGAAGAGAATATTGATTGCTTTACAGTAAGTTCTTGTTTACTGCAGGCTAGATTCAATCACAGAGCTGAACGATAATGTGGAAGTGTCATTAGCAGTTCTCTAGAAAAAAAACAGTTTTTTTCAATTCCATACACTCAGCCCATAAACTATTCCATTTTTAAAGCATGGGTCAGAACAAAGAAGAGATAAAAAGATACAAGATGTCCTTGTTAACCATCAACACAATTAATCCTGGATGCGGTGTTGAAAATTAATTTACATAGGACACAGATAGTTCAAGGGAAAAAATCTTCCAGATTATCACTACTTTGTTCTCTGTTCTTCTCATCTCCCACCCCCAAAAATGTTCAGAAAAATCACTGAGGTTTCTGGTGCTTGTAGCCCCATGTGCTGTCACAAATAACCCATCACTTCAAAAGCTCCAGAGACTAGTGCTATAACTTCAGGATCAGACCTGCAAAACTGGAATTGTGTCACGCACATCAGATGGTTGAAAATGCACCAGTCTATGTGCCTAGCAGCACGTGGCGGGTGTCAAAACCACAATGCTGTTTGTGTGCCTACAAGCTGTCTTTTCCATTTGCCTTTTTGACACCTGAAGGGTTAAGCAGAAACTGGAATTCAGATCAGGGGACTCAGGGCAATGCCCTTAGTGTAAGGCAAGGAAATTCTTTGATGCCTCAGTTTGCCCATCCTTATGTACAGCTAGGTAAAATATTGCTACTTCAAGGTAGTATTGTAAGAACTGAAACACGTAAAGTATTTGTGCATTTCTGGATGTAAAGTGCCACTGAGAACACATTTCTTGACCTTATTCATAGTCAGTGCTCATTCTTTTTTCTGATGACTGGCCTCTGCATAATGGAAATGGTCCCAAAACTTCCTTGATAGCAGAGCATACGCCACTGTGTACTACTCAAGTTGCTGGTCCAGGAATATTCTATGCAACTGAGAAATAATCCTTCCTGAATTTTCAGTTGGCTCAGGGCACTTCAAAGTTATCCAGAATCATACAACAAGAAGTTGTGCTTTGCATAGGAACCTCTGATGTTCAAATTTAAAAAAAAATGTACGGATAAACAATAAAAAAATGGAAAGAAAAGCTTTTAGAAAGGTCAATAAGTTGCTTTTACCCAGCTACGAGTAGAATTTTAACCACAATTATTTTTTCCCCATGAATTATTAACATGTGCCATAAAAATGCTATAAGCAGAGGTCAAACAGGACATTCTGAGAGAATTTCAGAGTTTGATATTTTCACCAAGAAACCAGAAAAAACCCACCCTCTTTAGTGATGCAGCTATTAAAATAAGGTCAACTATAAAAGCTGTGAAAGAGTTTTACTCTCACGGCTACCTCAGAAGCCCAAAGAGACTGAAACATGTCTGCTCCTTATGTACTAGCAACAAAGTTTATCATTTTACCGTCATGACAAAGAAATTAAGATAAATACTCAGGAAAGTAATCAGACAAACTGTTTCGTTATATAAATGTCTTCTCCTGAAATTACTTTTCTAAGATAATGAAAGAATACAGCTCTGCCAGAGATTAACATTTTTCTTTTTACAAATTTAACTCCTGTCATAAATACTTCTCAGGAATTAAAAAGGAAACCTTTCCTGGAAAATTGTTTCAAGACATGTTTTCTGAACTTCAAATTCAACAGCAGTAGTCTTGCTTTGCCTTGTTTTCTAATAGGCTGGGCGACACAGCTGTTAGCTTCATCTTGGTACAGAAATTGTTTTAAAGAGGTCATGTATGGAGTACTTAGGTATTCTGTAATGTTCCCAGGTTTGCCTGACTCTAGGGCAAAACATAAACTCACACTAACCTGCAGTAATTAACAAGGAAACTGGTCCTTGCTCTAGCAGAAGGATTGTGACTCCCACAAGTGGCATGAGGAATCTTCCACTGCCCAGCCCTGCCCAGGAGCAACCTGGCTTCCCAAGGATGCAGGTTTCCTAACTCCCAGTTAGACGAAATCCTAACACAGCCTGAGTAACACACTGAGAAACAGCAAGAAAAGAAGAGAACAAAAACCCTGGCTACTACTGCCAGCTCCTTTCCTTCTGTAAACTCCAGTTTATCTAAATGCCAGCAATGACTTTTGTTCTTGAGGCTATCGATTCTCCAGCACTAATCAGTACCCTGCCCTTAAGTCCATCCAGGCAGAGAATTACACTTGAGAAAAGAGAGAAAAGATGGGTTGTAATTGAAGGCAGCCACCTTCATAAATGCTCAGGTGCTGCAGACTTGAACAAACATCCTTGGTTAGTTATCAGATTTTAGAGGACATGAACAGCTATGAAGAGTGTAGGCATGGATATTTGGTGAGGACATTAGCCCTCTTTCCCCATGGGGTTCAACCCTAAATTTGTGACCAGCTTACAGAACCATCCCCAAGGTACACCACAGGACTCAGTCTACAAAAGGTGAGCACAGGTTTTGGACCCAAGCCATGCCAGCCTTCTTCCTAGCTCAGCCTCCTGCATAACGAGGTCCCAGCTGAGGGACTGAAAGGTTTAGATTGCTTGATTCAAACACCAGATAAAGTCTAGACCTAAGCTGAATGACAGTCCACAGACCCACCCAAAGATGCATGCAACAAAACCCCTCAGTCATCACCATCAGCCACACTCATGGTGGTGGTCAAGGTCTTACTAAAATCAGGAAAAATTCCTGGGCTTTGTGCCATCTTTTTATAACCCTCACAGAAACCATAACTTGGCACAAACTCTACTGAGAAAGAAAAGCAAAGCCCTTGTCCCCTAAGATAACTGCTGCTTTCCACTCCCTGAGCATGGGAAGCTGCACACCCAAGCCATGGTGGGGGCTGCCTCCTCCAGGGCCCTACCACAGAGCAGAGCCAGAAAACCTTTAACATCTTGCAGAGGGGATAACTGTGATTAGGTTTCCCATGAAGCCTACACAAAAAATATGCCGAAGAGCAAAAACAAGGGTGGATGATGCTGCAAGTTGGGCCATGGCCAGGCATCTGGTCTGCCCACACTGTCATTGAAGTTCTGTTTGGTCTTAGGGTTAGGGTTAGGAGATAGAAGAATGGCAGAAGGCTGGAAGATGATGTAAGAAGAAAGCCAGGGTTGATGAGAGCCAAGGGTTTTGCCCATCTTGCAGGGCAGGGGCTGCTTCCCAGACCTGGGAAGATGACCAAACCTATTTCCTCCTAGGGCTGGAGAGTGTGGGGAAGGTACATGGATGTGTAGGCCTTTCCATTGCTTGAATTTGTGGAAATTCTCTGCAGGTTGTGGTTGAGCTGTTACTAGTGGTGGTGTTAAGCTTAAATTATTTCTAGAAGACAGGTGGGGGGTCTGCTTCTTCAGGATAAAGTGAATGATGGAGAGACCTGGTATTTTTGGACCCAAAGTTGTTTGCCTGAACACTAGTTGTACAAAAAGTCAAGAGTATCCTTTGACATTTTTGCATTGTTCTGACTCCAATGGTTTAGAATAATTAGGACTGATGGGTGTATCGAGCAGAAAAATAACACATCTGTGCGCCACACAGGCTGAACATACCATGGACGTAATTAAAAGCTCATCACCTGCTGCTTAAGTGATTGTATTAATCTGATACAGGCAACGTTAGAGTGGTTAACAGAGGTGCCCAGGGCAGGGGATTTCTAAATGCAATGCTTGCCAAGATGCTTGCGGTAGGTGCAGGAGTGGAGATAGCTTGGCTCAGAGCCAGGTGGGTGGGGAGGAGAAGGTGGCCAGATGCAAGGCAAACACCCATGGCCTCTTGTGGGGAAGACGGAGACATTGCATTCCAGAGAGGGTTTCAGGGCACCTGGAGTATGGGGGCTGTCTAAACCAGTGGTCTCCAAAGTGGAGTGTGTGCACACCAACCTGTGTGTACCCTTTTTTGTGCCATTTTTGTACCCTTTTTTTTGGTACCATTAATTAATTAAGCTTAAAGATAAAATTAAAAAGACATTTGTTTCACCTTTATCTTATCCTGTTTTAATTTCTATTTTTGTGTATGTTTTATAATGTTCATATTGCATTAATACAGTCGTACATGTGTATAATTTATAAATGAATATATATGTATTAGGGGTGTGCGCTCAAAAGTTTTTTACTGCACAATCAAAATAGTTTGGACATCACTGGTCCAATTTCCCACCAAAAAATAATAGGGCAGGGAGGTCCTAAAATCCTGCTTCTCACCTAACTTCAGCCATAGCAGTTTATCTTTGGGTCCTAGCTTGCTGCTGTGGCTACAGCTACCACTCTGCTTCTTGTCAAATGGCCTCTCTTAAGACATCACCTTCTGTTTTATTGCGTGTGGAAGTTTACAGATGACCTAAAGAGAGGACATAATTTTCTACTCACTTCAGTTCCCCTGTGAGGCTTCCCCACTTTGCGGTGTAGGCACAGGTAGGAGCTCCTGGCTGGCTGCTCCGCTTTCTCACTCATAAAAACAACCCTGACAGCAAACATAAAATATGAGGCTCCTGTGATGGCATGAGCAGCATCCATATTTTACAACAAATGTTATAGAAACAGGCATGTGACCTGCTGCTGACAAATCCATGATATCCATAACTGGTATTGCAGTGGGTCACTATTTCCATGATTTACACCCTCTGAAATCTCTGTGCCAGGTGCTGAAGACAGTGAAGGGAGTCTCTGCCTGTATGCGAGGAACTCAGGAAAGACAACCACAATGACAAAAACCACATGTCAAAACTTGAAAGACATTTAAGAAAAATTCTACCAAACACAAGAGATTAAAAACTGATAAATGTATCATTGGAGGAGCAGGGTCATTTTATGTGTGGATGGATGACCATTGACTGCAGCCATGGGAGCTGCAGCTGGGAAAGCCCAGCTGCCAGGACGTGCTCATGAACCACTGAGCCACAGTCAGAGCCTTCGCAAATCCACTGTGCCAGTGGAAAAAAAACCAACTTGTTTTTATATTTCTATAGGGCTTCATAATGAAGTTCTTGCAGCATTACAGCATTTTGTCTTGCTGGCCCTTTCACCACTGTTAGCAATTCCTCCATCTTTTCCTACAGTGATATTGAGGGGATTGATTCAGTTGTCTGCAGTGTGTCAGTCTGTGTCAGCAATTCTCTCTTCAAATGAGAAAAACTAACTACAGACTTCTCTTTTGCCTCTTTCATGCCCACCAGCCCAATATTTATGTCTTTCTGAAATACATTTTTACACTGTTTCTGATGAAAGCTCTTCACTTTTCTGCTCTTCAGCTGGAAAACATATGACTGCAAATCCAGCAACTTCAGTGAAATTAAGCCAGCTATGACTAGTTCATGAGCTAGCTTTGCATTTTTGTACTTCACATTGCACTCCTCATCTCACAACTGCTGCTGCCATGCAAGCATTTCATTTATAATTTTGTTATCAGATGAATCTCCAAAAGGGCTCCCTCTCTTATTCCCCCTTTCCCAGCAGATGAATTGCAGATGAACTTCAGTACCTGATTTATATATTTTATTCTCTCTATGGAGCCAGAAAACAGTAGTCACATACATGAATCTCTCAAGATGATACAGAAGAATCAAAAATATGCTGCCCAATTTCATAGGATTTAAATCTTCAGTCACTATATTTAATTTGAGAAATAAGTAGTTTTTACCTAGCTTTCTTCTGTTCATAATAGCAACCACAGAAACATCTCACAGTCCTGTCTAGAAAAATTAAATTAAGGCTTTTCAGTTGAAGTAGATGATGCTTACAGTACAGAAATAGACTGTTTCTAGTCAGCAGGATTAAAGGAAAGAAAAGCTCAGCAAGAATGAAGTTGCATTGCAGACTTATCTCTATCTAGGCAGCAGACTAATTTCCATAGACTAAAGAGAAAATTCTCATCACTGCTTTGCAGGTCAAAGACCCATTTTTAAATTCCCTTATCTTCTCTTTCTTTTCCTTAATTCCCTCACTGTCTTCTCTTCTGTGCTTTATTTGAGAACTGAAGAACAGTGAAGCATAGAAAAACAGACTCGATTTTATAGTATACTTAGGTGTCTATATAATAGCATATTTTACAAGTGGAAATTTACAAGAGGGGAGGGGAGAAAATGCCCTTTAACAGTACTGCCTATAGCAAGCCATGCTCTGCAAGAGTATTATTGTCTCTTGGTCACTTAAGATCAATACGTGAGCTGCTCTTTACTAACATGATTAGTCCTGTAGACCTCACTACCTTCTCCTTACTCTACTCATTGCCTCCCTTGGGCCAACACTGCCTTCACTCAGACAGCTGCTGAAAATTAACCTGTCAATGGCAGTTATAAAAGTAAAGATTAGCTTTGAGCCAGCTAAACTGTGGGATCCAGCTCACTGCATGTCTATGTGAACACTGGTACCAGTCTGAGGGACACCACAACAACATGTTGCCAGTGGCAGGCTGAAAGGTGACTGAGGGAAGATAAAACAAGCTCTTCTGACACTAGTCACTCTTAAACCAGCCTTAAGAGACAGCAGAGCAGAACCTTGAGCCAAGCAACATGGAGTCATGGAGCTTCCCTGCCAAAGCCGTGGCTTGCACTGGGTCATTTCCAATGCAGCGTGTTCTAGTAGGTGTCTGAGCTAACCCAGGCAATCACTCATCCTGAATATAGTAAGAGAAGAAAGCGCCATTAATGAAATACTGAAATTGTAACATGGTACCACTGATTTCTCTAGTCTTTGATTCAAAATCTCAAGATGAGTAAACTTAAAAATTAATGAGTAAAATCCTAGATCTCTCACAGCCTATGGGAGTACCAAGGCAGAGTCAGGTTTACATCCCTTCTTGAAGTAGTGGTGCGAACATGGACAATGTAAGGCATGAATCTCATGGCTTGTCAAAAATCCACTGAGATTAACCAGAAGCTGTAGGAGATGAAACTTTTCTCTTTAAGGCAAAGTTTCAGGAGGAAGTCCTGGCAAAGCAGCAGACTGCCAGTGGCTCCCTTCCTCTTGCAGAGCAGCCACACAACAGGGGATGTTGCCCCCTGGCAGTGAGACACAGCACCCTCATTTGCACTGCAGAGCATCCCCAGGATGCCCAGGCCCTCCCTGCATTATTTGTTATTATTATCATTGTTATTATTATTTATTACTACTACTATTGCTATTATTATTATGATGCTGTGTTTTTAACATCTCAGTCCTCAGCACGTAATTAAAGAGTATCTTTTCCAACTTTTGAATTTCACTATCCAAGTTCAAAAGAACAAAGGCAGAAGATGTTTGGTTTCCATTTTTCCATGATCAAACAAAATTTCAAGAAGTTTTATTTATTCCTTCAAGAACATTCTTGGTTAAGCTATTCAAGCACAGAAGACTGTAGGCCAAATACTCCTGCCTTTTCCGTTGCAAGCATGTAAAATAACCATATTTTTGATGGAAAAGATGTTGCAGAATACCTACAGTGAGTGCATACTTAATATCTTAAAAACTAATTGCACACATTTGTTTTCCCCAAAATGTATATGCATATGGACAAATACCAAAATACATAAGATGTTAACTCTAATATATACACATATCTCTCTAGATAACAAGCTAGGAGAAATATCTATGAACAGAACATAATGAATAACATATCTTCTAAATTCTTGCTCAGTAATAAATCTATTTATCCACATGCCTTACTATCCAAATAACTTATTCAATTAATAGACTATTGGCTTGTCAAGCTGACATGTTTTTCAACTGAATTAATAGCAGAGTTTATGGACTCTGCTTCATTAATCTATTTAGGGATCGTACTTAACACCAAGCAAAAGCAAAAATGAGAAAATGATCCAAGCAGCCTTCAAGGCTGACTTTCTGAGTGCCTTTGAGTCTGATTACAGCTCGGGGCAGCCACCACACAGTCTCCTAACCCAGCTCCAGAGCAGCCAAGCAAGGAGCTGACTCTCTGCTTGCCCCATTAGGGAAGCTGGCGGTGAAAGCCTTTTTCCTTGCATAGCTTTCCACCCTGCGGATGGTGAAGCCATGATCTGCGTTAACGCCATCCCATTTTTTTGACAAGACAGTTTTTGCATGTCTGTCTCTACCATGGGAGGGGACAGAGCCACCCAGGAGATGCTTGGCAGGAGCAGGCGAGCAGCATCCACAAACACAGGGGAGCCCACAGGGACCATCACTCTCATGTACCCATGTGTGCCAGGTCTCAGGGACCACACTCACTGCCAGGCTTTAGGATGACAAAGGAAGACTAGTTTTGCTAACACTGATATGTTTAATACTGAAACAATTAGAGGAAATGAAGATGGAAAAGCAAAACATTGTAGTAATAAGAGAAAACTTAACCATCTTTTATACTAATGAAGGCTGGCTGTGGAACTCCTTTGCATTTACCAGCAGTTTTTAAACATTTAAAATATTGTATTGTGTTTTCTATATACCAGCTGAACTTCTACACTTCTGCACAACTTTCACACAGTGCCTGTAATGAAATTCCAACAAGGTTATCTGGGACTTTCTATGCATATTCAGCTGTGATTGACTCACAGCTCCTGGGAGTCTAGAAAAAAAGATATGCATGGCAGTTTTCTTAGCCCTTCACTTAAAGCACAGTTACAGACACCTCTGCATGTTTGCATCAGTGTGATTGAAGATGAATGCAAAGAAGACTTTATTCTTATGCTAGATCTTGCCACTATAAAGACACCACACACTTGTTCTGCAATGAAAAGGAGGACTACACGGCATATTTGTAGGTTAAGCTCTGAGCAAAAAGGATGTTTGATAGAGGTTTACACATAGCTGTTGTAAGTTCTGTTTTATCCCTGCTAATTTTGTCTCTCCTTTCGACTACAGAATAAATCCCAATTGAGCATCTGAATCCTTAAAGCTCACAGGACTAGCTGAATGAAATACCTACTAAGGTTGTCCATGCTGCCAAAGTGAAAAGCAACTCCTTTATGTTGCACAGATTAATCCCCATCAAAGCCTCCTCCCCAAAGCCCTTCTGAGGCTCATTACAGACATTACATTTCTCAAGCTAAGGAAATTTCACAAGGCCACATTGTTAATCAGATGCAAACTTGGGCAAAGAGCTGGGAGTCTCAGTCTTACCCCTCACTAACACACCTCCTGAGGCAGAAACAGATGTGTCCTTTGGGCTGTCAGCAGGAAAGGATGACTGCTTTCAAAGCAAGTCTTAACTTTTTTCTGGCTCCCAGAGAAAAGCAGAGCAAATCTTCGGTGCTGCCTTCTGCTCTGTTCAATTCACAGAGAGCCTGGTGCCAGCCCAGCTGTGAGTGATGTGCAGACCACCAGGCTTTCTCCCTCCACACACAAGACTTCCTTGGCTGACAGCTTTGACAAGAGACCCCTGGGCTTTCAAGAGGGTGACTCTCCAGAGTCAGGTTTAGTGTCTTTTAACAACCACAGAAAATTTGGCTTTATCTTTTTTTTTTTTTTTTTTTTTCCTCCCAATCCATCACTGATTTCAGAAAGGGCAGCTGGTATTTATCGCTGGAGAACATGTGGGCATTAGTCAGGGAAGGCAGAACAGCCTCAGAAAGAGAAAGAAGATAGGAAACACAGAAGGCAGGTAACAGAGATGAAAGAGTAAAGGTCAGGACCATAGGGAGGAAGATATGAAGGAAGTTAGTGTGATATTTAACTCTGTACCACTATTGGCTGACTGTGTTTATTCAGGCAGATATACTGCTATTAGAACCTTTTCCAGTGTTCAGAGATCTCTTCTGCACCATCCCCCAGAGCTTTTTTCTTTCTTCCCTGGAATAAGACCTGTAAACATCCTTTTCTCCTTGCACAAAAATTGGACCCTTCTTTTTATCTTATGTTTTCTAGGCTGACATGAGGCCTTCTGAGCTGCAGTTTCTTCAGAAGGAGTCAGCAGCCCCTTCCCTTTGGTGTCTGCAGAGGGGGTGCATGAGAGAAGCAAACAGCAGCAGAAGAGGTACCCACAAGTCTTCTGTAAGGCATCTGCTAGGGCCCACATCATAGGCTGATGAGCTTTCAAAACAAACTTGGCTTCACTGTGGCTCAAAGCACTTGCAAAGTATTTGGGGTCTGGGGTGTTACTGAAACAGCAGAACAGCTAAGGCATTGCACGGTGACACCAAGAGGGAGAAGTCAGGCTGCACCCAGGGTTCATCCCAGTGGTGGCCCCAGCAGCCTGCAGGTACCTGCACTGGTGGGGCTGGGCTGGTGGGGCTGGAGACCTGGAGAAATTGTGGGACCTACCAGGGCCCTGCAAGTTTTCTGTGTTTCAAGTGCAAGAGATAACTTTTTGCAAGGTTCCTAGTTCCTATTTGTTTGTGTACATTTATAGGAAAATGAATTATGCCCCCTGCAAAAAAATATTCAAGAATATTGGTCACACTAAATGACCCTGCTGTTCTCCAGGGCTCAGCCTTTTTTTCATTCAGGAGCTGGCAATAAAGACTGCTTTATTAGCAGTGGTTCTACACTGTACAAAACTGGACAGCTTGCAGCTTAACCTGAGCCTGAGCCAATAGTTTGCTGTGGTAGGCTAGTCCTGCACCAACCTACTCAGGACTGCATCTTCTGGGGATGTGACTGGGCAGGCAGGGTATACACTGCTTTTCCTCATGGAACTGTGTAACACTGGGTTGCAGAGTGCAGGAGTGTAGGTGCCACCTTGAATTCAGAAGCAGCAACACCTGCATTGTCCAGTCTTTTCCATCATTGTCTAAAGTAGAACCCCATGGCATCAGATGATACCTTTGAATTCCCATGTATGGCTCAAGCTGAGAGGTGAAAGGTGGAACAAGCCTGCTCAAGCCACTAGCTTCCTCATTTCTAATACTGAAAATGTATGAGGTAATATACTGCTTCAAAACTGGGTTTTAGGATGGCTGTAATCAGCCTGAATGCTAAAGTCACACATGTGTGCTCAAGTAAAGCCAGCCTGTCACTGCACCTACCACAGCCCCAGCAACGTGACCCCTATTTACCAAGCACTTATCTGAAAAGGAAATAGGAATAAATCTGTCAGTCACAGTCTTAAATTACCTCTCAGCATGTTCTGAGCAAGTGCTGGATGCTGTTCCCTGGCAAAGGAGGTTGTGCAAACTGACACTTTGCCTCTCTTGAAGGCTGCAGGCTCCCAGCTGGGGAGCTCCTCGCCAGCTCACCCCACAGCCCCAGCTCCCAGGGAGCTTCCTTCCTCCTGTGCAGACTGCTTTGCAAGGGAAACACTCAGGATAAATGAAATGCACTAGGGAGAAAAGCTGGCTTACAGTATATGAGACTCTCACAGGACATGCCCATATGACACCGTAAGGTGTGACTGAAGTTTCTGTAGTTATACCTGAGTTAGTGTTCAGCGGGACAGCTCGAAGACTAGTGACTCTGAAACAACCGAGTTCAGCCTGGGCTCACTGCCTGGGGGGCTGTGAATTACATTTGCTTGTGGATTTGGCTGACAATGTTGCTGTGCTGGTGTTTCATGCCTGACTCAAGCCTCCTTTACCTCCTGTATCCCCCAAATGCTTGCTCCTGCCCTTGTGTTACTCTCGTTTAGTGCTGTCAGTGTTGCATGGTGACCCAGGTCCAGCTGAAGAATAAGTGCTCCATAAGCATCCTCACTGTGCTGCTCTTCAGCAAGAGCAGTGGGCAGCTCTGCAGGGGTGCATATGTGCCTCAGCACAGAGGAAGGGGGAGCAGGGCAAGGGCTGCATGGGCCGAGGCAAGCCACCTTTGTGCTGGCCGTGCAGTCTGAGCCAGAAGTGCAATGGTTAATGCCCCAGCTGCCCACCCATACATCATTGCCCGAATAGCAGGGAATGGTGCAGTTGTCAGCCCAGGCAATTATGTGAATTGGAGACACTGGCAGAGCCTATGACTGTTGGGACACAGGGCCAAGACGGGGAAGGATGTCCTGTTGATCTGTCTGTGCTGACTGTGCTGTCTGTGCAGCAGAGGGCCAGGACAGCAGCCAGGGCAGCCCCCATTTCCCCCTTGGACAGCTAAAGTCTGCCACAGATGAGACAATGCCATGGCCACCTCTCTGACTTCCCTGGTAGCCCTGCTCACACACCTCTGAGCTGTCCCTTTGGAAAGCAGGGCAAAGTCAGACCCAGTGGCACTTGTTTAACTGGAGTAGGACTTTTAAACTCCTCTTTGTTCTCTGACATGGCTGTTTCCCTTGGACAAGCTGACTGGTTAACTTTTTTTGCCTTCTTCACTGGCTTCATTTTCATGGATTCAGAGACAGTAAGACTATAAAGGTTACCACCTTGATCTTCTATAACATACAACCCACAGGATTGCTCTGATTCGGTCTGTATTACTCTTGGTCAGGCTTTTGGAAAAATCTCATATAAGTTAAATGGGGCATGAACTGGCTACCTGGGCGGTGCGTGTGCACTGACCAGCCGGCTGGCATCTGTGCTAGACAGCTTGAAGCATAATCACAGCTGCCTTCCTCTGTGCGAGAGCATGAATCCACACAGCACTCTGTCCAGTTGCTTGTTGTCAGGACACTTATGGATTTGTCATATCTTTGAGATTTTTATTTTTCCACTGTCTCACCCCAGGAACTTTGGTTGTAACTGGACAGGCATGCTAAAGATATTTTAAACTTGCCTGGGTGGGAGAGGAGGAGGAGGAAAAACAAGGAATGGAACTGAAAGATGAACAGACAGACCAATTGCATAGACTTTGCTATCCCTAGGAAACCATGTGAAAATAATACCCTATGTTTGGCCATCTCAATTTTCCATCTTTTGAATTTGTTCATTAGATTGAAGACCACCTATCAGATCTCTGTTCCATGCATTTAAAAAGTGAACAGCTCCCTGGCCAACATAATTTGAATAAAATAAATAAGTTAAATCCCTTTATTTCATTCTCAAGAGACATATTTTCTAGTCCTTCAGCAATTTCTATGGCTCCTTCATGAATCTTCTCCAGTTTCATCAGCATCTTCCTTGAATTTGTACATATCTGTCCTGGTTTCAGCTGGGATAGAGGTAATATATTTTTCTTAGTAGCTAAGATGATTTGATTTGAGAAGAATGTTGATAATGTACTGATGCTTTTAGTTGTTGCTAAGAAATCAAGGACTTCTCGACTTCTCATGTCCTGCTAGTGCGCAGGTACACAAGAAGCTGTGGGGGAGCATAGCCAAAGCAACGGACCCAAATTGGCCAATGGAATATTCCATATCATCTAATGTCATGCTCAGTATATAAATAAGGGTTGATCAGGAAGCTCATTCTGGCTTCCAGGATTGTGGTTTCAGAATTCTCTCTTTTCTGGGATCACTGGCTGGGAACAGGCTCGGCATCAGTCAGTGGGTGGTGAGCACTCACACTGTGCATTATTCATTTGTATTTTCTATTATTACTATTATTATTATCATTATTATTTGAATTGTATTTTATTTCAATTATTAAATTGTTTTTATCTCAACCTATGAGTCTTTTTATCCTTACCTCTCCAACTCTCTTCCCCATTCCCTAGGGGTGGGGGAGGGTGAGTGCATGGCTGTGTGGTGTTTGGCTGCTGGCCAGGTTTAAACCAGGACAGTATGAGATGGGACAAACATTGCAGCAGCAGACTCCCTGTGGGCGTGACACAAACTTTTCTGTTCCTTTTGCTTTGTGCTTTTATAATCAGGATGTAGCAAACATGACATCACGTGGGTTGCCATCATCATTCTGAAGCTCATGTTCAGCAGATGATGCACCAGGACCTCCAGCCTCCACTACAGTCCTCCCCAGGACTTAACTTGCAGTTTTTGTAGAGACATACTTTCATTATAGGCCACACTCAAATATATATTGTATACTTGCATCTCATTTACTGACAGATGCATGTTTCTCTGTATCAGAGACCTGTTTTCTTCATAATTGATTTTTGCTCCCTTATTTTTTTTTTTTACATTTGCAAACAACTGCATTTCTCTAGACTGTTAATGAAGAGTTTTAAATGTCATAATGCTAAAAACTGATCTCTGTGGGAACCAGTAGAAATACAACCATTAAAACAAAAATCCCTATTACATTTTGAAACCTATTAGCCAGTTTTTAATCCACTTTCCTTTTAATTAAAATGCCATGCTGTACCACATCACACACCCTGCAGAGTCTGTTTAAAACAGCCACAGTTAACTTTTGCAATCAATCTCGTAATATTATCAACAGATAACAAGCTACTTTTTCATAATTGCACTTTGTTCAGCATTAAATATACCGCTTCCTTTTAATTTTTTATTAGTTGACTCTCAGATCAGCTATAGAGTATTTTACCTGGGATTAGTTTCAGGCTATCAAGCTTATAATTACATGGACTCTTATTTGTCTTGCTTGAGAAGATTGGCAAGATATGGCTGATTACTTGGTTTTTTTCATGGGTGCAGAAATAGATGTTTATCCAAGTTATAATGTGACCTCGGCTGGACCGTTTTGGGAATCTTTGAACTACGAGTGCGTGAGACATCAGCCTTTTTTTCAGCTGGGAAGCTGCTGGGTTCTGGCCGACTGCACAGCTCCTTCACTTTTCCCTGGCTGAAAATTTTAGAAACTGAATGTTTCATCTTCCAAGGTCAGACAAGTCTTATCCAGAAGGAAAGGACTGGGGGAAACCTCAGGTCTCATGCCAGGAGAGCAGGGGGAGAGCATGCAGGGAGACTGTGAGGGTGCAGGGAGAGTGGCTGGGGGTGCCACAATGGCAGCATCACTTTTGGGGTCCTTGTGTGGGACCCAAATCCCTTATGTCATGCTCATTACTGCTGCTTCCCTGACCCTTTGTGCTTCTGACCTCTTCAAGGGGTGTAAAAGTCCTGTGTGTATCTCTATACTATGTTCCTTTGTGCCCCACCTTAGTTTTTCATTAACCAGTGCTGGAAGGGATAGAAACTACAGTTTGCTGTGCTTCTGTTTCTTACTCTGGCTCTACAAAAGAGACCTTCCATCTGCCACAGGGTTCAAGTGCTTCTCAGGTTTCCTGAAAAATAAACTTTCTCTACCTGAAGGTCATGGAGAGAGGCTGTTGCCTGCTTGAGATTTGTCTGCAATGACAACGTTGCTTTTCTATTTTTACCTCTCGTTTCCTCAAAGGGATTTTGACGTGCATCACAACTGCAATAGGAGGGGGCTTCTACCTAAAGCCCAAAACCAAGAACAATACCTTTGGAGAAGCCACAACCCTGTATTCATTTTCATTAACAGAGCATGAAGTGGAGCTGAAGCTGGTACGAATCAGGACAGCTGGTGTGTCTTTAGTGGACCTGTCCCTGCTGACATCTGTTGTGGGTCTAACTCTGAAATGAAAGACATGCTGCACAAGCAAATATGGGAGCATATATTTTTTCTGATTAATCCAAAATACATGGAGAATACAGTGGGTCCTTTATATAGAAAGAATCAAATAAAATCGCTGAGATAAGAAATGTGCCCTTTTGCCCTTCACAGAAAAGTAGAAAGTAAAATCAGTTCTTTCATTAAAACAATTTGGCACCAGAACTGGATTTGTTGAGTCCTTGTAGTCAAGCCTAAGACCTTGTCCCAGTTTCCTCCTTTCCTCCTCCACTGTCTCCTTTAGAAGCAGCCTGAATAGCTGTAAAACAAAGACAGTACTAGAAATCAGATGCATTTTTTTTAATAAAGCAGTAATTTTAAATGCCCTACGTGAATAAATAATCCATATGTTGCCTGAATCTTTTATGATATGAATTCCAAAAACCAACTTAAAAAGCTTTCTCTGTTGTTTTAGAACTGGGTCAGAAAACTCACTCAGGGAATTTTTAATGAGCTAGACAGCCTCCCAGCTCTGGGTTACTGGTTCAGACATGAATCAGGTTAGTAGGGAACAGAATTTGTTGCTGCAGCTGAAGAAGTTAGACCTGCTCCTCACTCCAGACACCCACACCGCCTTGGGCAATAGTGGCACAATGAGCACAAAAGCCCAGGGAAAAATGGAAAAAGGGCCTGGAATAAGAGAATTGCTGAATCTCCTTTCTCTCAATACCTGCCCTTTAGCCCATGACCTATGTTGGACATTGCCCTCCTGTGCCCTTAGTCTCTTTCAAAACCCTCTTCACTACCTTCAGCTGTAAAGGGACCGTTAACCTCAATTGGGTCACAGATAATGAAATAACTGTTTTTGTCAAGGGAGATCTTAACACAGTTGAACGAACATCAGTTAGCAGAAGTTGAAAATCTATCTTTCTCTGGAGTTGTGAATCTTCACTGTTGACAAAATTACTGACTTGATGTTGTCTTAACCAGTGCAGACAGCCTATTTTTGACCCATTATCATTGCTTGTTAGATCTTGTATAGACTAGCTGTGCCCAAACTTTTCAGTGTTTTTCCCAATAATTTTACTAAGTTTTACTCTTCCATTCTTCCTTTTTTCCTTTCCTCCCCATGTTTATTCTGCTCCTTTTCCTTTTCCAGCTCTTCCATCCTAATTTCTCTGGTCTGTTCAATTCTCAAAGGAAGACACTGCTACTAGGGTCACAATTCTTTCAGTAATTCCCTGACTATAACATACTGCTAGTATTGTCATCCCTGGCTCTTCCATCAAACTATCCAAACAGGTTTTTTTCTTCCTAGCTTTCAAAGAGTGAACAATCAGTCTCCCTGCCTCTATTGCTCACCCCCAGCATTCTGATCCATCAATATCCTAGATGTTTCATCTTAATGCTCCCAGGATGACTCCCACAGCCCTCATGTCCCACATGGATGCAGTCAAGGGTCAGCAGAAGGGACATGGAGGTGAGAGGAGCTGCCCAAGGCATGGCTCTGCAGCAGCATCCCAGTGCCCCATCATCCCTGACTGACTTCCCATCTCATCTTCTTCCTCCTTTTTTCTGGAAACTGGGGTGCTGGCAAGGACTGTTGCAATACAGAACCTGTGGACTGGGCAGCATGTCTGGATCACACTGCTGCAATACAGCTTTTTTTATTTCTCCTATACTCCAGGCAGGTGAGTGTACTGATAAAAGCAGAAAAGGAGCGCAGGTACTGCATGGGGCTCCTCCATCAAACCAAATAGCTTACATGGTCTGTGAGTCCTCCTTAAACACTACCTCCAGCCCCAGCACTTCTGTGCCAATGAGGAAAACATTGCCAAAGGGTCAGGTGCAGGTGGGGAAATCAACACTAATTTTGTCCAGTTATGCCTTTTTATTATGAAAGGTCCATAAATATGTAAAACAAATCTTTTCCATATTAGAGGAAAACAAGCAAGAATGATGCTGCAGCTGCAAAATTGACATTTCTTTGTACCTTCTACAAATTAATAACAACTATTTTGTTTCACTAACACTACTTAACTAGTGTGAATACAGAAGAAGAGCCTTAAGGAAAAAGACGGGGGAGAAAGAAGGGGATCATGGGAATGCATTTGATCAGATTTGTACTTTTTGGTATTTTTAGGCACATCTGCAAACATATATAGAGCAGCTTTTGGGGCTGTACCTCATTCTGTCCAACTGAGATAGATATACATGCTACGAAATCCTATAAAAATCAATAGTAAAACTTTCAGACTGTAGTAGACAGCATTGCTATCTGCTCACAAATCCAACTTTCCAGTTGTCCAGCTGCTGGGAATGAGAAGATCTCCAAAGAAAACAGTATCTGTCAGGATTAATCATTTCCCTTAGCTGTTTTTGTGGAACTAACAAAAAGGAACCAGTTTGTATAGTGGGACAACCAGTAAAGAATTTTTTTTTTTTTCAGGACAGTAAAAAAGGTAAGCTGTCTTTCAGACATCACAGCCAGAGGGAGTTGCTGCCTGCGGGACCTAACCCAGTCATTAGGAAGCCAGGGGAATGACACTCTTCATGTGTATGTCAATGGAGACTGTGATTATGCACTAAATATCCAAACACAGCATTTTTTTGCATGCTGAAGGGAAGCTGTGATTTGCACTGGAGAAATTTTACTGAATTATTACAAAAGAGAACCAGCAATAAGAAAAACAATAGAAAATAGAAAATAGAAATAAGAACAGAAAAGAATTACTAGTTTATTTTACTTATTTCTTTTGTCAGCTGAAGAGCAAAACCAGATGTATTTACTGAAAGATCTGTTTGTGAACACTACAGATAATACCAAAATACACACTCCAAATGCATTGACCTGTTTGCATTAAGGCATCCGAGTGTTATTTTGGGTGGAGTAGGAAAACTAAATCTCCTCTCTCTCCCAGATAAACCAGAGTCTGACTGGATGACTCAGAAAAAGCCATTTTGGAAGGAAGGAAGGAAGGAAGGAAGGAAGGAAGGAAGGAAGGAAGGAAGGAAGGAAGGAAGGAAGGAAGGAAGGAAGGAAGGAAGGAAGGAAGGAAGGAAGGAAGGAAGGAAGGAAGGAAGGGAGGGAGGGAGGGAGGGAGGGAGGAAGGGAGGGAGGGAGGGAGGGAGGGAGGGAGGGAGGAAGGAAGGAAGGAAGGAAGGAAGGAAGGAAGGAAGGAAGGAAGGAAGGAAGGAAGGAAGGAAGGAAGGAAGGAAGGAAGGAAGGAAGGAAGGAAGGAAGGAAGGAAGGAAGGAAGGAAGGAAGGAAGGAAGGAAGGAAGGAAGGAAGGAAGCCCTAAGGAGATACAAGCTGTGGAGAACCTAAGCATAAAGGCAGAGCTGTTGGGCTAGGAAAGGCAAGGTTAGAAAGACAATGCTAGGAGGAAGGCTGTGAAGTCTTGACTCCACTCACTTCAGCAAACTTGTTACACTAAATATACTCCAAGAAGAGCAAAATGTTGTTAGGATAGGCTCTGGGTATAAATAGATTATTTCTGAAGTTCAACAAGGAACATACTTGACTGTTCTCTGCCCATGAGGGCTCTTTGGCACCAAACTCAGTATTATTAAAACTTACAGAAAAAAACATATAATAGCTTACTTAGAGATGCAGAAGATGGTAACAATCAAACAGCTGTTTGTAGAGACCTGGAAATAATACAAGACTGAAGGAGACTGCCAAGGTCACTGAACCGCAGATCCCAGCAATTGCATCAGGTGATCCTCTTCTTAAGTGCTTTGTTTTAAGCCTAGTTATGTTCAGGACTAATACGCTTGTCAGCCATTCCCTGTTTATTGTCCCTCTGTGAGTTCCAGGCAAAATTTAAATAAGGAACAACCATTTACACAGATGACATACATACACTGAATTCTTAACTGTGTAAATGGTTTGACATGCTAGGGTATTTTGTCTTGAAGTGTGTGGCATCAGCATTATATCTAAAGTGCTGGGAGGAGAAGAAACTGGGGAGTAATGACCCACAAATGGCCTTTTGGCAACTTCTCTGGCATGAAATGGTGCAGGAGAGCACATTGGACTAGTCTTGTCCCGAGTTGCAATTCCTAATTTTTTAGTTCATACCTGCCTTCTTAACAGGGAGAAATCTGTTTTTAGGCAGTAAGGATTAGTATTTCAGGTAGGTATTTAATGATAAGAAAGTTGCTTTCCTCAGGTTCAGATCTCTGGATGTGCAAGTGTCACTCCAGATCTATAATACTTAGTTACACAACTGAGTTTGAGACAACACCTAGTGAAACACCATGACTCAAAGGTGGAGATATCTCACTGCATTTTGACTTGCCTGACTATTGCTATTTTCTTTGAGGTATTTTTTTTTGCTTGAGTTTCCAAGGACTCCAAATTTCTGTTCCCAGAAAAGGCCTTGCAATCTGATAAGTACAAGTGATTTGTTCCAGTACTGGTCAGGCTAAACATGCGCATTTTGTTCTTTATGTTTCAACAATGAAGGCATTGTGGTAGGACATGGCTCCTTGCCACCCAGGAAAGAAAGAACAGAGAGAGCCCAGCGCCAGTGCAGCCATGCGGTTGAATGCGGTTGAATGCTGTCTCGGTTGGTGCTTTCCGGGCACTCTGGGGCATGTCACTGTGCCAGACTTCCATGCATATTGCACCATTAGATCCATAAATACTACCTACCACTGGTGTGCAAAGGCAAGTCATGAGTTTTCAACAGATCAAAGTGTGATAGGAGGAAATTACATTGATTTCCCCATAGCAAAATTTTTGTTTAAGGAATTATAAGTGAAGTCTGTGAAATCTGAAACTGCTTCCAGTTGCTCTGCAGTCCCTCATGGAGGACAGCAGGCTCCAAAACAGGAAGGTAGCTACATTCAGGGACTGTATTTACAGGAAAAGCTGGAAGAGAATTAGTTCCACATACAATTCCACGACCATTCTTCACAGATAATTTTTAACAAGTGTTTGCAGGAGAAAAAGTCTTTCGTTCCTGGAGTGGAAGGATGACTTCAGTGACAGAAGGGGATTCATGGGGCTTTTCCAGTTAAATTTCTGCCATGTAAACTCAACTTTTAAAGCTCAGAAACTCTCGAGCTTTTTTGGGGAAAAAAAAAAAAAAAAAAAGAGAGAGAATTTATCCCAAAGTCTCTTAGCATAGTTTTGATACTGAAAAATAAAAAAATCAAACCTCCAAACTTGGAGACTGAAACACTGAAAGAACACTGAGATACAGCCCTTGATCACTTTCATTAAGTCTGTTCTTATTTTTCTACCTCTCTATTTCTTCTTCTGGTGCTTACTCCGCTTTGTCACTTTCCTCAAGCCAAGCATATTCCTGCCTCATAAAGAAGAAAAGAAGGGGTAAGAAGTGATGAAAAGTCAGACTGGGTTGAGGAGAAATGGAGAAAAAGGAAAGATGATAAGGAGGAGAGTAAAAAGGGCAGGAATTTGGTGGGTGTGTCTTATGTCCTGTGGACTTATATCTCCCCTTGTCCAAGGTGCATAGGACATGAGGATGTTCCTGGGCCATAGGATGTAGGTTCTGCTTCTACTGTGCAATGTGTCCCTCAAAGAATTCAAGCACTGTTTTTAAGTGGAATTTGAGTTTTATCCCTCACTATTCTGCAGGAAGGCATAGCAGCACTTCATAGCTTTGATGTTTAGAAATCTCCTAGTTTCCAGGTCATGGCTATAAATGGCTGTATCCTATCTGTATATTCTTGTGGCAATGCTGTCTTTTAGCTTCAGTAACTCCTTTCATGGCTATATCATGTTGACATCTCATAGCCATGAACAATGACTGCACGCAGGTCTTGATTTTGTTAATGAAAACATGCAGTGGAAATGTATATTGTCAGCTTTAAATCTGTGTAGCTGAATAGTGGGAGTGTCATTTAGGTACTAAGGGATGAAGGTTCTGTCAATGCTTTTGGGGTGAGACATCTCAAAATAGACACAATTAGCTTAAAATAACATAAAGTATCTTACAATTTTATGCCCTATTTTATTAAGACTTAAGACCCTTCCACCTGAAAATGAGAATTTTTCTCTTTATTACTTTATTTGCTCTATATTTTACTCTTTGAATCTGAGGATTTCATAGACACTGTATCCCTTTGTGTCCATTTGTTTTTTCTTTATCTTTGTATCTACAATAGAGGACCACATAGATATTCCCTTCCAAAATTGCCCTACCAGTAACAGCAGCAGCAGCAAAGCTAAAGATTAAGAAGCAGCAGATACAGAGAAAAAGGAAGATGGAGAATGAATATAGTAGGAAGCAAACCCAAAAGATATCTGCAAGAAATGTGTTTTAACTCTCACAAAATAAATTAATGAAAAAAAAAAACATGAAAAAAGCGTCTTTGTACCCAAGAAAATGAAGATTCTTTAGGTTCTCAGTGAAAAATCTGTGCACTCCATTGAGGTTTCCAGTTTTTCATTTAAAATACTGCATAAGGTAACAGTTGAATTCATTAAGAACTGCAAGCAGAATTTGTGCCTAAAACCCGTGATGTTAATGGTCAACAAACTCTTTTCTGATGCAGAATTGTATACTAAAGACCAAACCAAACATTGGTTGAGAATATGAACCATAAGGAACCCCAATATGTACTAAAGAGAGTTTCTTGCCCCACAACCATTCACCTTTGCTGCAATGAGAGATGGAATTTTTAAACTGTGTTGTGACATATATTGCATCACTCTAGGGGTGTCAGGGATGTTGCAATCTAGCCACAAATGACGAGCAGGGAGCTCCTTTGACCTTGGAGTCCATCACTGGTGCCTCTGTTGTACCATTGCCCCAGTCCTTCTGGTTTAGGAATTTGTCATGAGAGATCAGAGTTAAGGACATCTTTGCATAACACCCTGCATGGATTTTGTCAGAGTGAGGGGTGTAGAACTGATTATTACTTCAAGGTCTTTGAAGCTGGGTGGGTTTTTTGTTTTGTGCTTTTTTCCCTTTTTGACCATTAAGCTTATTTCATAGATTTGAAAATACAGTCAGTCTAGACCTTACTGAGTCAAAAATCATTTTGATATCAATGGGATCTTTTTTCCCTTGAATCAGTGCCACAGGATTGGCCTGACATTAGCATCTGTGGAAACTCTAGATAGCACACTTATCAGCCCTGCCCTCCTGACAGCTATTTATACCATTTCCTCTTTCTGGAGGATCAACAGTTTAACTTGGTAAGACACAGGGCTGGATTCTGTAAGATGTGTGCAAGCCAAGAAAAAAAACCCAAAACAACCTAACTTCAAAAGCAGTCTCTGTATCATCCAAACCATTCACGAGAACAAATCTTCCCTGGTATATTCTGAAATGGTGTTCATTTGCCTTTCTGTGGAAAAGTTACATATCTTTCTTGACCAAAGCCTATCATTGCTAGCTTTCAAATTGTGAACTTAAACGGTTGCAGAGTTTTCTCTCTCTGAATTCAAAGGAAATATAACATTACGTAGATTTCAACTTCTTCTCTGACAATGCCTTAAGAAACATTTTTAGGATTAAATATTGCATAACAAAACCATCCCTGTCACCTGTCAGTGTAACACCCTCTGTGAGTGACATGCTGCTGGCTTCTTTCCCATAAGGAACCAAGTAGCCTATTTATTTATAAATCTGTTATATGACTCAATCAGTTACTCCTCTGTGTTGTTCTCTTGACTATTCATTAGTTCTAATTAGAAATATAAGTCTGGAAGAACAAACTGGCTCTGCTCAGTTTATTGATTATGAAAATTGAGAGAATAATCAACGAAGACATAAATTTATGTCATTTCTAGAGACCCAAGGCACTTCATTGCTCCTAAGGGACACTGCTCTCTAGGGCTGTTCAATAACCCAGATTCAGAGATCTCTTTTCTAATATGCTAAATACCCTCCACTCCCTATTATTTGAGGTCATTAAAAGTTGAAGTAGCCCAAGTGATGAAAAACTCAGTGTGACTTTTGTGGCAAGGACAGCAAAGCAGCACCTGATAGCATCTCTTGACTCAGTTTGGTGCAGCGAGGGCTTCACCTGGTGTCCAATGGGATCACCTCCTGTGCTGTTGTGTACAGGCTGGCTGGAGAACCAGCAGGATCACACGCCGTGTCCCGTCTGGGGCACATGGCCATTTCTATCCAACACCCAGGATAGTTCACTCCAGGTGTTCAGGCTGACAGTGAGTGGCTGAGATCTGAGTATTGCCAGCAGAATATTCGCCACTTTCGCCTCCCAAACAAGCTTCTGGTCTCAGTTTGGTGCAAGTTTAAAATAAATAAAAGAAGCAATTCAGGATCCTGACCTGCACTGCCAGTGTTTAGCCTAAATGTGGAAAGAAGAGGTTTCCTTCTGTACCTATCCAAGG
Organism: Strix uralensis; assembly: GCF_047716275.1. Classification (NCBI taxonomy): domain Eukaryota; kingdom Metazoa; phylum Chordata; class Aves; order Strigiformes; family Strigidae; genus Strix; species Strix uralensis. Next base: position 62,857,137 of record NC_133974.1, read on the forward strand.
CATTCAAAGAAAGTAGAGCTGGTCTACTGAACACTACTATGTGAAAGACAAGTGCGAAAAATACACAGCATGGGTACGTCAATCTCTTAATTCAAACAAAAAGTTCAGCCAGATTCATTTTATACTGAGAATTCAGGAATTTCGGAGGGAAGGGGAAGGGCATTTATGAGTATATTCCTTGCAACTAATTTATCTAGCTGAAAATAATGATAACAATATTGTTTTGTCTTGAAAGCCTGGATATCAGGAGAAGATTTCAACTTAAAGTAGTCTGAAAATCGCATATTCAGAACCAGGAGTGATGGAAGAACTGTTCTCTTACACAAACCCTTATCAATTACTTTATTAGAGTTTGCTTAAATCAGAAAAATTAAATTTTATGCATTATAGGTAAGTGCTGTCTTAGCTTTTAATGTTGCCCACCTAAAACATTAAAAAAATACGTCAGTCAGGTGGGCCATAGGGGTGACCAAAATCAACAAATGTCTATTGGTGGTGTAATATCTGTCTTTTGTGGCCACTAACATATTTTTAAATGGTATTTAATTAAAAATGCATAGCCCTTGTACTCTCAGTGTAGACACTGCCCTTGACAGGAAATTACAGCTGTTCAGACAGCAGGTAGAGCAAAGAGTACATAGTGTTCTGGTGAGTAAGAACAAGGAGGACAAAAAAAGTCCTGAACCAGAAATAAGTTATCAGGGCAACAAATTAATCTGCTTTGGGTTTGAGACCTTGCACAGAAAGCAATACAGATGGACAGGCCTTGAGGAGGATGAAAGACATCACCAGCCTTTTTACCAGGACTGCATCAGCTGGAGTATGGAGGCTAAAACCAAGGAGCTGCAAGCTATGTTTACAGAAATGTAGGCCCAAACTAACAAGCTTTCTTCTTTCAACATGGTGATAAAATGCTTCACAGTGAAAAAATTCCATAAATTTGGAGAGAACATGTAATGTTGAAATAAGGTGCTCTAGCTCGATATATTTTTGTTTAAAAAATCACAGTATTTTCAATATTGACTGTACTCGTTCACTGTAGGAAACCAGAATAAAAGAGGGGACTAAGCTACTGCAGTTTATATGAGCATGGCTTTAATCATCCTTTTACTAAATCTATGAAAAAGCTGAAGTATCTGCAGAAGTTCAGGTAATTTCAAGTAATCTTGATCTGTGCTTGTTGGATAGCTTTCAGTGATGTCATGAGAATATGCATGGGGAAAAACATTTTCCCTTTTTTGTTCTGTGAAATATGTTCACTTGCCAAATACAAGGAACACTCCAGGAGCAGGAAGCTTCAGGTGAGATGTGCTGTTAGTTCTACCTTCTGTCTTCTGGGACAGACGTGACTTAAGCTACCTACACCTGCATTCCCTGTTTGGCATCTTTGCCAGATGTGTTTGCTGACCTACTGCTGCAAGACCAGCTGGGAGGTGGCCACAGGCAAAATGTCACTCCTTTTTGTACAAACTGACCTGATGCCATAACATAGGGTACTTAGATAGCCATTATGTATGGGGGCTGGCAAAGAGACACCATAAAGAAGAAAATTATTAACGATGTTACAGTCCTTTAAAAAAAACACCAAGAAGAGCTGCTTATTTTCTTCAGCCCTCAAAAAGGAATCAATGCCTCCCACCTGCCCAAAATAATTTCTGATAGTGGTAGGAACCTGGCTGGTTGCTCTTCTCTGTCTGGTGGGGGAGAAGGTTTCCTATGTATATGCTGTTCTGGGTGCACCTGTCGAGGTTCTGGTAGCAGAAGTGAAGTAAGAGGCGACACTTACTTCAAGAGCCCTTCTTATTGCCAAGGTCTTCAGGGCATCAACCCCTTCAGCGTGCATGGGAAGTGTGTTGGCCATTGCATGTCTGCCCACCCAGGACAGGACAGCTTGCTAGCTGCAGTCACATCCTTCAGCTACATCAGCCCTCGCTGTTCTGGGGCAGGGAGAGAAATAGGAGATGGAAGTCAAGAGACCTGTGAGCAAGACACATGTTCCTGATTTGCTTCAGGGACTGTGTAGGTGGTCCTGGTCCAGTCCTCAGCAAAGGCTCTGCCTGAAGGTGCACCTGGCTGACAGAAGTCACAAAATACTTATTTCAAATGGCTGGTCTTCTGAGAAGGCTTATGGTGTCTGATTTTTCAACATTTACATGAAAAGATAAGGAAGGGGAAGGAAAAAAAGAGGAAACATTTTAATGCCAAGGCTTTTTGTCCACACAGATGAACATCAGCCCTTACTGAGCTTTAAGCTCAGGATCAAAAAAATCTTTGGTTGCTTGAGTTTTCCTGCTGGAAAGACCACAACATTGTAGTGCACAGGAAGCCCACCCCCACCTGTTGGCTTGGCAGGAGAGAGATGCACAGAACAACCACCACACCACAGCATAAATATATTTCTGAAAAAGCTTTTAATTAAAAAAAACCCTGAAACTATTGCATATTTCATCCAAATGACACTGATGCATTCAGATTTGTATTATGTGACACATACTTTGAATATGTACATGACTGATAAGCATATTAATGAGCCAAGATTTGACAGGAAAATATATTTCAAAGCTTGGATTTCTTTGACATAGAGTTCTTCCATGCTGGAGATAATTAGTGCTGCCTGCTTTCCCCTTGTTCACGGAAGAATTTTTTCCAATACTATAAAGATTAGTCAGAGCTCTTAAAAATCCTGTTCAGTTAAATCCAACTAGTAAAGAATGGTACAGCACATGTCAAATAAGAGACAAAGAGAAAATAAAAATAAAAAGTGATTAATTTAAGGAATCATTTGAAAATCAACTCTGTATTTTGTTTTGAGTATGAAATAGCTCATAATGAATATTGATTTTGAGGACTATTTTTACTATTTTTGCTAGATGAAGAACTGTATCCAGTATTCACCTCTGAATAGGGATGAGCAAACCAGTTTGGAAAAAGATGTGTTTGCTGCTCCAAGCATCCTCTGAATCCTTGCTCATTTACAGGATGAAACCCAGACTGCATCTAGCCTGAGAGTCTGACCTTCAGCATCCATGGGAGCTTCTGGTTTAGTCCCTGTATGAACTAGATCCACGTCTGTCCTTGCTTGATGGCCCTTTCACTAAGAGTGCGCTATGATACAATAATAGTGGGTTCACTGTCTGTAACCTAATTGACTCTGTAGTGTGTGACAAGTGCACCCTCAGAGTCTTCAGAGACTGAGATGGGATAGCTACAGCATCTATTGTCTCATCTGTACTGCTGATGGAGGCATCACACCTTCAGCGTGTTTTTTCTCTACTGCAGCATTGTTGTGCAGTGCATCGAAGACAGAAGAGTTCAAGTATCTCATTCCATCATTACTTTTGCAAGGCAATCACCCCAAAATTATTGTCATAGATTTTCTGGCTTATTTTCTTCAGTGCAGACTGGGGGGGGGGGAACACTTGGGTTGTTGTGCAAACCCCAAACAGACTGTGACAGAAGACAAGCATCTCTGCAGAAATTCTTCAGAAACATTTCTGCAGGTCCAGCTGGGAGTAGGTGCTGCAAGCAGAAACTCTGTGGCAGAAACCAGCAGCAAGCTGGGGAATCCAGTGGGAAAGTAAAAAGAGCCACTCTTAGTAACTTTAAATCAAGCTAACCTAATATATTTTGCATTTTTACAAGCCACAGCAGCAGTTTAATTTGCTAGCAATACTGCTAAAACACGCAGTTAGTACTTATTAAACCATCCATCTCTTTATGGTGTGACATCGTCATGTGTAATGGAGCAGTGTCGTTTAGTCTGCCAAAACAGAAATTATATTAATCTATACTAAACTGATGGGGAGATATGATTTCTTTTATAAGACTTGATTCTTCATACTTTAGAAACTTTTCTCATAATTTGAATGTGCATAATGCCTTCCTTATTGCAAGGTACAGCCATTTATTTTTTTTTTTGTATGAACAACCAGGAGCATCTGCTCACAGCTGAAGAGTGCCATTAGCATTTTATATACTTAGCTATTTTTAATTTCTGTAATGGTCTCTTCTTCCAGCTGCATGCTATGTAATGGCTTCTCAAAGGAAAACCCAAGGTCTACTGCTGAAGTTGACATCAGCTCAGACTGATCTTTCTCCTTCCCCTGATGCACCCATTCTTTCATCTTCATAATGAATTCACTGGTGGATCCTTGCATCTCTGGGTAATACAACAAAATAAAAGAAGCCAGGACTAGCCTGTGAACAAGGGAGGTCCCTCAGGTTCACACTTCCCCATGTGGGGCCCATCCCCAGTCCAAATGCTAGTCTCCAAGCTCTTCCTCCCTCAGCAGAGATCAAATGAGCAGGCCATCCATGTGCACATTGCTCTGAGCATCTGACCCTTTAAAGCAGACTGAAATGAAATACCACCTCAGGTCACTAATAGCCACAGTAATCATTCAGGACTGCTTCTGCTTTCAAAGCAAACTGTAAATTATGATAACATAGGGTCATGGGACAATTAGGTCTGGAAGGGACCACAGGAGGTCTCTGGTCCAGCCTCCAGCCTCTCTGAGCAACCTACACACCTGCATGACTGTCCTCATGGTGAAAACTCTTTTCAGCATATGCCCATTTTCTCTCAAGCTCTTGCCATGCACTGCCAGGAACAGCCTGGATCCCTCCTCTCACCCATCCCCCACAGGTACTGGAAGAGCTGCTGTTAGGTCCCCCTCAAAAGCCATCTCTTCCTCAGGCTTAACCAGCCCCATCACTAACCTTCCCTACACAGCATGAGTGCTGCAAACTCAATCACCTTGGGGTCCTCCCCACTGAACTCAGTCCAGTTCATTGATGTCTGTCTTGTCATTACGGGTCCAAAACTGGTGGTGAGGTATTTAGAGGTGGCTCGGTGAGTGCTGAGTAGAGATCCCTTCTCTCAACCTCCTTTCCTGCCAGGGCACTCTGCAGGCTTGTGTTGAGCTCACTGCCACCAGGACCCCAGGGCCTTTCCCACAGAGCTGCTCCCCAGCCTTAGTCTACACCATTTCTAAGGTCTCTTCCTTTCCAGGTGCAGGACTTTGCATTTGTCCTTGATGAATTTCATAAGGTTCTTGTCATCTTATTCCTCCTCCCTGTCTAGGTGTCTCTGAGTGGCAGCCTGACGCTTGTGGCTACTGACGGTTCATCTTCAGGTTTGATGGGAGTGCAGTCAATCACCTCTTCCAGGTGATTAAGCTGTTAAACAGGACACATCCCAGGATAGATTTCTGCAATTCTCCACTTGTAACCTGCCTCCAGGTAAAATTTAACCTGTTAACTCCTACCATTTGAGCACAATCATCCAACTATTTTTTCTCTGTTAGTTCTCTACCCATCGAGACATTCACAGCCTAACTTGGATGCAAGGCCATTGTGGGAGATGGAGTTGAAAGTCTTACTAAAGTCAATGTAAATGACATTCATTGCTCTTGCCTCATCTGCAAGGCAATCGGCTTGCTCAGGCATAATTTATCTTGATAAATCCATGCTGGCTTTTCCCATTCATCTTCTCCTTCATGTGCCCAGAAATGTGTTCCAAAATTAAATAAGCTTGCAATATAACAAGCAACTCTTCCTTCCACAAGAAGTAAATGTCTCCTTGTCCTTTCAATAAAGCCTTCTAGGAATCCACCCTGTCCATCAGCTGTTAGCAGTTCCAGCCACATCCTGGTCCTTGAGCTTAATCTTCCAGGTTGGTGTAACTTTTCTGACTCTTTAAACCTCATCGCTCAGGTTGTCTCCAGACTGAACAGGAGATGCACGGTCTTGCATGCCTTCAGCATTTCTGCAAAATCCAAATCAAGGACTTAGCAGGAAGACCTATTGTCAGGTTTTCTTCTGATGGGAAACAAGATGCAGAAGGGCTGGTGCAGGCTGGAGCATGCCCAGTTCTTGCTTCAGCATAGGTCAGGAATAAGATTAGTCAAATCAGGTGTCAGGACATGGGCACTCACCCTTTGGATGCTTTGGAGTCCACCAATGTAGATGTAGGTCCTGTAAAGCCAGATAGCTGAGAAAAGTCTGTACTGGTGCCTGAGTGGGAGACACATTTCAGAACAGTGCTGTACCCCAATGGAAAACCAGCAGCTCCACTTCTGGGGAGATATCAAATCCATGCACAATGCATATACCATTTCTTTCCTGGGACGGACAGCAAAATGTTGGTAGACTCAAGCTTCATATATTGTTAACTAGTCCTTGTCTGGTGGGATGTTTTAGATAAATGAAGTAAACAAGGTAAAATCTGACTTGGCCTGGTCACAGGGGTTAACATTCAAATCTTGACAAAACACATAGCATGCAGTGGTGGCACAAGAGATAGAAGAACTGTAGACTTAAACCACTTCTGAAGTATGTCACCTAACGCAACAGCAGCATGATCCATAACTTCAGGAGCAGCGAAGAGCACCATCTACTGAATGACAAAGGCAAATTTTGCTTTTCTTACTCATTAGAGGTTGCTCATTCACAGACAAACCATCAGTTACTGGGGAGTTCTGTGTCACTGGGGAAGTTACTTAACCTGCATTAACAATTGCCTGGATCATATCAAGGAGAGGAAAGGATTACACTTCTGTCAAATCTTTAAGCCCTACCTAGAACTCTGATATTCACAATAGCCAAAAATGATGTCTGAATCTGTTTTTCAACATGCTTATCTAGCTAACCTAACTAATTAAACTTTAAAATAGTTTAAAATAAAAACAAAAGCAAAAGAGGATTTAAAGATTAATCAGTGATCCTATTAATGTAATAGATTGTGAGTCAGCCAGGAAATCACTCATTTGGGTTGACCTTCTTTCCTACTATTGTAATAGTGTGCTCTTCTCTACATCCGCAGTCCCTTTATCTCCTCTTAGATATGCTCTTAGAAATAAAATAAGCCTCAGATTTATATTTCTAGACTTTTTTTGGTCATGATCTTATTGATGTTATTTCTTATATTGGCTTTTTAAAGCACTTGCTAAATTTGCTTGTAATATGAGGCTACAGTAATCCACCGTCCTCCTACACTGCAGTCTGTTCTAGCCTACACTACTCCTTTGCTGTCACAGGGTTGGAACTGTGCTCTGAGGCTCCTAAAATAGATTCAAAGGGAAAAGAAGAGCTACAAAGTAAAATGGAAAGACACTCTGAGAGCTTGGTTCTGCTCTCAGGACATACTACATGTTCACATCACTATGTCTTTTGATAAAATTGCCCCTTTACAAAGAAACTCGAGGTCATCTCACCATTTTGATTCAATTTTTGAAAGATCTAACCTTCTTAAAGATTCACTTCTAAACCCCTACCAGCTCACCAAGCACAGCTTTATCAGCTCTGGGAAAAGGAATAATAGGTCTCGAACCAGAGATACATTCGTTTTATTTAAAAAATCTGTCCTGCATGTATTACTTGCATGGTGGGAAGTGCCAATCTCCACAACACAACCACTGCCAAAGACAATGTAATTACATGGAAAGCCCCACCTCCATGCTTCCTTAGCTTCTGGTATTTCACTAAACATTTTACCAAAATTACATCATGATTCTGATTCACTTGTGCTATTATTCAAATGAAATCAATACATGACATGATAAGGCTATTTTTCTTCTTTTACTTGGAAGTAATGTTTAAATTATATTAAAGAATTATGAAATAGATGCTTTTGTTAGCTTTGCAAATATGAAACATACCAGGAACAAACAGTAGGATCACATCAAAGTTCTACTTTTCAGAAATAAAATTCATGCAATTTTTTTAAAAGCACAGAAACACATCAGGTTAAGTTTTACAGACAAAACAGAAACAAAGACTGTTCAGATGGTGAGTTCAAGAATGGATAGTAAATGGATTTCCCATTTCACAAAGATTGCCACAAAATCAGAGCACAAGTCTGACCAGAGGTAGAAAAAACTCCAAGCAATCAAAAATTCCCAATAAATTAATTTAGAAAACCCCTAAGGTTATCAGTGATTTTATTTTGTTTTTAACAAAATATTCCATTTTTATTTTGTCCTACAAGTACACAACATTTAAAAAACTGTAACAAGAACTCATTTTGAAAGGAAAAAATGAATTGATGGTGAATCATTTCTACTTTTTTTGTTCAAATCAGTGCAGTACAAAATACTTTTCAGAAATTATTGATTTCTGACAGAAAAGCAACCTTCTTCAGAGCTGTCTGACTGCAATTGGCTGTGATCTCCCTGATCACGTCCTGCTGGGTACCATGCTTTTCTACAGCCCATCTCACACACAGCAACTGTGCTAGCAAGGTGACAGAAAAAGTGAGCTGACTTTTGGGGAAAGTCTTTGTGCGGACAAGCTCTTTGAGGTGATGCACAAAACCCATACTTATTCACAGCTGCCAATGGCTCTAATGTCACATTTTTCTTTAGATCAGATTGACACAATTAATCTCTATAGCGTGGCACATTGTCTGCAGGATCTCTGGACACAGCGAATCTCTGCAATTGTAGGTGCCTTTGGGCACTGGTACCATCTGGTCTCTCTGGCTCTCAGCTTAGCACATACCATTTAGGTTTTGAAAGACTGAAGTATCAGGTCATGCCTCCGAGCTCCTTGGAGGGAAACAGAGTGATCTTTATGGGTTGTGATCTGCAGAAGGTCATGATGCAGCTGTAGACATCCCTCTGGACATGGCCTTCTGTAATATTGATGAACAGAATTAAGAGCAGCAGTTCTCCACAGAAATATTTAATGCAACAGTGAAGAGAGGCGTTCTGGATTTGGTTTTTTTAGTAACAAAATATGGAGGCAGAAGAATGTATAACCTATGCTTTGCAACCTGTGATGCTCTGTTCTTAGGTTTCATGGCAGCACATATCCAACCTTTGGTAAAAATAATGAATACCCAAACTGCAGTTCTTGCATGTTAATCTCCAGGGAACAATAGTAGATACAAACCACTGACCTGCAGGCTGGAGAGTTCTCCAGCTCATGAGATTTCACTCTGGAATAGACTAGGCCTGTGGGAGTGCCATGGACGGCTCTGAGAGGTGTAGACCCAGCAACTCCTGCTGCACTTCAGAAGAGTAGCTGTTGGGAGAAAGGCGATAATTTGCTCACAACATTCTCTGCAGAGAAGACAAGAAGTAAATTGTGTCAAGGAGACAAAAGATCAACATTAAACCATCAAATGAGGATTGTGAATCTCTGAAATTGTTATGGTAATAGTCCTCACTTATATCTGTACTATATGTTCTTATTTACAGGCACAGCAGGTCTCTCTTGAAATTTCTTCTGCAAGATTACTTCCCATTCATTCCACTGACAGGTGCACTGAAAGACTGATCATACAGCCAAAGGAAATGGTCATCTGTTTCTGAGGAGTTAGTGTTCACTGTGTAACTAGGTGAAGCTACATTACAGCAATGAAACTCTTATAGTGAGAAGCTCTCCTTGCTGTCCATTGCTACCATGCTGATATTGTTAAATGTAGATCTGTAGATTAGGCAGACACAGACCCATATGGCATGTCACTGCTAATGTTGCTATTGTTCCTAAAGGTGATTGCCAAGAACAATTCAGTGAAGTGAGTAATTTGCTTACTGTGTAAAGAGAATTAACAACTTTGAAGACTGGAAAATGAGGGAAATGCTTTCACTGTTATATCTCTTTGTGAAAGAGACAGCAATTAATCTATGTGGGCAGAAGTGTATACCAGATCAGAATAGACCAAGGGTGGTAATTGATATGTGCAACAGCCACTTTGCTTTAACCTCCTCCCATTGTGACATGGTCTGCTTTGTTTTTAAACATCAGTTTAGCAGCAGCTGCTTTTGTGATTAAACTGCATCTTAAAAAATTAAGGAGCCCTCTGTTACAATGAAGATTTTCTTAGTTGCCAGTGACCTGAAGTAACACAAATGTGGTAGAACCAGCATGGATATTACAGGATGATATTCTCCAAGATCACTCAGAATGCAGAGGCAGCGCAGCCCCTCACTCAAGTAACTCATGGTCCCAGGGATTACAGGGGGGCATAAATCCCCATCCTGGCTCTGTGCTGAACACATAACACCCATCTGAGCTAGGAAGTGGAGACATTTCCAAGAGTGACCTGCCTTGACCAAAGCCATTCCCCTCTGGAGAAAGAGCTGAGCTGTGCCAGCTGGTGTCTCAGGAGCCTGCACGCGCAAAACACACATGTTTCAGCAGCAGAAGTCAGTGAAGGATACCCCACTAGCCCAGCTTCTTTTGGAGCCTGCTTCTTATGTACCTCTTGTTGCTGAAGCAGTGCTCTGGCCTCTGCAAAGCCAGCAGGGCCATGTCACCAGCAGTGCTAGCAGCTGGGGCCCATTAGTGTCTCACGTTTTGCAGAGCTTGCAAGTGAGATGAAGTCATGACTTAATGAGACAGCGGGAAGCTGAATCTAAAGTGATAACAGTTAACACAAGTGATCCCAGAAATACTGGTTTCCTCCTAGGGAAGAAAAAAATATTCTTCGTGTGTAGGAAAGGATCCTTAAATACCCTATTGTGTTTTGAGGACTCTCTGAAAGAGGTAGCTCTTAAGGAGGGTATTAGGTACAAAAAGGATAGCAGTCAGCTGGTAAAGAAATGTGGCTTCTCCATGAATGCATCCCAGCAGTATTGCAAAGCAGGAAGAGTATTTTGTGTTCATCCAGTGAGTCCATCCTTAGAGCAAACTTTTGTTCTTTTTTTGTTCTCTTATGTGTAAGCCCCGTGCAAAACTTACACAAGACTATGCATTATGAATTATAAAGGAAGTTTGAACCCTAACTATTTTTTATGACATACAATTATCAGATATACCACTGTGTTTTACTGGACATCAGAAAAGAGGAATCAGTGTGAAATTCCATGTTTGAAACATGTTAGCTGAGATATACAATATATCTAATAAGATTAAATGTTAATTACTAACTTTATGAAGGAATAAAGTATGAAATAACACTGCTCTGCAGTACCGTATGGTATCTAGTGTCCATCCATACTGGAAGAGAGAGGAAAAATATTTCAGTCTTGAAGGACAGAAGGATACTTTTCATAGGACAAGTGCTACGGTTGTTACTTTTAACAACAGGAGCAGGAAAGCTGAAGCTCAAAAGACACACTAAACAGGCTAGTGCTGAAGAAAGTTGCAGAGGCTAGTTACTCTGCTCACAACCCAAGACACTTGAGCATCAAATGAAAATCACTTTTGCAAAATATAACAACACACTTCAGTGTTTTATCTTTTAGTAAAATTCTGTCTTTAAGTAAGTAGATCCTTTGACCTTTAATTCCTCTCTATTGACGCAGCTGGAATGTGTCTAATTCCAGATCATGCCCTTCTGGTGGAGTGGAAAGTCTAAAAACCTGTGTACTTGAGTCTTTCACAATAACTAGCATTCCTGCATCTATTTTGCTAGATATTCAGAGGGCTTGGGAGGTGCCTCTGAATTACTGTGCAGGTTAATTTGAAAGTTGTTAGTTCAGCAACTGAGAGGAAGAAACCCCTTTTGGTAGAAGGGGAAGCAAATGGAACTTGGATGCAGGTATAGGTAACCTGGGAGGAACACAGAGACATTGTCTGAAAATGTAGATCCCTGGTTAGAAAAGCCAGATCCCAGCTGGAATTGCATCTGGTGAGGGATGTCAAAGACAACGAGAAAAGCTTCTTTAAGTGATAAAAGAAAGCAGAGGAAAAACATGGGCCCATTGCTGAATGAGAGAGGGGCCCTGATAACAAAGGAAATGGAAAGGACTGATGTACTAAATGCATTCTTCACCTCAGCTGTTGCTATTAAGACAGGCCTCTGGATATCTGAGGAGCCAAAGACCAGGGAGTAAGGTTGGAGCAAGAAAGATATACCCTTGGTACATCAGGATCAGGTCAGGGAATACTTAAGCAAACTGGAAAAACATAAGTCCGTAGGACCTGATGGGATGCACCCATGGTTGCTAAGGGATCTGGCCTGATGTCATCGCAAAGCCATTCTTGATAATCTTTGATTGATAATGGTGACTGGGAGAAGTGCCCGAAGACTGGTGGAAAGTAAAGGACAATCTTATCTTCAAGAAGGGCAAGAAGGAGGGACCAGGGAACTACAGGCCATTCAACCTCACCTCGATCCCTGGAGAGGTGATGGAGCAGCCAATTCTGGAAACCATTTCCAGGCATGTTAAGGACAAGAAAATAATCAGTAGTCAGCAGGAATTCACCAAGGGCAAGTCATGCTTGACCAATTTGATAAGCTTCTATGACAAAATGACTGCCCTGGTAGATGAGGGGAGAGCAGTGGATATTGCCTACCTGGTCTTCAGTAAGGCTTTTGACACTGTCTCCCATAAGATCCTCATAGAGAAGCTGTCAATGTATGGGTTGGATGAGTTGACTGAGGTGGATTGACAAATGGCTAAACAGCCAGGTCCAGAGAGTGGTGATCAGAGACATGAAGTCTGGTTGACAGTCAGTAACTAGCAGTGTACCCCAGGAGTCAATACTGGATCCAACCCCATTCAACATCTTCTTTAATGATCTGGATGATGGGGCAGAATGTGCCCTCAGCAATTTTGCTGATGATACCAAACTGGGATGATTGGCTGACATGCCAGAGGGTCGTGCTGTCATCCAGAGGGACTTCAACAGTCTGGAGAGATGGTCTGACAGGAACCACGTGAAGTTCAGCAAGGGGAAGTGCAAAGTTCTGCACCTGGGGACCAGGACATGCTAGGGCCTGACCGGTTGGAAAGCAGCTTGGCAGATAAGTTGAACATAAACCAGCAATGTGCCCTTGGGGTAAAGAAGGTTAATGGTGTCCTGGGTTGCGTTAGGATGACTGTTGGCAGCAGGTCAAGGGAGGTGATCCTTCCCCTCTACACAGCACTGGTGAGGCCACACCTGGAGTTCTGGGTCCAGTTCTGGGCTCCCTAGTACAAGAGAGACATGAACATACTGGAGCCAGTCCTGTGAAGGGCCACAAAGTTGATTAAGGAACTGGAGCATCTCTTCTACAAGGAAAGGCTGAGGAAGCTGGGACTGGTCAGCCTGGAGAAGGGAAGTCTCAGGGTGATCTTATCAATGTGTGTGTACAAGTATCTGAAGGGAGGGTGCGAAGATGATGGAGCCAGGCTCTTTTCAGTGGTGCCCAGTGATAAGACAAGAGACAATGGGCACAAACTGAAACACAGGAGATTTCATCTGAACATCAGCAAGTGCTTTTTTACTGTGAGGGTGACAGAGCACTGACACAGGTTAATCAGAGAGGTTGTGGAATCTCCATCATTGGAGATATTCAAAAGCTATCTGTCCACAGACCTGGGAAACCAGCTCTAGATGACGCTGCTTGAGCAGGAGTTGGACCAGATAACCTTTAGAGGTCCCTTCCAATCCCAACCCTTCTGTGTGATTCTGTAGCTCATGCTAAGTAGGAATGATCTCTGCTGCAATGATGTAGTGGGGAGCACACTTGAATCCTGAAGCTATCAAGAAAAAAAATCATGTGACTTTACTCCTGCTCTCTGTATAAGTCCCTATGAATGTTTTTGAGGTACTTCTTACAGACCAAAAGCCTTTTGTATTCCTCAGGACTGTGACAGAGTTGTAATTTGAGTTAGTTCTCACTAACACACCTTTTTAAAAGTACATTCTTGTAGAATTGAAATAACTTATTGAATTACATATTTCAAAATGAGATTGTGTACAGCTGACATTGCTAGTACAGTTACCCAGGAACCTGAACTTTATCTTTTTTCTCATGTAATGAGTACAGTGTATGGTGATCTATCTTTGAGTATTCATGTAACACATTATTATAGGTGAGCTGGATATTATTCAATGTAGAATACTTGCTTTAAGTATTGATTTCTTCCTCTTGTGTTTGCATTGAGTGCAAAACTCAAAGATGTTTCTTAAGAACAAAAATCTTCAAGAAGTTGAAAGGTTTGCTGTTTTAAATTTCCACTGATATCGGTGAAAGTCTTTTGCACCTTCCAGAGTATGACCCTTAGCAGGTCTTCATTTTCCTTTCTGCTAATCCCTCTAATGAAGACATTGAATCCTAAAATATGGATGCAAAAATCCATTGCAGAACAGGTTTTGAGAACAAACTCTTTCACACAAACCGTTAACAGACATGAGCAATTGAATAACAGTTTTCACCCAGCAGCAGAAGTATCAGAGCTTCAACTGAACTTGTGACCTCTAAACAAGTCTCCACAGTTAAACCATCACCAAATGATTAGCCAAACATTCCCCCTTTCCTTCCATATCAGGAACGTTAGCTCCTGATGGAATAATGATCATAATTGTAGTAGCAGCTGTGACAATTACAGAAAATGGAGGTCACATTGCATCATTGCTAATTCTGCTGCAATGCCTGTACCCTCAGCTGAAGATTTCCCTTCATTTTGGAAGCTGAGCATCACCCAACAGCTAACGAATAATTACAGCCTTACTACTATTCCCTACATGGTAAAATGATTTAAACTGAAATCCCTGTGATCATTGTTTCATTTAAGGCATTTGACCAAATGTCATCTGAAAGGGCTGGGAAAAAAGCCAGGTTACTAAAGCTAGCATTTGGATGAAGCAATATGTCATTGTGTATACAGAGAAGTTCATTCAGATTGTCAGCTAGCTATATTTTTAATAATGTCCTCAGAGCACCCAGAGTCAAGTTACTTTTTGAAAACTCCTTTTGCCATTCTACCAAATGAATTTTATATCTTGGAAATGAGTCATATTTCTACTTATCTGGAAGTGAGGTAGCAGAGGCCAACATACTCAAATTAATGTATGAGATTTCCACTTATTGACTCTGACCTCTAGAGCCCTTTTCAGTTCCTTTTGGTGCACCTGCCCAATCAGATTATTTTCAGTCACTGGGTTTTTGTCCAAACATCAGCCTAGCTGGATCTGGGCTGCCCCTGCAGGTATCAACATGGGCTTCTGGGAAGGCTCAGACCACTTGTTTTTTCACAGCAGCGCAGGTTAATGAAAAACATGTGCCTCTGGTTCATATATTCTGTTATAAGAGCTTTTCAACCACACTCTATCTCTGAGATTTCTGCTGAGAAATATATGTTCACTCTCTTTTGTCCATTCTCAGTGATCATTACATTTTTTAGAAACACAACACAACTCCAGAAACACAACGCAACACAACTCTGGAAAAGAAACTCAGATCTCCATGATACATGCTGTGGCAGGATAATGTGGACCACATAAAATAGTATCATTGTTGGGAGAAAGAAATATCTGCAGCCAGAATGCACCATTTTGAACCACTATCTAATCAGATATATTCTCAGCCAAAGAGCACTGGACCTGAAAACTCTGGAAAACTTTGAGGTCTGTAGCTCTTTTAAAATTAATTAGACATTTGCTACTAGTACTTCAAACTAAATCCCTCTGGTCCTGACTCCACCCTTTCTCTTACCACTACATAGATGTCCATCAATATGTAAGATCTGATGATGGCAAAACCCCCACTCTGTTCACACAACCAACCATAGAGCATTGCTATATCACAACTGGCGACTCATTTCTTGGGCAAGACAAAAAAACCCCCAAAGAAATCTCAACAGGTTGGAGCTCAAAAGCCCAGCTCATGTTAACATGACTCCACATCTCCCTCTTATTTCCTATAAGGTGCCTGTGAGTGGTGTCCACACTGCACTGAGAGTAGTCCAAAATCCAACTGTACTTGAGGCAGATGCTGCCAAAATTTTTTTTTATTTGTACCTAGAGAATAACATCCAAGAGTCAGAAAAGGTGCTGCAGAACCTGAGGAGGCTCATGGTGGTTGCAGTCAACATTGTGGGTAGGAGATGTTTCAGCTGATGTGAAGGGATTTGAATGTAGTGTGTCTGGGCAAGGGATATAGGCTACAGGGTGATAAAGACTGGCACCCTCACTTGAAGTATCATCGTAGTCATGTACCATGTAGATATGCCTGCTGCTGGTCTTGGAGCTGTCCCCAGGCTTTGGTCTTCTGTCGGAGTGGATCCCATTGGGAAAACAAAATAGCCAACGGCAGGTTGGGGGTCTTTATGAAAACTGGTCCCAAACTTTTTCACCATTGACCCACTGCTGGTTTTGAGCCTTGCAAATGAATTTAGCTTTAGACTAGTGGTACCACACAGAAGTGTCTGACTTTATAGCAGAAATATCTATCTTGTTGATTGAAGTGGTCTCTGGCTGAGCAACAACCATTTCACAGACCTAAAGAGGGGAACCAGCTGAAATATTTAAAGCTAAATACACTGACATTTCTGTGAAGTGTGGTCTTACAGTTACTGACCAGTCAACATAAAGACACTTTAAAATGTCATTAAATCTAAACAGAAAAGCAAAGCAGGAAGTTCATTGATCAATTTCATTGCATAGGAGAAGCCTGGGTTCTCATCACAACATTGCTTTATATCTCCAGTTTAAATCAGAAAACAACAGAATCATAAAATGTTAGGTTGGAAGGGACTCCTGAAGGTCATTTGGTCCTAATTCCCAGTCAGAGTAAGGCTATCTTCAAAGTCAGAGCAGACTTCTCAGCATCCGTCTGAGTTTCAATACCTGCAAGAATGCACAGCCTCTTTGGCACCTATCCCAGGGCCTAACCAATCTTGGTGTGAAATTTTTTTCTCCCTATGTCCAATCATCATTTTTATTGTTGCATCTTGTGTTTGTTGTCTCCTGTCCTTTCAGTGTGCACCTCTAAGAAGAGTATGGCTTTGTCTTTTCTAACACTACCCATAAGGTGATTGAAGGTCATAGTTAGTTCCCCTCAAAGCCATCTCTTCTCCTGGCTGAACAAACTCATCTCCCTCAGGCTCTTCTCCTACATCACATGCTCATGTTTTCCTGTCCTGAACATTTCCTGGTGGTCCTTCTCTGGAGGCCAGTGTGTCTACACCTCTCCTGTAATAGGGAAGTCCAAAGCTGAACACAGTGCTCTGGATGCAGACTCACAAATGCTAGTTAGACATAAATTAGTCATTTCCATCAGCTTGTTCCTTAGGCTCTGATTACTAAGATCTGATTGTCTAAGTTTCAGGAGGAAATCTCACATGGAGTCAGAGAAGACTCTTTTTTGACTTCAGCTTCCTGTTTTCTGTATTTTCCGTGTGGTGTGTGTCCAGATATAAGCACCGAGCTGGGCTCTTGGCATCCTACTTTCTCCAGAGGAGTGGCCATTGTCCTGTCCCAAGCACATTGGTCCCCTACTCAATTTCTCCCTGTATCTTCTGGCTTTGGTCTCCATTCCTCTGTGAATCTTGTTTAAAGCCCTTCTCACTACATTAACAAGGCTGTTGGCAAAGATGCTTTGTCAGGTGGATCCTATCTCTTCTCAGGAGCTCTTATACATCAGAGAGTGGGCACAGACACCAAAGTCCTCCTGTGACAGCAAGCACTCAGCTGAGTACTGACCCACAGTATTTGCCTGCTCCCACCCAAGCTTTTCCCCTTGACTGTTGGGACCAAGGTGAGCAGTAGCTGGGCATCCCTCCTTTTCACCTTAGGCCTCAGAGCCAGTAGTCGCCATGTCTGCTTCTCTTCACAGGAACTATGAGTAGACCCAGGACCCAGTGTCTGGACAAGAAAAGATGGTGGGAGGATGAAGTTGGTGCTGGTCTCTTTTCACAGGTAATTAGGGACAGAACAAGAGGGAACGGCTTTAAACTCCAACAGGGGAGGTTCAGACTGGACATTAGGAAAAAACTTTTCACAGAGCGGTTAGACAGTGGAATAGGCTGCCCAGGGAGGTGGTGGAGTCACCATCCCTGGATGTGTTTAAGGGTCATTTAGATGAGATATTGGTGGATATGGTGTAGGGGAGAACTTTGTAGAGTAGGGCTGATGGTTGGACTCGATGATCCCAAGGGTCTTTTCCAACCTGAATGGTTCTGTGATTCTGTGATAAAATTGCCATAGGCTTCTTGGGTGCAATACTAATAATTTTTGTGTGTTTGCACACAGGAGAAGGGTGAGGCAGATGTAGAAGTTCAGCTAGTCAAATGCTTGATGGAAAAACATGAAGTATATCTTCTCAATAATCTGCTTGTTATATTTTCATAAGAAAAACGAGTAGATAAAGAAATAATTAATCTTTGTCTTTATTCCTCCATTATTCCAGGTGTAAGAGTCATGTGACCTCCTGATGGAAACTTGGATAAATCAGATAAATCTACTGTTTGTATATTGCAGCTTCTGCTCTGAAGCTGAGCATGTCCTAAAAGATAAAAAGTCAGTCCTTAAAGGTAACTGAAGGCTGTTATGCCGTGTCTGGACTTTAGTGGTAGGCATGATTGGCACTCCTCCACATCTAGTCATCAGCTGATGTGGTTCTTGAGAAGGTGAGTCAAGACAGCCTGGCAGTAAGATGCTGTGTCAGCACACATGACACTGATACGGACCAAGTTCCTCCTCAGGTCCAGCAGAGCTGGGAGGGCTTGCACCCAGGCAAGTGCTTAGAGTGTTCAGGTCAGAGGACCCAGGAAGGACAACTCACTCTGTGAACTCATAATGCCACCAAGACACCTGTAGACCTTGGCCCCCAAAGGGTACAAGCAAAGGGTGATGGTGGAGGCCTTGAGAGGCCTGAGAAGCATCATAGCAGAGGGCTCCAGGATGTAAATATAAGTCAATCAGACAAGTACAGGTCATGGAAGGGATACAATCTTGAGAACTGAATAGAACAAATATTAGATCACAACAAAGGAAGCAAAGAACATATATCAAATGTGTGTATGAAAGCATCCCTCTGGTGTGAGCACAAAGGAAATAACAAAATGGTAAAAAATATGAACAAAGGCAAAACAGAAAGAGAGGAATGGCTTCGGTGTTGTCATCCTTGTTATCAACTTCATCCCTGATCAGTGTATCTACTTACCTGCAGCCATGCTCCCTTGCCTTCAGTAGAGTCAATGCTGCATTTTAAATTGCCACTCACCATATTTTGTGCTATAAGTTGGCAAATTGTATGTGAAGTTAGATTTTTACTCTACACTTGGGTTAAATAAATTAGAATTTTAATTCAAATTTAATCTTAAAATACCCTTCAGATAACAGCAAGCTTTACCAAGAGTAACACCCCATTTACCATATATCAAACACAACCATCTAAAAATAATCCTTATTAAATTTACATGTACTTCAAGCAGCTGTATGGCCTCAGTCTGTAGGAGGGATTTGTCTCTCTGCAAAGAGGAAACTAATGCATTTGTCTCACATGAATACCTTCATAATGGCCATGTCCACAGTCCACTGAAACAAACTGCCTAAGGGTTACTGGGTGTGGTGGTCTCTGGATTGGGCCTCTAGCTACTGAAGTCTGAGTAATCTGTTGGAAGAAAGAACATCTGAGTCCCCTGAAAGCTGCTTTTATAAAATCTTTTTCAAAATCAAACCATCATATATGCCACTTTCTAGTTTGCATTTGACATCTGCACTTCTCATCACCATGACAACGTAGTGATGTGACCCATTGTAGATTCTTATAAAAATTTATAGCAAAGTATTTTATCAGCTTGTTAATTCTGAACTAAACCTTTCTGAACAAAGAGAACAGCAAGACTTCTGTTTGCTAAACTGAAGTGCAAATGCACAGGGTTTCCAGGGTTCATGGTAACCAGAAGTCTGCAACACTTTCAGAAAAAATTATAATCAGTTTGAACTACTTCCCTGTTCAGGGCGAGAAGTGATCAGACATTTTTACTTTCTCTTCCATTCTCTTTCACTCTCTAAAATAATTGCTTTTACTACTTAACTGTTTTTTTCTTGTATCAAAAATATAAAAAGTACTACATGACAACATATTGGAAAATATCCATCAGTTTAAAAGACAAACATGCAATTAAATGATTAATGGATTTTAAATATGATTTAACTACAATTACGCAAGTTTTAAAGACTGTGAGATAGATTATTCTTTTCTCCCCTGAAGCTCTTTGTGTTATGCGGTGTAATTTAAGAATAATATTCTGTTTACTTATCCGTTGATTTATATAATAAAGAGGGCCTATTCCAAACAAGGAGACTGACTTCACAGATGGATTTAGCTACCTACCTGTCCCCAAAATGTATATGCTCTCAAAAACCTTCATCACCATAACCTTTAAACTACCTCATATTCCTGGGTTTTGGTGCTCCCTCTAACAAGTTCCTTGGGTTCCTGCTTGCAGCATTGAAGCCCCACAAATCCTTCTTCTCAGGGAGGTCACTTCCCTCCTTGCTCCTGCTCTGGGCCCTCCCAGGATTGGCACAGAGTGCCCATCAACCTGTCACATCTGGCGAACAAAAGCGATGGCACAGATGGGATCCTGTCCTATTTACTGCCTTAACCATTTATTAGAAGTCTCACCTGAGACAGAAGACCAGGGTTATTCTCTTTGCTGTTTGTATGATGTTAACCCACAACTCCAATGTACTTGTGGATAATGTCTTCTGGTTTGAACTGTACCATTCTGCACGGGATAAGGAATGATAAGTATGACCCATTAGCTGTTCAGCATAGCTCCCTTCTTACTTGCTGTATTTTATTGAACTAGGTCTTATATATTTAATTATCCCTGTGAATTTAATAAGAAATGTAATGGCCCAGAGAGAAAAATGACTGAAAATTAGATATTGCAATGTCCTGTTGTCCAGGAATATTTGTAGATGCTCACCTCCACTGACCTGGGTTCTTACACAGAGCTGTTCTTAAAAGTATGATACTCCTGCTTTCCAAAAGGCTTAGGAGAGCCACATTGATCTGGATGTTTGATCAGACATGAAAGCCTCAAGAACTTCAGAAGGGATCTGACCTAAAATATTCCTTCAACATCCTTGAATCATCAGCCCTTGAGATGCTGAGTTATGGAAAACCTCAGCTACGGCAGGGAAAAGTCTCAATATTTAATCTGGCAATTCACAGAATCACAGAAAAATTTAGGTTGGAGGTCATCTAGTCCAATCTCCTGCAGAAAGCTTACCTACTTGTCATGTAATCACAACACTAACACCAGGAAGGAGATCCTAAGACATACCTGTAGGAACACAGTGAAGTCTGGAGGTCCCCCAGTTGCTGCTGTACTCATGTGGACTAGCCATCCACTTCAGCTGTATTGGTCCAGACCTGAAGCACTGAAGTGATGTTTGGATTCTGTGACTTTCTGGCATCAGCAATGCTGCTTTAAGGCCCCACCTGGGTAGTATGCGTGCCTTGCACACATATCCTACTTGCCATGTTACTCTACTACCTTCGATAACCAAGCCCACACAGGCCCTGAAAAGAAATCTCTGCCTGGATTCATCAGTGAGTTGCCTTGAAATTGCATTTAAAATATTAAACTGGAATATAATAATGAGTAAAAATAGATTTAAATTAAAGATCAGTGTGGAAATAGTTGGGCTACCCAACTGTTTGGCTCCAGCTGTTGATTGGTAAAGAGAATGCAAAATAACAAGTGGGTTCCACAGATGCAAGCCTCCAGCTATTCTGTTGTTCCTATTTTTCTTTCATTTTTGTTTGGTGTTGCATCCTCAAAAAATATTGTAATACATCCTTAGTGCTGAGATTTCAACACATGTAGACTCACATAGCATGGTAGTTAATATGCATGAATTTTGAGATTTTAACCGAATCATTCCCATTTCTGGCTGCTAAAATGTATGGCTCAGCACTGAGCAGATCAGGACAGCCCATAACAAGCCCTAGCCACAAAAAGACCGAAATACTAAATCACACCTTATTTTCAGCCACATCCCCATGCCTAATATTTGCCCTGGCAGTACAGAGTGAGCCAGTAGGGAACTCCTGACCCGGGGATTTACATGGATTTTAGGCTTCTTAAATCTGGACCTAAAGTCCTGGACTCTTTTGTTCACAGTAGTCTTTCTGCAGAGGTTAACCCCATGTGCACAAGAGTGGATCACCATCACACAGGGGAATATAGGATGAGAACAGCGGGCACAACTTTTCTGTTTTTGTCTCAGTTGCTGCTACGCTTTCCTGTGGGTAGAGGGAGGTATACCAGCAACTAGATTAAAAGTCATGATTCCCTTAAAATAGTATTTCTGAAAGAGACAGGGTACCTGGTACAAACAGAGAAGAAAAGTGGGTAGAAATGAGTAACGTCACAGTCTGGCTACCCACAACCGTGATTGCTGCCTGTTATTAGGCAGCAGTGCGGAGCCTGAATCTGTAGGAGTTGAATGCACTGTACTTTTCTTTAAAAGCCTGTGAAGAAGAGGAGGCTCACAGGGGATATTATGGCTGTCTGCAGTTCCCTGATCAGAGGATCTAAGAAGACAGAAGACGTGAGAAAGTCCTGTTAGATATTAGTAAAATCTTTTTTGCCATGAGAGTTGTCCTGGTTCAGCTAAGATAGGGTTAAGTTTCCCCAGCAGTGGGGGGAAGCTCTAGCCGGGTTATTCAATACCATGCTGACGTCACATCCTGGTGCCCAAGCGTGGCAGCGTGGGAGAGTTGGTTAATGCGTGTGTTATGCGCATCTCTCTGCTCTCACTGCTGTATCGGTAGATATCTTGCTCTGTTCATTGTTATTACTGTTATTGTTGTTTGTTTTGTTGCTGTTGCACTGTTGTATTAAACCTCTCCTTATCTCAGCCCCGGGGCTTTGTATTTCACTCCCTTTGTGGGGGAGGGGCAGCGGCCGCGTGGTCTCAGACCCCGGCAGGGACAAAACCACCACAGGGTGGTCTAATACTAGAACAGGGCTTAGAGAGTTTGGGGAACCTCCATCCTTGGAGATCTGATTGGACACAGCCCTGAGAAAGGTCATCTGACTAGACCTGCTCTGAGCAGGAGGTCAAAGTAGATGGGACCTTGGGAGATCCCTTCCCACCTAAATTATTCTGTGATTTTTCTGAATCTGTGATTCAAGACACACAGAACCTGGAGACATGGGTCTTCAATCTTTGCTTACTCACTGTTATGATCTCTCTCTGGATACGTTGAACCTGCAATTCATTTTCAGTGTCCACACATACAAGTGGACAATCTAGACAAGATCATGTTTTATTTCCTTTAAATATGCTCAATGGAATTAACCAGGAAAATTTGTATTTCTGAACTTCTGTACCGTGCTTCTGCAGAGAAGCTCAGTATGTTAATCCAGACTTTTTGGAAAAAAAAAAAAATTCCCTTTGCCAGACCCAGACTTGGAGCCTGAGACATCATTAATTGAAATACATTGTGTTCATCCTTAATTTCAGCGACTTTTTGCCTGAGGACTTTCAACACAGGTACACTCAAAATGGTGTTGGGAGATCATTACATTATGGATGAACTCCTGGTTATACTCCAATGTCCAATCCCATTTACATGCAGTGGCATAGGATTTTGTCTCTTTTGCCTGTTACTTGTAGGTTTTTGTTAGGAGCTTACAGAAAATAAATTATACTGAACATGATTAAACTGTCAGACTTTTGAGGTCTGCTCATTGTCCATATGGGCATGCTGCAAAAGCTGATATAGAAGTAGGCATCAATACAGGTGGTACTCATTTCTCCCACACCCTGTACCATGAAGGAACCTCTGCCCCTGACAGTGGCCATGGTGTTTGCAATTCACTGGGATCTCTCTTCAGGATTGCAAGCCATGCCCAAGCTGATGCAGACACAAAAATTCGTGTTCTCACCTGTTTCCATCCTAAATTAATAAAACTTTAATTATAGGAGCAGGGGAGTAGTAATTATTTTTGAACAAATTAAAATACTCCATCATGTTCTTTGTACTTTTTTCTAAGCAATTGAGTTTTTTCCTTCTTCATTTATGCTTTTCTCTGAGGATGTTAATGACTCATTCAGTAATGATGCCATTGGTTTTAGTTAATCAGTGCGTTAGCAGTCGCTGCTGGTGTCAAAATGAAACTAACCTCCTCATCTTCTATCAAGTAAAATTCACACAGTGAATGCTAAGCAGTGAAATTATTCACAACAAAAGGTGTGTTGTAAGGTAGTTTTTACCCAGATACCTTTCTGTTGCAACCATCATATAAAATTCATCATGAACTATTAATATTTGGTCTCTATAAATAATAAATTTCTCTGCATTTTCTTCTCATCTGCAGAGGGGAACAGTAACACAATTGGAAAGGAGTCTAACCCTTTATAAAATGGAAAGAAAAAGTTCTCGGTTTAATAATTTATCTAAAGATTATATAGAGCATGCAAGGAAATAGGCTACGATAGGAACTCTTGAGGAATTATTAATTTACATATCAATAGTGTCAAACTTTGACAGCTGGAACCAGGGATCCTGATCCTGATACTCTCAGTTTTTTACTACAGTTTAAATATCCATTTTAAAAATAATTTATCTTTTGTAAAGATGAGAATAATGTTGGTTTCAGATTGCAAGCGGCCCTGATAACCCTCCTGTCAATTTCGAAGTTTTCTTCCTCTGGCAGAATGTGGTGGGGACAACTGGCAGGTACTGACACCTTGTCTTACTGTCAGGATGTGAAACAGAAACATGAATCAGTGAAGAGCTGACTGAACTTTTACCATTTGGTTTGCTTATTATTATTTCTGTAGGTAGATTGGCAAGAAATCATTGATAACAGAGAGCCAAAAGTGACTCACATTGAACACTGAAAGTACAGAGACACCCAACATCAAGGGGAGAATGAAAATAAGTGGTAGCCATAGCACTGCTCTGGTGTTCCCCAACCTCTGTGCTATGCCCTTCAAGGGAAAGCATAGAGTAGCCGGAGGAGAAGGAAAAGAGATACTTGGGCAGTTCAGGGAAGGAATCATTGCAATTGCAATCTGAGACGCACCTAGGAAAAAGGGCTGCAAGTCACTGTTCTTCTGGAAGGAGGGAATAAACACAACAACTTGAGAAATACATTCATCATCTTTTTCTCTTTGTAAGGCACACACAAGAATTTCAGAGAAGTGTGTTTCCAGTGTGCTCACAAAGCATACCAGTTATAAATGTTGATTGTTGTGGTGCTTTCCTTTTCTTGTGTTTTCTGAGTCATTTAAACTCAAACCCTGAAGTAAGAAAAGTAAATCTAGCTTGAAAAGTAAATCCTGCATCTTATAACAGTCTGAATTAATTTCAGACTCTATTTACTTTACCTCCATAAATTTGCCATTCTCAAGTATTGCTAATTACTGGTTGCTTATTTCAGATTTTATTTTTGTTTTTACACTCTGCTGCTGTATTTTGGACACTTTGTGCTGGACTTCTCATACATGTCTTCTCCCATTGAAATCTCCCTCTTTTGACCCCAAGCTGAGGCAGCAAGACAGATTGCCTGTGAGTTAAGGACATTGGGCTGGAGGATACAGAAACTTTTGAGGATGTTTTTCATTTCAATCACTATCTTCTATCAGAGACAGTGGAAAGAATCCCATGAACTCCATTAGTTATCAGACTGGACCTTTACTGAACACCTACCTTGGCAATGATGAAGACAAAAGCTCTCTCACTAACATAAAGGTAAAGGAAATGTAGAGAAAATAGATCAAGTTCAACACTATTGAATGCTTCTCCTGCAAGGAATGAAAAAGGTGGTTTAGCCTCTCAGATTAGGAAGAATATCAGCACATCAACTAGAATTCCCCTGTTCTCATTATTTTTGATTAGTCTGGAGTAGAAGGTGCAAGGAAATACTCTAGGAAGACCCCCTTTCATTTGTTAGGACAATTAGCTGAAGTTACAATTTTTACTCAGTTTAATTTATAGTCTTCATACAGTACCTGATCAAAGATGCAAAGCATCCCTCCTGACAAAACCCTTGTAGAACAGAGGTGTACAAAACAAGATTACAGCTTCAGAAAGAGTAAACAATGTAAGCTATATCTTCTGAGTTTTGATCTAGTGCCCTAGTGCAAAATGATCCGCCTCCTCCAATCTCTAGCACAAAAACTTTCACAGTGAATCTATTGTCTTCCTATCAGACTTGATGCCATTTAGATGCACACCACTGACAAAGCATGAAATAGTCTTACCACCCAGATATTGAAGGAGATCCTTAGCACTTTATGCAAGCAAGGTTAATGTAATAAAGTTTCCCAACTTCTGTGATATTTTCAACAGAAAGCACTAGAGAATTAAAGTTCTTCAGGAAAGAAGGCAATTCACAGCTGATCTCACCAATCTCAAGGGTACTGAGTAAACAAATATTTATATATAGCTATTGTTTGTAAGAAAGTGTAAATCACTCTTTATCACTCAATTCTGCCTGAACTTCCATAGAAAATCTTTTTCATCACTAGCCTTTGGTCTTATTAAATCTTGCAAAATAAAAAAAAAAACAACACTGAGGGGCTTATTGACAGAGTGGCCTCTTGAACAAGCAGAGCCTTTTGAATGGTCTTTAAAAATACATATATATGCTTCCTGCAAGTCTGATACATTATCAGGTCACTTTAGAATAGGTTAAAAACCCTGGTCTGTTGAGAAAGAAGAACCATTATGATGGTTGGGATCATCAATTCTTTTTTTCTTTATTCAGATGCAGTATTTATAGGAGCATTTGCATCACTAAAGCTTTATTTCCCTAGCATGCTATATGTTTTCACACTCACAGCTCCAGCGTCATCTGCCTTTCCTGGACCCTACGAACAAATGGGTGCAATTTTGCCCCTCTGTACCTGTGTGCATGAAGTGGTGGGGTTTTCTAGCTCAAACAGGAATGACCATCAGCATTTGGTGTCAACTCCCAAGCAGCAATAAAAGCCTCATAACATTTCTTTACCACCAGACTGTGGTGCAGTCAGTGTCAGGCAATCAACCTCTCTCTCTTTCTCTCTCTCTCACTCACTTAAGGCAAAAGCTGTGAATATTAGGACAATAACATAAAAGGTTCATTCCTGTCTTTGGCTTATGGTGGTATGACTGCTGATGAATTCAAACTAGAAAATTCACAGCTAATTAGCTCACTAGGTAGCTGCTTGTTGACATAATTTGTTCTATTTGTGATCTAAATTATTCAAGGATAAAAATAAGGCAGTTTCCTACTCAGATTTTTTTAAAGCTGAATTGGTACCAGTGCTTTTGTTGTCCTATTCCTCCTTGCCAAAAGTCAAGGGCCCCTACTGAAAAAATGTTACATCACAGTGAACATTGCATGGTAAAATGACCTCTTGAGGCAGGTTTAAGAGGGGTTGACCTTGCTCAGGTGAGGGAAATACACAGAAGCCATTGTTAAAGAATTAGTTTTGTGCAAACGAGCTTGCTAAAATAAACTCTTCAGTGTGCTCTCAAGCTGCATAGCTAGTGACCATTGGTTAGGTCAAGGACACTTCCCACGGTTGCAATTGCCAATTAGCCAAAGGCAAGGGCTGTGGGAACATGCTGGTGAGACGCAAGACTCATGGGAAGTGCAGCAGAGTCAAAGCAAAGGGAGGGACCACAGGGAGGTATTGAGATCCAGAGGTCCAGGAGGTCAAACTCAGGCTTTTTTGAAGTGTTTCAGAAAGGGCTCAGAGTGAGAGTGGACCAGGTGTATAAATGCAGTGGTTTAGGTCCACAGGTGAACAGTAGGAACTACCCTGTCCTCCCCCACTCCTGGAAACAAACAGCTTTAATTAAACCAAAACAAATATTATCCTCTCATATGAAAACAACCTAAACAATTCGATGAATCATTCAACTAAAACAAAATATGTTATGCGTAAACTCCTTTGAATTTTGTTTTCTAATTTTGCTTCTTTTCTATACCAAAACCTGTTGTTTTGAAGGAAACATCAAACCGTTCTAGTCCAACAGCCTTAACATGAAGTATTTTGACATTTTCAAACTAAGACTTTATTTCCATGTGTCTTTTTTTTTTTTTTTTTTTTTACTGTTGAGGCATTTTACACATCTATGTTGAGCATGGAGAGAGTACGAGCAGAACTGACCCTTTCGTATATGAGTTTTCTGAGATGTATCTGGGGCTGTTTCTGAGGTACTAGTATGTTGTAGCACTGAGGGCTATATAAATGTGTATATATGACATACAAACAGATTTAGAGAGGAACTGGACAAGACTGATTAATCATTACTATACAGAACCCTATGAACACAACTTTAAACAGCAAATTCCTAAACTGCAGATTATGAATGCTGGGAAGATATGTTAAGGAAAGGAGCACGTTTTGGTTTACTCTTTCTTAGGGTTTGGCTCTAAGTTTCTGTTTCTGTGATGAACCAGCAGCAGTCCTGGATAAGAGGACACAGAGAAATGCTTTACCCTCACAAGTCCAGTATTAATATATTCAAAAACAGAAATAAAACTTAAACATCTGTTTACCTATTCATACCGCCATTTCGCACAGCAACACAGTAGAATATATATTTTTAAAGGATTGTATATATATTAATATATATAAAATGACACACACTGAATTATTAAATATTACATATTAATTATGTAATTAACACATTATTTCAATACAAGTATAAAATATTTAAATAGGATTTCAGTTCAACTAAGACTATTATTTTTTCCCCCCGATAGAAGCCTACATTAAAAACTCTGACTTTGGTCCCTCTGTTTGTGGGGAAAAAACAACCCTTCCAGAAATGGCTTTTGCTATGCTGGCACTGTTTTGTGGCCTGTTATATTACCACAAGATCTTCAAAATCCAAAAATTTCTCTTGCCCTCCAAAAGCTTTTCTGTAATCTGCCTTCCAGAGCTTTTCTGTTGACAGGGAATTGAAGCATTTGCAGAAATGGGAAATGTAGCACTGGCACTGTATCAGAGAAGGCTTCTGGTAAAGCCATGTTCCATTTGTCAGAGCAAAAGGTAAAAGTTCCTGGTTCATATAGGAATATTGCAGGGAAGATGCCCTAGGTTAAACTCACACAGTGTAGGCTGAGCACGGCACTGTGGCCACGCTGCTCGGCAGGACCGGGCAATGTGTCGTGTGGTCACTGACCAACCCTAAGTGTAGTGGATCACAGGGACATGAACAGCCACTGCCTCTGCATTTGCTGTGGTGTGAGTTTGCCTGTCCTGCACTACCATGTGTGACACAGTGTTTCAGCCTACCTCTCAGAGGTAGGTTAGATCCACAAGGAACCACACCAGGGACAGCCAACACCAAACTCGACTCTTTTTCAAGACTCCCCGGGGTGGCCCCTCACCCCAGGTCCCCTGGTGCCATCTCACCGTGCTTGTCTTGGGTTGGGGAGACTAGTAGGCCCTGCCTATCCCTCTGCCTGTGTCACCTGAAGGTATGTTTCTGCCTACTAACAGCCCACTGGGCCTGAGAATCTATTTAGGCTACTCAGACCAGATATTGTTCAGGTGGGCTGCAGACTAACCCATGGCTCCTCCAGAGCACTGCCAGGTCTGCTCTACTGATCCCCAGCCACCGCAGGGAATGTCTCTGCACAGTGAGAAAATGCTGGAGTGCATCTTATCTTCCTTTCTGTTTCATATTAAACCAAACTTACAAAGAGATGCTTTTTGCTTTTCTTTTTTTTTTTTTTTCAATTTCCTTGTGATTTTATGTCCTAATCAAAGCACTTGTGAATCCCCCACTGTGCTATTGCAGTATTTTAGGAGTTG
The DNA here is from genome assembly GCF_047716275.1 of Strix uralensis. Lineage (NCBI taxonomy): Eukaryota > Metazoa > Chordata > Aves > Strigiformes > Strigidae > Strix > Strix uralensis. Next base: position 62,886,588 of record NC_133974.1, read on the forward strand.
GAAAACTTATAATAGTCTTTCCCTAGCTGACAAATAATGAAGGAACATCACTGCTCTTTATTACTAAAATAAAACTAAGAAAAAAATTGATGAGTATAAAATCTTGCATGTGATACACTTTCTTATCTTTAACGTAGGATTTGCATTTGTGTCACAATTTGGTTGCTGTTCAGTACATGCATCTGACTTTCCTCCTTTGTAATTGGGTTGTTTGAGCAAACTCCAGGCTTGCATTTGTTACTTTTGTGGGGTTTTTTTATTCTCTTACTGTAATACACAAAATTACAGTTCTGCACATTACTGAATACCTTGCAACACTTCTGCTTTGCTAAAATTAATTCCACATGGTTTGGGAGCACTATCAAAGTTTATTATGGCTATAGCACTACGCAGTGTAAAGGTGAACACCCGAGCCTGGATGAGTGATCTTTGGAATATGTAAAACGAAAACTTAACTAAATTGCCATCTATAACCTTCTGGGAGTTTATATGACAAAGATGCAACACTTTGAAAGAACATGCATCCTGAAATGGAGCATGTACCCAGTTTCATGCTTTTAAAATATTCTTAGTGAGGCAAAATCCAGTCGGGAATTTTTATTGAAGTAGCAGCATTGTAATTATGATGACAGTTGTAATACTAGTATAAATATTTGTAATACTAGTATAAATACCTGCATTTAGTCCCCTCTTCTCAGGAAGTTATAAAAGATTCTTCTAAACTGTGATTTATTGATTTGGTTTCAAGGGTCTTAGCCAAAAATATGAACAGCAGAGGATTATTTCACAACATTCCCAGCAGGACAAGCAAAGCTCTTAAGTGGCGCTGTGTAGACATCTCAAGGAAAAGTAAATGTCAGAATCTGCAGTTTCTACATCTTTGAAGGTCTGGGGCTTCAGAGCACCTAATGCTGCAGCATAGATGTGTCTAAAAGCCCTGCTGAGGGGAATTAAAGCTCTGTTTTATAAGTTACTGAGAACAGATGTAATAAGAGAGTTTCTGTCCCAGGGAACTTCAGAACTCATATGTGATGAGACACACTAGACAAACATGCTAAATATGTAGGGAATTTGGCCAAAGTAAAATGATCACATTTAGTATGAGCATCAGCTGAAGTTAAAAGATAGTTTAATATCTCACTTGAAAATTGAGGGGAATAGCAAAGCTGAGTGCAATTTTTCTGTGTGACTACTGGGACTTCTAAAGCATCGGTAAGTTATGCATCTTCTTATACATACTCCTGAACCTTCACACAAAGTTTGCATGACACCACCCAAACCTTTTTTCCCTTCATCACTGCCTGCTGATATAAGCAGCTGCTGGTTTAGAAGCTGGTTCACAAGGCTCTGCTGCACTCAGTGAGTGAGTTCTTCTTCTGAACATTCAGAAAAATAATGGAAATGTCTTTGTTATGAAAGGGAAAGGAGGAGGAGGACAGCTAACACAATAGAAGTTTCTCTGCACCAGAGTTTCTGACACAACAAATTCCCATCTACACCTGTTTCTGAACAATTGGCAACAGTGAGATGAGAAGGCAATTTGTAAACAGTGGAGAAATCAAGTCCCACCTCTTCATGCAGTCAAAAGAGAAGTCTTCAGGTCACTGTGGTCTTGCATATTTGCACGTGGGAAAAACACAAGCTCTAGCTGCCTGAAGGGTTTGAAGTTTGCCATCACTGATATGACTCGCTTATGGTTCTCGGTTATGGCTGCATAAACTCAATATATTAATCTGAAGTGCTGAAGGCAATGAGATTAGCTGCAGTGCATTAAGATAGGCACAATATTGCAAGCTTAGGATCTGTATGTATAAAGCTACGGTAATTAGATTTACATATGCTTCTGAGTGAAAACCTGGGTTCCCCACATCTCAGTAGGGCACTGATTTCAGCACTCTTGGGACCTAGCAGGGATGGAGAAACAGCCCAGCTTTCATTTCATTCACCCAAAACCTCCTTGTGACCACAAAAGTCAGGGCTGTATTCCTTCTGTCACCTATTCGTCTGGACTGCTTTGTCCTCAGAGCAGCAGGATGCTGGGAGAAGAGCTCAGAGCACTGCCGTGGTGGGGAGGTAGTGGGCACGGGCGCCCCTGTCCTGCTCTCCTCCTCACACCCTCACTGGCCTGGCATAAGGCTGTCAGACTGGCAAGGGCCATGACAGCAATGTGGAGGGGTGTCCCAAAATTCAGTGCATCAAGTGGCAGCAGTGCTGTCGCAGCCGTCCTCAGCTGCTTGGGGACCAGGATGGAGCCATCAGTGTTCAGCCCAGGGCCTGACACACTGTAAGGGGCAGTGGGAAAGGGGAAAGGGAAGGGAAAGGGGAAAAGGGAGGGGAAGGAGAAATAGAAGGGGAAGACCCCCCCACCCCGCCTTTCACTGGAAGGGGTAACTAAGTGCCTATGTCTGCCTTCTCTTTTTCCAGGGCCCAGCTGGGAAATACTTGCCCAAAAAACCCACTGGTTTGAGAAACAGGGACAGTGCAACTTAGAGTGATCCCTGCTACCACTTAGGTTCAGGTGGAGAAATCCTTCCCTGTAATAGCTTATTCCACGTCATGTATTTAAGATGAGAAAACAAGAAGGACTATTATTATCCGTAAAAGCGTATTTTCCCATTGAAAGAAAACTAGCTGCCTATGTAGCCCACTTGTGCCTGGTTTGGCAGCAGCAGGAGCCATCACATTGTCCCCACACCTGATGCCAGGCAGGGATTACAGAGTGGTGTTAAATCCCAGCCTGCCTGTGCTCATAGTTCATATCTGCTCGCTTGTTTATCCGATTCACCGGACTCCTAGTAGTACAACAGGGGTGCTATTTACAGGAAAACCAGCTTGATATACAGCCAAGCAAATCATAAGAGTCCAATTTTTCCTCATTTACAGCTGTGATGTTGCTTCACCACTGTAAACAAGGAGGTGAAAGAAGCTTAAAAAATGTCTTGGCACAACACGTGGCAGGACAAGCACAGAAACCTCGCAGCGAGGTGGAAGAGCTTAATGAGGGGCATCATGTATCTGCCACTCTATACATATGGAGTTGCACTGCTCTAACACACAAACCTGGCTGAATGCTACAAGGTCTGCTATGAACAAGCTCTTAGTTCTCTTCTGGACTAACACCTTCTGACAGTTTCAAATTGAGGGGCCTGACTAAGTTACTACAGGGATGAATTTAATTGTTTGGCTGTAAGGGAGTTGTCAAGTCTTGCCGTACCTTTGTTAATGTGTTGGTGGTTTTTTCCCCTCTGTCACCTGGCTGCAGGATGAAGAACACCAGAGTAAGAGTCATTGTGCTGCTCCTTTTGCTGAGGGAGGCTCCTTGTCATGGCCTGAGTCCAGGGAGGGTGGCACATGTCCTGGGGTGATAACTAGAATTGTGGACAGTGATTTCAGCAGGAAATGTCACCCACACAGATAAACAAGGGGTGTGTAGAACAGCTCATAAAAACGTAATCTATAAGATAAATATGATCCTGGCCCCGAATGCTTATGTCTCTATCTGAAACTTTCTTTTCTACCCTCCTTTCTCTGGGGAAAACAAAATCCATTTCCATCTTAATGATCATTCTATTTTTTGACCTGGAATTCCTGAATTGTGGTAGATTTGGTATGGGGTGCATAAACTATTATTTCAGATCCTACAAATGCTGACCAAACAACAGAAAATTTTCTGTAACACACAGAAACCAGCAGCTGACAACAGTGACAATGGTGACAACACAGGAGCACAACAAGTTTGGGAACCTCTGCAGAAGACAAAGTGGCTCAAGGGAAAAGGTGTTCTTACCAGTTTAGTTCATGATTTTTCCTGTTATTTCCCTATGGTCATCACATGGCCCTGATTGTCACTATGTATATACAAGCTCTTTACAGTCTCCATGGCCCAGCCGGGAGGTAAGGAAGCCTTATTTGCCATGTTTTACTGATGGACAATAAAGGCGTGGTGAATCTCAGAGCTTTGTCTAAGGTGACTCCCAAGACTCTGTTAAAGAAGAATGAATCTAGGTTCTTGCAGTCCCTTCTTGTACCTCAGCCATCAGCCCATCATTCCTTGATGGTTTGTCAGCATTTTATATTTTAATTTCTCAAATACTCCCACTCTGTAATGTTTCATTCTAATGCTTTTTTAATGCTGTCCTACTTTTCTGTCTTTTAGCTTGTCTAATTTCAGGGAGAAAGACAGACAACTGATGCCAAGGAAACCTATAAATCACTTTATGTAATTCGTAACACTACTGAAAAATCTGTTTGGGATTTATGTCACTGCAAATGAAATATGCCATTTGCAAGCTGCCTTTTATAATTTATTAAGCAAGTTGAAAATGTTCTTTAAAATAAGCTTTGTCAGCTTGTCATCTACTGGAGCAGAAGAAACAGTTTGCTGATGGATCACAGAAATTGGATTTTTATGGTATCCCATCCATTTCAAAGGGCTTTCTTTTCTCTGACAGGGTTGACACAGGATTCCACTTCAGAAGCATTGCACATACTCCAGAGGACCATCCCTATTTTTAATTCCTACAACTTTCCATCCTGCATTTTCCCCAAGTTAGCTGAACACCATATGTTCCAATGTCTTAATCTGAAAAAATAGGTATATACATACACACATGTTAAATGTTTAGGACTGATGAGATGCACATTTGAAAAGTTTTAAATGGAGCATTCATGTCATGTAACTTGCTTTGGGCCATTGTTTGCTTGTGGCTGGCTGCTGAACAACCCCACCAGGGAAACCTGGTGGATGGGGTCCATGTGCCAGTCCCAGAAGAAGGCCAAATCCCAAATCCAAATCCCGGTGAAGTGATGACAAGGTTCCCCGAAGCTTCACTGAGGTTTGACAGAGGACCCGAAGGAACATGTCTGAGCAACTCCGTTTTAAGGCTTTCTTATATGAGCCAAAACACTGGGAGGGTGCCTAGAGTGGGGACTATCCTAAGGGCTGTACTGGTATTTTGGGGTACAACACTAGAAAATCCTCCTGTGCATGACAACTTGAATACACTACATACCGTTTCTAATGTAAATAAGGCCCAGACGAGGAATGTGTATACAAAAATCTGTTTCACAGCTTGCAGTACTGCAGGTTTTGCTTGCACACTGGCTGGAAATGTTATCAAGCCAACATCTTCTTGAGTGTTGATTTCATGCACCAAGAGAAAAAGAGAATATAATTATAGCACCCTGTTATTTTCATTTTGGCTAGAGCACTCATTTTGAAGAGAAGAAAGTGGTGGCCCAAAGGCAAATGTACCATCAGCAAGCTCAATAAAACTCTTTGCAGAGTGGGTGGTTGGACTATTGCCACAGCTGATGTGATAGCCCATCTCTCACAATGCTATGGAAAATAAAATTACATAGTGACATTCCTTTGCAGGTGGCAAATATCCTAATCACTCTCACATGTTTGTTAGGGTGACTGAGAGAAAAAAAAAAAGGCTAAATAAAATAATTTTCTATCAAAGCTGCATGGAAAATATGGTTCATTGCATTTTCCAGAATTCTCAAAGGCTTTTTTAGATTTCCTCTGAAAGTAATAATGAGAAATTATAGTGAATGTGCTTATTATTGTCTTGATTATTATAATTTCTCTTGTTCTCTTTTAAAGAAAAAAAAAAGTCCGTGTCTTCACCAAATGGTTACTTCTATTTGTGATATGCATGCTCAGCTCTTGGCTGCTTCATGTGCTTGCAGGGGTGAGGAGGTCAGAACTGGGGGAGTGAATCCAGTGAAAGTCATGGCTGGTGGCCACTGACGTTCTGCAGAGGAAAGCTGTGATGACAGCAGTGAGAGCGGGAACATGGAAAAGTGACAGAAATGGGATAATGCCAGCATGGAGACTGCAGAAAACCAAGAAACTGCATTGCAGTGATTCATGACGGGGCCACCCTTCATGGGCTGGTTTGAAATCTCTCCATTTTTTCAGTGGGTGGGAGAGGAGAAAGCTCAGGAGTGCAGGAGCCGAACATGGTGGAGCCCAGGAAGGTGGCATGGAAAGATGCTGCGTGTCCCCACTCTGTACGTGCTTGTGCTTGCCTAGTTGTGCCCTGCGTCTGGAGTAGAGTTTCTCACAAACAGTGAAGTGCAGGAATTTTTCTCTGAAATGTGTCAACGCACTGTGGGGAATCATGAAAATCCTCTGGCCTTGATTTGTCTGTCTTTTCCTTCAGAAAATGCTGAGTAAATAAAGATGATAGAAAAGAACCCAAGAAAATCTCAAAGGCAATTTGAAATAGTTTTCGAAGCGCAGAGGTGACAGAATTATTATCGGTCAAGGGTTATCCATCCTTTTAAAGCCAATGCCTTTGTCTACAGTAAAATGAAGCTGTTGGGGGAAAAAAAAAAAAAAAAAGAATTGACCTAAATTATTAATAGCAACATGAGATAGAATGTATTCTGTGAAAGCTTTGTCCCTCAAAGACTCAAAGCTACTCAAGATGTGCTGTCCAGCGTTGTATGTCATGGAAACACGTATTTCTTAAAAAATGCTAAAGTGGCATTTTAGTCATATGAAAGATTGCAAATTAACAGTCTAAAAAAACCAGTAAAACAATTACTGCCTTGAACAAGGCTCAAGAACAAGAAAGCAGTAACTGCTGCTGTTCAGTATGTGCAATTGTTTTTTTCTGTGGATGGAAAGAAAAACAAATCTCGTTACAGTAACTTCACCTCTGTTGCAGGTGTCATAATGAGTGTCAAGTTGAAGCTGTGAGCTGGGATAATTGCAGCTCCTCTTTCAAAGGGACAGGTAAACAGCATCTCTGGCTTTTGTCAGACTTTTGCTCGGAGTGTACAAGACTGCAAATGATGAAGTTGCCACTGACTGTGACCTTTCTTCAAGGCTGTTCATTCCTTTTGTGCAAAAAAAGGAGCTTTGTGGAAAATACGGAAAACTCTTAGCCACATTTTTTGTACTGGGGAGGAAAAGGAGTTTTCATAAATGTTGCTTTCAGGATTGACATTTGTCATCTTTGTTTTGAACCTTAATACAGAAGTTATTTGGGGAAAATCAGAAATTTTGTCCAGTATTTGGAGTGATTGAGCCTTTCAGGAGTGTCTCATCTCACTGCCCTCTTTTGACCTATTTCTCCAAATCCTGAGCTTTGCAGAGCTCAAAACCAGCTATTAAAATGTGTAAAACTGAGCCTAAATATTAAAAAGTACCTTTTTATTAAGAAAAAGGGGGGAGTTAAAATGAAATTATTATGATGGTTTTTCTCTTGCATCTGTAGTGGGGGAGCTTTACTCATCCTAATGCTATCTTGAAGAGTGGAGACTCTGGCACACAGCTGCTTAACATAATAAAATAAACATATTTGAGGCTACTTCTTCAACTAGATATGGCACATACAGTACTTCTGACATGTTAAATTTGAGGCCCACAGGACTCCAGACGGTAATGCCAACATCTAGGTGTTTTTCAGACTTCTCTCAGAGCTCCTTTAATTATAGAGGTGGAAGACTCAGAAAGCCTTTATTGCACATGTTGATTTGCACACTGTCAAAATTCCGCTTGACCTGCAACGTGTGAGCCCTCAGCACCCTCCTCCCTGCACCCACAGCGAGGGCCCTCCAAGGGACAAGCAGGGGATGGGCCAACAGCCAGGAGGAAGCAGGAGAGGTGAAATCCTCTCCATCCTGTCCTCAGGAGGGCCAGGATACTCCCAAGGCATCACAGCTCTTAATCTGAGATCATAGGTAGGAAAGAGACTAAGGGCCATTTTCAGCTGCTCTAAGCGTTTGCACTCAATGTCTCCGGAAAAGCTATTTCTCTGAAAACATCTGATTCTCAAGTCAAGCTCTCATGAGGAAAGTGGGCACAAACCCACCAAAGAAGAGGAGGTGACTCAGCTGCTGTGACCTGCACTTTCAAAGTGTGGGTGCATCCAGGCCTAGAGACCCATTACTGGCATGAGCTCGGTCCTTTGCAATTCAGCCAGCAACAACAGTCTGTGCTGTGGCTTAGTTAGATGAGAACTGCACCCCAAATCTTTCTTTCCAACCTCACAGAGTTTCCCTCATCACTGATCTACTCCTAAAACTACTAAGTAGCCCAAATATACCCATTCAAGACTTATGACTTCATTTGGTGCTGATAGCCCTCCATTAGCATGTTCACCACAAGTTGCATCAGCTACCTGCAGCATGGAGGCTGGGAGATGACCACGATGCCGAACTGCACCCGGGTCCTGCTGCCCACCCAGCCTCTACCATGCCAGCTCCCAGTCAGGATCCACTCACGTAGGGGAAAAGTAATTTTTATTTTCACAGGGCAGTTCTGCCATTTGGGAGGAAGAGAGTCAGTGGGGGCAAGAGCAAGTAGGATAGGTGGGAAGGGAGAAGTGGAAGCCAGTATTGCTGCTGAACTCTTTTTATCATGTATTTTAACATGGCTTTTGCTCCTGGAGCAATGCTAATTCTGCAGTGGTAGAGGTGATACATTCTCTGTCTTTCCCCTTTTTATCCATAGTCAGAGCACTGCTGTTGAGTAAAAGAGGTTTATGCGCCAGCTGAAGGCAGACAACAATCTGCCTCTACTGCCGTGTGTTGAGTCAGTCTACGCTCCTTTAATCACTTCATCTACCCTGTTAAAGAAAGCATGTAAAAAAAGAGGGGATTTACTCCTGTAAGGGACCTTAAAGGCTGGTTCAGCTGGGGCTTGATAATAAAAGAAAACAACAGAAAAGATATTGATGTGATAAGCTACAACCAGGACTCCTTTCTGCTGAATTATGTCTTAGCAGAAACAGCACCAAGGAAGGAAGGAGCCTACGGGGATTTTCTTAGACAATTCAACCTCACAACCATTCTGAGAACATCAACGGTTTCCGTTCCCATCTGTTTATCTCTCACTCACCTCTTAAGGACCTTCTTCATTTGCCAAACACCTCCACAAAGTCATTCAAAGATATCACACGTGCATCCTGCTTTTGCAGCAGTCACAGAAAAACTGGAATGCAGATAAGAAAACCCAACAAGTTATTATTATTTTTTTGTCAACTATACAGTTTTTCTCTTCTGCACACCTTCATTTATAGGTTGTAAGTTCTTCAGTGCAGTGTTTTGTGCTCTTTACTTTGACAGTATTTAATAAATAATGGCACGCCTGAGTTATAGCTGCAGTAGGAATCAACACTGAATTTCTCAACTCCAGTGCAATCATACAGATAATGCTATGCTGTCATTTCACACTGAACATGCTAACTGTATTTCATACAACTTGCAGTAGAACTTTATTAATTTTAAATGTACCTGCTGTTGCTTTCAAAAACAGCATTGGGAAAATGTGTATCATCCAAAAAAAAAGAAAGGAAATGTCACGATGGATATGTTCTTCACATCAGTGTGGAATAGGCCCCTGCAAGTCTTGTACCTCAGTGCAAGTGTTACACAGAAGGACTGTCAGACTGTTCTCTGCTCGTTTTTCACTGTAGCCGTCAGTTATGTATTTGTAATGATGTGAATCACAGAACTCACCAACACTTGTATGTCCTGTCCTCTCCTTGCTTGTTTTGCTGTATTTAACATGTCCTAGAGATCACTAGGTATTATATCCTATCAGCACTAGACTGGGTGGTATTCATACATTCCAGCACCCAGTGCCTAGCTTGGCTAGCCAGCCTCCCTTGACTCGACAAGTAGTCAGTGGAAAATGGCAGGGTCCTTCCCAGAGGCCACTTCAGAGCAAGAACTGAACTGCAGATTTGCGACCATCTCTCCTCTGGCTCCAGAGGGACCCCAACATCACTTGCCTTCCTGATTACCTCTTTAATACAATACCAACCAACTAAAATAGTTCACTCTCATTCATCTGCCTTGCACCTTTTGTCCAGTTACTGGAGAGGATGAATGGATGTTCTAATGGCTAATCCAAGAGTGAGGTCATCTGCACCCTTGTTTTATTACGTATTTTCCATGGAATGCAATGCGAGTGTTAGCCTATCCCCTCCCAGCACCACAGATAGAACAGTATTCTCTCCCAGCACCCCCCCATTACAGAGACATGCATTGAAGAGGCATAGGTGTCCAAAATCCATACACATGGGGACCATAAAAATACAAAGTATATGAATCTTGGTTCATACATGTGATGGAGAAATTGCATCCAAGAGGCAGTAACTGTGAGAATGGCTCTTGTTGATGTGCGGGCTGATTTGACTCATCTCAGCCTACAATGAAAGAGGATCACTTTGCATTTGTGGGCTTACAGCACCACAGCTGTGTTTAAGTCCCCAGGTAGGGCTTACAGATGCAACTCTAATAAAAAGCAGCAGTTTTACTACAGTGAAATAATTTTTTCTTTCCAAATTTCTTTCTTGAATTCTAATGTCATCCAATTGCAATTTATTATCGCATCAATATTTTCTGCTTTCACTTTCTAAGCATAAATCTCATCCTGTCAAGTCTTCACCACAATAAACAATTCTGATCCAAATAAAGTTTTACGTTAGTCTATGTAGCTCTTCTCATGAGCAAAAATCATTGAGTCCCACCATAAATCTGGAACGTCAAACTTCCAATTTATTTATAGAACAAAGATATGAAAGGATAAGAGACCTGCACAATGTGGATGAAATTATATACCTAGGAACTACTTAATAATGTTTTTTTTCCCCATGCCTGCATAGCCTCCCTCAGTCTCTCCTTCATGCAGCTCAACCCTTTGCTTCAAAGGCATCTACATTGCTTTAAACATTTCCCATGCAGGACTGACGTGGGGACAATTAGGTGTGGGGGCATTTCAGCTTTTTAATTAAAAGTTAAACTATAAAGCAGCCTGGGCCCACTCAGTGCCGAAACAGGGTTAGGGCAGAACTATAGATCCTCTACCTTTGATGGCTGACAGGAACCCACTGTGTTCCTCTCACCAGTACACAGACAGAATTCCCTCACATTTCAGGAGAAAAATATTAGAAGGTGCCCACTTACCTTTAAAACAACTCACTACTATTAAATCTGACATCAGATGCACACCACCAAGCCAGAGTGTGGTCTCTGTGTGAAAACTAATGAGGTGAAGGACCAAACCTGACTTACAGGGGAGAGAAGGAAAAAGAAAAAAAAAGACTTTTTCTTCCATTCAAATTATTAGAAGAAAGGACACAGAAACAGAGTGGCGTCTCTCTGCCCACTAATAGCAGACGCATAAGTGAAGAAATAGGGGTTTGTATGGGAACCTCTCCATGTGGGGTTTCAGGATCCTAAACCAGAAAAAGAAGTTTGTGCATTACTGCGCTCGTATTTGCTGAAGGAACAAAGGCACAGTGGAAACCAAAAACATTCTTCACCTTTTAGAGGTGCAGAGGGTATTGCAAGTTAAATATTGTGTGATCATTTTATTCAAATATTCATTCACTATTTTAAGATTACTTTCAGCAGTAGGCATGGTGGGGGTAAGTCCATCTTCACAGGAATAAGTGAACTCAACAGTCAAAGCAGCTATTTACAATGACATTAACCTCATCTGGTGCACCTCCCGAAAAGACTGCACGATTTCAGGTACAGTCTGTAAAGCCGCAAGTATCCATTTATGTCCTAAAGTCTTAGTTCTAAAAAATCAAAGTCAAATACACTGTTATCTATTGCTTATTTTTTGAGGTGATTAATTAGAAAAATCTCTCATCCACTCTGGTGACTGTTCCATGCATCAAGTGATTAGATATTTTAAAACAAAATCTGTGACAATTTTGAAAGATTAAAAAACTTTGTATTTGTTTGGAAGATTTTGCAAATCCCATAGCTCTAGGGAGTCCTCCAGTAAACTTGTTTATGAGGAAGCGAAATAATAAAGCATATTTTAAACATCAAGGACAATAGTGTAATATGGCTTCTAAGCTGTTAAATCTTGGATCAAAATGTTGGTAGATCTAAGGAAGATCTGAGTGTTCAGGATGTTGCATTATACACACCATCAGCTGGAGATTGGGTTGAGCTTTTTGAAGAATTCTCCCTCTGGTGGTTAAAGAAGGAATTTCAAAGAGGGTATTCAAATTTTTTTCTAACCATCTGTTGACTCATCCAGCCATACTGTAACAGACTGTTCAAGTCCTACTAAATGAATATTCTCTATAAAAGTCAGACAAGGTGGGGGAAGCCTGGTACTACTGTGTCCATTCCATACTGGCTACCTGTAGTTTGGAATACAAAAAAACCCCAAAAGCCAAAACCTTCAGACTTAAGTTTCCCCTCACTACTTACAACTGCTGCGAGGTCCAGCAGAGGGCCAAATGCAGTATTCTGAATTTTAAAAAACAGCCATATGATAGTCATAATCAATTGCAAACATACGTATGAAATTATACTGGAATTTTCTCTTGCTGTTCTAGTACTTTAGAATTTGGTTAGCTGGGTTTTAAAGGGTAAGTTATTTAACTCAAAGAAAGCATTGTTAAGAATTAATTCAGTTGTGCTGAAGATGCAAGTGTAGATTTTAGCAAGAGATACCTTATTCCAACTAGTGGGGGTTTAGCACCTTCAGAAACCTGCTGAGTTTTGCAGAGAACGAGTGTGCATGCTCGGAGGAAGAGTCTTCCCTTTGCATTTGGTAATACATAAACCATGTAAATCACTAATTCTACTAGGTAAGAAAGGGCTCAGGGTCCTGATTTGTAGCACTGTTAGTGGGATATACAGCCTTAAGCTCCAAGTCAAAGGTTCAAATGTAGTCCAGTATTGGTGAAACACAAGTTTTTCAATGATTTGCTAGTGCCAGCCCAGCTGTGGCAAATCACTTCCAGAGTGCAAGGCTTCTTAACACACTGCATGTTGTAAAGACACAAAGCTGAATGAGGGAGCTGTTTCTGTACACCACTGTTGCCTGCCACAGCAGTAAAGAATCTAATTTTCCAGAACTATGAGAAAAAGGAAAAAACCAAAAGTAAAACCACCCATAATTTCCAACAGCTCTCATTATTTGCTTCTGAAGACAGTTATCCTGTCTTCAGGTAACTTCCTCGATACTGTCTCTGAAACCCCAGTGATTGAAAACAGGTGCTAGTTTAAATATTAAAAGGAACACTCTGGGTCCCACATCAAGCATCAAAACTATTTCAATATGAAGTAAGACGATTCAGAAAGATGCCTGTGGTGTTAGCATTAGCCCAGCTAGAACATGCATGCAGCATGGCCATGAAACACGCTGTTTCTACATGCTTTTTGATTCATATGCTCCAAAAACTGTTTAGGAAGAGAAGTCTTAACACAGTTTCACTGCCAACAGAAGTTTGCAAACCCATGACCAGAATTTTGCTTCTTGGGTCTGCCACAGAAAACCTGTGGGAAGACCTGTACAGAATGGTCCACTGGATTTTTGGAGACCAACTATGTTCATCTTGTTATCAGAATCGAGCTCAACGGTATTAAGAGTCACTTGACTCTGGAATGGAATTCAAGACCTTTTAAGCCAAACATACAGCATACGAAAGGCAAACATGCTTTTCCTGTAAGACCACAAATTCATTGAAGAGCACTCACAGTTCTGTTACTCAAATTACACTTGGCAGAATTTAGGATCCAAATACAATACACATGACAGCAGTTTCCAGCAAGCCAGGTTTGCTGTCCTTCAAAACCTAACAGATAAAAAAACTTCTGCCCATTGAATCAACAACAATTTTTCATTACTTAAATTTGTACAGAAAGATATAAATTAGACCTGACCTTACCAATCTGGACTCTATTTGTAACAAGTTAAAACTGGCATTATTGTAAAGCTGATAGAGAACTTGGGACATGGAAGTATACTTGCTACAGTCAATCCTTATTTTTAAGGTAATGGGTATAGAAAATAAACAAACTTAACAAGACTAATACAGTCTTTTAAAGTGGGTTTTTTTAATTAAAAAAGTTTGTCAAACAAGATGAGTATTTACAAAACATTGAGCCTTTCAATTTTGTTATCAAAACCTGCTGAACGCAGTACACATAAAACATAAAGTACTATTATACAAATCTAACATATAAGAAGATATCAATAAATTCATGGGATTGACTTAGTAAAAACTACACCATTTCCCAAACAGGAAAGATAAAATATGAACCAGCACAGCTTGAAATGAATATGCAGACTTCCAATAGATTCATTAGAGACAGCCTCTGAATAGTAATCTAACAGTCTAATAACTGATGCTAGATCAAACCCATTGCTCATTTGTTGAATGTAAACTGTACATACAAAATTTACAAATATTTTCAAAGGCTCATTCTTAGTCTTTGGAAGGAACGTTATCATTAACTCAATATAACTGATGCAATCTCTCTGTCTAGGAGCGTTTTTGTGTAAAAGCTTGTCTGCCCCAAAGACAAAGAGAATTTAAATTCTTCTGCTGGACAAAAAGAATAGACATTTTTAATAAGGCGGAACCCAAATTTAAAAAAAGCCATTTTCTACCAGGCTACATACATCAAGTGTCCTTTTGTATCACAGACAAAGAAAGGAAAAATCCAGATCACTCAAACCAGGACAGGGAGCAGGGTATTGTAAACTCTTCAGCAATCCATGTATTTGCTTGCAGAGAATCTACTCAGTGCTTTCAGAGAAAGGCAACATGTACCTCATCTAGTGTCTGATATAAATAGCTAAGATGACTGGCATGCAGAGCTAGACTGCTTCATTATGCAAAAGAAAACGAAGCAGAAATCTGTATGTGGCTCTCTTTCCTTTTATACAGCATACCAGATTTCAGATCAGATTACGTTTCACCGTGATTAGTAACAGAAGGAAGCCTTCACATCAAGGCCAGCTGAACACTTTATTTCACTGTGTTACTGGCAAAGCAACATTAACAGGCACTTGGCTAGGCTGTTGTGCTGGTGACCCATTATTGAGAGGTTGTTGTGGAACAGCAGCTGGTTCCATTTTGCTGATGTGTGTTATGAAGCGTAACCGAAGTTTCAAAGCTGGTCTTAAATTACAAATGATTTTCTCAACCTGTTAAAAAAAAAAGAAGACAGAAATACATTTGGTTAAACTGGAGTATTTTGACATATTTCACTACTGTACACAAACATCATGTTAGCACAATGAAAAAAGGAAAAAGATATAGTAAATAGTGGTATTTACGTTAATATTTTATTTACCATGTTAACTTTTGGACCTCTTCTGATAACTAACCTTAAAAAAAACCCTACCCGGTGTACCAGTTGTACACCAAAGCTTTGCAAAACAATTCACACAACTGACACTTTTAAAAGTGCATACTGTAACAAACTGAACTTAAACTGAGTGAACGTTTACTGAACATGGATGCATTCTTGCTTTTGTCACATGTGAAGTTATATTAATGAATCAGAAATTAGGTAGAAACTTAAAAGATATAAATTGAAATGAGGAGAAAAGTTATGACATATCCAATACCTTTGTTTCTAGTGATTGCTTTAATAATAGTACTTAAAGCACCCTCAAGCTGTATCTTAAACTTCAGACTACAGAAATGAATCCTGAAATGTGAGACACCTAGTCTAATGTATCTGAAGCTTTTAAATGTGTAGAGGTGCACCGACTTCCTAATTTGCACACAGAGACTAGTCAATTGTTAAGCATTTTGTTATTCTTCTACCAATGAAAATAATTCATAAAAAGATTAAATTGCTATATGGGAAGAAAGATAATTAAAGTATAAGTATCTACTGTTTACTTACTTGGTCTTTCACACTGTCACCTGTAAACATATACTTCATATGATACAAGAAGTCACATATAGGATCCATGTAGTTCAGGTGTGAGCTGTACCGATCTGCATTCAGGAGCATTTCATAAAATGCCACTCCAATCTGTTTCCACAGACACAAAAAGCACCCCAAATGAAAACAGGTTTTAAAATGCTTTAGAGTAGAAATGCAGTTAAACAGCGGAATAAATATATGTACTGCTTTTTAAATATATGTGATTCCTATTTACTTTCTTACAAGGACAAATGGGCAGGTCTTAACTCATGCCGTTATGCTTAACTAAATGATCCCCTATTCCCAAGTTAACTTCCAGTGAGTGCAATGATGGTATTTTGGTACATGCTACATAATTAGTGCTTAATCATCACTGCAATATGGTTTCAGTAAGTGCCTACAAAATTTGGAAAAGCAGACCTCAGTAAATAACAAGGAAAAGCTAAGCACAAGATTTGAGTCTTCGAGAGAGAAGACATTACAGTTTATTGCACTCAGCTTATATCTAGACTCCGGTAAGGTCTTCAGCAAATGAACACAGTGCATTTTAACGGTACAAGCGTTCTCTACAAAAAGTTTACAACTACAGTGTTTGAATATACTTATTAAGGAAGCATTGTGTGCAAACATATGTGTGCCTACAACCACTTAAAGATGGCAATGTGAAACCTGAGCTTTGTGCTTGCTTATTGAAGCCACGTGATAGTTGCTGCCTACTCTGAGGGTAGCAATCCCTTACTATTTCCTCACACTGAAATCAATTCCTCACAAAGAAAAAGGAGTGGTATGGGAATGTTAAGCAGCGTGGAAAGGTGACAGCTTTTTAACCTTTCCTATATTTTGGTTCAATACAGAGAATGCAGGCACAGAAAAAATTTCCCTCCTGATGGAGGGAAGGAAGAAACCAGTCAAAGCAATACTTACCAACAATTTATAGTATTATACACAGGAATCTATACAGTACTTCCTGATGCTCTCCAATAGTCTTACTTAAGCACTGCTTTATGAAAAAACTTTTTGGAGCTACTTTTACTGTAGCTTTAAGACAGAAAAAAAAAAAAGGAAAAAATGAAAAAAAGAAAAAAGCATTCCTAAAGATTTACATATGTTTGGTTTTTTTTCATACTTCCAACATGTACTTTAAAAAACCCAGAAAAAGCTGTAACTCAGAGGTAAAACTGAAGGAAATATGTAAACAAGTACACAGAAACACTGCCATATGATTATCTAACTACCTGATACAGTTTCTTACAGTATCCTGTGTTCATGATATATCAAAAAACATGGGAACAAAAGTTACAAAACTCTTCTCCCGCTTTTTGACTTCTTCACAAAACAATGTATGCAAACTAAGTATTTCAGGAAAGAGTGGGGGCAGGGTGGGATGGGGAGAGCTGGAGCACAGGAACTAACAGGGACCTAAGACGGTTAAGAGTGAAGTCCCCAGCACAGACATTGGTAACTGGGGATGAAAAAGTAATCAGTAGTGGTGGTTGACCTGTATTTATGTTGGTCAGGCTCTAGAGGGAGACAAGATGCATACTTGACATATAGGCTTTGTGTATATTTATAAACAGCACAGATAGCTTGGGATTCCCAAGTTAAGCTCTTCTTTCTAGAAGGGTCTCTGCTAGCTGCCATTTTTCAGCTCATCTGCCTACTGGCCAGCTCCATCTCTTTTCTCCTCCCTTACCCTTATCCACATTGATATGAATGTAAGAAACAGCTTGTGCTCCTCCATCCTTACAATTCAGCTCCTGCATATTTCCTTCCCCTGAACAGAAGCTTTTAAAACAGTCAGTAAGTCTGACGCATATTTTGCCTGCAGTTTGAGAGCCAAAGAAAGCCTGTATTGCTTGCTATTTTTGGGGTTGTATTTCTTTTCTTGTTAAAAATAAAAGTGCTAGGTGTTTTATCCTGAACCAAGCTGACAAGATTAGTTACCTGGGTAGCTGAACACCAACTCAGCAATTCAGATCCTTGAAAATACTGTTTAACTTGTATAGAATTTAATTCTGAATGTTTATCGAAGATCTCTATCAGATTCTGCTTTGTAATATAATTGCAAAGCTAAAATAATATATACCGTATAAAGTAGACCAAGAGCTACACTTTACCTCTATCATGCATCGTGTCCTCTCCTGCTGGAACCGTTGTAGAAAAGGACCAACAAGGTGGTAAACGTAGAGTAACTGGAACTCTGTTTTCACTATGGGTATCAATACTTCTGTGAGAAACCTGTAGTATTTCAAGACATTTACTACTTCAACTGGATTTTTTTTGTTTTTTCTTTCTTTTCCCTATCCCAAATTCTAGCCAAAACATCACATTCTCTCTCACAGATCTGGGCCTTCATTTTAGAAAATACAGTGTAGCTCTGCAAGTATTAGTTATTAGTTATTTCAGTGAAGCTCTAGAACATTTCCAGGCATTATTACTGGACTAGAACAGGCAACAATTCTAAGTTCAGCAGAACGCTACACACTGTCAAAAAGCTGTCCCCTGATGTTTTAACACTAGCCTTAAATCAAGATTCAGGATTAACTGAGAGAAATACATCACACCACCTTCATTTTTGTTCAGTATTTTAAGACTTAGTAAGTAAAGTCTGTTGGTTCTCTCATTAACACAGCATTGGGGAAAGTCTAATCAACTTTTTAATGCAGTGGAATTTTTTATTTGCCTTAATGATTAAGTGGACCACTACCACATCCTTCAGTCAGCAAAGCATCTCAACTTGGAGTAGAGGGTACTTGCTAGAATTGAGGATACATTTACTGATTATAGTTGATGCTTTAGGAATATGCCACAGTCAATGGTTTAAGAAAAATTGAAATTAATAAAAACATAAAAGCTAATCAAGATTAAAAAAGGCTTATTAAAAAGGCAGTCACAGTCCAGATGAAAGCCCTGAAGCTTACAGATAACAAGAGCTATGTCAGTGGAAGAGGGAGCTGGAAAAAAACTTGTGATGCATGTGGTGAGTTTTGGAGCTCCCCTGTACATATTTACTGGTATAAGTGCTACAGGCACAGCTTTGTTATCTACAATATGCATGGAATTGAAAAGATAAATGAAATAATCAAATATCATTACACCTACTTAGGAATAAGAGAAAGCTGTCCAATGCTAGAATGATGCCAGACAGCATGTGCCAATGCCAAAGTGTAGCTACAACTCATCTCAGAATAAGACTGGTGACACGCTGTGAAGTCAAACAGCTGGAATGGGTAACCAACCCACTCTGTCTCTGACGTCAAGCTGGGACTGTTGATAACGTTCACAATGCAATCATGGAGAACAATCCAGTACGGCTCCTGGAAAAAGAACAAAAAAGTCGGAATTGCTTCTGAAAAGAACACCATCTAAGAAGACAATGCTTCCTCAACTCTTTCTACCGTTATTGCATTTGTAAGATGTTTTCAACTACGTGGTAGTTTATAACCCTGTCGGACAAACGTGAAAACTAAGATGCACAATACAGAAAGCATCCATGATAGTGCATGTGGCACACTCAAGGATGTGGCATTATCAAGACATATTTAATGAATTTAATTATTTAGTTAGCTAATATAAAGGTCTCCAAAAGAAGCAGAGCAGAGCCAAAAAGCCTTAATGGAAGACTTAATGGAAGACTGAGAATTTTCTGGGTTTTCTGAGTACATGCACAAACTGATTAAAAATCCAAGAAGGAAACAGGAAACAAAAAAAACCACACAAAAGTCAAAGACCATAGATGAAGATGCAAGGAGGGGGAACAGGAAGAAGCAGCATTATAAAAATAATAAGGATTAAATCCATGTTGGCTTTCTTCCAAGAAAAGGAACCATTTTGTTGGGGAAGAGAAGTCGTATGGAAAGGGTAACTGTTGCACATATAAGCAACAGGTAAGTAAAATCACAATTATTCAGGCAGGTACAAAGGTCCTGGTCAGGTACAAAGAGTCATATTCAGAAGATCAAAGTTTCTACTGATGCACAAACTCTAATACTACATGTATTTGCTTTTGCAGTTGTAGGCACATCTCATTTACATGGTTTAAGAGATTTGGGATGGGTAAGTGCAAGCATCAACAGAAAATTAGCTTTGCATCAGAACCCTTACAGAGCTCCTTATTTCATGGTTCCAGTTCTCAATTAATACTACACATGTGGCATTTAACTATGTTTTTATATAGGAGTGATTTACTACTTTTCATCCTAGCCTCAAAACATAATAGATAAACAGAAAACCTGGTCAATTTTTCCATGATGGAGGAGTGGATGTTTCTCAAACATGAAGTAGCTTTCTGAATAGCTCTCTGTGGAATCTATAGATGTTGGCTATCACACCGCAAACTGCAGAAGTTTTTACAACATACTCTAGAAAGATGATAAACCTTACATGGAAGAAAAGATTATTTTTATTTTAAAATGCAACGTGTTGACTCACTGGTAAGGCTGTGATAATTAGTCCAATAGCATTCATCCAAGCTGTGATATTCTCTCTTGGCACCAGGGGCTGACTAGAGACAGAGAAAACAGAAAACTGAAGCTCTGAAATTCACAACTGCAATTTGTGTTTCTGGTGCACAATAAGACAAGGTATACTTATCCAAAGAATATTCCTCAAGTTGAGAGAACTATACACATACAGGTATTTATGAAAGTCAACAGACAGTAAAAATGCCATTGTGACGTTGCTTGCAAAACTTTTTTCAGGCATGATTTTGCATTAGTAGCTTCAGAGGCTGTTTGTTATCACACTGTTCTTCCTACCGAATAGGTTTTGTTGACTTCTCCATGTGACCCAAACAGAGCCAAGAATAATACATTACTAAGCTGAATGAGGCTGAAAACCAATCACTTCAGTTTGTCATTGCTCAAAGATGACATCTAAATCACTGCAAGAATACTAGGTCCTTTCTTTCACTTAGGTTCTTTTCACAGTGGCTGAGCAAGAAACAGAACTGTGGGTCAAACATAATGCATCATGACACAAGACTAGCCTTGTCACACCACTGTTTCAAAGTACCTTTGGTTTTACATTAGCATCAGTAGGATTCAGAGTCCTGCCAATGCTTCCTGCCCCTTTTTTTGTGTTCAAAGATGCTGGGCTATTAACTGATGGAATGTCCTCCACCCAGCACAGCCCAAAGGAGAGAAGACTTTTTCCAGCCTCCATGCCACTGAACCCACTGGACAAGTTCTTTGCTTGTGCAAGGTCTTCCCTCTGTCCTTTAAGGGGATCATGCTGTATCAACTGTTCCGGAGGCACACACAATCCATGACAGCACAGAAATCCAACACATGATTTTTCTGCTTGATCCCTATAGCCTTTGTTTGTTCTCCAAAAATACCTTATACATAAAACTTAAAGTATTTACACTTAATTAAAAATTTATAAAACCCTAAGAAAATTAGTATCACAGACTACCTCAGCAATCTCTAATTATATATTACATATTGCAGAAAACAGTTTCAGAGAGCCAACATACCTCTTCAGTACAACATTCAGTAGTGCATTGCCCACATCCTCCCCTGAAACAGCCAGAGCCATGAGCTCAACACAGGTAACATGGAGAGCATGGGCAGCTGGGTTTGGAAACTCATTGAATCTCCAGTCACAATTCGGAAATGGACCAGGTGATTTGCCTGCCATAGGTGACAATGATTAAGGAAAACAAGCTGACCCAACAAGGCCTAATGTGAGCAGCACACTGCTTAAAATATATGTATATACTGCACATACTAAGTTGAACTGAAATGAAAGATAAGTTACTGAGAAGAAATAAAAACAACCACATTTCATAAAAAGAGGACATATGGACAAAAGTATGAATATAAGGCAATGATACTCAATCACTGAAGGACTGTGTGAATACATAAATATATCACACACCCAAGGTCATGCAGAGTTTAAATTTCCCTAAGAGGTCAAACAAAACAACACCAACCACCTCATTCACCATCTGCTTACAAGATAAGAAGATGAAAATAACAAGAATTTTCTACTCTGCATAATCTGAAACCATTGATTTCCTTCAGTATAAGAACTTCCTGCAGACCTCTAGGGTGACAGTTTATGCAAAATGAGCACCTGCTTAGTCTCTGAAAATATTCCACTTTCCCAACCAAGACTAACTCATTTGAGCTACATATAGAAAAGATCTCCGAACACACTGTTACCATTTGCATAAAGGCAGGGGTTTATAAAAATTTTAGCTTTCTTTTCAGAGATCTAATAAACTTCTTTCAAGCTACACATAAAAGAAAGGCAAGTTCAGAAAGAGGAGTGAAGGAACACACATAACACATAACATCCAGAAATTTGGTCAACTCCTGTAAAGCTGACCCAGAAAGAAGACAATGTTCAGGGAGCTTCCACTATCGCTATTCTCTAGAACATAGCTGCATGGGTTCGCCAGCTATTTCCACAGAAATTTAAGTCATTTGTAGCCATAATTGTAAAAACTAATAAAAGGCAGCAATTAAGAAAATACAGGTTTGTGTTAAAAACATAACTTTTTTAGTCTTTCCCTCCTAAAAAACAGATTCTCAGCAGCTGCTAACAGCACATGCACCGATCTTCAACTAGACACAGCTAGGTATGTAACATCTTAAATGTGGCACTGCTTACAACATTTTACTTTTTCTAATGCCATTACTAAGAATAATCTCATTTTTTACTTTTTTTAAAATACTCATGCTTTGTATCAAGCTGATTTTATGTGGCCATTAGAATTCAATTCGGAATGCATAAACATCAGTATTTCTATTTATAAGTGATGCATTAAACAGTGGAATATTTATATATTTGTACTGTACTTTGTTTTCACTGTATCTTTCAAGATGTTTTTACTAGGGCAGCTCAGTCCCTGTGTAGAATAGTAAAAAAAGTACACTGAAGTAAACTAGTATGAATTTAGACTAATATATGCTGCTAAATAAAGACTGCAAGCTTTATTTCATGTCTGAATAGATGGAAATTGAACTTTATATTTCGATGAAACAAAGCTATAAAACATTGGCACAGCTTAATGCAAGCTTTAAGGATATTGTCTACTAGTCTTCCAATGAGTTTGCAATAGTAAGTGTCATCAGGAATCCATGGATTGTCTTCTCGGGGATTCATAGCACATTTGAGATAAGTATCACTTAAACACCAGCCCAACGGGCGATTATCTTTGAGAGAGCCAATTATGGCATGAACAAGTTTTCTCTTGAGGTTTGTGCGCTCTCTGAGATGCCTCTCATAATAGTGAAGAGTGTTGTACAGGTAAGTCACTGGACGGTCTGCCAAGGAGAAAAGGAAAACAACAAAACACAGAAATAACTTCTAGCATCACTATTATGTTTATGGTGGCAAATATAAAATTAAAATCAAGAGCTCTGCAAGACTAAGTTGTATGTATTTAAAAACAGCACATATAGAATTGATTCACGTTCTCTATTTCACTACACTGTAACACGGATTTCCCTTTGTCTTGTACGTATACTTTATGTGTTTGTAGAAGGGTAGAAGTTGAGCAAAGAAAGTATGTATTAGCAACAGTTCATATCTTAATGATAATACTAATATACTTTTAAGTAAACCATCTAAATCATCTCTTCGTATAAAAGGTATTAAATAGGAAGAATCCAGGTATGGTCACAGTAAAGAAATAATATTGTAAAATGTCTGGGCATAACATGGCAATGACATCTATACAAAAGTTTATTACAAAAGTGCAGTTATTAAAGTGTGAAAAAAATCAAGTTAAAATATTTGAATTTTAAACAAGGATAGATGGAAGAACTGGTTTTTAGCTGTTTCAGTCGTGGTAACAGAAAGTTTGTTAGGACACAGGTCCAAGTACTTACTACTAGAAGGGAGTGAAAGGGAAAGATGTGAAGGAAGCATGAATAGCAAGCTACCTGAATAAAAGTGAGTTTATATTGTTTGTAGGCTGAAATTCACTAAATAGGAATTGTATTTCTCTGTGAAAATGTACACAGCGCTTACAGAATAGGAAATGATTAAACACTGCTGTGCTAATAGATGAAAATTATGAATGAAGGAGATGAACGAGAATAGAATGATCGTAACAGGAATAAAAGTCTGTATTCACAGATAACCTACCATGGAATTTGTATAAACCTCCCAGATGATCCAATAAAGTTTCTAGTGATTTGGACACTGGAAGCAGTTCCAGAAATCTATGGATTACAATGTCAAACACTGGCAGAAAGCGCAGGCATACATTTCCAAAATAAATTGGCAGGTACTGGGGCTGGATCTGAACTGGGGGATTGACTTGCTCTGCCAAGCCTTCAAAATACAGCTTTTCCGGATATTTCTGGAGAGAAAGAAATTCAACAAAATCAAAAGTTCTTTCCTTAAAAGCAGTGCATTAAACACTCAGCATCTATATCGCTTTAAAAAGACGCTTCATAACCCTCATTATCACACATGAATGCAGTGAGATGATTTCACCATAAAGCTTACTAAAGAAAATTAATCTCTGAGTGAAATTATTTAGTTATTATGACTGGTAGATAACAACTTCTTCAGAAAAAACAAAACAAAACAAAGTTTGCTCAAAGTGGGCATAAGAGAGCATTAAGCATCCCAAGGCAAAGCTGAAAGCAGCCAGCACTTATGTGTCCCTTTGTCAAGTATTTTAAGAGAAAACCTAGGGGAAATCAGCACTACTGAAAATTTCTGCATCATATACTGAATCAGACCACTAGAATATGCATGTAGTAACTCCCTGGGAAAGACCTGGAGTGTACTCAAACACCAGATGAGTACAGCTGAAAGCTGAGCTTAGTGTTTTACTTGTAACTGAAACTGCTATATGCCAGATTGGGTCTAGTAACTGTGCAGCCACATCAGAGCACTTTCCAGGCTAATATAATTTGCTTCCCTGCTACCCTTACATTTTTAGGCACTGTTAAGACACTGCTGAGTTATCTTTTGACAGAACACTCCATTGGTACATCCTCTTCCAGCCAGCAGAAGCCACTATGTTTACAGCAGCATTAAAATCTCAGCAATCCCCTTCTCTAACATATCAGGGTATCATGTGCTTGCCACACAGGAGATGGAAGAAGTTTTAATAATTAGGAGAAAATGTAGGTTTAACTATTGTTATAGTCACAAAACACCAGAGGAAATACCTTATCCCTGATGCATAAAAACTCTTGTTCTAAATGAATTTCAGTAAAACCGAGATTTTTAAATTATTGTATTTACGTGAGTAAGAATGAATCTCCAACCAACTCTTCAGCTGCTTCTACCTTTGAATATCACTGCAATATAAAAGTGATTTTTTTTTTTTTTAAATACTAGCCCAAATAAATTACTACTTACTAATTAACTCCAAAAATTGACATAGCTGTCCTGTCATTTACAGGAAAAAAGATTCTTTGGCTGATCTCAACTCCACAGAAAGTATGACAACAAAAGAATTTTGTTAGCTTTGATACCTTGTGATAACTCATATGCTTAGTATGCCAGTCATTCTGCAGCCAGTGCTCCGGAGAATTCTCCTTCACAAAATCACTCACTCTGTTTCTGAAATCGTTAGGCTTCAGTAAGAGTAACTGAATTATAAAGTAACAGACTTGAGCTTCATTTCCTTCATGACTACGCATCGCCTTAAACAAAAAGGATCAGAAAATATGGAATTACAGCTGACGCTGCTGTCTGCTTTATAATCCCTAAACATTGGCTATCACCTTAGGTATGTCTGCACACAAATTCACACTGGTGAATGGTCTCTCCACTGTACTTTTCAAGTGAAGACACAGAACAGAGGGAGGTTCAATCACGTCCTGTGAAAACTACCCATCACATTTTTTATTCCATAGGTAGAAAGTCTTACAAACTCCCCAGTGACAGCACATTCTCCAAGAATTCTAGCTCTCTTTCTGCTGTCAGTTCTCTTCTTGAAAATAACCAATTAATGATAATGAAGTTAAGATTGCTTCAAACTTCTGGCCACTCTGACATGTTTAGACCTCAGTTTGAAAACCAAACTAAAATTCAAACAATCAACTTTACATTAAGACGACATTTTAAAATGTAAGTAGAGAATAATTACTGAAGGAAAATTTAATTCTCACTAGGTAAGTTCTGCTTTATTTTGTAGGATAACCTGGAAAGACGGAGAATGCCATTTCTCTCCTTTTCTGATGAAACAGGCTGAATTCCAAGCAAAGATAGCATACTCTAATGGGTACAAAATTTTCCATTTGTTTCTGAATCACAGCATGCCATACCCCTTCTACCTTTTCAGGCTGCAGAAATAATTGCATAGGTCTGACCTCAGAGACTCGAAGCACTAATAACAACATTTAATAATACCACTTCAATGGTTGCTATTAAATAACCAAGAAAAGCTTCCCCTGAAGATTCAGAGAACAGTAATACTTTTGAGTTTTATGTTGCTTACAGAAGTAATCTATTATTTTACTTGATTATTGGGTTAGCAAATAGTCACTATTTAAAACCAATGCATTTTTAAAAAGATTGCTCCTACAAAACTGACGCAGAAAGCAGACTCTGCGTGAAGAACTAGCATCTTATCTTCTAAGTCAGTACTTACCAAACACAGTATCAACCTGTCCAGTGTTACAATGTTGTATTTCCACACCATGTCATTGAGAATCTCAATACATTTATTGAGCTGCTGGCCTCCTGCAGAGGTAGAGAATTCATACACCAAGAAATCTGCAAATGTCCTGACATGTGCCACCAGAGCTCTGGCCCCAATTCTTTCTAACACTCTACCAGGGAAGAAGAAAAAAAACAACACACAAGCAAACAAACAAACAAAAAAACACCAACAAAAAAAAAAGAAAACAAAAAAACTTCTGTTACAAGAATGCTCACACAGATTTAAAAAGCAACAATTATTACTGTTCTTAATACATTTTTGACAGGTCTATTTTATAAGAGTTAGTGGGTTTTAATACAATTGTCTTAAAAAAAAAAATAACAAAAAACCTCCCTTTATTAAGTGAACTGAAAAGAACCCCAAACCAAAGCAAAAAAACCCTTAAAGCAACAGAATTCCAAAGCCTGGATACTAATCAGAAGAAATATTTCAGGTTCACCAATTCTTATGTATAGTATTCTGTCCAGAACCCATGCTTTAGTTATGCATTTTTAGTTATACATCTCTTAGGACAATCTTCTACAACTCAACGCTAGCTTTCCTGCAGTATGCATTTTAATATAACCATAGCATTAGAATACTGGTATGTCCCCACTGCACAGAAGAATAACACATGCTATCATAAATATTGTTTCAACAGACCTAAAACAAGGACTGAAGAGAAAGAATCTATTTTTCAGGGCTGAAGCTGATGCTGTTCTTAGCAGTAACAAGTAAAAAAATTGTAGGATTACTACTTCTATAATAATTTTCACCTTGATCCAACATTTGTTTCTTTAAAAAAAATATTTGACCTTTATCCATGTATAAAGGCTAGGTAAATAAATGCTTTATGTTTTCAGTTTACTATTTCAGATTGCCTGAAACACTGCCATTACAAGTAAACTGCTTAATTCAAACACCTCATATCCTTGTCTCTTTCCAGGAAGAATATGCATTGCAGACCACTGTGTGGTGTAATCAGTCTCAGTATTATGATACGCTTGCTAACACCTTGCTCCGTTCTTTTTTCCATGTTCTCAATTAATGAAAAAAGTACAATCAAGCTGTTAATGCACAAGGCCTGTCCTCAGCACTGAGAATGTTGCTGTAATAACTTTGAGATAGCACATCTTTTAACTTCACCTGTAACCAATTTGATTAATGTGATCAGTATCTAACAACATCTTCCATAGGAGACAAAGGAAAAGTGGGGGTGAACGTTGCGTAGAAAAGTGTGTGATAATCTCATTCTCATTTGTCATAGACTTCCACTTGCGGTATTCTTCTTCCACATTCTTCTTCAAGTTAAAACGACTTTCTTGAGGTACGTTATTCTGCTTGAAGAATACCTGAAATAAAGTAGGCTTTGTTGTGACTCAGAGCCTAGAATAAAACACCTGAACAGGCAAACCTTTGCCTGACTTACCACCTTATGAGTTCGCTTCACCATGACACCACAGTGACTGTTTTATCACTAACAAAGCTACAGGACAAATCACCACAAGAAAAAAGGCTTCTCCCAATTATTTTTTTTATTTTTTAATTTCTAAAAGATCTGATTTACCTTCCACTGGAAGTACAAGTTGGCCAAACTTGGTCTTAGAATACTTCAGGATAAGCTAATTTTCTGAAGAAATGGCAATGTTAAAATCATGCTGCATTCTTTAGGGACTTAAGATGAATGTAGTCTGGACAGGAGAAGAATCTCACCAACTAGCAAAAGGCACAGGATCTTGTTAAGAGAGTAAATTCTTTGTATTTTCAATTATAAAATCATCAGGTTGAAACTATTACCTGCAGAGGAGCTGGAAAACAGCTTAGTGTATGTGATGCCCAGTTATGTGGAGTAAAACTCATGATAGTCTGCAATATATCCTTGCACCAAGTTCCCTGAATTGAATCAGAGCCTGTGAAAAAGTCTAGAAAATGGATTGATGATATTAGAATTTCAGACAAAAAACCATTTCTTACTGGTGTTCATTTTGTAGTCACATGCATCAACGCTTTGCTAGTTCAACTGGGTTTCCTTTTTGGCCAACTTCTCCCATCCCCTTTATTTGAATCTTATTTACTCTATAGAACAAGCTGGATGTTATATTCTTTACGCTATTAACAATAACAAAATTATTTTTAGATTTTGAGCTAGAAATAAAGCAATCATGATTTTAATATTTTATATTTAATTTCTTGTAATGACAGTAAGACAAGCTTTTGCTGATTAACTGATTAGACTTAAAAAAAATCATGAAGATAATGATGATGAAATTGCCAGATTCCATTTTATATTGCTTTAAAAAGGCTGCTCAGCAGTACCTTTCCCAACTAAGCTGTAGAAAAAACCCACAAGCCTCATCCCCCCAACCCCAGTGTTGATTTAACATTAAAGGTTGAGCAAAGGTTAAAAAATAAAAAACCTAACACAAAGAAGTGCTTTCCCTTTCAAACTACCTCCACCAGTTTTTGTGAAATCAGTTGTTGTAACTCTCCAGCAAGTCTCCAGACTAGAACCATAAAAACGGATAGAGAAAACATCCCCCTCAAAGCTAACAAAGACCTGACACATGTCATTGCGCATTGTTAAAACATTAAAATACACAATAAAAGCTTCTCCCTCTCCCTTCCCCAAGAAAGCAAACCCAAACCACACACCACTTGGTCTTAAAGGTAAGCTGTAAAGGGAGTGGCTTTCACATGAGGAACATACTTGCTGTGAACATCCCATGTTTTTTTTAAATGGCATGTATCAGTAATCAGTCCAAACATTCAAATTTAAAATAATGAAACTGAAAATAAAACAGTAAAAAAACCTAGTCACACTGTATCTCTGTATAAAACCAAACTTTTAAACAATGTACTGCTTTAATAATAGTCTTTTGCCTAAGAACAAGTAGTTGGAAATTAAAATTACACTTTTTTCAAAACCAGAAGTGTCTTAGGACTGGGTCATTTCCAGGATATTCTATTAAACAGTATTTTACAGAAATGACTTGATTGCAGCTTTCACTTACACGTTATCTCACAGTACAGCTATTACCTGTCACATGTGTTGCCCTTGCTAGAGTTAAGATCAAAGCCCTGTTGAGCTCTTCTGACTCTGCCGAAAGAACTGTTTTGGGATCACTGAGGAATCGTGTAAACTGTGGTTGGACTTCTGAGCTGCCCAAAGCTGTGATTAGCCTTAGAGCAGTACTCTCAACACTAAAAGAGGGAAACAGTCCAGTTAGCAAATAGTGCTTATACTACTGCTTCTAAGATTCAAAAAATACCTATTTTTCTACTTCAAATAATACAAAAACATTTGTTTTGAAAGTGACGTTCTTAATATTTTGGAAAAGTTTGCTTTTTCCACTGTTTAATAAACTTGTTATCAACTATTTAAGTACTGTATTTTCAAGTAAAGCTCTCAAAAGTTGATTTAGTGAAAATTCCAGGTGCAGAGCCCCTGAAAAAGCACCTCTAGTCTCTCCAATTTAGAGCCCCCCCTTTTGTTATCTTTTAAACATCTTTGTCTAAACAAGGATACATGGATAAATAAATATATTCAAAAAAAGAATAAAACACCTATGAATAATGCATGGGAAGTTTCAAAGCCAATCATCACCTTTAAGCAGACAGAACTAAATTGTCCTTATTAAAGAAATGAGGAAGTACTGCTTTTGATTTGCACTTTATACGCACTTTATTTTCCCGTGCTCTCGTTCAAAGTGCTTTTCACACCAGATAGGTTGAAGTAATTGAAAAGACTTTTATAACACTATGTCTTTGAAATGCCAAAGCCATAGGTTAGTTTACTCCAGTCTAGTTGCATGCAATGCTTATCGAGTGACTTTTAACATCTGTATTTCACAGACTAAGATGACAAAACAAGGTTTCGGTGAATAAAAAGAGCAAGACCTTGAATTAAGAAGAAACTTGACTTCACATGTTCTCTTTACTCTTGATAAAGGATAAGCAACTGAGCAATTTGAATTTGGACTAAGAAATTACTTTGTAATTAGACTTCCTTAATAAGAACTGATAATAACAAGGTTGCTCTGTCTCACTCACATACCCCCACAAGAAGTATTCTACTCTTAAGAGTGAATGGACATTCTTTTCCCCAACTATTCTACAGCAAACCCCAGATTCTACATACTGATTCTCATACCCTTCAACTTTTTTAAACAGCAAGTTAAACTCAAAGCTTTTCCCTAGAATTATCTGCATATCAACTCTAGAGCTTCTTTAACCACCTTTTCCATCTTTCTTGTATCCAAATTTGCTGTTGTTTTATGTGTGGCTTACGCTGATATAATACACGTGCCATACAATAGAAGTGACACTTTCTTCTCCACTCTCAGGTTCACATAGAGCCACCATAGCTTTGTGCCAACTCCTTTACAGCTGCAGAGTGAATCAGATTATTTCCCTGATCTGACTGAAAATTAACTTCACTAAAGAACTAAGTGGAACCAACTTAACTCTTGTAATGGAATGAAACATCCTCTACAGGAGTAAGCAAGTGCAGTCCCACCGGCAGACGAGCCAGTCACTGTAACTACAAGTAGCAGGCATTGCCCTTTATCTCCAGTGCAAGGAGCTCAGCAGTTGTCCAACACTCCCTGACACAACAGTTCTGTTGCGCATTCCTGTGTTTCGACCTGTGACCCTGCTGCCATGTCTGCGCAACAGGCTGCCGCACGCAACTCTGCAGAATACTACAACTGACGTTTAACTGTATTTCTGAAACGTGACCTGCTGAGATACCACAAAACAATTTAGCCACAGAACTAAGACTGGGAAGCACTTATGTCCCATTTAAAACATAGTTCTCACACAGCTTTCTACACATGATGAAGAAGGAATCTGCGACTGTGGTTAAACACGGTAACCATCACTTACCACAGATGAAGCTGGTTCTGATTAGTCTGCGGCACAGCAGCCAAGGAATGAAGATGGCTGAGCAGCTGGACTCTGTAATGAGGCTGGATGTGATGCATCCGATAGCTAAACATTTCTAGCAGAGTGTGCAGAATTCCCCATGCGTGAGATTTGAACACTGTTGGCAGGAGCTGACCTTGTGAAAAAGAGTTTGTAAAGTAAGTTTTCCAAGTGATTACACTTTAAAATACAACTACAGAATACATTGTGGATAGACACTTATATTTAGCTTCAAGTCAGATACTTGATTTGAAAACTGTATTACCTCCAAAGACTGCGTGTGCAAGCGCTGTCTAAAGAGGCTGTAAATGTGTAGAGCTCAATAATCTTTTGAATGAATGTATACAACAGACATGCAAATTATTTTAACGACTGCAATTAAATATCATGTGCGTCTAAGTAACTTTGCTTACGATTTTCCATTAAGCATATTTTTGCACAATGCAGCGTAACTAGGAAGGTCCTGACCATACAAGTGATGGCATAAAGGGACAGCAGCACACCCATCTGAAATTTACTGCAGCAGTAGGATAACTATTATAATTTCTTTTATATTAAAATAATTTATACATGTATTCAACATGCTGCATCATCAGATTTTCATTTTTACTACAGTCTCTAGTTGCATTAAAAGAAAATGCTACTGAACAAAAGGAAAAGGAAAAAAAAAGGGTTTTTTTCTTACTGATAAAGCCTTTGATGCCCAAGGACTCTATTTCCATATAAACCAACAGGCGACTATAGGTTTCCACAAGAGCAGGAGCCAAGGCCACACTAGATTTTGCGTGAGCCAACTTAATTACCCTTGTAGCTATGCTATGAATCAGACTGAGGAAAGAAAGAAAGCATTTTTCAGTCAAAAAGAAGGACTTGAAAGTTAAGAAATTTATTAAGTAAATCAACAGGTCTATACCTGACATGTCCAGACACAGGAAAGCTTTCCTGATGATAATTAGTTACACACAGATTTACAAGTTTAAAATTTAAAAAAAGCTAGCTGCATACTGTACCTCATTTTGGCATGAACTGTAAGTGAGTCCAAGAGATTCATTGGCAACGGGGTAATAGACCCTGATGCCATGCAGTTAGTCCCTGGAAGAGGTATCCTCATGCTGCCATTTCCATAAATAGTTTCTACTAGTACACCCATTGGCAAAGTGAAACACTCTGAATTCGTTGAATAAGCATTGCACAACAAGGCAATCTTGTAGTCATTCATCTGTAAGTTTTTATTTCTTAAACTCTGTTGCAAAAACCTGTGTGCCGAAGAGATTAAACATTAAATACACATGTGTTCTGGGATGGGATTACAGTCACAATAATCCCAGTCAAAAATCTATTGTAAAATAGTAGAAAAAAATAAAGTATTTATTGTGTCACAACAAAATGACTACATCTTATGCCACAGTTTTGCTGTGTTATGATGTTCCTGCATCAGAGAAACACCTCAGGAGAAAAATACACTTCAAAACTACCTTTCCGGACAAAACTTAACCCAATGTACTGCTTATCCACACTTTCCAAACCACAGCATAATTAAAAAAAAAAAAGTCAATTTGCTTTCAGATTCTCCATCAGTAAAAAAGATATATTCATCTAAGAAGCAATATATTATTTCCATTAGCTGTATGATAACAACATTTCACTTTTTATGAAATATTTTGACTTTGAGCTCTTTCTTTTAGAATGACTTTGAGCTCATTCCTTTGATAAACCTTATACAGCATCCCATCACACAATACATTTTGAATACAGACTTGGAGCTTTCTATTCCATTATGTCCAGAGACAAATCAAAACATAAAACCCCCAAAACTCACTCATGGTGATGTTTAAGAGAATGAGGAATGGGAATCTGTAACTTGGAGTTGTCACTATGGGCCTTCCGATTCAGATGAATCCAAATACAGGTCATTGCAAAAGCATGAGTTGACTGGGGTTTGTTAATATCAGGTACAGGAATACACTAAAGAAAGAACATATGAATGTGACATATTGCATGCATTAATGTACAGAAAACAACTTAGCCAGCATTCACAAGGTTATTTTTCTTTTTCTGACTTGCAATACGATAAGCGACATTTTTAAAGAACAGATTCTACCCTCATGTGTGTATGCAATTTTAAATCAAGAGCTCCGGAAGAGACCTGGACCTCAGTAACTATTCTGAAAAAAAGCCAAACCAGTTTTAAGACCTCAGCAAATGGACGTTCATACTCAAGAGTATACAAATTCAAGACATATATAGTTACAAAGCATAGACTTTGACTCTCAGCCTCACAGTTACACATTATTCAGAAATCAATTATGGTACATGCTTCCATAGTAGGTACTCAGCGATTCACCAATATTTTCTGAAATATCTAACTTGTCTAGCATCACCATTACGCTTAAAGATTAATACACTTCCTATGAAAAGGAAGAGATACACCCCAAAATTCAAAAGGTTTTGGCTACAGACTCAGGTATATTACTGCCATTGGAAAAGGCACTCTGGCTCTCTCCTTTTGCCAACATCTGCATTTCTTTCCCTTTGGTACAGTTACTACTGCATAAGCACCACTGATAGTACAAATGAGACAGCAGCACTGCATAATCAAGGGAATAGCAGGACAGATCCTCTTAAGAGCAACAGCCATACATAACATTTAAACTGCTTGTGAAAGGTAAGACTGCCAGGAGGCCTGCATGGATGAACAAGGTGCTCCTGAACAAGCTCAAACATAAAAAGGAAGCCTGCAGAGGGTGGAAGCAGGGACAGGTAGCCTGGGAGGAATACAAAGAAACTGTCCGAGTAGCCAGGGATCAGGTTAGGAAGGCCAAAGCCCTGACAGAACTAAATCTGGTCAGGGATGTCAAGGGCAACAGGAAAACCTTTTACAGGTATGTCAGTGATAAAAGGAAGACTAGGGAAAATATGAGACCCTCTTCATAAGGAAAAGGGAGACTTGGTCACCCAGGATATGGAGAAGGCTGAGGTACTCAATGACTTCTTTGCCTAAGACTTCACCGGCAAGCGCTCCAGCCACACTGCCCAAGCTGCAGAAGGCAAAGGTGGGGACTGGGGAGAATGAAGAACCATCCACTGTAGAAGAAGATCAGGTTTGAAAACATCTAAGGAACCTGGAGGTGTACAAGTCCATGAGACCTGATGATATGCATTCGAGGGTCCTGAGGGAACTGGTGGATGAAGTGGCTAAGCCACCATCCATCATATTTGGAAGTCGTGGCAGTCCAGTGAAGTTCCCCCTGACTGGAAAAGGGGAAACAATAACCCCCATTTTTAAAAAGGGAAATAAAGAAGACCCATGGAACTACAGGCCAGTCAGTCTCATCTCTGTGCCCAGCAAGATCATGGAGCGGATCCTCCTGGAGAATATGCTAGGGGACATGGAAAATAAGGAGGTGATTGGTGACAGCCAACATGGCTTCACTAAGGGCAAATCATGCCTGACAAACTTGTTCAATGATGAGGTTACAGCGCTGGTGGGTAAGGGAAGAGAACTGATGTCATCTACCTGGACTTGTGCAAAGCTTTTGACAATGTCCCACATGACATCCTTGTCCCTAAACTGGAGAGATATGGATTTGATGATGGCTGGATGGTCACACTCAAGACTTGCTCAAAGTCCAAGTGAAGAGCAGTGACAAGTGCCATTCCTCAGGGGTAGGTATTGGAACCAGTGCTATTTAACAGCTCTGTTGGCAACATGGACAGTGGGATTGAGTGCACCCTCAGCAAGTTTGCCAATGACACGAAGCTGTGTGGTGCGGTTGACACACTGGAGGGAAGGCATGTGCCATCCAGAGGGACCTGGACAGGTTTGAGAGGTGGGCCCATGCAAGGTCCTGCACATGGGTCGGGGCACTATCACGCATAAATACACGCTGAGTGAAGAGTGGATTGAGAGCAGCCCTGAGGAGAAGGACTTGGGGGTATTAGTGGATGGAAAATTCAGTATGAGCCAGCAATGTGTGCTTGCAGCACAGAAAGCCAACTGTATCCTGGGCTGCATCAAGAGAGGTGTGACCAGCAGGTCAAGGGAGGTGATTCTCCCCCTCTACTCCACTCTCGTGAGACCCCACCTGGAGTACTGTGTCCAGCTCTGGGGCCCCCAACATAAGAAGGACATGGAGCTGCTCAAGGGGGTCCAGAGGAGGCCATGAAGATGATCAGAGGGCTGGAGCACCTCCCTTATGAGGACAGGCTGAGAGAGTTGGGTTGTTCACCTGGAGAAGAGAAGGCTCCAGGGAGACCTTATAGCAGCCTTCCAGTACTTAAGGGGGCTACAGAAAAGATGGGGAGGGACTCTTTAACAGGGAGTGTAGGGATAGGATGAAGAGTAACGGTTTTAAACTGAAAGAGGGTAGATTTAGATTAGATGTAAGGAAGAAATTCTTTACTGTGAGTGTGGTGAGACACTGAAACAGGTTGCCCAGAGAAGTTGTGGCTGCCCCCTCCCTGGAAGTGTTCAAGGACAGGTTGGATGGTGCTTTGAGCAACCTGGTCTAGTGAAGGGTGTCCCTGCCCATGAAACTAGATGACCTTTAAGGTCTCTTCCAACCCAAACCATTCTATGATTCTATGAAATTGAAGCCTCAGAAATGATGTAGTCCCACAAACACTTTAAACAAGTGTAACTCAGAGCCCATCACTACAGTTAAAATAATCCCGTCAGCTTTCCCATATTTTGTGCTGACAAAAGCAATTGCAAGTTCATGAAATGAATTGTACTGCAGAATTTCTATGGGTCCAAACTAAATTAAGAGGGGGAAAAATTGCTACGTATCAGTTTGGCAAACCACACATTTGTGTTAATGTATCTACTGACCCAAAGTAGAGTGCCCTATGATAAGAGAAAGCAATCAGGACTTCATGCTGACAGTGCTGTCATGACGGAGGTTTAAGAACTTCCCCTAACTTCCCCTTCCTCAGGAACGTTTATTCTAGAGGATTTGATTTGCTATGGCAGAATGAACGTTAAGTAACCATTAATATAAAACAAATTTAAAGTGTCTTGTTCAGTTCTTTGCACCTCAAAGTGTCTCTCAAAGTATCATTCTGTTACAGCCCAGATGTAACAATAAAATTCCATATTATTCCTTAATAGTATCCTCAGTGCTTTAACAAACTCCTCAAAACCTTAGTCAAATCTAAGTCAAAGAAGAGAGGAGTTAACAGAAGGTTTTTTTCCCCCCTAAAAACACTGCACAAACATGGTTACTGAAGAAACATAGTTAGGAAATCCTGAAAATTTTCATTTCATTATGAAACATCTCTCTCCAACTATGCAGCACACTGCTGTAACAGTGACTCAAGAATGATTGTAATATTGACATATAAAGGTCTTAAGTTGAATTAAAAATAAAACTTAATTTCAGAGAAAAGACTTACTTCTTTCTCAGGATACAGCAGGTCAAAAAGCTTCATAACTGGGAGGAAGTCAGCCAGTGCATTCTTCTGGATGCTGCCAGAGATGAACTGGAGTAGCACCCACATGAGATGGTCTCTTCCTTTAATGAGACCACGGCCTGCCAACTGTCAAAAACACTCAGTAACAGACAAATACTATATGCAGAAGAAAAATCACTGCAAAGATTCCTATAAAAGTAGAAGGGCAGACTAAAACAGTTCCAGCAGAGATTACTGGGAATTTCATAGGAGGACTTAGGCAGAAATGCACGTCATGTTTTCAGAAAGATGGCAAACAGGTACAGTAGTTGTTACACAGAAGCAGACTCTCAGAGGACCACAACAATGTAAGATTTAAAACACATTTAGCTCTTGAGGATCACTGTTTTGAAAAATTAGCAACTCTTAAATATTGGACTTAAACTGTCACCTTGTAGACCCGTAGCCAAGTACAAGTATTGCCACTGCTAGAAGCAGGCCATAGGTTTTATATTTACTCTACCTATAAAGAAAGCCTCTGAACCAGAACAACTTGGGCTTGCTTCATCTGGACTCATGACGATTTATTTTTTTGTTATTTAAATTCTTTATCCATAACAGCAATTCTCTAATAACCAGTACTCTAGTCTTAACCTCTACTCTTATCTGGCTTGCTTTAGTTTTCGATTAGATTTATGCAATTGCGTTGTATAGTGCCTATTGTCTCAAAGGTTCATTAACAGTAATTAAAGGAATGCAGCCCTGGTAAAACTAATTTGATGATACCAAAGAGAGCAGAGATCTAGAATCCATCACAAGTAAAACATAACATACGTAGTAAATTTTGATGTAACATGAAACTGTGGACAAATGAAGATGGAGCAATGTGTAGTGCATGTGAGAAACTGTATCTAAACAGCCACAAGATAACCCTACAGTGAGGAAGAAGAACACTCCTTTCTTACCATCAACTCCATACTTTCTCTCAGCAAAGAGCTCAGGATGTTGCTGACTTACTGTAACCCTTCCTTTCCTTTCTTATGAAGGATTAGCACCACCACCCTTAGAATTCAGAGAGGTGTTGAGCACCAGAGAAAAGGGTAAATACTAGAAAGCATATCAGTTTTAACAGAATTATTATTAGGAAGTAATAATAACTTTGGACTGTGATTGCCAATGTCACTGTAATTGGACAAAAGATCTTTGATTAGATTGCTTTGATTAGACAAACAAACTGTAAGTTCGTGCATCCATTTACATGGCATGTTTCTTTAGCTCACAAACTGAACCGGGCATTCACTCTGAGGCTTGGTTGTAAATTGGATGCAACAACACAGTACTCAGATGTTCTGAATTATGCCAGTTTATCTCCTTATTCTAGTTATTAGCACATTTTGAATCCAAATATAATGTAACATCCTGTAACTGAATACTCTAGAAACAGACCTAGCTCACAGCAACGTAACTTGAGAACTTGACTTACTTCCACAGAGCACAATAATCAAAAATTTACACATAAGGTACTTCCTGAAGGGGTGAGTGACCTTTTATTTCTTAAACTTGTTTTGTTTTTAAAATTTCTCTTACCGCGTGGGAGCGATACAAACAATTTACCTTTTGATGGAGTGACAGGACCATATGAGGAAAACTTGCAAACTGAAAGAGCACAAAGAAAATGAGCTGGCTGGAGAGATGCTGCCACAGAAGCTGACTGGTTCCACCATCATCAAACTTCTCTTCAGTCTCAGACCGTTCCATGGCATACACCACAAGATCCACCAGCTGGTCCTCCAGCACAGGGCAGCGCTGCTTGTGCTGTAAGGCAGAGATCAGATACAGTATTCCAAAAGCCTTGCCATTAACTTCAGAACTTGTACAGTTGCAGTTACAGTACAGTATTTTGACAGAAGGCTGGGAAGCATGAAATGAAGTCTGAACTTAAGTTAAGGATAAGCCAGTGTATTAAAGCTGCACTATGTTACAGGTCCCAATGACTTTTACTTTTTATCACACGTTACCTAATTCCCTACTCGGTTCCAAAACACAATCAATGCACAAATAACACCGGGGGGTTTTGTTTGTGTTTTTTAATAAATTCATGCAGAATGTTATTTCTCTGATCTTGCATTCATGGAAAACAAAGTCCATTCTTTTAATACACTGGTGGGGGTTCTTTTGTTTGTTTTGAGGGGTTTTGTTGGTGGTGTTTTTTTTCCCTTCTTTTCTCCTTTAAGTACATTTCAAAAGTGCGAATCATCATAAAGAAAAAGATATATCAACTATACCACCAAACCCAGAGGAAACATCTCAATACACAATATAGGTGTTTAATGACTATTCTCTTTTTCACTCTCATTTTGGGCTCACCTACAACCTACAACTAGCAGCAGAATTAACACATGGTTAATATCCCTACGATCAGATGCTGTCCTACTGCAGCACCACCTGGTACAAGACTAGATGAAAAAGACTTCATTTTCATCTGATAAAAGTGGTATGTTCTACATACTGTGAATAGAACAGAAATTACATATCAGAGTGATGAGCTCTTCAGCTGTTAGATTGAGACTGCCACAATCTCTACAGTGAACTATGGAAACACAAAATCACTTAAAATACACACCTTCCCTTAAGTTTTTTAATAATGATCAAGTAAGGAATACATTATATATGCATTAGATACGTTAGCACATATGTATGTAAAGCAGGCCCACTACCAGTGATTTGGAACTCAGATTATAAATCTTCAATTTAAGCCCATCAAGTATAATGTCACATATCACAAGTTCTTTAGTGCTACAACCTTTTATTACCCTGCATTCATATAGCTACACTCATACTAAGTACTATTTCTAAGGACAAAAAGTTGTGTGGAATTTAACTTATTCCTGACAGTGCTAGCACTTTGGAAATAACATAACCTCTGTTTCACTACAATCTCTATTCAGGGTTAATTTTTTTTTTCCCCCCATACCTGATGCCTGTAACATAATGCAGCCTTAAAGAAAACATTATTACTTTAATGATACAAAAGAAAAGGAACTGAGCTGCTCAAACACTAATCATGAAAATGCAGTATCCCTTTCTAGAGGCAAAAAGGTGTATGTAAAAAAGTTTTAAAAGATTGCCCAAATACTCATAAAACATTTTAGGGATACCTTAGATGAGTTCTTTGACTTACTAGCCAGGCAGCCTAAAAAAACCCTTTTAATTAATCAAGAAAGAAATAATAAAAGGAAAGAGAGATGCTGAAAGGAGATGCTTGTTCTACCTTCATCGATGGTAGTCTTTTGCCATGAAAAAAAAAAAAGAGATTCTCTTCAATTAAAAATAAAATGCAAGAATGGGAAAAGTTGACAAAATATAGTGAACAGCATCCCCTGTTGCATGCTCTTCGCCAGCTCAAAACTGCAGAAAGCTACAATTCCAGCTGTGCTTTCTTGAAGCATGCTTAACACAAACCTCTAACTAAAACAGA
The DNA here is from genome assembly GCF_047716275.1 of Strix uralensis. Classification (NCBI taxonomy): domain Eukaryota; kingdom Metazoa; phylum Chordata; class Aves; order Strigiformes; family Strigidae; genus Strix; species Strix uralensis. The sequence goes on from NC_133974.1 coordinate 62,926,664, forward strand.
AAGCACTGATTACAGTTTCACCTTCTCTTCCAGTACATAATGTCATTATTACGGATCAACCACGTTACAGGTTTACAGAGAGCAGTATTAACACCACCAGCTGAGAATACTCTGGGCTTTTTGTGGTTCGTTTTTTTCCCCCTCCCAAAGCAACTAATTATGAAGCAGAGCAGGGTGCAACAGGCAACACTACAGACTAGTTTATAATCCAGCATGCAAAACTACTACGTACAGGGCTTGAAATTTAATAGTTTGCTAAGCACTGGGTTAATGTCCAAAAGCCTAATCATGTTAGGCTATATTAATTTAGAATAAAGTTATTCAAAGAATATAACAGGAAAATATTACTGTTAAAAAGAAAGCCAGAATTTCCAGTAGGAATTTTCATTATTCTGAATAATTCTAAGATTGGGAAAAGTTTAAGAGCCAGGAAATTAAAAAAATAGATTCATACTTTTATTCTAAAAATCATGCTTTTGTTGCTTTAAGAACAATTTTCAATAAGATATATAGCAGTACTTCACATTCTATCTTCACTAATTTAATTTTCTGGCATTTTTTTTCTGTGTTTTCAGTGAATATACATTTTTGCACAAATTTTGTATCTATAGTTTTGGAGCAGTCAGGAATAAAATACTGTGCTGCATAAGAATTTGCAGGATTGGGGCCTTGGTTTATTCGTAACTGAAAGAATATCTCAGTATACACTGAGATGAATAAAAATATAGGTGAGAGCTGATTCCCCTCACAAATAAGTAGGAATTCATGTTTTGGTATGGCTTAAACAAAACAAAAACAAACAACAAAAAAACCCCAAACACTGTTTTGGATTTTATATGGAAAAACACAGCACTCAAAACCACTATCCTTTTTTCCTAAAGAGAACATTATTCAAATTTTTGTAATTTGGCTACATAAATACATATTCTTCATTCTGCCCTGAAAATAATATTTAAAGATCTGACAAATACGTAATCTAATTGAAAACATTATTAAACCATAAAGAAATACAGGGGGAAAAAAAGCACTACCATGACAACTTGATATTAAAATTTCTTGAGACCAGCCCTCTGATGGACTAGTAGTACTTTAAGTGGATCAGAGCTTCAATTGGGCTTGTGTTTTTTGCTTTCCAGTTGGTTGAGGGTTTTTTTGGGCAGGGGAGGTGAAGGTGGGCAGGTAGCATTCGAAGTGTTCCCTAAAAGTATTTTAAGAAGTCGGTAAGGCTACCTGCAAGCTACTATAGTTTTTGAGTATTTTAAGCGAACAACATTTAGCTCAAAAATATTTTAAAAAAAAATCTATACTTAAGAAATGGATTCAGAAGACCAAACTGCAGAGCCCAATATCCCTGCAAGAGTAAATGGTGTCTCCAAAAGTCCAATTCAAAATGTGTAAGTTAAACATCTGAAGTCATTAATACAAGACAGAACTATAGTCCCCCACCCCACTTCCATTTTCCAAAACTATATGCTATCAAGACACAAAAACTCAAAGCTTGTTGTTTGTATTATGCCCGATTCTATTTCTACCAAGTTAGGTGGACATTCTCAAGTTTTCCTCATTAAAAAAGTGGAGTAAGTTTCAACAAGGAAGTTGCACTCAAGTGTTGTCAACACACACTCTTGCAATGAGAAATATCTAAAAAATAATCACACCCCTAAAGTACCTCACCATGTTAACACTAGTAATATTGGATAGTAACCTCCCAGCGTCAACTTACAATATTTCAAAAATAAAACGGAAAGGAAAGTCGATTTTTGAATATTGCATTATGTCATCGTTCCTTTCACTTAATGATTCTGCTTACACAATGCATGGACAGACATGAAATAAACAACATCATCCCCAAGCAAACTATCCTGGTTTGTAGCTAGGAGAGAATAAAACTACACAATCACCTGAACAGCGTATGGCATAGATAATTTCCTACTCAAAGCTGCAGATCACCACTCTGGTTTAAAAGGTGACCAGCCAAATATACTATTTAAAGAGCAAAATCATTAATACAATAGCTGCTAATTAGAAGTTTGTATAACAGTACAGAAACAAGACACCTGAAAATTACCTCCTCTTTCAAATATTCCCCAACCCAGAGAAGTCGAAGTTTAACAAAGTTTTTCATTGTTTAGAGGACTGCAATACAATCCTGACTGCAATTACACAAGCAAAAATGGCATTTTATTCTTCATGCAAGTCTGTACATACAGAGAAGGTAAAGATATAAACCAAAATGTCCAAAAAGACTTACGTCCTTAAGACATTACTAAAGCTCCATTTTAAGAACCAACTGTAGGATTCCTAACTGAATCTTAATTTGGCATCAGTGTATTAAGACACTTTGAATGGTTAATCATTTTCCAAAAAACAGATTATTACATACCTCAGTAAATTATTTAAAAGATAATTAAGTATTGGGAAGTATCACCCCAGCTAACAGCTGAATATAAATTGACATCAAATCACAGAATCATTTAGGTTGGAAAAGACCCTTAAGATCATTGAGTCCAACCGTAAACCATCATAACATACATGATAAAATACAATTTAAATCGCTACTTCCTATAGACCATTTCAAACAGGTATACAAGAGAAGGTACTGTCCCACACAGAAGTACACAGCAGCAAAAAATAAAAATCCCCAGACTCCAACAGAAGAAACATTCTGAAGTTTGTATTACTAAATCTGGACTCAAACCCATATACTTCATAAAGGTATTAGAAAACCTCATCCCACAACAAATCCCACAGCAGAACTTAGAATCCTAAAGGGAACATATGAACCTATAAATGTATCAAATTTTACCTTCATTTTTCTCTCTGCAAGATTAACAGGAGAGCTGGATTTGTACTTTTTTTTTACACAATTCAGAGATGGCTTGAGTGAACAGTTTCCTAACATAGATCTGCTTAATTAAGATTGAACCAGAACATTTCATTGTTCATCTTCAAGAATATTTGCGAACTAGGACAAATTTGGCTGAACCATACCTAGTTTGTGATGCCAAAAGATTCAAATGAAGGCTCCAATCCTGCAACTGGATCTGTGTAAATAGTTGACAGGGCATACAAGCAGCTCCACATAAGTAATTAATGATCATAAATAAATAATGATCATTGCTTTGATAGTGTTTCTATATTTATTTTGAAACAAACTTGGCACTATTTGCATTTCTTATTGTCTTCTATTATACTGTTAATTCATTTGTGCAGGTTAGTTCAGTTCTAATAATAAAATACAAAATTATCAGCCATTTTACTGAAAGCATCAATACAATTACACAACTTCTGAAAAGTATGCTACTATTTTTTGTCAGGTGGCTGGCTACATTAACAAATTCAACTATAACATGAAGTTAACTTGTACCTAAAAGCAAGTAAAATTTTACTGTTTTCCACAGTTTTAAACAGAGTATATGAATGTTTAAATGGAACATTATTTCCTGTTCTATACCATTACATCACCCTACTCTATATTTATATTTTTAACTCACAAATTTTCAACACTCCAACCATCTTTATGCTGGTGTAATTGTAGTAGCACAGCTATAGTTCATGTTCTGTCAGCATTTCCTTTATAAGCTACTTTCTTCAAGTTTGTTCCTTGGCCATAAAAATTCACGCCAGGTTGAAACTTTGTGTAAGAATTCCTATACTAGTAAACAGATTTTAAGAAGTATAGTTCTATATATTTCATTACTTCATTTAAATTTTCTTCAATTACTTTTAGAGGACAGTAAAGTAGGAGTTAAAAAACAGAATTTTTAACATTAATGTTTTGAACAGAAGGCACAGACCATCATAATTAGATGAATAAAATGGGTTCAATACATTTTTTCTCTAGATCTTGTATTATTTACCAGCTACAAGATGCATAGAGGAATAGTTTATTAACTGAATGTAGACACAGAAATAGACACAGAATACAAATACTACTCATTTCAACACTAAACCTAGCAGCTCATTTCCAAGGTTTAACATTTCAGCTGCTTTAAGTCTCAAATACAAAAGATTGTCATATACAACACAGAGTACTGTTTGCCAAGATGTAAGCATCTGCGCATTCAAAAACATTGTCCCAATTCAGAAAGAGCACTGGTGTATTTCACTTACAATGGGAAATATACACAAGGTTTCAGGATCATGTAAATTTTATAGTCAAGTTACAAATCTGAAAAAAGTTTCTTAAAAATGGAAACACTGACACAACCTTCACTATAGTATTGCAAACAGCAACGCTATTTTATAAGTCTTAAACAATGTCTTTTAAAGTAGGTGTGGAATTCATTATTTTAACAAGGGATCAACTGTAAATATAATACCCATAATTTCAAGCAGAAGTCCACTTGGTTGATTTGCTCAGATGTTTGTTTATTTATTTATTTAAACAAGTAGTCAAATTTTAAGGAACTACTTTTCACATGGTATTCTGCACTACCTTTCTTTCACCTAGCTTGGAGAATATTACAATTGCCTGTTGGGAAGTTCGTTACAGAGTCTTCCTAATGATAAGAAAATTCCACTAGTAAAGCTTTTTTTTTTAAAAAAAAAACAACGATGTATTTACAGCTTTACAATTTTACAGTCAAGTTCAGTGGATGTTTTTCCACCTGCATAAGGAAAGAAATTTTGAACTAAGAATCTTTCCTCATCTGAAAATTCCAGCAGACAAAGTAAAAGTTCTTATGACTGGTAAGGGAAATGGGAACAGTCCATTCCAACAAAAATTTTAGGACCAAAGGACCACTGACTGTCAGCTTTATGCTACATCTCTCATATCTCTAGAGATCTGTAGTGAGAATTTGCCCTTGACTAATGGTCCTGCCAATTTCAAGCCCTGGCTGTACATGTATTCTCTAACTGGAATCAGTGGCTACAAAGCGGCCAGCGTATCGTTAGTCACAATACAACAGTAAGGTTGTGAACATACCTGAGCAATGTTCAAGGTCTAGAGCATTGGAGGATGGGCAGGACAAGACAGGACAGAACAAAAATAAAGGAAGAAAAAAAGAAAAGACAAAACAGTGACTATGAGGCCAGCCTCAAGGATCCCCAAGTCAGACTAAGCCCTCCCATTCTAAGGTACAAAAAGAAAAAATGTAACAAAACAAAACCCAGCTTTTCACTATTCTAGTACTATAACATGCCAATATAACAGAGTACAACAATGCTTTAAAACTAATGAATAACCACCATTTTTATTGTTTGAGCTAGCAGTCTCCTACTGTCTGTCAAAGGTGTACTTGAGGCTGGCCTTATAGGAAAAAAAAGCAATGCAAAAAAAAAATCATATTTTAAATCTCTACTTTTCAATTTAACATTCGTAAAGCAATATACAAATGATAGGAACAACAGTGTCCAATTAACCTAATATGATCTCATAAAAAAATAAAAATTAAAAAAAAAAACAAAAATAAAAAATTCACTCTCTGGACCTAAACTGTTTTGCTTAGTTAGCTATAGCAAAGAAAAGAGAAAAAGAATAGTGCAGATTCTATGCAGAATTAAATCACATGTTACAGCATTGTACAGTACCTGCTTATTCAGACCTAGCATATTGCAGACCATATCCCTTGAATACGGTTGTTCCAGCACATATCTCAACAAAGCAGTCTGTGGCTCAAACAGATCCTTGGGGAAAAAAAAAGCAATCACATACAAACATATATTGCCTCAAGATTATGTTTAATACTGAGTTCTCGCTTAACTGAGTTAAACAATGTAAAAATTTCATTTATGCAGATATGTATTATCTGAAAAATCTTTTTGCTGATACTCAAAAAAAAGGAGAAAATAATAACAGCTCTTAAGAAGCAAAGATTTTATGGGGACCAAGTAGAAGAATGTTCTTCGTTCAATAAAAGGATGGCACACCTTTTGAAACAGCCTCGAAATACTGGAAGACTGTCAAGAACTCAAAGGAAGCCAGGTAAGACAACCGAGGAAGCACATGACAAAGATGTATAAAAATCATGAGTAGCGTGAAGAAAGCAGAGATGGAACAACTGCTCACTGCATCTTCGGATAGCTGAATCACTTTCAAGAAAAACGTTATCTGAAGCTAGGTTCCAAACAAACAGAAGGAGCTGATCCCTCATGCAACATGAAGTTGAAGCGTGGAACTCCTTGTCAAAGGGATGCTGAGGATGCTTGAAAGCTTACAAGGGCTCAGGAGGAGACTGAACAAATATTTGCAGGAGGAAGGTTTACTAAATACACAGAAAGCCAGTCTGACTCAGGAAACATCCAAAATGATAATAGCTGTAGAGTGTGAACACTACATATCTCTTAATGATACACTATCTTTATACCCTTCCTTAGACACCTAGGATATGGAGAATAGGATGCTGGACAAGGTGCATTTCTGTCCTAATCTGTTACAGTTTTTAAATTCTTTCTATACACCAGAATATATAACATATTTATCTTTTCTATGGAATAACAAAGAGTACAGAAAAGAAGAAACCACCTTCCTATTCTTTTTCATCTCCCCACTACTAAACTAATTTTCCAATTAATTGTCTGCTCTCACTTGCTCTCTCACACGCACACACCCACAAAGCACATTAAACATCTCATGTTCTTCAGCACCCTGGGCCAGTTATACCAAACGCTACTTTAAAGGTCCTCCGCATATAGCTTGAAATCATTGAAATATGTAACACAGTGAAAACATCTACATCTTTAATGTTAGCCTAGCGGGAACAATCAGATATTCACAGTTGAAATTATTTTTTTCCCCTAATGATAGAAAAGACTCGTATTTATTGAATATAACTTGTTTAAGAAGCTTAATAAGACATACCTTATCATATGGTAAGAGACCTTTCAAAGGAAAACGAAGGGTTGTAGGATCCAGCTTCCACGAATTACACATGGCACCCGAGTTATTTACCACAGGAAGAAGACTACAGCGACCTACATGCAATAAAACATAAATTCTAAAACAGTGAAACTGGCCTATTGTTTACTCATTCTGTGGCCTCAGCCACTTGTATGCTCTCCTTAGATTTCCACTGTTTAAAGCTTTTTATCATAGGATTGCTTCAGGCTGATTTTATTTTTTCTAACTAATTTTCAACTAATAAAATTAAGAAGTAAAATCCCCATTTATTCAGATTGGGTACCCCAAAAATAAAAGTATTTGCAAACACTAATCTAAAAGTTGCCTTTCAGGTTACCAGAAGACCAGAAGCATTGCCATGGCTTGATCTAGAGATTTAATATTGGTACACTGACCCTTTCCACAAGGAAAATGGTATTACTAATCTAAGTATATAAGCTCGTCTTTCAATTTTCCTTCATTCAGCCTGTAAGACAAACTGTGGGCAGGATCTGTTCAGTAAACTAGTCAAATACAAGCATCTGTACTCCAATTACAGTCAGTGGAGATCTAGTCAATTCAGTCAGTGTAGGCCAATGTGATCCAGCTATCATATGAGTTTTTTGTAGGGTAAATTTCAGACTTGTTAAGTCAGTGTAGATTAGACACCTGGGATTTATTTCAGTTGCTTAAATACAGGCATCTGAATTGAGCCTCTAGTGCACCTGTATATCAGCATCTAAATTTAGGTGCCTCAACTTTGACCTAAATCTCACTGTCAGTTCAAATTTCATGACTTCTATTGCCCAGACTGGCCATGTTACTATCAGATAAAACAAGTAATAAATAAATAAATATTTCTTTCTTCCCTTCAACCATATCTATACAGGTCATTTACACATACAAGTCTTGTAAAAATTTTTCCGTGATTCCTGTGGGTCATATGCATTAAAGCTATGCCACACTTTCAATAGAAGACTAACTATGTGCTTCTGAAACACAAAATGCTTTGGAGCATTACAATGAATTACAGATGAATTTAATCTCTTCAGTGAAGAAGCTCAGTTGCAATAAACCTTGCCCAGACCGAAGAAATAATGCAGCTGTTCAGCTATTTAATTCTTAAAGCGAACAGAAGACATTTGTATCTCTGAAGAAAAATGCAACAGACATCACAATTAAAACAGCCAAATTTAAATCTTCATATTTCTGGCAATAAACGAAGGTGAGTTTTTCTTTCACAGAAATGGAGAGCCAGTACTCATTTGAGCTAGGAAATGTTCACAGAGAGCCTGCAACAACAGGGATAAGGCTGAGCAGCTACGAAAGCTCCAATAAAACACTCCGTAACTAACATGCCAGTGGATCTGTATTAATTCAAAATCCCTGAGCACAGAAAACCTATGCTTTTCTTAACATCTACTGTAGTTAGAAACCATATGCCCATGTAACAAGTAGTACACTTTCACTACCAGACTGTAGCAAAAAAATATTTTGATCTCATCAATACAAGTATTCCCCTTCAAAGCAAACCTGAAGAGAAGCAAGTCTGAAAACAAACTGACAAGAGTAAAGATACTACATGAAACATTAGCTCCGAATCATTTTGCTTAGATGAATATATGTCCCAAAAGGTTATAAGAAACAAAATAATTCAAAATAAATTATTTTGAAGTCATTCATGAAGTCATTCTCTTACCACAAATGGAATTTATTCTTGCTGTAGGTCTGAAGGTATCCACAAAATCCGATACTAAATTACCTAGTAACTGGGTGAGAAGAGAAGAAAAAATAAAGAGTTTAAGTTCCAGATACTGATAAGGAATATTTAAGACTTAGAAACAGTTTATACGCTTTAATAAAACATACAGTAATCTACTAAAATAACTATCTTCCTACATATTTCAACAAGTCAGAAAAATCACCCGGGACCTAAAACCATAAAAGGAAAAATGTGATCTTACAAAGAAGGGACAGGAATCACTCTTTTCAGTTTGCACTTGAATAACTGTTTCTCCTATACATACCATATTATTTCAGTGCACACCATTTAGTAACAGCTGATTTAAGACAAACTTTAGAATTTCTGTTTATAACAGATCTATGTTTGCCTCTGAATAACAATTCCACAAAGGACCTAGATTAGTATACTCTGGATTAAATCTTAGCTGAAAAGAAGCCACCGAGTTTTCCATTAATTGAAGTGAGTTGGGATTTTATCCTTTTCCCAACAGTTATTTTAACAGAATACAAAATTAAAACTGGATCAACACTACATTCTTTCTGGAAACAATGATCATTTTCATTGCACCAGAGCCCCAAATATTTTTGCATAACTGAATTTAAACACAAGGAAAACACTGTTTAGCTATTTAAAAAGTCATTTTTCTTATCTTGAAGCCATAGAGAAAGCACAAACTGGTAGGTAAGTATGACCCGCATTTCCAAATGTATTCAACAAAAGCCACTCAGTGCTTCAAGAGTTTTGAACATTGGGCTGTAGGTCAAAACTATGTTATCAATTTCACGTAAGAACACAGGGAGCTGCTGCTGCAATCACATCAAGCCTGTATTTAAATTTATATACCTAAACACAGATCTTACTGTTGAATAGAAGATTTCAAATCTTCATTTAAAAACTTTTGTTTTAAAAAAATAAAGGCAATTTTGTTTTGTGTGGAACAAAACTCCAGATTACATGATTTGATATCATATCATTACCCAGTGGGGAAGTTTTCCTTCAGGATATAGTTTTCTGATTTCTGTAACTGCAAAGTAGGCAGGTAACAAACATGCATTTCTTTCCAAAATGTAGGCTACCACCTATAGACAAAAAAATACATCAGTGTAAAAGACTTTGGATAAAGTAAACAAAGATATAGTCTGTCTACCAGTCTGAGGCAGCCCATGAAAATAGATATAAGAATTAAAGTACTTTTTCTTAAGTTGTATTCTAATAGTACCACATTAGTTTAAAACCTGGTTTTAATTGTGTAAGTTAGACTGTTTAAGCCTAAGTAAAACTATGCCTCTGTGTCTGCCTACAAAGTATTGAAAACAATTATGTCCTGGTTTAGCCAGGATAGGGTTAAGTTTCCCCAGCAGTGGGGGGGAAGCTCTAGCCGGGTTATTCATATATCATGCTGACATCACATCCTGGCACGAGCGAGGGAAGAATCGGTGATCCCGTGGGTTGGCGCAGCCGGTTCTCTCTTTGCTGTATCAGTATATACTTTGCTCTGTTCATTGTTATCACTGTTATTCTTATTGTTACTGTTTGTTGTGCTGCTGTTGCTCTGTTGTATTAAACCTTTCCTTATCTCAGTCTCAGGGCTTTGTATTTCACTCCCTTTGTGGGGGAGGGGCAGCGGCCGCATGGTCTCAGACCCCGGCAGGGGCTAAACCATCAAAAATTACTATTTTTATTCACTAAGAAAAAAATAAAGAAATTAATCTCAGTATTATATCTCATACATCTTACCTTAGGTAAGTTAAACACTGGGCCTGACTCTCCTGTATGGATTTTAGTGCTTATCTACAATATCCCCCAAAAGCTCTTTGTTTACTGTATAAAATGCAATTACAGAAAAGAATTAGAGCACAAAGAGCAAGTCTTTGCTGTTGAACTGTACCAACTCTCAAAGAGAGCCATTCCAGCCCTTGAAACTCACTAATAACAAAAGAATAAGGCATATCTTCCTCTATAGTGATAACATACAAAATTCAGATAGTTACCTCTCTTGCTGCTAAAAGCTGCTGTACAACAGCTGAGCTCACAGTGTTTGGAATTGTTAAGATTTTCTCTAGAATCACTTTCAACAGATCACGCACACCCTAAAAGAAAGCATGCAAAATTAATGTTCCCGGATATCCTTTCTTTCTGGCAGAAAGATTACACAATCAATATGGTCAGACAATATTTTGACAGATAAATTAGTTGTTTGTTGCTAAGTGTCAGAAGACAGACTGCTACTGAGAATGTGAACGTTAATGACATAAAACTCCTTACGGAACTTCTCAATCTTAGGATAATCCAGACAAGAAAGTAACCGTTGAAATTTTGATGTGCATCCAGAGACATCCAACCTACAATGGCTTGTGCAGGCTGACCAAAGTACAACGCTGCATTTTATGGTTTTTGCTCTAACACGCTCACCAACGCTTGGTGAGGTGATTCTCTCCAAGAGCTGCATGGTTTCCTACTCCTTCTATTAGAGCTGTACCCTGCCAAAGACTCAGCTTTCAGGACCTTTTTCCTACATAGCAACAGGGGTCAGGGCACATGACAGAACTTCAGCCTTAATGCTTGATAGTATTACTTTCCCATGTGTACCACTTCTGCAACTACATTACGATTATTTAGCTTGTCACTGAAAGAAGCATGAAAGATAACTGTTTAATAGAGAAAAGAGTAGGAAGAGTTACATTGTCCATACAGAATTATCTATTAAAGCTCAAGTACGAAAAAGCAGACTTTGACATAAAATCATAAAAACAAAGCCAGAAAGCACAAAGAAAGGAATGAGTGGAAGATACCTTGTAGTCTACACCTCCAATAATCTTCCGGACCAACTTAAATGTTAATGCCCACAACTGTGTCCTTTCCCATTCAAGCGTATCAGAGTTTATCAGAGATTCACAAACCATCCTAGCCGAAGGAGACAATGCAAGAATGAATGACAGATAACAAGCACGTGTTCTCCAGCAATAAATTTACATCATCATCATAAAATACCCTCCAATATTAAAACTTCCATGTATCCTGCTCATCAATTCATTCCAACATAGCTTACCTGGGTGGTAAAAGTCCAGTTTCTACTGCCATTGCTAAACAGTCATAAAGAAAAGAAATTCTTTTAGGACTATGCTGGCTATGAATGAATCTTACAATCCACTGGACGCACTGTTCATGAGATTCCTGAAAAAGCAGTAGAGGGGAGAAAGAGTGAAAACTGTACAAACTGTAAAATTCATATAGCATCCTACCATGAAGAAATGAAACTAACACAAGAACAAGATTATAAATGGTAGTTGTGCAGTTGTCCCACATGCAGTTTTTCCTATGTCTTTTGATCTTATTTTGAAGTCCAGTCATTCAACAGAAGTTGCCCAGTTCTGGAAACACCTCCTAGCTGACACATTGATTTCTATACTCAACTTTGTTTTTCACATGTAAGTTAGCACAGAATAGAATAAAATAGAACTGTTCTATATTATTCTTTCCTTTTCACAGTTATAATCAAATTCACTGAAAACAAAGATGACCAGGTCTCCAGTTACAGTAGAGTGCCTAGAGTTATCTAACTTCTGGAAGGTAATTTTTGAACACAAACATGTATTTCCTACTTTTCCCTCCTTATTCACTTCTACCAGAAATCCTGTAAGAAACTACCTTTTTCTGTTTATTTCTTTACACTTTACACTTTTATTTGCTTATCTTGATTGCACTGCACACCAACCTCAGCTGAACAACTATATAATCTTATTAATATCAAAATGAATCTTTTTTCTTGCAAAGTCTTCCTATATTCTTTACAGTGCCATATCTGAAACTAGATTCTGAATAACTGGAGACAGACCTTATAGCTTAAGTCTTTGTCTACTAGACAAGATATCACTATATTAAAAAAAGTATATAAAGAACACGAAAGCAACAAATTAAATGTTAACCTGGGAAAGACTGCTCCAGAACTGTCTAAAAGCGCCCAGGCAGCTGATCAGTTTGGTTCTCTCATCTTCAGGAGTGTCCATAAACATACTAATGCAAGTAAGAACATCAGTTATTAGCAGTGCCCAATGAAAGAGCACAAGTAGAAAAACACATTTATACGGAAAGTCTTGCACAAATGAACTAATATTACACTTACCCAGGAAAAGCTTCTTCAATTACTTCTGTTTTCTGTAAGAGAAAAACCCTGAGTGAGCTATTGTCAAGAGGTTTTCTATGAGTATCACACCACCAGGATGAAGCACAAAAGAGTAAGTCATTCTGTTATGGGACTAAATCAGAGAGAGATGTAATTCTTCTGCTATGCTAGACTATTCCAAAGTTCAGATTGCTTTGTTTTCATATAAATAGATAAACACCATACTTTGTGGATCCAGATTAAGGCTCTTTGTTTAAGATTTTTTTTCCTTCTAAACATCTAGAGATTAATTTACTTCCCAAAGCTGGAGAAATTGTTCAATTCTGTTATTGCAGCTCGTTTCTCACAATTTGAAAAAATCAGTATTTTTGAATCCATTAAGTTTCTGTCCCACTTATGTTCCATGACATTCAGTTACACAAATCAATTATATACAGTTACCTTCTCATCTGAGTTTAGATGCATTGCTTTTTAAATTCCATTGAATGATTATATGGCCTTGTACTAGGTGAAAGACTATATATGATTAGCCAACTTATCTCCTCTAAAACATTTTTTTTTAACTCCGTTTTGCTCAAAGGCTTCTACATCATTATTCTAATACACCAGCAAAGAGGTTCTGGAAAATACTACCCTACAACTTTTTCTACATCCTGTAAGAATTTCATACTATACTTAGATGTGATCTGTAACTGACCACTATGTATTTTCATTTTTATATTGTAGAAATAAGAGTATGTAACAAAATAATCTTTCTGGTGATCCTTTTCAATCATACAGCCTAGAACTGCCTGTCACTGCTACTTACATGTCCTGGTTTCAGCTGGGATAGAGTTAATTTTTCTTCTTAGCAGCTAGAATTGTGTTGTGTTTTGGATTCAGTGTGGGATTTGGTATGAGAAGGATGTTGATAATACACTGGTGTTTTCAGTTGTTGCTAAAAAATCAAGTACTTTTCAACTTCCGACGTCCTGCTAGTGTGCAGGTGTACCGGTGCAGCTGGGAAGGAGCTTAGTCAGAGCAGCAGAAGCAAACTGGCCAATGAAATATTCCATATCATATAACGACATGCTCAGTATACAGATGAGGGTTGGCCGGGAAGTAGGGGCTCTCGCTTCCGGGATTGTGGTTTTCAGGATCTTCTCTTCTCTGGGATCACTAGCTGGGACCAGGCTGGGCATCAGTCAGTGGGCGGTGAGCAATCACATTGCGCATTACCCATCTGTATTTTCTATTATTGTTATTAGTCTATTTAATTTTAATTATTTAACTGTTTTTATTTCAGCCTATGAGTCTCCTTACCTTTGCCCCTCCAATTCTCTCCCCCATCCCCCAGGCAGGGGAGTGGGAGTGAGCAGCTGCATGGTGCTTGGCTGCCAGAGGGGTTTAAACCATGACATCACAGCTTTCTCAAGAAGCAGAAGAGAAAGCAATACTCATCTGTTGTGCACGGAAACTTAGGTGGGCAGCAGTGAAACTTACCAAGTCTGTAAGAGCAGCAGTGAAAGTAATAACTCGCTATTTTCTCAGTTACAGCTTCAAAAATGCAATGAAATTTTGTTAGGGCCTTTTTTTTGTTCCATAAGAATTTTAGGCAAATAACATGGCTTAAGAACAGGCAATGTGACCACACAGTCAAATCACAATGTTAAACATATAAAAACGTAATCTGAGTGACAGTGCCAAAATGAGAAATCAATCAGGTATGGGTAATTAATACGCTACAAGCAACCAAACACCATTCAAAGAAAGGTACCTCATGCATTTTATAGTGCAAACTTCAAACAGAAAGAAAACCCAACCTTCCCTCTACTGAAATTCATCATACGGACATTACTTTCAATTAAACGTCTCTGTAAGACCTACATATTCTTTCCAGCTCAGACAGTTCAATGAGTCTCTTCTGTCCAAAACATCAGGTCCCTGTTCAGGACCTTATCAGCTACTGTCACCCCACTGTCTCCAACCATGAAGTGCTGATATCTACCAAGAAGCCTGTTCATTTGTGCTCTACAAAACAATGACTTAATGACCCAAATGACTTGGGTTCACAAAAGGAAAGTCCTGTTTAATAAATCTGATATCCTTCTGCGATAAGGTCACATGCCTAGAGGACAAAGGGAAGGCGGTGGATGTAGTTTTTCTTGATTTTAGTAAGGCTTCTGATAGTGACCCTCACAGCATCCTTCTGGACAAGCTGTGCAACTGTAGGATGAGTGGGTTGATGGTGCACTGGGTGAAGAACTGGCTGAAGGGCAGAGCTCAAAGGGTTGCAGTGAATGGGGCTGCATCTGGCTGGTGACTGGTCACCAGGGGTGTCCCTCAGGGCTCAATTCTAGGGACAGTTCTGTTCAATGTATTTATCAATGATCTGGATGCAGAGGTTGAATGCACCATTAGCAAGTTTGCTGATACCAAACTGGGTGGTGCTGTTGACTCTCTTGAGGGACAAGAGGCCTTGCAGAGAGACCTAGATAGAGTGGAACATCAGGCAATCATCAATGGCATGAAATTTAACAAGTGCCGGATTCAGCACCTGGCACGGAGTAACGCTGCGCCCAAGTATAAATTGGGAGAGGAGCGGCTGGAGAGCAGCCCTGCACAAAGGGATCTGGGGGTGCTGGTTGACAGCAGGCTCAATGTGAGTCAGCAGTGAGCCCTGGCAGCCAAGAGGGCAAACCTCTGCATCCTGGGGTGCATCCAACACAGCATAACCAGCTGGTCAACAGAGGTGATTATCCCACTGTATTCAGTGTTGGTGCGGCCTCACCTTGAGTACTGTGTGTAGTTCTGGGCCTCACAATTTAAGAAGGATGTGGAGGTCCTTGAATACATCCAGAGGAGGGCAATAAAGCTGGTGAAAGGTCTGGAAGGAATGTCCTGGGAGGAGAGGCTGAGGACTCTGGGCTTGTCTAGTTTGGAGAGAAGGAAGCTGAGGGGTGACCTCATTGCTCGCTACAGCTTCCTGAGGAGGGGATGTGGAGAGGGAGATGCTGATCTCTTCTCCCTGGGTTCCAGTGATAGGATGTGTGGGAATGGTTCAAAACTGCACATGAGGTTTAGAGTGGACGCTGGGAGGAATTTCCTTAATGAGAAGGTGGTCTAACCCTGGAACAGAGAGGTGGTCGATGCCCTGAGCCTGTCAGTGGTTAAGAGGCATTTGGACAATGCCCTTAATAACACGATTTAACTTTTGGTCAGCCCTGGTGTGGCCAGGTAGCTGGACTAGGTGATTGTTGTAGTTCCCTTCCAACTGAAACAGTCTATTCTATTCTAATGATCTACTGAACTGTGCTTCATTTTACAGATACCACTATATGCAGGTGTATGCATAATTCACTCACGCCAGTATGTTGGCCGAAGAAGAATGTCTCCAGTCCTACTCTGCGTCAGCTTCCGTATAAAAAACTCAGCACAGGGAGGATTTCAGCTCGGAGAAACCCCCTCCCCTCCGCGGATCTCCCAGGCGCACCGCGCGGTGGGCCCGCCGGCGGAAACTGCACGAACTACCGCCGAGAAGGGCGGCCGTGTCCCACACCCCCGGGGTTCCAGCGCACGAACTGCGCCAGGACAAGCAAAAATCCTCCTTCTCCCCTGTTCTTTATGTTCTCCAGGATGCCCCCACACCCCCCCAGGGAGAGCGCGGCGGGCCGCTGGGCCCCGGGCAAGCCCCGGGCCCGGGCCGGCCCGCCCAGGACGCTCCCCCGCGGCGGCGCTCCGGGGCCGGACTCACCACCACCTCCTCGAAGATGCTCTGTAACTGCGTCTCCATAGGCACCATGGGGATCGCCATCGGGCCGGGCCGGGCCTCGCAGCCCAGCGGCGGCCCCCGACGGGCCCGGGGTCAGGCGCAGGCGGCGGCGCGGCGGCCCCTCCCCCGCCGGAAGCTCCTTGCCTGATCGCGCCGCCCCGGGAAGCGGCTGCTCGGCCCGGACGTTCCGGCGGTCGCCGCGGTCCGTGCGATGCCGCCCGTCCTTCCCCGCCGGCTGCGGGGCTTGGCGGCTGAGGGCCCGGCCCCTGCCCCGGCCCCGGCCCCGGCCCTTGCACGGCACCCGGCCCCAGACCCGGCTACTGACGGCCTGGGAGCGATTCCTACGGGGGGGGGGGGGGGCGGGAAGCGGGGACCGAGGGCAAAGTGGGGAAAGCAACAGCCGTTTAAAATTTGGGAGCTATTTTGTTGGGGTTTTTTAACGAAAATATTTGCTTAGCCTTCTTTGTTTTTGGAATAGTCTGTTCTTAGAATAATTCGACAAAATACCCGTTCTGGTTCTTAGAGTAAGGATTCCTGACGTTATTACGGGACTATAGTTTGCTGTAATTAGAGTTACTCATTCCCATAAAAAGTCATAAAGATAGAATAAACTGAAAATGCATTTATCTGAAAACATCTGATGATACATATGTGCAGTGGTTTTTAGATTAAATGTCAAATCAAGGCAGTCTTAAAATTTCGTGGCTCTTTGACACTGTTTTCTGAGCTGTCTGTGGCTGTTTGGCCATGAACCTAGGTTCAGCTAGTGCTGGTAACTCCATAGAAACCTATGTCTACTGCAGAAAAATAAAGCTGATCATCCCAAATTCTAGCTGATAGATGGAGGCCTCAGAACAGTGAGAAATTAACATTTCCAGGCTTTGAGTTGAGTGGAAAATAACAGGATGTACCCATAGGGGAAAAGTGCAGGTCAAACTGGATAGAAGACTGTTTGTTGTAAATGTAAACAGGCCTAGAAGAATACATAACATAAGCAATGACAAATGTTATAAATAAAGTTAAAAACTATGCCAGGAAATTGTGATAGGCGGGGCACCAGCACTGGCAGAGCTGGCAGAGATACGTGCTGCACCAACAGGCAGTAGTGGATGTCATCGAAGTCAGTCATTCTTGTCAGTAATGGGAAATACCTGGTCAGGAAACAAATAATGCTTACCTGTGTATCGTTTACCTATATATACATGTAATGAATGATCATTGGAAACACAGAGAATATATTTGGAAGTTCTGTTTGTACTTGTATGTGTTGGTCTTATAATTGGGCTGCTCTCAGTCTTAACACAAAGCTATTTATTCTGTAAGAAATGTTCATTATACTCCTCACTGCATGCTTATTTAAACTGTATTGCAGTACGATCTGACATGCTCTTAGATGTCCCATCAGCATCTAGTGTCAGTACTTGCCTATGCTGGGCAGACTGGCTTGTGTTTTATCAGAATGGCCACACCAGGATAGGTGTTTGCTCTAATTCTATGCCAAGCTCCTAATCCATTCCCATAGTGACCCATAATGGGACTGGAAATGGAGCCTGAAAGAGGTTATTTTACTCATCATTCTGTCTTATCCTTATTTTGAGGATCAGTCTACTATTCTTACTTTTGTCTTCCTTACTGCTCAGTCACACTCACAGGCTAAAAACCATTCCCAACCGTGCCTTGGGCTCCAGATCTTGATCCAAACTTAATATGTACCAAGAGACAATCTGTTCACAACTTTGTGCCTAATATACCTTTATCTTGATTTTAGGTCATTAACCACCATTCATTCTAAACTGTACTTACCATGCCAGCCCAAATCTAACTGGTTATCTTTATTAGACAAGCTTAGTCTAACCTTAACTAGAGTCCTGGTCCACAACTTGGCCCAA
The DNA here is from genome assembly GCF_047716275.1 of Strix uralensis. Classification (NCBI taxonomy): domain Eukaryota; kingdom Metazoa; phylum Chordata; class Aves; order Strigiformes; family Strigidae; genus Strix; species Strix uralensis. The sequence goes on from NC_133974.1 coordinate 62,944,994, forward strand.
ATACTATACACAATTTTGAGTTTTGAAACCGGACCGCATGATATTCTTCAGCACCCTAAGAGGTCCCAATGGTGATTTATCTTCTAAATTAACCCCTTGTCTAACCAGATCTCATTTTAACAAAACTGAACTACCTATGATCCTACCTTTGGCAGAGAATCTGGTCATTGGGGTAGAGCTGAGGGCCAGGGGTGCCACAGCAGGTCAGGCCTAAGCAATGGTCATACTGCTTTGCTGAAGGGAACCAAATGCCCAAGAAGGGGAACAGAACAGGTTTTATGCAGAGGGATTGCACTCAGGTGTCTCTGCCAAGGCATGAAGCCCTGTCAGACGCTGTGTATTAGGTAATACAGCTGCAAGCCTCACCAAACAAGGAAGAAAAGCAGCATTGGCATGAGGAAGAAAATTAAATATAGGAGTGTGGTGGGTTGACCTTGGCTGGACACCATGTGCCCACCAAAGCCACTCTATCACTCCCCCTCCTCAAATGGACAGGGAGGGAGAATATAATGAAAGGCTTATGCGTGGAGATACAGACAGGGAGAGATCACTCACCAGTTACCGTCATGAGCAAAACAGACTCAACTTGGGAAAAGTAACAATTTATTGCCAATCAAATAGTAAAAGTAGGGTAATGAGAAATAAGACAAATCTTAAAACACCTTCCTCTCACCCCTCCCTTCTTCCCATGCTTAACTTTACTCCTGATTTCTCTACCTCCCCAACTCCAGCAGTGCAGAGGGAGAGGGCCTGTGGGTTGTGGTCAGTTCATCACACATTGTCTCTGCCGCTCCTTCCTCCTCAGGGGGAGCACTCCTCACACTCTCCCCCTGCTCCAGCGTGGGGTCCCTCCCACGGCAGACAGTCCTCCATGAACTTCTCCAACATGAGTCCTTCCCACAGGCTGCAGTTCTTCATGAACTGCTCCAGCGTGGGTCTCTCCCACGGGGTGCAGGCCCTCAGGAGCAGACTGCTCCAGGGAACCCAGGCCTGCCAGCAAACCTGCTCCAGCATGGGCTTCTCTCTCCATGGGGCCACAGATCCTGACAGGAGCCTGCTCCAGCGTGGGCTTCCCACGGGGTCACAGCCTCCTTCAGGCACATCCACCTGCTCCAGTGTGGAGTCCTCCATGGGCTGCAGGTGGAGATCTGCTCTACTGCTAACCTCCATGGGCTGCAGGGGCACAGCCTGCTTCACCATGGCCTTCACCATGGGCTGCAGGGGAATCTCTGCTATGGCACATGGAGCACCTCCTCCCCCTCCTTCTTCACTGGTCTGCAGAGTTGTTTCTCACATATGCTCACTCCTTTCTCTGGCTGCAGTTACACAGTTTTCTTTTCCCCCTCTTAAATATGTTATAACAGAGGTGCTACCACCATTGCTGATGGGCTCGGCCTTGGCCAGCGGAAGGTCTGTCTTGGAGCCGGCTGGCATTGGCTTTGTCAGACATGGGGGAAGCTTCTATCAGCTTCTCACAGAAGCCACCACTGCAGCCCCCCCTCTACCAAAACCTTGCCACACAAACCCAATACAATGAGCTCACATCCTGTTCCATTTGCTAAATTATTTTCTTTTATATCAGTAGGAGCAGAAATTTACCCTGGGTGCCTACACTCATGATTCACACTCTCAAAGGTCAATTTTGCTACTTCTGTAAATTTATGTATTGGTTTCGGCTGGGATGGCATTAATTTTCCTCATATAAACTTTTATGGTGCTATGTTTTGGATCTGTGATGAAAACAGTGTCAATAACCCCCCCCCCATTTTAACTATTTCTGAGCAGTGCTTACACAGCCTTGAGGCCTTCTCTACAAGGAGACTGAGGGTGCACAAGAGGTTGGGAGGGACACAGCTGGGACAGCTGACCCCAACTGACCAAAGGGATACCCCACACCATATGATGTTGTGCTCAGCAATGAAACCTTGGGGAAAAATGGAGGAAGGGTGTGACAGTCAGAGTTATGGAGTTTGTTTTCCTAAGTAACCATTATGCATGGTGGAGCACTGCTTTCCTGGAGATGGCTGAACACCTGCCAGCCGAAGGGAAGTGCTGACAATTTCCCAATTTTACTTTGCTTGCGTGCGCAGCTTTACGTTACCTATGAAGCTGTTTTTATCTCAACTCCCAAGTTTTCTGACTTTTTCCATTCCAATTCTACCCCCCCATCCCACTGTGGGAGAGTGAGCGAGCGGCTGGGTGGGGCTGAGCTGCCTGCTGGGCTTAACCCACAAGAGTGCTTTTTGTCACCCAGTGTGGGGCCAGAGGGGTCAAGATAATGACAGATTTGATCAGAATGTGCTAGAATGGATTTATAGGTGGTACAGCTGTTTAGCTATTAAATGACAGGCTCCTGCACTTGCCATGACACTTGCTTTCTTTGCTGTATATTAGAGTCCTAGTGAGTGGTGGCTGCTATTTGCTGTACTGCTTATCATCTTAGTTTGCTGTTTCTGGGAACATTTTGATAACAGCACTGGCCACATGCCTGGTCTGGCATATGGCCAGGGCATCCCTGCTGTTCCTGTACTGCTGTAGTAGGCATGCTGTAACTACAATCTGAACTCTAGTTGAAGGGACTGTGACCTGTGGGTAGATACACCCCAAAGCATTTGTGGCTGTGGATAGGTCTACAGTGGAACAGGTACACTCCTGAATCACAGAGTCATAGAATCGTTTAGATTGGAAATGGCCTTTAAGATCATTGAGTCCAACCACAAACCTAACACTGCCAAATGCACCACTAAACCATGTCCCTAAGCAGCACATCTATATGTCTTTTAAATACCTCCAGGGTTGGTGACTCAACCACTTCCCTGGGCAGCCTGTTCCAATGCTTGACAACCCTTTAGGTGAAGAAATGTTTCCTAATATCCAGTCTAAACCTTCCCTGGCACAACTTGAGGCCATTTCCTCTCGTCCTATCACTTGTTACTTGGGAGAAGAGACTGACACCCACCTCACTACAACCTCTTTTCAGGTAGTTGAGGAGAGGGATAAGGTCTCCTCTCAGCCTCCTTTTCTCCACACTAAATGACCCCAGTTCCCTCAGCTGCTCCTCATCAGACTTGTGCTCTAGACCCTTCACCAGCTTTGTTCTCTTCTCTGGACACTCTCCAGCACCTCAATGTCTTTCTTGTAGTGAGGAGCCCAAAACTGAACATGGTATTCAAGGTGTGGCCTCACCAGTGCTGAGTACAGGGGGACAATCACTTCCCTCATCCTGCTGGCCACACTGGTTTTGATACAAAACCAGGATGCTATTGGCCTTCTTGGCCACCTGGTCACACTGCTGGCTTATATTCGACCAGCTGGTGACCAACACCCCCAGGTCCTTTTCCACCAGGCAGCTTTCCAGCCAAAGGAAAGGACTGCAGCCCATGTATAAGTCCATATGGGAGCATGGGCAAGGGGAGGACTTCATTGCAATATTAAGCCATGTAGCCTGGTTCAAAGGGACCAGGCATGGAGATTGTAATGACTATAACTTTAAGTTGTTGTAACCCATTTCTTGAGTTGCATGTTATAGGAAGTACCATAGCAGAAACCACCTGAACAGAGGACAAGGCTCACAAGAAGCCCTGCAAGAGTGACCCAACTTGAATAGGTTTTGGCAGACAATAACCACACAACACACTGCTTCTCCTGTCCTGAGCAGCCACCGTAACAGATGGAACCCAGGACATGGAAGAAGAGAACTCAATAGACATTTTACAGGGGTGGCCCATAAACTAGGAGAATGATATCTGTCTACATATCAAAGGACGGGCAGGAGGGAGGGGGTGATTAATGGGGATATATTGGATAATGTGGGACCTGAGTATGACAGTATATAGAATAAAGGCTAGAGGTTATACTGGTTTGGACTAGGATGGAGTTGATTTTCTTCATACCAGCTCATATGTTTTGGATTTGGTTTTGTAATTATAAATATTATAATTTTATTTATTATAAATTACAGCTTATGTGGTGCTCAGCTTTAGAATCAGATCAACAATTGAATAGTTACACTTGCGTAGCCCTAGTAGGCTATGAAGGTACATTTTCATAACAAACAACCCTTCCATTAATCACTAAATTAAAAAAAAAAAAAAGATTTCAAATTGTACTTAAAGAAAACCTTTTTATTTTTTGTTAAATTTGATTTGGCTGTATACAATTTATTTTTATTGAGTACATCTATCACTACTGAAAAAACATGTAACAAGCTGAAAAAAGTATGTAACAATGATGTATTAAAACTACACAGGAGGAATTTTCTGGTACTAAATAAGGGAAGGGACCTGAAAATACAGAGCAGGAGTTAAGAAACCATCTACTTTCATACTGGTTTTGTTTAATGTATTTAACACTTTCTTTGAAGATAACAAATACTCTGGATGACAACCTTTTAACCAAATAGTTGGGTACTTGAATTTGTGTCATTTTTTCATTTTATTGCTTAGCAACGTATTACTCCTAATCTCCATTTAAGAGTTTACCTAATGCCATCCTTATCTTGAAATGTGACAGACAGGTCCTCCGTACACTGATAATGTTTTTCAGCCTTTGACCTTTCTGAGTCGTTTTCCTGCTTACTTTGGCTTCCTGCAGTTACCACTGATGCAAAGGCTAGGATCTCATAAAAAAAACTATGAACAAAGTACGTCCACACTTGAAGCAGAAGTAGTATCTTAGTCACAGCTAACCCAGCTGGGAGGGTGAGGAACACAGCAGACGCGCAGCTGAGAGGCAGATCTCGGCAAAATGGAGCTTCAGGATGATATCACCAAGTATCAAAGAGAACATTTGGATGAGGTGTCTTTAAATCCAAGAGAGTATGTGAAGAAAAAAAGCCTCCTGAAATACAAAGCCATCTGTGCTGTAAGTAGGTGCTGTTCTTCAGAGCTGCTAGTTTAACCATTCTCAAATCTGCAGAATTTTTAGGGGTTTAATTGTATTAATATAATCATTCAGGGTAGCTTGGCAATCAGGGCTTAAAGTTTTACTGCATGAATGCACTAACTTCACTGACAGACTTCTAAAGTTCTTCCAGTACTTATGAAGCAAATTTGTTTTTTTCTGGCAGTTAACTTTTTGTTTTACTACAATAACCAGATAGTTCTTTTGCACAGCAAAGACATTGCTTCAATAATTTATTTTATACATTTGTTTAAAGCAGATGTGTTTGTGGCCAAAGCAGTTGCGTTCCTTTTTGCTTACTTTTTTATCTTTGGATTTGTCATTAACAAAGCAGAACATGTAGGCAAGGTGTTGGTGAAAAACACTCAGGAAGCAAGGCATGGGAAAAGACTAATGAACCGTTTCGTACAGTGTCAGTCCCACATCTCAAATATCGTGTCAACTCTTTTCCTCTTCCCCAGGGCTTTAAGAGTCATGCAGCTGCCTTGTAAATAATAATGTGTGAGGTTTTTTTTGTTTTTTAAATCTTTTGCTGTAGCCGATACACAGTTTTAAGCTTCTGTTTGTGAGCACAGAAGAAACAAACATTAAAAACATTCATAGATATACCTATATGTATATGTTTGCACAAGCTCTTGCATCTGTAAATTGGAATTTGGAGAAAATGACAGGTACTGATTTTAGAAAGACTCGTAACTTAGTTCTGAAAACAGCCCTAGGAAAAAGAGAGTCAAGTTATGATACTCTCAGCTCTATGTCATCAGAACAATTTCACATAGTACAACTTCCTATCTAATGCTGTGTTGTGCAAGGATTGCATAAAATATGAGGGAAATATTGGAAATTGAGAAAAGAAAAAGATAACACATTTTTCCTTAAGTGTTCAGTACAGATTAATGAATCGTGAGAAACAATGTGGGGGAAATGCCTAACTATGAAGGAAAGTAAATTATACTTTCAAGAGGTTCTTGGAAGAGTGAAGCGATAAATTTAAGTATCCTAAAACATATTCATTCTTTCAAATGCACTAGTTTTTAAATGCCTGGCTATATGAAAAAACAAAATCTAAATATTGGAGATGTATACTGTTAATGTTCTACACCATTTATATATGTTTTGGATCAACTATGTGCATGAAGTACTTGGCAACTTTTTCCCAAAAGCTTAGGCAGAGAATTGTGTACTTGCAAATAGTAGTCACACTGTCTAATAAGTCCTCCAGATAACAGAGCATATGCATTAGGAACAACTTCTTTATGAGTAAGTAGCTGTAGTCCTGAATTTAGACATAGAAGTTAGCCATGGAAAGTCTAAGGATTTGAATAGGTGTTACCAATGTTATTTCACCTTAAGGATGAATGTCCCAAAATCAAGGGTCTTTGTGCAAATGCTATCATAAATGCAGCATCTCATATGTATACCTGCCATGAGTTTTGGGGTTTTACTTCAGCTATCTCATTGCTTGCAGCAGTGGGAATGTTTGCAGCTGTAACAGCTGTACTTTCAATTTAGTATAATCTGTTTATTTCAATTAACAATATAAGTTTTAATGAAAATGGAGGGTAAAACCATAGTGAACTTTAAGGAAGAGTGCATGCCCTGGTGATTGGGCTTATCTGTTCTCAGTGAAACAAGACCTGTTAGGTTACTCTGGCAGTGTTGTCTTCCCTGCTCAGAAAGAGCGACCGCTGCTCTAGCCCAAATGCTCCCCCCGATTCTCAGTCCTTGCTGACTGGATGTGGGATTAAACTGCTGCCTTCGCACCTGGGGTCTCTCTTCGAGGGACTTCAGCATCTCTGCAACTTTGGGCACTCTTTCCAAACATGCTTATCCCATCTGTCTGTCTTACCCAGTTCTCTCACCAATTCCATTTCCATTCCTACTTGTGGGGCATTTCTCCTGTACAAAAACAGGGAGTGAGCAGCAGGAAGAAAATAAAGGTGGGAGAGAGAAAGTGTGGAGGAAGTAACTTTGGTGTTGCTGGTGTTTGTTGCTGCTTGGGAAAAAAATCAGTGACATGAGGCTAGAGAGTGTGGGCAGTAAGGGAAATTCTTGAGCACGGTCACAGGGAGCATAGCAACAGGAGGGGAAAATGTGAGGTATGGAAGGAGCCCCTCTGATTTTATCTGTCCAGAGGAATAGGTATGTGCCACACCAGACCCACAATTACGTCTCCTGGTTGTCCCTGGGAGAGGGCTAGTTGGGAGTGTGCTACACTCCTGACTTTCTGGCTTACATGCCTAGATTTTCCTGGTCTATGGGAAGAAATAATGTGCTCTTAGATTGTCCCGGTGTGAAGCTGGTCCATAGCCAAATTGTACACCCACACCTGAGAATTGCACAGCTCTCCCTGCTGCCACGCTTCTGCCCAGCACCTGCAAGGCAGGAAGGGCAGTAACAAAGAGTGTAGAGTGTTTTTGTGAGCAGGGATGGGCAAAAAGTAACAGGGCGGCGTATGTGCACTTGGTTATATCCTACCCACACATACAGTTTTTCTCAGCTCCTTATAATTGCTGCAGTCTCAGTTAAGAGGCTCCATTACAGTAATATCGAGTATGAGGGTAAGCTGCTCTTATTTCTACTTTGTTTTGAATCTTAGTATTTGCTAGTGCCTGGTGGTTCCTGGAAATGGCAGGAGAAAAAAGAAGGTTCTGAGGCAGAAATGGAAAGTAAACCGTGCTGGTTTATGGTGCTTTTCTGTTTATATGCATTTTCTTTTCCATCGTTGCCTTAGTGAAGAGGAAAGTAAAGACCCTATGAAATACTCTGAGAGGGTTGTCACTTTTCACTCTGCCTTTCAGCCAGCATATATCACCATTCATCTTGAGTATCTGTTAAACTGATAGAGGCCTCCTCAGCTCTTTCCCAGTCTCCCAAACATGCTGCTTTCTGTGATGGGGTTTCGTTAGGCTGTTTGTCTCTTTCCAGTTTCCTCTAACCTCACTAATGGGGTGATTTATTATGAGAAACTGGCATGTGATGAAAATTTGACACTTAGACCCTCAATCAATAAGCTGAGTCTCTTTAAGAAATAACTGTGAGCATTTCAGGAAAATACAGAAGCTAAATAAAAGCCATTTCCTTCTCTTTACACAGATTAAGAATTTGCAGAACAGGTAAATACTTTGATTACTTCCTGCTGTCTTCTTCCCAGCAATGACTTCCCCGATTACAACATGTGACTGGCCATAGGTTAAAAGTGCGGTATTAAGGTGTTGGCTTGTGAGCAGTTCACAATGTCAGAAGCTCAGAATGTCTCCAATATTTTGATGAACAAGTTCAAGAAATGGTTAGTTCATAAGAAATCATACACTCATAGAAATAAAAATCGCACAGTTAATTTCTAATAAACATAACAGTTTATCACAATTGTGAGCTTTAATTTTCCTGTGTCTGTGTGACAGGTTCTGCTGTGTGCTTTGGTCGTTGTATCCCTGGGACTAGGTTTAGGACTAGGACTGAACCGTGGAGACCAGGAGCAAGGTATGTTTATGATACTTTCAGCATAATTACCACTGAAGGTAGAGCTGGTAAAGGCCTTCAGCAGAGGCTCATTTATACCATAGTGTAAATCCTCTGTGAAAACTTACCACCTGTGAAAATAAAGTTCTTGCATTTTTCAAACTGGATTGTATAAAAACTGTACACTCACAATCTATACTTGAAAAACCTATCCTAAACCACTGAGTACCTTGCTTCTCTTTCCAGAAGCGTTAAACCTAGTTCACAACGGGACATTTTATGGAAATTTTATCATAATAACACTTTTAGAAATTTGAGATAGTAGTTATCTTATTACATATAATACTTTGCAATTATTTAAGCAATATATTTTATAGAAGAGATATCAGTGGACCATCTTTGAGACTCATGCTTTGGGTACATTTGGCATAGTTCAGGTGGCTAATGTTAAAACTGGTTATGAATTTTCCCTGAAGACTTCAGTTTCTGTAAAGCTATGGTAAAAAGGAGATAATGCTTTGATTTGGTGGAATATTATTTTTTAGTTAGAAAAACAAAGTAGCATTTTGATGCCAGGGGATCAATCCAGATGAGAACAAACACACCACTCGGTGAATTAAATAAAACACTTCCTTTAGAATCAAAACAATAGTAATCTCATACTGGAGGAGTTCAAGGAAGCACAGGCTTTTTCTCATTCATAATCAACACATATTGAACTTGTTTACCTACTTATTCATCAAGTCTTAGCTCCTGAGATCTTTCAATACTGTGGGCCTAGCAAATAGGATGAAATGGAATGCTTTTTGATGACGTGTATGTTGTATTACAACTCTCTGACTAAAATATGTAGATGCCCACAGCTTGAGTCTTCACTGACATTTACCCAAGGAACTTGGTCATAGTTGTAGTAAGTGGAAGATGGCATCAAATCAGCATGTTAGCATTTCGGTGCTTCTGTCTGCAGGTGTTACAGAACAACATTAAATAGGGACTGACTAACTTTATTTGCTACTTTCATAGCCAGACCTACTTGGGAAAGATGAATTAGCAACACATGGTATTACACTGCAGAGTGGGAGGTGAAGCCTCAGCCCTGAGTGGTGGTGCACACAGTTCCATTTGTTATGAGGGCAGTGGGAAAGACTGTTGCTGTTCAGGAGCAAAACGAGTTACGGTCGACATGGGTGTTGGGGGCTTGCAGTCTCAGGAGAACAGTCCTGGAAAGGAGTCAGGAGGACCTGGCATTCTGTATGTTTAAAAATTAGCAGAGTTTGCATTTGGTGATAGCACAATTGGTTCTGTTTATATACTCAAGGTAAATTTCCTCATAGCTCCTGTAATTGTACTGACTACTTCAAATAAAAGTTAATGAAATACTAAATTCCTGACCTCTCACAGTTATGTAAATATTGTAAAGAAATTAGAAGCACGGGTTACAATTTATGAGGGGTATGAACAGTTTCAGTACAGACAGAGGAAAAGGTTTATATTTTTATATTTATATTTTTTCTGACTTAGACTCGCCATTCTATATCATTTTAGATCAGGCAGACCATTTGAACAACTCTGAGTTCTTCAAAAGCCAATGGATAGAGGAAAAATTAAATTAAATACTCTAAACTTCAGCCAAAAAAGCACAGAAAAACTGTTTGCACTTATGTACACTTGTTTATGTACATGAAAAATTGTAGCTCTTTCTTGACAGAACAGACTCCAGTCATAAAACACTTAACACTCAATTATTTCTTTCAATCTCTACTTTTGACAGATCCATTTATGTTCATTACATATATAGTTTGTTATTCTAATTATTTGCAAAGCTTTCTTGCATTGAACAATAGTTGTTGATGGAAGCACGTAAAGCGCAAGGTACAGCATGAAAACTTTCTACATTTTAGCTCTAGATTGTTTCTACACAGTGGATATTAAAGCCCAAATTTTGTAGGCAGTGCACCCTGCAAAAACATGAACCTTTTGGCAACTATAATAGAATTGCACCAACAAATCTGAGTAGTTATACCTATTTGTCTAACAGTGTGAGTAGACAAGAAAGCTGGAAATGTAGGTGCTCAGAGTGGTTCACACAGTATTTCTGCAGTACAGAGAATGCAGACACAAGGCTTGTCCTTGTGGAGGCTAGTGTGAAGCAGTGGGTG